>NC_085843.1:113669703-114269703 GCF_035594765.1 Anolis carolinensis
AAGGGGAATAGGGTGAGAGTTGTATTTTTACAAGATCTTCAGCCTTCTCCTCCAAAGAATGCCAGTACCTCATCAAACTGCAATTCCTGTGATTCCATAATGTTGAACCATGCAAGTTAAGTGATGTCACCTTGCACTGATTAATTCTACAGTAGATGCAGCATTAGTAATTAGGTACCGTAGAGCCCCGGTTAACCGAGGCTCTGTATTATCCGAGGGGCCGCAGGGGGCGCCCCTCCCCCTCCCTCTCGCGAGCGAAAGGAGCCCTCGCCCCTTGGAAGGAGCCCAGGAGCACCGCTTTATAAGAAATTATAACTTTATACACCCAATGGGGGAATGATTTGTTCAAGATCAACCCATGGGCATCCATGGCTGAGCGGAAATATCATCTCTGGTCTCCCAGACCACATCGATACTGCCATATAATCCAGTTTTTGAATCCAGATTATCTGCTTTGAAATAGATGTCAGTGTAGACTCATATAATTCAGTTCAAATCAGATAATCTGGATTCAAAAACTGGATTATATGGCAGTGTAGATGGGACCCCAGAATTATAGCCTAATACTCAAACTAATATACCATACCTGTTCTCATTATAAGGTATGTAACTTCAAAAATAAAGCTTCCAAAAAAAGAGTTTCATAACAACTTGGAGTCCTGTGATAAAGTCTGTTGTGATACATTTCACATAAAAAGTTATAGGATTTAAAGAACTATGTCCCACATATAATATACTGCCATTTTCCCTTAGCAACTTTAGAGAACTACAACATTTCCCTTGCTCAACCTGATTTAGACTGAAGGAAGGTACTTTGGACAATATTATTCATTTATTTTTCTGATCTCTATTTATTAATCTCAGTGGTGAATACAGTCATTCAGATTATGACACTTTGAACAAACAGTGCTATCCTGAGCATGGTGTACTGTACTAATATCATAGAAATAATTTCATCTAGTGCAATTTGTGAATTTACAAAGGTGCATTGTTGAAACAATGAATATTAGGGAGAGACCTCACATATGATTTCCTAAGTATGAATTACATTTATCTTCTCTCATGAATTATTCAAGGGAACAATAAATGCAAAGATTTGCTGGGGAAAATAAATCTGAATCTGGGAGAAAAAATTAATTTAGGAGTGCCTGGAAGCTCAGAAGCAATGTCAAACATAGCCTGAATGTTTTCTATAACATATTGAGAGGTAAATTGCCTCTGAAGGTGAAACTACCACAAATATCTGACACAATAAATTCTGTAAGTTAATTTGCACACCGTAAGGTAATATGGGTAATATTAGTTTTGTGAAGTCATCTCTGTAATCATCTGGGCAGATGGGGAAGAGAAGCTATGCAGTCTAGTTCTGTTGTAAATGTTGGGTCAAGAGTGAGAAAAAGAAATAATTTCTAGGTCTGGTGCTCAACCAATCTCTGCCTTGTAGTCAGTCAATAACTCTGAGACACCAGTTTGCATTCTGTGAAACTGTTCTTGTATTGCAACAATAATGTGCAGTCTAGGGACAAAGAAATAGTGTTTAGGGATCCAATTAAACTTTGTATTCTGTAGCTCTGTCATGACCTTTGTCTTCAATCGAGTTTAGCTGTCAGATTCCTACAATCACCAGCCAAAATACCGCTACGAAAATTGCAAGTAGCAAGCTGGGACAACAACATTCCTTTTTTGTTTTGTTCTCAGTATATGGTGTGTTCACTGCCATTCTGTTAATAGTTGGAGTTGCCATGAGCAAATAACTTTAGACACCACATATTTTAGTTATTGCAAAGTATATTACCTAGGGCAAGACTTGTTGAGAGAGCTCTGGAAGTAGCTTCAACATGCTGCAGCAAAACTGTAAACTGGTGCATGGCACAATCATCATATTACTGAGCAATGGCCAGTTTCTTTCTGAGCTCAACTGGTTTTAATATTTAACCTTAAGTAGAAGTAGATGTGGCCTTTGCTACCTAAGGGACAACTCTGTCTTATATGACCATCTGCTAAGATCTTCAGGAGAGGCCCTCTTGAGAATGCCAGTATTTGTGAAGGTACATGCACCTTCTCTCGGTGGCTGCCACCCTTTGACCCATGCCTCCATGAAAGATGCAATCAGTTTAACTCTTAAAAATGTTTATCCACTATTTGTTTTAATAGTTTCATGTGTACATTTGCAGAGATGCTTACAATGGTTATATGTTTTACTTTACTTTTTAATAATGTTGTTAGCTTCCTTAAGTAGAAATGCAATTTAGTTAAATAAATAAAAATATGGAGTGGAACAGACAGGAGAAACGTTAAGGTAGGTAGTGCTGTTTAAGAATGTGGTAGGTGTGGGCTGGCAGAATTAATCAGTTTGCAGTATTCCCACTTGTTTCAAGACATGAGATGCCTCAGCTGAATACAACCAGGTCATTTAATCACAATGTAAATTGTGATCTTTTTTTGGACTATAAAGGTATATGGCTGTTAGATATCTAGCCCAAGAGCAGAATTGACTGGAGTCCAATTTTTTTTTTAATGTGGCAATGGCACTTTAGAATTAAAAAAAAATCTGGCATA
Organism: Anolis carolinensis; assembly: GCF_035594765.1. Classification (NCBI taxonomy): domain Eukaryota; kingdom Metazoa; phylum Chordata; class Lepidosauria; order Squamata; family Anolidae; genus Anolis; species Anolis carolinensis. The sequence goes on from NC_085843.1 coordinate 113,672,263, forward strand.
GGGTCAGGTCAATAATATGACCCCAATAGTACAATTTAGAGCTAATGTGGTGTAATAATAATAATAATAATAATAATAATTATTATTATTATTATTATTATTTTATTATGACACAGCAAACAAGATAGATATGCTGGATTTCATATCACAAAATCACAAGTCAAACACTTCCCAAGTGTCTAGGACTGTGTGATATATTTTCGGATGATGCGCGCAGATCCCAGCAGGGTGGCCTTTTGCAGTTGGCAGATCGTAATTTTGTCAATGTCTATTGTTTCCAAATGCCGGCTGAGATCTTTTGGCACGGCACCCAATGTGCCCATCACCACCGGGACCACCTGTACTGGTTTCTGCCAGAGTCTTTGAAGTTCAATCTTGAGGTCCTGATAGCAGCTGAGTTTTTCCTGTTGTTTTTTGTTCCTGTCACCTGGGATGGCAACATCAATGATCCAAATCTTTTTCTTCTCCACAACTGTGATGTCTGGTGTGTTATGTTCCAGAACTTTGTCAGTCTGGATTCGGAAGTCCCACAGTATTTTTGCGTGCTCATTTACCAATACTTTTGCAGGTTTGTGATCCCACCAGTTCTTTACTGCTGGGAGGTGGTACTTGAGGCATAAATTCCAATGAATCATTTGGGCCACATAGTTGTGCCTCTGTTTGTAGTCAGTCGGTGCAATTTTCTTACAGCAGCTGAGGATATGATCAATGGTTTCGTCAGCTTCCTTGCACAGTCTGCATTTTGGGTCATCAGCTGATTTTTCGATCTTGGCCTTAATTGCATTTGTTCTGATGGCTTGTTCTCATACCCCTCCACCATCTCCCACAAGGGACTTGGGGGCAGCTTATGGGACAAAATGCCCAAAAACAAATACAAAACAATCCATCAAACATAGTTAAATATAGCAATCCTGATAAACACACAATTCAATAAAACATACGAATATAAAACAGCAGCATAAAACTCAATCAATACTAAACAAAACCAATTGTCATAGTAAAATGGCGTGATGAGGCTATAAAAAAGTTTGTGGTTTGAGTTTTGAATACTCTCTTGGGCCTGAAATCCCCCTTGGACAATGCAGACAAGCCATACAGTCTCAGGCTGGATCTACACTGCCATATAATCCAGTTCAAAGCAGATAATCCGGATTTTATATGGCAATGTAGATTGCCCAGAAACGCCATAACTTATTGTCACCATAAATTGGAAATAACTTAAAGCCATACAGTAACAACAAAATACAACACAGTGAGATTCTACACTGGTGTCACACATATGGCTGTCCGATACTGGAAAACACAAATATTGTGGGGAGCTACTGCCAATAACTTTCAAAACAACACTATATGACAGGCCATGCTAAGACAATTAAATATGCAGAAAATTTGTTTCTTTTGCTTTGTGTACGAAGTCAAAATATTCAATGTGTTGTCGAAGGCTTTCATGGCCAAAATCACTGGGTTGCTGTAAGTTTTTCGAGCTGTGTGGCCATATTCCAGAATCATTCAACTATGTCACACTACACAGAGAAGCCATTGAAATCCACAAGCATGTGGACAATTTCAACAGAAAGGAAGAAACCTAAAAACTCTAAAATCAGAACAGTAAATAAATAACAACACTCTGAAAATGGGAATTCCAGACATGAAACAATCAAGGCCAGCTCACACCTCCCAACAAAGGATTCTTTCAGGCAGAAATCAGCCAGGCTTTGAAGCTGCAAGGCTTTCCCATGCTAATCACATTAACACTTGGCTAATCACATTTACATTTGCCTCAGGAAGACAAGAGTTCTTTCTCCCACCCTGGACCTTCCACAGATATATAAACCTCACTTGCCAAGTTTCCAACAGACCCCACAACCTCTGAGGATGCCTGCCACAGATGTCAGGAGATAATGCTTCTGGAGCATGGTCATACAGCCCGGAAAACTTACAGCAACTCAAAATATTCTTCCAAATAATCAAGGCTTTTTTTTTTTTTGCATTTCCATATCTCTGCTGTTCAAAACAATCCACTCCAGAAAGAAATAAAACACACTCTTCAAAGCTGTTTAGATTTCTGATTACTCATCAACTATATTTAGACACCATTAAATGAGCTAGCTCCTTGAAAGCAGCACTGCTTTGAACCGCTACTTTTTCAAAAGTTTATTTCTATCTATGACAGACATCACAAACCAGAAATCCAGGATGCATTAAAGGCTCAAATTGGGCAGTGCCTGTACCTTACAATGTACCATATGGAGACGCCACCGTTAGGTCTTAAGGAAAGCTTGGGCCAACTTAGGTGCTGCAGGTGTTTTGGGCTTCAACTCCCACCATTCCTCACAGCCTCAGGTCCTTTCCTTTTCTCTCAGCTGCTTAATCGTGAGGAATGGTGGGAAGTCCAAAACACCTGCAGCGCCTAAGTTGGCCCATGCCTGCCCTAAAGTCTTGGGAACTATGCTCTACCTTTTCCTGATCTCAGTGGTTCTCAGGTGTTTTGGTCTATAACTCACAGAAACCCCAGTTTACCAGCTGTGAGAATTTCTGGGAGTTGAAGGCCAAAACATCTGGGGACCCACAGGTTGGGAACCACTCATTTATCTGATTCCCCTTCTAAACAGCTGTCCCAACCACCTGAAACCATACTTGTAGGCCTTTTGTAGGCAATGGCCTTGGCAAGTTGCAATAATGGGAACTGGATCCTCTTCCCATCTATCTGCCAAGGGGAAAGAAAGCCTTGAAACCAGGGAAGGAGAGGAAGGCAAGGGACTTCTGTTTGGGGAAGGCAGGGATTGAGGGGGAAAATATTATTTACAGATCCCTCAATTTGGCCACGATGGAAACGAACAAAAGGCCCTTCCACACGGTCCTATATCCCAGAATATCAAGGCTGAAAATCCCACGTTATCTGAGTGGGATAACCCAGTTCAAAGCAGATATTGTGGGGTTTCCTGCCTTGATATTCTGGGATATAGGGCCGTGTGGAAGGGCCCAAAGAAAGCGCCTTGTTGATTCCCGGGGAAAGTCCCGTGGCGTCGAGGAAAGAGAGAAGTTGTTTCCTGCTCCTCCTGGGCTTTCTTTTCCAGTCAGGAGAGGCCCACTCCCACGGCCCTCGTACCCGTGAAGCGCCCCCCGGCGTCTCCGTGGCCCCGGCGGCGCTGGAGGATGAAGTAGCCGCTGCTCCGCTGGGTCACCCACAGCTTCAGGGCGTTTTTCAGCAGCACTTCCTCGGGCTTCAGCCACATCTTGGCCCGGCCGTGTGCCTCACATTGTCGCCGCCGCTGTTGCCGGACCTCGGAAGCCAACTGCGAGGGAGCCAGTCACCCTCCAGCAGGAGGAGGAGGAGGAGGAGGAGGAGGCGGAGCTGCGCCTGCTGCTGCTGCTCCCGGTCTCCGCCTTCTCTCCGCCAAAAGGGGCTCCGAGGAGGGACCCGCCGCGCCCCTCCAGCCGCCTCCGAAGAAGGAAAGAGAGGGAGGAACCTGGCGCTCCAGGAGGAGGAGAGGGAGGGGGGCACACACACACGGAGACAGGAGGAAAGCCCCTGCCCCCTTCCCATGCAGCAGCAGCAGCCGCCTCAGGGGCTTCTTCGTCCCAGCATGCCACCCAGAACAGGCCCCAGCCCGGGGCCGCCTTTCATGCTCAGAAATAAATGTAAAAGGGTGGGTTTCCCCGCAGCCTAGGCTTTTTCCTGTAATAGGAGATAACTGTTATTAGTTTTAGTCTCAATGTATTGTATATTGAACTTATTATTAGAATCATCGAGTTGGAAGAGACCTCAGGGGCCATCCAGTCCAACCCCCTGCCAAGAAGCAGGAAAATCACATTCAAAGCACCGCCGACAGATGGCCTTCAAGCCTCTGCTTAAAAGCCTCCAAAGAAGGAGCCTCCACCATACTCCGGGGCAGAGAGTTCCACTGCCGAACAGCTATTCAGTTGGTGGAGACGAGAGACCGGGGGAGGGGGCTTCTCGGTGGTGCCCCCCCCCCCCCGCTCTAGAACTCCCTCCCCGGGGAGATTAGGCCACTCACTCTGCCCACCTTCCGCAGGGACCTCAAAACCTGCATGTTCCAGTGTGCGTTTGATAATGGCTAGACTCTTGCCCATGAATGCCCAGCCCAAACTGGCCATGACAGTGAATTCATCACTTTACTCCATCCCTTTTGGCACAAGCCCATGCCCAGCCCTCTCCAGTTTCTGATTTTGCCCACCTTATCCCTGGTTCTGGTTATTGATGTTTGTTTTGATTCATTTTAATAGTTGTTTTTGCATACTTAGGTAAAGATTTCCCCCTGACATTAAGTCTAGTTGTGTCTGACTTTGGGGGTTGATGCTCATCTCAATTTCTAGGCCGAACAGCCATTGTTGTCCGTAGACACCTCCAAGGTCATGTGGCCAGCATGACTGCATGGAGCGCTGTTACCTTCCCGCCAGAGCGGTACCTATTGATCTATTCATATTTGCATGTTTTTGAACTGCTTGATTAGCAGAAGCTGGGGCTAACAACGGGAGCTCACCCCTGTCCGTGGATTTGAACCACTGACCTATCAGTCAGCAAGCTCAGTGGTTTAACCGGCTGCACCACCAGATTGTTATACAATATGTATATTTGCAAGTTGCTTCTGAGACAATAAAAAACTGGCATTATTGGATTCTATTATTATTATTATATTTTATTATTGTATTATATTTTTATCAAATATTATTACTATTCTCATATTTACTGGAGTCTAATGCTCTATCCCCCCCCCCCCTCCCAATATAAACATCTTTAAAAACGAGGTGCATCGCGGGTACTAATCACGGGTACTGTATATACACACACCATATTTCTTCTATTATAAGACACCATTGATTGTAAGACACATCCTAATTTTCGTAACAATGAAAACAAAAATACATAAGATACACTTGCAATTGTAAGATGCACCCCAATTTTAGAGATGTTATATAGGGACAAAAGGGAAAATTGAAGAAATATACATACACATACACACATATGTATATCTTTTTTCTGTTTTACAATTGATGGTGTCTTAGAACTGAAGAAATATGATATTATTAGATAGTATTCTTATTGGACTGAGTTGTTATTGTATTGCTATAAGGATTTGATTTAATTCTTATTATAGGATTATTATTGTATTGTGTTATTATTGAATTGGATTCTTATCAAACTGAGTTTTTGGATTGTATTATTACATTATTAAGTTGTATTATTATTATTCAATTGTATTATTACTACTACTATTACTACTACTACTACTACTACTACAACCATGGGGTATTTCTTCTTGAAATGCTTGGGACCAGAAATGTTTTGGATTTCAGATTTTGGAGTATTTTCATATACATCGTGGGACTCAAGTCTAAACCTAGAATGTCATATATGTTTCATTTCCACATTGCCTGAAGGTGATTTTGTACACAATATATTGTAATAATTTTGTGTATATTTTGGATATATTGAATCATCAGAAAGCTAAAGTGTTACTATCTCAGCCCCCCAGGTGGACCATTTTGGATTTCTAGATAAGGGATACTCAAACCTGTGTTGTTGTTGCCCTCACAGTTCAGTGTAATAGTATGTGCCTTGGTGAATGTAGTAAAACAAAAGGAAATAGCAATTTTAGAGTGTGTATGCGTAATGTTGTGTGTTTGAGTTATGATGTTCCTATGATTTGATAGAGTTTTCTGAAATATAGCCTACAGTACATAAACACTGAATAACAATCTCACTCTCATAGTGGAGGTGGGGCAAAGAAGTTCCAGCTCCAGCACAGAGCGGATATGGCTTCCAAACTTAATTTTTGGAAATGAGCCAGTGGAAATACAGTACTGTATGCCAAAAGAACAACAGGGCTCACCAAGATAATTATGATGCGTTCCATTAATGTATTTTTGCATTTCCCACAGTGTGGTGGGAATGGAAAACTTTCCAACACCCACATGCACATGCTCCTATAGGTAAAGTGCAGAATTTAAATGTTATTATTGATTTATTTAGAGTATTTATATCCCTCTCTTCAGCAACAAAGGCTCTCAGAGCGACTTACAAAACATTAATTTGCCCTCAGGCATTCAATCTACATAAAATAATAAGATATGACAAGTAAGACATGATGGAGCTGTGTCTGTCTGGCTGCCTCCCACACGTGGCCAACAGAATGACAGTTATATTCACATTTTAATGTGAAAATTGCAGAGCAATTCTGTACTCTCATTCATGGATGGGGTGGGTAGCTCTTGTATTCCCACCTTTTATTTCCCTGTGGAAGTGCTGGAACTGCATTGGAAAATAATCAAGAATAGCCTTCTCCAGTCTGACATGCTCCAGATATGTTGGAATACAACTCTCATTACCCCATAGTCATTGGTATTGGGAGTTTGCAATCCAACATATCTGGAGGACACTAGATTGAGGAAAGATGATCGAAGGATAAATAGACACAAGTCAAATATTAGGAATAATAAAAACAATAGGAATAAGAATACCAAACTTCAGTCTTTCTGGGCATTATATTTTGGCTCACCTCAAACAAAAAAAAAGTTTTAAAGGGAGACTGGAAGGAGGAACAGGTGGATTAGGATATATCCACAAAACTCAATCAATTGAGAGTGGTTTAAACATAGATAATGGCTTCTTGTCATAGTACACACAGTACTACACCAGTAGCTGATTGACATTCCAGTTACTAAATAGGGATTTAATGCCTGATTTATTGCAACACTTTATTGGTCCTGTACCCATATCAAGGCAGTAGACCAAGTCCCCCACCCAAAAAACCCCAACTATTTGTATGTTTACTTGATCATCTTGGCTTGTATGTAAAACACATCTTCTAGTATCCCTTTAACTACTTTTTTGAACATCATTGACAATGAATTTGTGACCTCATCACCATACCCAAATATTTCACATTTCTACTACTATATAAGGAGCCCCTGGTGGTGCAGCAAGTTAAACCGCTGAGCCGCTAAACTTGTTGACTGAAAGGTTGGCGGTTCGAATCTGGGGAGTGAGGTGAGCTCCTGCTGTTAGCCCCAGCTTCTGCCAACCTAGCAGTTCACATGCAAGTGTGAATAGATCTATAGGTACTGGTTTGGCAGAAAGGTAACGGCGTTCCATGCAGTCATGTCAGCCACATGACCTTGGAGACGTCTACGGACAATGCCGGCCCTTTGGCTTAGAAATGGAGATGAGAACCATGACCCGGAGTCGGATACAACTAAACTTAATGTCAAATTGAAACCTTTACCTTTTTACTATTATATACACTTCCACGTTGGTATATTTATGTGTGTACCAAGACTTCCTACCTTGTGTTTACAAAATTCACGTGGCGCACTTTACCCAGTCCTTTTTTATGTCTTTTTCGTGTTTAAATCATGTTTTATTAAGCTTGTCATTTTGTCTTTATATGTTAATGTTTAAAATTTTATAATTGTGCATGTCTTTTCTTCATTTGATGTGTTTTATATTGTTAGTGTTTTTACTTGGGCTCGACCCCATGTAAGCCACCCCAAGTCACTTCGGGGAGATGGAGGTGGGGTATAAAAATAAATGTATTATTATATTATTATTATGAAGTGGGTTGAAGTTCAGGAAAGCTCATGTAATAAATAATTCTTCTCAGTTAATCTTAAAATATTTGTATGCTGAAACAGACTATGGTGACTCCGGTAGATCTTTGTATTATAGATAATTAGCATTACACAGACATATCTAGAGTTTAACCACTACAACATTCTGGAACATTTTGCTCCTAGTGGTTTATTTGAAATCAGCTGAACTCTGCAAATTCTTTCTATGGTTTTATCATAGAAAACATCCAATATCATACCTCCTCTCAAGCACGGGTGCTGCTTTTCTGGCCACGTTAATTACCCTGTTTCCCCTAAAATAAGACATCCCCAGAAAACAAGACCTAGTAGAGGTTTTGCTGAATTGCTAAATATAAGGCCTCCCCCGAAAGTAAGACCTAGCAGAGTTTTTGTTTGGAAGCATGCCCATCAAACAAAACACCAGAGCATGCAGGATTGGTAAAGGTACGTACCATAAAGTGTTATACATGGAAATATTGGCAGTAATAAGAAATTCTTGATAGGATTCACAGTTTATCTGGTTATGCTGGTTTGTGATAACAACTACTGTACAGTATATAATAAATGTTCATTTTTTTGTTCAACAGTAAATGTGAATTCTTCTTCATGGAAAAATAAGACATCCTCTGAAAATAAGACCTAGCGCATTTTTGGGAGCAAAAATTAATATAAGACACTGTCTTATTTTCGGGGAAACACGGTAGCAAGAGTCAATAACTGGCTTTGTACTTTCAAGGGTGCTGTACAATTAAATGTTCTTCTTAAACAGCAGGTTAACTGGAGGCCAAGATCCTATTCTATGTATGTAAGTACAGTAGAGTCTCACTTATCCAAGCCTCACTTATCCAAGGTTCTGTATTATCCAAGGCAGTCTGCCTTTTAGTAGTCATTGTTTTTGTAGTAAATGTTGCAATATTTTGATGCTAAATTTGTAAATTCAGTAATTACTACATAACATTACTGTGTATTGAACTGCTTTTTCTGTCAATTTCTTGTAAAACATGATATTTTTCTTCTTAATTTGTAAAATCATAATGTAAGTTTATGTTTAATAGGCTTTTTTCTTAATCCCTCCTTATTATCCAAGATTTTCGCTTATCCAATGTTCTCCTGGCCCGTTTATCTTGGATAAGTGAGACTCTACTGTAGCTGTTGCTTCTTTCTCTTTGTAGTAACAATTTGCCATTAAACTGCTGCAAACTGGATATACTATACTGATTAGTTTGAAACCAAAATAGAGCTAAGCACAGTAGTGGCCATAGTAGAATCAGGCTGTTCAGTAGCTTTTTTCTGAACTTTTGTGCTCTGCATCTTGATTACTTTTTACAGCTGGGGGGTCAAACTAGAGTACTTCAGAGCATATTTTCCCTAAGGCATTATAATAGAAGTAAGAATGATGATTATTCTTGTATTAATTCTGTAGGAAGTTGTCTTGCCAACACATTGTTGATGTGATCAATAACATTAAAGCATATTGTAAGATTAAATAATATATACAGGAATGCACATAGCCAGAATTACATATCTTCCCACAAAACTATGTGAGAATGTTATGCAATATCCTTAGTTTGTTTTACTTCATAATCCTTCAACTGAAATATCTTTCAATATGTTTTTGTCTTTGTCTCTGTTCTCCCCCACTCTTTTTTGTGTGTGGCCATGACAGACACAATAGGCATACACATTGTTTAGGCTCATTAATCTTCATAATAACGCCTTTACTTTCCATTCCATGCTATTCTGACTAACCTTTAGGCAGCTGTACAGAAGATAGTCTCTGAACTGTACTCACACAATACAAGGTCACACCATGTTTCAAGACAGTTTAAAAAATCAGAATAATGCCAGAATTTATCTGGTTATATCAATGTTATTACTGACCACAATAATATAGAAAGTGTATGCCTTGCCTTGCTATTTTGCTTTTTCCAGTCATTTTATTTTGAATTTCAAATATACCACTGGTGTTTCAAAATGTAAATATTGAAAGCAGCTGCAGAAAGAGATGGAGTACATTCTAAATGTGTTCTGTTATCCCTGAAATTTGAGCATTAGGCTATGACTCTGGACAAAAGGGTTCAAATCCACACTCAGCCATAGAAACCCATCAAGTGACTTTGGGTATTTGTTATGCATTGTTTTTGACACGAAATAAATAAACTTCGGGTAAAAGGTCACATTTTCTCAGCCTCGGGAGGCAAAAGCAACACCCCTCCCCCCAACTAAATCTTGCCATGAAAATCCCATGATAGTTTTTGGGTCATCCTAAATCATAAATGATTTGCATGCACACACAGTTGGTACTAGGTCTAATCAGGAAATTAAGTAAATTAGTAAGCTGATTTCTCTTTCCCACTCATAGATCTACACTCATTCTCTACTACTACTAATAATAATAAAACTTTATTTATACCCCGCCACCATCTCCCCAGCGGGGACTCGGGGCGGCTAACATGGGGCCATGCCCAAAGCAATACAAAATAATAAAATATAAAACAGCATATCATAACATAATTAAAAATAATACAATACATAATAATAAACATCACATCAAGAAATCAAGAAACAGTCAAACAAGAGCAGGCCGCATGAACACAAAGATAAAACCCGGAGTGTGAGGGACAGAGGGGTACTCCAATGTGTACAGGGACATATGAGAGTGGGGCAGTTTAGAGGATAGATGTTTGGGGGAAGTAACACCGAAATATATAACAGAAGTTACTCACCAAAAGCACAGCGGAAGAGCCATGTTTTCAGGTCTTTCCTAAAAGCTAACAAAGTGGGAGCTTGCCTGATTTCAGTAGGCAGTGAGTTCCATAGTCGGGGGGCCACAGCAGAAAAGGCCCTCTCCCTTGTACTCACAAGGCGGGCCTGGGATAACGACAGTGGTGATAAAAGGGCCTCCCCGGATGATCGTAAAGATCGGGCAGGTTTATGGAGGGAGAGACGGTCACGGAGGTAGGTGGGTCCCGAACCGTTTAGGGCTTTATAGATTATGGTCTGCACCTTGAATTGGGACCGGAAGATGAACGGCAGCCAGTGGAGCTCCTTAAACAAGGGAGTGGATCTCTCCCTGTAACTTGCCCCTGTTATTAATCTGGCAGCCGAGCGTTGGACCAATTGTAATTTCCGGGCCGTCTTCAAGGGAAGCCCCACGTAGAGTGCATTACAGTACTCCAGTCTAGAGGTAACTAAGGCATGTACCACCGTGATCAAGTCAGACTTCACGAGGTATGGTCGCAGTTGGCGCACAAGTTTGAGTTGTGCAAAGGCCCTCCCGGCCACCGCCGACACCTGAGCCTCAAGCGTCAACGCTGAGTCCAGGAGGACCCCCAAACTGCGGACCTGTGATTTCAGGGGGAGTGCAACCCCGTCCAGCACAGGCTGCCACCCAATACCCCGATCAGACGAGCGACTGACCAGGAGGGCCTCTGTCTTGTCGGGATTGATTCTCAGCTTGTTCCTCCTCATCCAGTCCGCCACAGCGGCCAGGCACTGGTTCAGCATCCGAGGGGCTTCCTTGGAGTCAGATGGGAACGAGTAGTGGATTTGCGTGTCATCTGCGTAGAGATGGCAACGCCCTCCAAAACTCCGGATGACCTCTCCCAGTGGTTTCATGTAGATGTTAAAAAGCATGGGGGATAAGATAGATCCCTGCGGAACCCCACAGGTCAATGGCCAGGGGTCCGAGCAGGTATCCCCCAGCTTCACCATCTGGGAACGACCCTCCAGGAAGGACCGAAGCCACAGCAGAACTGTGCCACCGAGCCCCATCCCAGAGAGTCGTCCCAGAAGGATACCATGGTCGATGGTATCGAAAGCCGCTGAGATATCCAGGAGAACCAACAGGGTCACACTCCCCCTGTCCAGTTCCCTGCGGAGGTCATCCACCAAGGCGACCAAAGCCGTCTCAGTACTGTGCCCAGGCCTGAAGCCAGACTGCGAGCAGTCCAGAAAATTGGTATCATCGAGAAACCCCTGGAGCTGCGTGGCAACCACCCGCTCCAGAACCTTGCCCAGAAATGGGAGGTTGGAGATTGGTCTGTAGTTGTTACAAACCGATGGGTCTAACGAGGTCTTTTTTAGTAGCGGTTTTACCACAGATTGCTTAAAACAAGATGGAAATGACCCCTGACCCAAGGAGGCATTTATTATAGCCACAAACCACTCCAACAACCCATCCCTGGCCAGTTTAACCAGCCAAGAGGGACAAGGATCCAGAGCACAAGTGGTCGCCCTCACAGACCCAAGAATCCCCTCCACGTCATCAGGAAGGACAAGCCGGAAAGAATCCCATAAGATCGAACAGACAGGTACCTCGGTTACCTCCGCTGGGACCACAGTTAAGCTGGAGTCCAACTCACGACGTATCTGAGCAACTTTGCCTGCAAAATGGTGCGCGAAATCGCTGCACCGAGTTGCCAAGTCATCAGGAAGCCCCTGGGTCTCAGGAGGCCGCAGTAGCTCCCCAACAACTCGGAACAACTCCGATGGCCTGTTGGCCGCAGACGCTATGCGGGCAGTCGTGAAAGCTTTCCTGGCTGCTCGCAGAGCCACAGAGTAAGCCTTAATAGCGGCTTTAGCCCGTGCTTGGTCAGACACATCCCGAGATTTCCTCCAGATGCACTCTAGTCCCCTCCTCGCACGCTTCATCACAGCCAGCTCCTCAGTGAACCAAGGAGTCAACGTGACTCTACGCAGCGAAAGGGGACGTTCGGGAGCGATCGTGTCCAGTGCCCTTGCCAACTCGCTGTTGTAACGATCAGCCAGGACATCGACAGGATCGCCAGTCTCCAGAACAGGAAGATCCCCAAGAGACCTCAGGAGTCCATCCGGATCCATCAGCCTCCTGGGGCGGACCATCTTAATGGGTCCACCACCCCTGCGGAGGTTAGAAGCCACGGCGAAACTTAAACAGATCAGATGATGGTCAGACCATGACAATGGAAGAATATTTTGCTCTTCCATTCTGACTATCCCACCGTCCACAATAAAAACCAGGTCCAACGTATGTCCCGCCTGATGTGTGGGCCTGTCAAGACCCAGGCTGCAGAGCACCAATAACCATACACAGAGGCCAGAATCTATCTAATATCTTTATTGAAGGAATATATAAAGTTAATAAAAACAAGTGTAGAAAATAGTCCAGAATTAGACCTTTCAGGAAAGGTCAGAATTAGTCCAAGAAAGCAATGTCCAATAAGAAATATTAAGGTCCAAAGTTGTAATCCAATAACCGAAACACTCACTTTGCCAAGCAAAGTGAGGGGAGATGACAAGGTCCTTTAGTCCATGAAACTTGAGCGAGGCTAGGAAATAACTTGATACTTGAAACAAGGCTTGAACGTGGAACAAGGTAACTAGGAACAAGAACAAGGTCCGTGGAATAACTTGGTAAAATCCGTGGTACAAGGCAAGGAATGGTCCTGGGAAACAAGGCAAAGTCCGTAGGTAAACAAAGGCTGGGAAGCAAGGCGAAGGCTGGATAGCAAGGCAAGGCTTGAGCGAGAGCGAGGCTTGAATCGGAGCGCGCTGTCCAGACACGACCCGCTCCGTAGGCTGACGAATTGACTCCGCGAAGTTACTACGCGGGTAAAACACCTAAATAGAGTCTAGCTTTCCCGCCGAAGCAGTTCTCTGGGAATCAGAACCGAAAGCTAACTCTGAGACCAGATGTGAGACTCCCCAAAGATTCTCACGAGAAGCAGTCTTAATTGGCCACATTCTTAGCTGCAATCCTTGCACTCCTGCGCGAAGCTGAATCCAAACTTCTCTGTTGTTTACAAAACTCCCGGCGCAAGAATACGGGAGAAGTAGGCTCTGGGCTTGTTTGACATACTTCTGGGACACAACTTTCTTGCAGGTGCAAGGTTCCCAGATCTGCCTGGGAAAGATCTGGCTGAGAGGAATCCAGTTCAGACTGGGAAGGTAAAAAACCCAAGTTTTCATCTTCATCAGGAATTACAATGTCCTGAGCAGGACTACAAGGCCCATGGGTCATCACACTATCCCCCTCCTCAAGGCCCCTCCCAAACTGGGGCCCTCTCCCCGAGGCGCGAGGTCGTGGTTTGGTGGGATAGGTCTGATGAAAGCGACGGGTTAGATCAGGAGCATGGACTGTGGAGGCGTCTTCCCAGGAGCGTTCCTCAGGGCCAAAACCCACCCAGTCAATGAGATATTGTAGGCGGCGGCGGTGAAAGCGAGAATCCAAAATGTCCTCAACCTCGAACTCCTCCTCCCCATTCATCAAAACAGGAGGGGGGGCCGGTTGGTCTGTATCAGGTCGCACACCATCCGCCGGAAGGAGCAGGGAACGGTGAAACACTGGGTGAATGCGCATTGAACGCGGAAGTTGGAGTTTGAAAGTCACGGGGTTAAGTTGCGCCACCACTGGATAGGGGCCAATGAAACGGGCATCTAACTTCCGGCAGGGGCGGTGGGAGGGCAGGAAGCGAGTGGACAGAAAAACCCGATCTCCTACCTTGATTTCGGGGCCCGGCTGGCGATGTTTGTCAGCGTGGCGTTTATAGTCCTCCTTGGCTTGGTCCAGTTGCTGGAGCAAAAGTTGTTGCACCGCTGTGAGTTCCTGCAGCCAATCCTCTGCTGCGGGAACTTCTGAAGTTTCAATGACAGGGGGAAAGAAACGTGGATGGAAGCCGTAGTTTGCAAAGAACGGCGTTTCTTTTGTAGAAGCTTGAACTCCATTGTTGTAGGCAAACTCAGACAGTGGTAACAGAGAAGCCCAATTGTCCTGTTGGTAGTTTACATAACAGCGAAGATACTGCTCCAAAGTGGCATTGGTGCGCTCCGTTTGCCCATCTGTTTGGGGATGATGAGCTGAAGATAAGCGAGAGTCTATGCCCAATAGTTTTTGTAGTGCCTTCCAAAAACGAGAGGTGAATTGAGATCCACGGTCTGTGACTAAACTCTTGGGCAATCCATGTAGTCTGAAAACATGTTGAAGAAATAGGTCCGCAGTTTCTTTGGCCGTGGGGAGGCCTTCACAGGGAATGAAATGGGCTAACTTGGTGAAAAGGTCCACCACCACCAAAATCGTGGTGAATCCACAGGAAGGTGGTAGGTCAGTGATGAAATCCGCGGAAATTATTTCCCATGGGCGAGATGGGGTAGGAAGGGGGTGTAAAAGCCCTGAGGGCTTCTCCCTTCGTATCTTGGAGCGCTGGCATACTGGGCAGGTGTTGACATATTTTTCCACATCCTTGCGGATCTTGGGCCACCAAAAATCCCTTAGGATCAAATGCATAGTTTTAAATAGTCCGAAGTGTCCTGCTGGTTTGCAGTCATGACACAGACGAAGCGCTTTTTCCCTGCCCGGTCCGGGTGGGATATAAACATGATTTCTATAGTAGAGCAGCCCATCTTTGAGCGAAAAGGGAAAGTGCAGACCTTGGCGAAGTCGGTCCTGCGCCCAGGCATCTGCTTGCTGACTAGCCCTGATTTCTTGAGCACAGATGGGTCCTGGAGTAGGGGAAGTTGAACCAATGGGAATGGATTTGGTGTTCCCCACCGTGAGCGTGGCAAAGTTCTCGGGTTGTAGCAGTTGGGATTCAAAGGTCTCCTTGCGTCCTGCAGCGTATTCCGGTTTACGTGACAGGGCGTCTGCTTGCTTGGTTTGGGCTGGGGTCACATAATGGATCTGGAAGTTGAAACGTTCAAAGAATAAAGCCCAACGTTGCTGCCTCTGATTTAGTTTGCGGGCAGTTCTTAGATGTTCTAGATTACGATGATCAGTGTGGACTTCAATGGGAAATTTGGCCCCTTCTAGCCAATGTCTCCAAGTTTCAAAGGCTGCCTTTATGGCCAGTAGTTCTTTTTCCCAAATGGTGTAATTCCTCTCTGGTGTGGTTAGTTGACGAGAATAAAAGGCACAGGGATGGAGGTGATCTCTCACCGGTTGTAAGAGTACAGCCCCAATTGCCACATCAGAGGCGTCCGCCTGCACCACAAAAGGGGTTCCAGGATTTGGGTGCTGTAGAATTGGCTGGGAGGTGAATAGTTTCTTTAGTTGCTGGAACCCTTTCTCTGCTTGATCAGTCCAGCGGAAAGGCTGCTTTCCACGGATGCAGCTAGTGATGGGGTCGGACCAGCGGGCAAAATCTGGAATGAACTTGCGGTAATAGTTCGCGAACCCCAAGAAACGCTGCACCTCTTTCTTGTTAGTTGGCGCCCGCCATTCCAATACTGCTGAAACCTTGGCTGGATCCATGGAAAGCCCTAGAGGCGAGATGCGGTAACCAAGGAAATCTACCTCTTGTAGATCAAAGGCGCATTTTTCCAGCTTGGCATAAAGTCCATGATCCCGCAATCGTTGTAACACCATTTTGACGTGGTTCTCATGTTCTGATTGTGATCTAGAAAACACCAAAAAATCGTCCAGGTAGATTATCAAGAACCTGTCTAGATAGTCCTGAAAAATGTCGTTGACAAAATGCTGGAACGTTGCGGGGGCTCCGCATAAACCGAAATTCATAACTCGGGACTCGAATAATCCGAATTTGGTCTGGAAGGCGGTCTTCCACTCGTCCCCTTCCCTGATGCGAACTAAGTTGTAAGCCCCCCGAAGATCCAGCTTGGTGTAAACCTTGGCTCCTCGAAGCCGATCCAATAGATCCGAGATTAAGGGCAGGGGATAGCTGTTCCGCTTGGTGATATTGTTCAATGCTCTGTAGTCCACCACCAAGCGTAGTTCCCCTGACTTCTTCTTCACAAACATCACTGGGGAGGCGGCTGGGGATTGAGAGGGTCTGATGAATCCCTTGCGAAGGTTTGTCTCTAGGAATTCCCTGAGAGCTTCTTGCTCTGGTTCAGTCAGGGAGTAGAGATGCCCTCGCGGGATCGGGGCCCCCTCCACCAAGTCAATGGCACAGTCATAAGGTCTATGTGGGGGTAATTTTTCGGCTTCTTTCTCATTGAATACATCCCAATACTCGGAGTACTTCTTTGGCAAGGTGATGATGGGCTCGGTGTCCGTGGCGTGGCATACCTTGGCTACGAGGCAATGGTTTTGGCAGTACGGTGAAGCAAACTGCAGTTCTCTGTTGGACCAGGAGATGTTAGGGTCGTGGAGAGTCAGCCATGGAATTCCCAAAATCACAGGGAAATGAGGAACCTCGGTAACAAAGAAGGAAATCTCTTCCATATGTTCCCTTATCCACATCCTGGTGGGTTCCGACCACTGACTTACGGGGCCCGTCTTGAGGGGGCGGCCGTCTATGGCTTGCACCACACGGGCATTCTTGAAATCATGATATTGTAATCCCAGAGAGTCGGCATACTCTCTATCGATGAAATTGTTGGTAGCTCCAGAGTCTATCATGGCGTGGATCATGACGGGTCCCCTTTTTGCTGACCATAATGTGACCACGAGAAGGAACAGGACCCCGGTTGGCGGCTCTTGGATGGATTTTTTGACCGGGTTGGCGAGCCTCTCTACACCCGGTCGTTGGCTTCCCCCGCCGGCTGTGTGCCAGTCGGCTCAGACGTCTTCGTCTCCGTGGAGGACGCCGCCGCAAGACGGGCGGCAGGCTTCCCTTTGGCTGGGCACTCTCTGGCGAAGTGGCCCCCGTTCCCGCAGTACCAGCAGAGGTTTAAGCGTTGACGACGGGCCTTCTCGGCGGCATCTAGTCTGGGACGCACATTGCCCAACTGCATCGGCACCTCCTCGCTCCCTCTGGGGTATGGGGTTGGCGGTGGGGGTCTCCAGACCGGACGTGGCTGAACGCTGGCGGGAGCGGGGGGTTTTGCCCCGGCTCTACCGCCCTGGCCTCGAACCCACTGTTTCCTGTTGGCAATCATGACTTCAGCCCGTAAACATTGATCAATGAGTGCCTCGAGGGTCTGGGGAGGATCCACCTTGGAGATTTCTTCCAGCATTTCAATGTTGAGACCCTCCCGGAATTGTCCCCTGAGGGCTACATCGTTCCAGCCGGTGTTGTGGGCCAGCACTCGGAACTCGGCTATATACTGAGACATAGGTCTGTCTCCTTGGAAAAGGCGACGGAGTTTGTGACCGGCTGCCTCCAAATTGTCCTCGATTCCCCAAGTCTCCTTGAGGTGGTCCAAGAAGCGTTGCGCTGATCTTAGGTGTGGAGAGGCTTGGTCGTACAGTGCCGTCGCCCAGCTGGCCGCTGGCCCGTCTAGAAGACTGTAAACCCATGCCACTTTGATGTCTTCTTGGGGAAACTCGGCAGCACGGGCCTCTAGATAAGCTTGACATTGGCGACGGAAGACATGAACCTTAGAAGCTTCTCCAGTAAACTTGGTTGGCAACGCCATGGCCGGAAGACGAATTCCGCGTTCCTTCAAACCCCTTATTTCTCCATCCTGTGCATTGAGCTTATCACGGATTCGGTCCACCTCCTCCTTGTCGATGGTGTAGGTAATCGGCTGGCCGCTCGGCCCAGGTACGACTCCGGTAGACATTCTGGCCGAGGTTAATTGGTGCTTAGGGTGGCGGAGTCAAACTGTCAAGACCCAGGCTGCAGAGCACCAATAACCATACACAGAGGCCAGAATCTATCTAATATCTTTATTGAAGGAATATATAAAGTTAATAAAAACAAGTGTAGAAAATAGTCCAGAATTAGACCTTTCAGGAAAGGTCAGAATTAGTCCAAGAAAGCAATGTCCAATAAGAAATATTAAGGTCCAAAGTTGTAATCCAATAACCGAAACACTCACTTTGCCAAGCAAAGTGAGGGGAGATGACAAGGTCCTTTAGTCCATGAAACTTGAGCGAGGCTAGGAAATAACTTGATACTTGAAACAAGGCTTGAACGTGGAACAAGGTAACTAGGAACAAGAACAAGGTCCGTGGAATAACTTGGTAAAATCCGTGGTACAAGGCAAGGAATGGTCCTGGGAAACAAGGCAAAGTCCGTAGGTAAACAAAGGCTGGGAAGCAAGGCGAAGGCTGGATAGCAAGGCAAGGCTTGAGCGAGAGCGAGGCTTGAATCGGAGCGCGCTGTCCAGACACGACCCGCTCCGTAGGCTGACGAATTGACTCCGCGAAGTTACTACGCGGGTAAAACACCTAAATAGAGTCTAGCTTTCCCGCCGAAGCAGTTCTCTGGGAATCAGAACCGAAAGCTAACTCTGAGACCAGATGTGAGACTCCCCAAAGATTCTCACGAGAAGCAGTCTTAATTGGCCACATTCTTAGCTGCAATCCTTGCACTCCTGCGCGAAGCTGAATCCAAACTTCTCTGTTGTTTACAAAACTCCCGGCGCAAGAATACGGGAGAAGTAGGCTCTGGGCTTGTTTGACATACTTCTGGGACACAACTTTCTTGCAGGTGCAAGGTTCCCAGATCTGCCTGGGAAAGATCTGGCTGAGAGGAATCCAGTTCAGACTGGGAAGGTAAAAAACCCAAGTTTTCATCTTCATCAGGAATTACAATGTCCTGAGCAGGACTACAAGGCCCATGGGTCATCACAGGGCCCAGATATAACTTGAGTCAGCCCCATGGTCGTCATGGCAACCATGAAATCCTGAGCTGCACCTGTCAAAGTGGTCTCGGCATGAATGTTAAAGTCCCCCAAAACTATAAGTTGTTGGGAGACCAGGGCCGAATTGGAGACCACTTCTGCTAGCTCGGACATAGAGACTGCTGGGTCGCGGGGTGGACGGTATACCAGCAGAATCCCCAAGCTGTCTCGGGCTCCCACCTTCAGGAAGACACATTCAAACCTCGAAGACTGCGGAACGGCGCATCTGATCAGGGCGATGGACTGCCGAAAGATCACCGCGACTCCTCCTCCCCGCCCCCCAACCCTGGCCTGCTGATGCACCCCGAAGCCTGGTGGACACAGCTGGGTGAGATTCACACCACCCAGCTCGTCCAACCACGTCTCGGTGATGCAAGCCAGATCCGCTCCCTCATCCAGGATCAAATCCTGGATGACAGCTGTTTTACCGTTTACAGATCTGGCGTTCAAAAGCAAGACCTTAAGGCTGGGGGGTCTGTCCTGAAGACTACCACACCTATTCCTCTCCAGGGTCGCAATAACTCTGTTGCGCTTCTCCCTGGGTCGTTGGTGACCGCTCTTCCTTCTCCCCCACACCACCTCAATGGGGCCCCACCCATGGGAACCCTCTTCCTCCTGAGAGATTGGCTGATTGAAATTGCCATTTAAGGGGGATAGTCAACTGTCCTGACATGAAAGGCCTCCAAGTGTGCTTGATTGTTTAAAGGAGAGGCTTATCTCTGCTGGTATGAGAGAAGAGGAGTCATCTAATATGATAACATCATCTAACGTGGGAGGGGGACTCGATACAACTGATGACTGATGACGGGGTTGGGGGGTAGAACAGACATGGCTTGAAGTTGGGGACTCTTGTATATCGCGATTCAGCCCGATGGCTAGAGGGCGAATCAATGGGTCTACCAATACCCTCTTAAGAATGATACCCCACTGTTGGAGTTTGGGTCCGTACAAAAGCAGTTCTTCCAATAACATTCTATCTTCCAGCCCAATGAGAAGACATAAGGAATGGTTCCAGGATTGATAGTCTCTGCGAAGCCAGTCAATGGTCTTAATCTTCACTTCCGACCGGCTTAGAGAAAGAATTTGTGAGATAGATATCTGGACCGCTCGCTTAGATGTCCATTTGCCTCTATTCAATAAAGAGTCCGAAACTTCTACTGCCACCTTGTTGGTTCGCAACAGATTGTAGGAAGTATCCCGAGATTGTCCAAACAGTTCCAGGGGCAGCGTGTTGTTTGTCCTCTGAGAGACTCTATTAGTCTCCTTCCAGGCAACCCTCCCCTGACCCTCTTTCCCAGAAAACAACCCATCCCCGTCCTTGGCCACTTCCAAATCTGACCTATTCACTACCTTCTGCTCCTCTAGCTTTATTCTTCCACGGCCTTCCTGAGCTTTTAATTCCTCATTAATGTTAGTAGAACTGATTGGTACAGTTGTTATAGTGTCTATAGGAGAAGGATTTTTCGCAATCAGGGAAATTCCCTTGAATAAATGATCAATTTTCTTGTTCAGTGTTTCCAGTTGATACCAAACAGTGCTGAATGATTTCCCCAACAAATCACATAAGTGTAGAAGTTCATTTTTCCTCGGAGATTCCTGCCAACTCATTTCTAATACTTTCTCAAGCACCTTCCTATAGTAACCACTCAAAACTTTCAAAGTTAACATACCATTTCTACTGTCTCTTTCCACTCAAGCAAATACCAACCAACATGCACACACCATCATTCACATTCTAATACCATCAATATACCAGTCAATTAACCTCAAGGAACTCACAAATCCTATGTGATCACTTCCTATGTCTAAGTACCAAATACACAAGCCCACTTCCTATCAACAATCAGATCTGTCTCCCTGCATCAAGTTTTCTCACTCCTATCTATAATATACACACATAAACACTCAAAGGTGAGGAAAAAAAACACACACACACACACACAATTAAAAATATAATAAAGTAAAATCAAGTAAAATAAAATAAAATAAGTAGAATAAAGTAGATGGCGGCTTCAGCACTGAGGATCCTGGCACCGCTGCTTCGTAAAGTCCACCCAGATCACAGAAGCCGATGAAGAGGCCCAGCTGTCTTCTCTTTGAGAGTTGATGGAAAGGCTTGGGGGGCCGCCCGGTCCGGCACGGCTTCCAAGGCCGAATTCTCACGATGAGGAAGGCTGGGAGGGGAGCTGGAGGCAGCAAAGGCAGAGGCAGAAGCAGGAGGAGCTCAGGCCGGCGAGGAGTTGGGGGAGGGCCGACAGGAGTCGAGAGAGGCCGCCCGGTTCGGCGCGGCCTTCATCATCAAAGAGAAGCTGAGGAGGAGGCCAAGGGTGGCCGCCCGGTTCGGCGCAGCCACCCAAGGACAGCGGCGGGAGTGGAGGAAGGTCTCAGGGGTCGCCCAGGACGCCCGCTGGAGGCCGCCCGGTTCGGCGCGGCCTCCACGATCGAATAGGAGACCGAGAGAGGCCACCCTGTTCGGCGTGGCCTCAATTTCCCCAGACAAGAAGTTGGAAGCAGTCACCTGGTTTGCCCAGCATACACCACCATCGGTATTCTGGGTTTTGAAGGCTCTCGGCTCTCGGAGGCTCTCGGGCCGAGCAGATAAAATGGCAGCCGGGCTTCTTCTCCTCTTCTCCCTCCCGATCCTCTGAGGCTCCCGTCAGCAACACCTGCAGCCCTCACATACCATCCAGGACCCCGAGAGTAGGTCAGAAATCTCTCCCCTCTGGCAATAGCAGCAAACGGGGGGCCCGCAATAAAATATATAATGGTTTTAAATTCTTCACCAGCAGCGCTGATCATAGGGGCTGTTACTACGCCACCATCTTTAAAAAAAAACAAAAAACTACTACTGACAATTAATGTTAATAATATAATAATTGCAAGGTCACCACTGGATGTGAAAGCTATATAGCCACGTGGCAGAAAATCTGTAGATACTAGTCAAGTCTTTGCTCTGATAGGACATGTCCTTTAAAATAGAGTAACTGAGAAATGCATCTTTCAATTTTATTGTGCAAAGAAAGTCTGATAAAACAATGGCTGGAATTCTTTTTGAGGCACTGTGGAAATGTAAAAGCTGTGTGCACAATAACTATGCTTTTTCAGAGATTAAATGCAGTTCATAGTGCAGAAATCATTTCACATGCGATAAGCTCACACCCCACCCTCTTCACTTTTTACTTGGTAGGTGGGGAGCAAAGTGACACAAAACTGGTAGGTGAGCTCAAGATCTGATCAGGCAACTGTGGGATCCAGCACAATTGTGCTGGTGCATGCACACACATACACACATTAAAAGGGTATTGACCATTATGTGCCTAGTGCTGTTTGTTTCTGAACACTTAACTGGTTTATTGTTTGCAGTTAGTTCTCTACCTGCTCAAGAGCCAAGAATTCTCTGTGGTGTCCAGCAGTTCTTGCCCTTTCCACTTTTCTTTTACCTTCTGCCATCTTTGGGCTGCTACCTGTGCATTTGGTAGAGTACAATACCCAGCATGGCCATAGGCATGCTGGTTGCAGGGAGAGGAATTGAGTAATTAAATAAGGAAGGTTAGCTTAGAAAGAAGTTATTACTTGAGAATGCTCATTTGGAGCCAAGGGCAAATTAGATGTAATCTTTGCAGACATATTATGTAAAACATGCATTTTGGGGTGGGTGTGTATGTGAAGATCACCAGCAGACAGGAAGACTGCTTTGCTTTACCCCTCCAGCACACACTAACCTCCTTTTGTTTTCTTAGGCAAAAGAATAAATGGTTGCATTGGGTTTTTACTGAAAAGGGGTAGTATTCATTTTGCTCTCCTTGAACAGAATGCAGAATTATATCCATCTAGTGCTGTCCTGTATGGCTTAATCTCATGAAATGGTATATAGATTAAAGTGTAACAACTCTATGTTGGAAGGATACTAATGGTTAAAGTCGTTATGAGACTGTCAAAACACACTTAGGTTGGATTCCTTTTCAAACTAAAAATACATTTTATGCTTTATATTAGCTATGAAGACTGCAGTGTTCATGTATCACAACTGCTGAGGAAAATCAATAATTCCCTACTAAATGCATTTGCTGCTGTAGTACTGTATAAAAGCATCCTCCTTTATCATGTGATGAGGGGAACAACAGACACTATAGACATACTTCATACTTCAGAGGTGCTAAAGAATTGGATGTAGAACTATGTAATGAAATAGAAAAATCATCCAAAAAGCTACTCAAGGCATTTATAAAATATTGTCAACAGGAAGTAGAAGTAGAAGCCATGAAACAAGAAGCAAATGAAGAAAATGGTATAAAACGTTTTTAAAGATTTATCCACAAATGTTCTGCAATGGTAATGATTTTATGTAACTGTATCACATTTTATTTGCTTGCAGAGGACAGTTCATCTCAGCCCACATGACTTGGGAACAAACACTAATCCAGCTATCATGAGAGATGCAAAAATATAAAAGAAATTATGACTTTCTTTCTCATTCTCTTTCTGTTTTAACCCCAAAAATGAATACTATACGGCACCTGCGCTGAGGGCCAGATGAACTCTGCAGTTCCCAGCAGCCTCTATGAACTGCTAAATACGTTTTGCTCTGCCCAGCACTTCAAAATAGAATTTGGACCATCGCAAACCGCTTCCTGGGGAAGCAAAGAAGTTCCAGTTTCCTTCTTAAATGCCCTATAGGGTGATATAGTGTGTTATTTCACTTCCTTCTTTACTTCTTGTAAAACAAGCTAACTGAAAGCCATCCAAGGTGGGTTATTATCATCATCATAATCACCAATTTATATAACACCACCAATGTGCATGTTGCTTTACAAGTAAATAGAAACCCACAAGAAATAGCTCTGTCTAAGGCGTACAGTCTAATACACACAAGGTGAGGAAGGAGTAATACAAATACAGAAGTATGTAATATGATTGTGTTAACGAGCAATTTAGAGCAGCATTGGCTAGTGAGATCCAAGCTGTGGGTTAAGCCTGGTAAGAAGAAGAAAAATAAAATGAAATCTGAGGTCTGAGCAATCTCAGATCAGATCATGTAGTCTGCAGCCCCTCCCACAAATTCTCAGGAAACATAGAACAAAAGAAGCTGCATGTCAGAACATACGTACAAAACAGTAAGCAAACAGAATCATAGAAGGTTGTAATTTCCAACAATAATTGTTAAGAGAGCTGTGGTCCTAAATAAATCCACATGAATTGGATTGTGTTGCAATGTATT
The DNA here is from genome assembly GCF_035594765.1 of Anolis carolinensis. NCBI lineage: Eukaryota > Metazoa > Chordata > Lepidosauria > Squamata > Anolidae > Anolis > Anolis carolinensis. The sequence continues at coordinate 113,696,582 of NC_085843.1, forward strand.
ACTTTTATATTAGAAAAGAGCTTTAATATTCGTAGACATGAGTATATCAGACAAGGCTGCATTTTATCATCCTGGCCCCTTCTACACTACCCTATATATCAGAATCTGATCCCAGATTATCTCATTTAAACTGCACTATATGACTCTCCACTGCCAGATTCTGGGATATAGGGGCAGTGTGGAAGGGACCTCCGTTTCATTAAAACTCAGATCAAGGAAGGAGATGTGATATTAGCAGCAGTAGGGTAAGTTGGAGATCTCATGTTTAGTGCTATTTCGGAAGCATAGTGCCACTTGGTTCCAAATAGGTAGCAATGTGGGGGTGGGATAAGTAGAATTCCTCACAGAGACTATAGTCAAGAAATCAGAAAAAGATAAAGATTTGGAAGAGCAATTGCAAAGAAATTGAAAAAGAACCTTCAGTGTAAATGAAATACCAAAGTCAGAATCATGCATACTGTAGTACTTCCTAGTGCCAGGTATAAATGTGAAAGTTGAAGAGTGAAGAAAGCTGACAAAGAGATCCATTTATTTAAAATCTGGTGCTAGATAAGAGTTCTGCAGATACCAAGGACTGCCAAAATTACCACTAAATTAGTCAAAATGATTAAATTGAGATTATGGTATTTTGGACATACCACGAGATAACATGACTTACTGAAAAAGACAATACAATAAGGTAAAGGTTTCCCCTGACGTTAAGTCCAGTCATGTCTGACTCTGGGGGTTGGTGCTCATCTCCATTTCTAAGCCGAAGAGCCAGCGTTGTCCGTAGACACCTCCAAGGTCATGTGGCCAGCATGACTGCTTGGAGCACCGTTACCTTCCTGCCGGAGCGGTACCTATTGATCTACTCACATTTGCATGCTTTTGAACTGCTAGGTTGGCAGAAGCTGGGGCTAACAGCGGCCACTTATTCTGCTCCCCAGATTCAAACCTGCGACCTTTTGGTCCACAAGTTCAGCAGCTCAGCGCTTTAACACACTGCGCTATTGGGGGCAGTGTGTTAATACAATACAGTATTTCTCTGTAAAGTTAGACTGGTCAATAGAATTAATTGAGGAAACCACAACTTTATGTTTGAAGACCTGAGCAGAGGGACATTATTAGGTAGAGCTCTTTCATTTATAGCTTGCCGTAAATCAGTCAGCTTGATGGCATAGAACAACTCCAGGTACAGCAGAGTCTCACTTGTCCAACATAAATGGGCTGGCAGAATGTTGGATAAGCGAAAATGTTGGATAATAAGGTGGGATTAAGGAAAAACCTATTAAATGTCAAATTACATTACGATTTTACAAATTAAGCACAAAACATCATGTTTTACAACAAATTGACAAAAAAAGCAGTTCAATACACGGTAACGTTATGTAGTAATTACCGTATTTATGAATTTAGCACCAAAACATTGCAATGTATTGAAAACATTGACTATAAAAACACTGGCTACTAACAAATTGCATAAAATTAACTTGCAGTAACAACATTGTCGGAAGTTAAATCCATAAAAAGTTCAGTCTTTGATGCCTAGAGAAACAGCTGTGGATTTGGGCAGGGGGCAGACTGCGTTGGATAATCCAGAACATTGGATAAGCGAAGGTTGGATAAGCGAGACTTTACTGTATATATATTTTGGGGGAATACATTCAATTTATGTTGACATATATTCTTAACCCATTTTAATCTTATATCTATGTCTCCTTCTCCTTTTGCATGTATATTTTTATGATGCTTATGCGATTCTGCCTTTCCAAGACTCCTTAGCCTTAGATTAATGAAAACAGTGTCCTATTTTGATTATTTTTGGAAGAATGGGCACATGATCCACATACTGTGTAAGATGAATAAAAGGAACATTAATTGGAGGTGTAATTTGGATAGCTTATTTATTTTGGGGAAATATCTGTTATGCTTCAGAAGGAGAGATGGTTTGGTCTTTGGAGGCTCATGACATATTTGCACCTTGTATTCAGCTTGTGGCTTTGGGCAAACGGCTACTATCCATTTAGACTAGCACTCTTTTATATAGTCCAACACTCTGTCAGCTGAATGTCCCTGAGAAATTGACAAGAGAATGTGAATAGAGTGAACCATTGGGAGGTTTCTGGGAATGAGAGTAGGTTTTGATGTCTGAGCAGGGAACTGAACCTGGTCTCCACAGTCATTATGCCGTTTCTCTATGAGGAAAAAAATGAAAGCTCACATTCAAAAGTTAATCTTACAGAAACAAACCTGGTTTTCACTAGAGACTTGTTTTACTAGTATTTTAACTGTGACTAATTCTGTCCATGATTAATTTTATATAATTTGCATAACATACCATTGAAAAGCTCAGTGTTCTCAGAACTGAGTTAAACATCAAAACAAGCTGCTAGTCTAATTAAGAGAGTGACTGTATTAGAATGATACTTAATTTTACATATTACAAAATTTGTGGTTTCTTTTATAATTTCCTATTTTCTAAATGGAAAAAATCCAGAGCACATTGTGTATTTTGTATGTCTTTTAATAGTGATTTATCTCTTATTTAATAATGTTGTACCCTGCCTCGAGCAGCAGGGAGAGGTGGGTAATAAATTCATTATTATCATTATTTGATACACAACAAAATTAGTACACAGCAAACAAGATCACTATGCTGACTGTTGCATTGGATCACATGTTGGACATTTTCCAAGTGTCTAGGACTATGTGATGTGTCGGCGAATAGTACGTGCAGAACCGAGTAATAATAATAATAACTTTAATTTTATATCCCGCCACCATCTCCCTGAAAGGACTCGGGGCAGCATACAAGTAGCACCAAGCCCAGTAACAACAGAGTTAACCAACTAAAAACACCTTTAAAAACATAATAAACAATAACCATCTAATTAAACAATTTAAAACAGTAAAGTATAAAAACATTAAAATGAATAAAAGCAAACCGCGATAACCAGAACTAATAATATGGTGGGCAGATCAGAAATTAGAGGGGGCTTGTGCAAAAAGCGGATTATAGGGCCAGGGCTGGGGGTAAAGCGCTGAGTTCAATCTGCGTAGGATGGCCTTTTGCAGCTGACATGGTAATTTTGTCAGTACTGATTGTTTTTAAGTGCTGGCCACGGTCTTTAGGCACTGCACCCAGTGTGCTGATCACCACTGGGCTCACCTTTACTGGCTTGTGCCAGAAACTTTGCAGCTCAATCTTTAAATCCTCGTATCATGTAAGCTTTATTGTTGTTGTTGTTATCAGCATCATCATCATCATCATCATCATAATCATCACTGTTTAGGTGACACAGAGTTACATTCACAATCTTGCTTATGTAAACGTAAGGATTTTAAATGTCTAAATTTCACAAATACACCAAACAGTACAATTTTATATTCTAAGTAAGTTATCAATTAAGCTTTTAATGTTGCTAAAGTAATAAAACAAACCTAGGGCAATTATTTCAGTTCCCCTCTAAATCTGTTTCCCCATGCCTGAAAAAAGTTTTTTAAAAGCAGAAAGAACATAAGAAAAAGAGATAGCAGCACCCATATTTATTTCTTTATATGCTACCTTTCTCCCAGGATGGGACTTAAGATGGCTCACAGATAAAACTGGTCAAAATAAAACAATATTGTTCAATTAAAAAAATAGCATATCATTATTTTTTACATATTTATATGGCTTATATTTAGTGAATTTTTCTTGAACTTAATGGCTCGCAAAACAGGTTGCTGTGGGTTTTCCAGGCTGTATGGCCATGTTCCAGAAGCATTTTCTCCCGACGTTTTGCTCACCTTTATTGCAGGCATCCTCAGAAGTGTGAGGTCTGTTGGAAACTAAGAAAGTAGGGTTCAGCATTTCTGTATTCTCAGATAATATGCTGAGAAAAACATATTTGTGCTCGATAACATTAGGACCATGGAGAAAAGCCTCTGGGAGAACAGCCTCCGGGGAAGAAGGTGAGAAACTGGTTTAATTATACCATGTAACAAAATCTGAATGATTTTCTGTTCCTGGTTTGAAAGTGATATTTCCTGTTTAATTGTGTGGCACTTACTTTGAAAGGAGCTGTTATACTCCGTAAACTTTGTTTTTGTGGCTGCCAAAACTATGTTGAATTGCTTGAGTCTCTAGGAGATATTCATTGAAAAACTATAGCAAAATGTGCTGCAGGATGACCCGCAAAAGCAAAGATTTTGCAGTTTAATAAACATTTCCCATGCCTTTATGACAGAATGAATTTGGAAATGACATTTTTAACCCAGGAACAAAAATCGTGTTACATGGTGTTATCCCTCCATCCCTGACTTTCTGCTTGGAAAAGAGAATGCCAATCACTGGGTTGCTGTGAGTTTTCCGGGCGGTATGGCCATGTTCCAGAAGCATTATCTCCTGACGTTTCACCCACATCTATAGCAGGCATCCTCAGAGGTTGTGAGGTCTGTTGGAATACCATGCAAGTGGGGTTTATATATCTGCAGAAGGTCCAGGGTGGGAGAAAGAACTCTTGTTGTTTGAGGCAGCTGTAACTGTTGCAATCACCTTGATTAACATTGAAAAGCCTTTCAGCTTCAAAGCCTGACTGCTTCCTGTCTGGGGGCATCCCTTGTTGGGAGGTGTTAGCTGGCCCGGATTGTTTCCTGTCTGGATTTCCCGTTTTCAGAGTGTTCTTTATTTAGGTTTTTCCTTAATCCCTCCTTATTATCCAACATTTTTGCTTATCCAATGCTTTTATTTTTCAGTGATTGGTTTGGTGGGGGGCGCCAAAATTCTGTTTGCTTACACTTGAAAATTACCTAGGGCCAGCCCTGTCCACATGCTTGTGGATTTCAGTGGCTTCTCTGTGTAGTCTGACATAGTAGTTGTTAGAGTGTTCCAGACACAATCAGGGCCAGCTAACACCTCCCAACAAAAGATTCCCTCAGGCAGGAAGCAGCCAGGCTTTGAAGCTGGCTTTGAAGCAGCAAGGCCAAATGTATATCTAGCTAGCATTTACTGTTTCCCTGCTCCTGGTACACACACTTTTAATCCACATTGAATTGAAAAACACGAGCCTTGTTGTTGTTTTAGAATTAATGATGTTACATATCATTGATTTTGTCACAGACTGAGAATTTGATTTTGCAAAATTTAAGAACAGTGTTCCCTCACTTATCGCTGGGGTTAGGTTCCAGGACCACCCGCAATAAGTGAAAATCCGTGAAGTAGGGACACTATAATTATTTTAATATTTATACATTATTTTAGTAGTTATACACTATTTTAAGTCTTTATCAACCAATCGTGTGTTGATAAATCATCTCCTTCTCCTCCCATCTACCAGCTTGGGCTCTTTTTCTCTCCTTTTGGCTTCTCCTTCCTCCCTTCCTTAGGCTGTAAATTGTAATTTTGTTATGATTTATAATAGTCTTTTAGAGTTTATTGAAAAACTGTGAAACAGCAAATCCAGGAAAAGTGAACCGTGAAGTAGTGAGGGAACACTGTACCAGGATTTTATACATTAAGGGAATAATAGCTTTTAATTGAGCTGCACAGAAGCCTAGGATATATAGCGCTTTATAGTGTCGATCTCCATATGGGACATTTAAGATTGTTTTCACCTATTTTAACTGATTATTTTAATGTCCTACAAAGAAGGACCTATGTTCCAGTTTGAGTTATTTATAATGGCTTTATTTTTTATTGTGTGTTTTAATGCTGCTGTAAACCACCATGAGTCCGTTGGAGAAAGGCTATATAGAAATTTCCCAAATAAATTTTCCAATCAATCTCTGAGGATGCCTGCCATAGATGTGAGCGAAACGTCAGGAGAGAATGCTTCTGGAACATTGCCACAGAGCCCAGAAAACTCACAGCAACCCAGTGACTCTGGCCATGAAAGCCTTCGACAACACAAAGTTTTTGCAGTTTAACAAACATTTCCCATGTCTTTATGACAAGAACCAATTAGGAAATGACATTTATAACCCAGGAACAAAAATCGTGTTACATAGTATTATCCCTTCAACCCTGATTTTCTGCTTGGAAAAAAGAATGCCAATCTCTGAGGCAAGACATGTCTCGTGCCATGTGATAAAAGCGCTCCACCTGGAAAGGAAGCGCCCAATCCCTTTCTTCCTCTTGACGTCTCCAAATCCAAGCAGCCAATCCCGTCTTTCCCTCAAGTATTCGAGCCGAGAAGAACCAATCAGATTGGCATGGCTCAGATACTTGGCGAAGCTCAATCTGGCCCATAGAGAATAATGGTTCCTCCCTCGAGCCAGTTTCCCGCTCCTCTGCCTGTAGTTTTGCGACAGTGTTGCAAAACGTGCGGCGGGTACCTTTACGGCAGGAAGGTGAGGGGCTGAACAATAGAGCAAGCGCGGAAGAAGTGGTGCGGGAAGGAAAACCAGGAGGGAAAAAAAAGGGCCGGGGGTCGCGAGAGATAAGAGAGAGGGCGCGCGCGCGTGGGGCGGGGCTGGATGCCCGTGCGAGTTGTGAGGGCGGCTGAGCCCCGGAGGCGGCGGGTTCGATTCCCGGCCGCGGTCTACTACTGTGCTTGGAGCGGCCTTTCCTGAGAAGATGAGCCTCTCCCCGAAGGAGCTGTCGAGCCTGTTGAGCATCGTCTCGGAGGAGGCGGGCGGGGGCACCTTCGAGGGCCTCTCCACGGCCTTCCACCACTACTTCGGCAAAGCCGAGCACTTCCGCGTGGGCTCCGTGCTGGTGCTGCTCCTCCAGCAGCCCGACCTGCTGCCCACGCCGCCCCAGCGCCTCACCGCCCTCTACCTGCTCTGGGAGATGTACCGCACCGAGCCCCTCGCCGCCAACCCCTTCGCCGCCATCTTCGCCCACCTCCTCAACCCCGCGCCGCCCGAGCGCGCCGCCCCCGGAGCGCCCTCAGCCCAGCCCTCCGCCAATGCCAACGCCGCCGCCCCAGGCTCCACGGGCTCCGGCTCGGCTGGGCCAGGCCCGGCCGGAGGAGGAGGAGGAAGCGGAGGGGCCGGCGACGACAGCGAGAAGCCCCCGCTCTCAGGTAACCCGCTCTCTTGGAGCCGCCCATTCAGGCCTGGGCAAACCTGGGCCCTCCAGGGGTTTTGGACTCCAACTCAAACCATTCCTAACAGCCTCAGGCCCTTTCCTTTGCCCCCTCAGCCGCTTAAACGGCTGAGGGAGAATAGGAAGGGGCCTGAGGCTGTTAGTAATGGTGGGAGTTGGAATCCAAAACCCCTGGAGGGCCCAGGTTTGCCCAGGCCTACACAAGCTGATCCAGCCTCCAACTCTCAGAATTCCGCACAATTGGACCATCTGGCTAAGGTTTCTGGGACTTGGCGGCTCAAGCACACGGGTATGGATGTTTGTTTGAACCACAAGGGCTCTTACCTAGTTTCATGGATCTAGACCAACCTTGGCACACATATCTCTCATGATCCAGATTAAAATACTGGTGGGGCTTTTTGGGGGGGGGGGGCTTGATAGAGCACAATGAGAGGTGTAGTCCAGTCATATCTGGAGAAGCGTGTGAATCCCACCCACAATGGATCTGAAGCAATGGCTCTCAACCTGGGGTTCCCAGATGTTTTTGGCCAGGAATCCTAACAGCTGGTAAACTGGCTGGGATTTCTGGGAATTGTAGGCCAAAAACATCTGGGAACTCCATGTTGAGAACCACTGGTCTGGAGCAAACTGACTCAATTGTATGGTGAGCGCGGATGAGCTCCCTCTATCAGCTCCATGTGGGGACATGAGAGAAGCCTCCCACAAGGATGGTGAAAACATCAAAACATTCTCTCACACTAGAAGCAACTTGGCGGTTCTTCAAGTTGCCCCTGACACATACAAAAATACACTTTATTTATATTCCGCTCTATCTCCCCAAGGGGTCTCAGAGTGGATTACAACATACACAGATAGGCAAACATTCAATGCCTTAATACAGTGGAATAACAATGACATACAAATACATAGAACAAAAATAAAGCCTTCCCCTTTCATCTCTAGTTTTCTGGAGGCGGTACTCAAGTCTGGCCATGGGGAGGTGCTCATGTTCCATTTCCAAGCCAAGGAGCTTGTCCATAGACACCTTGGTTGTGTTTCCGGCAAGGCTGAATTACCTTCCTGCTGAAGCAGCACCTATTGATCTACTCACATTTACATGTTTTTGAACTGCTAGGTTGGCAGAAGTTAGGGCTAACAGCAGAAGCTCACCTCAACCCGCTTTGAGCTGCCAACCTTTAGGTCAACATATTCAGCAGTTGAGCAGTTTAACCCATTGGGCCACCGCAGCCCATCATATGCCTGTCATGACCAATTTTAGGGGGGTTAAACTAAAAAAAAACAAACCCCTTTGGGGCTCAGAGCTGAAGGAAAAAAAAGGACATTACATTGAGATAGGGAATAAAATAACAATGAGGAAAAGAGAACTAGAAAAAAGGAAGAAAAAAAGACGACTTTGTATCTTCTTCTCGGCAGTTAAATCTTGATGTCTGTGCCTTCACAGAAGGTCTCCAGCCATGGTTTATGTATTGGTGAATAATCGATTTTAATATACACTGAAAGATGTCTGGAAAAAAATAAAGAAAAATGTAAAAGGAAAGAAAAAAAAGGAGAAAAAATAAAAGACCACTGTCATATTGTCAGTGAGATATTACTGCTGTGTGCTTTCACAGGTTTCACCAGTCGTGCATTATCTAGTGATGTTATTTTTATTGTCATTGATTTTAACTTTACAGTGAAATATATCTTAACAACAATTTTAAAAAAGAAATATAGAAAGAAAAATACATTATATCTATTGTCTTTTCAGCCATTATATATTGCTGATGTGTGCCTTCATAGAAGACTTCTCTAATAGTGGGGTCACTATTGATATTGTTATTAATTTTATCATTACACTGAAAGTTACCGTAATTATAGATCCATATCTAGCTTTGCGTTGTTTATATAGGCATTAAATGTTTGCCTGTTACTATGGAAGCCGACCTGAGTCCCCATGGGGAGATAGGGCGGAATACAAATGAAGTTGTTTTATTATCATCATCATTATCATCATCATAAAGTTATTGTTGATACCATATTGTTTTTGTTGACCCTACTTTTCCACTTCCAGAGCTAGTTTACTGTTTTTCTTTGAAATACAGTAAATATTCAAAAACATTTAACCTACTGATGCTTTAATGCCATTATATTGGCATATATTTTTATTTTGAAATTTACCAGTAGCTGCTGCATTTCCCATCCTAGGCTTATACTTGAGTTAATAAGTTTCCCAGTTTTTTGTGGTAAAATTAGGTTCCTCGGCTTATATTCTGGTTGGCTTATATTTGAGTATATATATATATATATATATATATATATAGTATCTGAGGAGCCTCCAGTGGCTCAGTGTGTTAAAGCGCTGAGCTGCTGAACTTGCAGACTGAAAGGTCCCAGGTTCAAATCTGGGGAGCGGAGTGAGCGCCCGCTGTTAGCCCCAGCTTCTGCCAACTGAGCAGTTCAAAAACATGCAAATGTGAGTAGATCAATAGGTACCCCTCCGGCGGGAAGGTAACGCCGTTCCATGCAGTCATGGCGGCCACATGACCTTGGAGGTGTCTACGGACAACGCCGGCTCTTCGGCTTAGAAATGGAGATGAGCACCAACCCCCAGAGTCAGACATGACTGGACTTAACGTCAGGGGAAACCTTTACCTTTACCTTTATGATATCTGGAAAAAGGAAAGTAGAAAAAGGAGAGAAAGAAGGAAAAGGAAAAATATCAGATGACTTCCCTTCATCTTTTTAGTTAATATATGTTGTTACTGTTTGCCTTCACAGAAGGTTGCTCTGCTAGTGCTTTATCTCTTGATGTTATTGTTGATTTTTAACACTACACTGAAAGATTTCTATAAAAATAATGAAAATTAAATATGATTGCAGTGTGCTTCACAGACGGTTTTGCTAGTGGTGCTTTATCTGCTGTTGTCGTTATCATTATTAATTTTAAAATTACACTGAAAAATATCTAGAAAAAAAAGGAAAAAAGAGAGCGAAAAGGAAAAAGATTTCTAATCATATTTTCATCAGTTATACATATTATATTTCCTTTATCTGGAAATCTGAAATGTACCAAAATTGTTCACATGGGTGGTTGAGATAGAGATGCCTTTGCTTTGTTGTGGTTCAATGCACACAAGCTTTTTTTTCCTGCACAAGAATATTAAAAATACTGTGTATAAAATTCCCTTCAGGCCATATGCACAAGGTGTATATAAAACAAATGAATTTTTGTTTAGATATCTCATCATGTATGTATGTATGTATGTATGTGCAAATCCAGATGTTTCAAGATCCAAAACACTGCTGGTCCCAAACATTTTGGATAATGGATAGTCAAACTGTACAATTTTCATATACAATTTGGAACTATAAAAATATTGGCCAATAAGGAGACATGTTTTATATATTGCTAACTCTTGGAGCCAGCAAAACCAACACAGCTATAAACACCCCTTGGCATTGGCAAATGGCAAAAATTCAGACTCCATGTCTGAAATTCAACACAATTATAAAACTTATAATTAATGGGAGTCTCCAAATGCTACAGAACACTTGTTTGGAGAAGAAAACGATTATTCAATCTCACTCTCTAGTATTAACATAAGTTCTCTTTTTCCCATAGTACATTTTTTCTAATAATCAAACCCAAAAGTTACCAAATCATTTTCTTTCTTTGCAAAAAGTCCAAAAGGAGTTTCCAGTCTTTGAGAAATGTCCGTTATGATCTTTCTGCGGCCAAACAAGACAATTTGTCAATGTCTGCTAAGTATCCGTTCCGTCAGCCACGCTTCCATAATATATAAGATTTATCAAATAAAAGTCTGGTTAGATTCCCAAGCAGAGGAGAATGCCTAGTGAGTGAAGCACAATTCCAAGGCCTTATAATTTAATTATAATCGGGGTACCCATTAATTGTATGCACCCTTAACATCTTATAATTTGGGATTCTTTTTACATTTCTACAAATTGTATTGCTTTTTAAGGGGAAATGTAAGCATTCATATATGCTAATTATAGGCAGTTAAATGTCCTTGTCAAATTCACATTCAGCTACATAAATTTATTTTTCAACTACATTTATATATAGTTGCACAGCACTGCTGTCTAAGTAGCTCATTTGGTATTAGGCCAACAGTGGAAAAGGCATAGGCTACTTTCTGAGGAAAGTAGTTAATAATGTGATCAGTGACTGGGCTACTTCCTGTCTCTTTCTTTCTACCACCCAGGGCATGAAGGTGGCGGGTTTGAAGCAGGGTAAACTGCCCTTTAGCCATGAATCCCTTCCTTGTTCAAGTAATTAATGAAGGAGCAGCAGGGAGGAGATGTGTGAGGTGTGATCAGATGTATCTCCAGTCAATTAAGCAGTGTAGGTTGGTTATGGGAGGAGACATTAAAATCTCCTCTCTTCATGATCCCATTTTACCAACACACGGAAAATTCCTGGAGGGCCAGTTCCAGGTTTGAAGAAACCACTAAATTAGTTAGAAGGCAGTTTGCTAGCACTTATTTCCTGTTTGTATTAGTACCTATATGTGTTAGAACTGGATGGCCTTGAGTAAGTCGCAATTTTCTCGACTTAGGATCTATCTATAAGGGAAATTATGATTATTTTCTTTGCAGAATTGTGAGGATGAGTTTGAGAAACATAACAAAACAATTGTTAACCAGAAGTATATTAAGCAATGGCAATTATTATAAAATTATTTTGAAAGTTTTTCAAGTGAGAGCAAACGAGATGAGCATAGCTTTCAAAAATACTGTATTAAGATCCCGCAAAAGCTAAATATAGTTCTATACTATATAGACTATTCTAAGTATAGTCTGTCTAGATCTTTTAGCTTAATTTATACAGGAGCCTCCGGTGGCCAAGGGGATAAAAGCCTCGTGACTTGAAGGTTGGGTTGCTGACCTGAAAGCTGCCAGGTTCGAATCCCACCCAGGGAGAGTGCGGATGAGCTCCCTCTATCAACGCCAGCTCCATGCGGGGACATGAGAGAAGCCTCCCACAAGGATGGTAAAATATCAAAAACATCCGGGCGTCCCCTGGGCAACGCCCTTGCAGACAGCCAATTCTCTCACTCCAGAAGCAACTCCGGTTGCTCCTGACAGGAAAAAAAGAGCTTAATTTATAGCCAAGCAGTACCTTCGTAATTCTTTTTTGCTATACCCTTATGGTCACACACAAATTATTTGCCTGTTAAAAACTAGTTATCAGTGCAATATCCAAACTGTTTTTTCTTCCTTTATTCTTTTTAATCAGCTGCATCCAGAGCTACTTGTTCTGGAAGAGACAAGGTCCTTACATTCATAGACAATATCTAGATGCACCTGAGGTTTCCACTGTTAACTAGAATTTCCTGGTTTTGAAAAGAAGGCAGGTGGGTTTCACTAATTTTCCTTCCCTCATGGGAGTTCCTTGGTGCCACTACTAATGGTCACTGTTTTGCCATGCAATTCTGGAATCACTGCAAATTGACACTTCAGTACATGTAAAATACTTTTCTTGTGGTATGACTGTTATTATTCTTTGCAGGTTTTCTGCCTCCAATAACACCTCCAGAGAGATTCTTTCTTTCCCAGTTGATGTTGGCTCCCCCGAGAGAACTGTTTAAAAAGACTCCACGACAGATTGCATCAATGGATGTAGGAAATATGGGCCAATCTGTAGACATAAGTGGCCTTCAGCTGGCATTAGCGGGTAAGAAATAAACTATTGTTGCTGCAGTTTGGTTGCTGTACAGTGAAATGTCGATTTTGGGTAGGAGAGTGTCTGTGCGTAAGATAGAAAGGACTACTCCTTTCCCCATAAGTCCCATCAGTCACTTTTAAAAGTACATTGACTTTTGTGATCAAATCATTTGTGGCATTTAGGCGTCAACATTTTCATGCCAAAGGTTATTACAGTAACTGGAGAGCCATGTTTTTATATTGATATATTTTTATACAGATTTTATTCAGCCTGTGGTGTTATTTATGAGGTCTAGCTATTACATGTTTTAGCCTTGGTTGTTTTATTGGTTCTATTTGTAACTGTTTGTTTTTGCTGCTTGTTTGTTTCTATTTTATTCCTATTGTTGCCTTTGTAAACCGCTCTGAGTCCCTTTATGTTGTTGTTGTTATTATTATTTTCCAATTCATAATTACATTTTCTTGTTTTTTTCTTTCTGATGGAATTATGGGACAAAATGAAAGCTTTTGAATTTTTTGGTGTGGGGGCATGATGATCACTCTAAGTTCATAGAGATATATTTATGCCTGATCCTATAAGATAGCCTATGGGTTTTGGAATTGGCATATTGAATACTCTGTTTATTATGAAACATATACAGGTAGTCCCCAAGTTACAGACATCTGGCTTCTAGTTAATAATGGAGGTGAGACCACAGAGAAAACCTACCCCTAAGAAGGTAAATTCACTCTTAAAAGAGTTATCATGGGGAAAAGGTATTTCGACTGAAGCTTTATCACCAATCCTTGTTTCCATGGTAACTCAATTTTTTCAGAATCTAATTGTCACAGGGACAGAAAGTGAAGTGGAATCTTCTGAACCAGGAGTACAGACAGAAAAAGAAACCTTACAGGGTTGTTAACCCTTCCTATGCTATCCAACACTTTAAAAAATCTTTTGGTTCGAGTTACACTTAATAAATGTACCTGTTTCAACTTACATACAAATTCAACTTAAGAAAAAACCTACAGATCTTGTCCATAACCTGGAGACTGTATACAGATGTACAAAATTACACCTGGTATGTTGCATTACCTCACGTTAAAGCAAACAATGTCATATTAGATATTAGGGCATGTAACAGTAAAATAAGTTTAAACAACAAATAAAATAAAGTGCCAAAAGTGTATTAAATAATTTATGTAGAACCAGTTAAAATAATTCAAAATAATACAAGCCAAAGCACATATGCAATTTAGAATTGGTTAAAATAATGTTGAATAATGCTAATCATAGCACATGTGCAAATTGAATAAAATTAATTAGGCTAATAAGACTAATAACAAGCAATGCTTTGACTTGGTGCTGGAATGGTAACAGCATTCACACCAATTGGACCACTTCCAAAAGAAAAGTGCCATTAGAAGTATCTTTTGATTAAATTTGGTGTTTATTCTCCATACTGCATAGTATTCTTCATGTAATCTACATATTGTTTTCAAGTTTCATTTTCATGCAATGGTAGCACTTGTTTTTGCCAGTTAGAACCTATGTCCAATTATATGTCCCTGCCTGTGGAAAAAACGAAAAATATTTTGGCAAGGGTCTATCTTAAGTACTGACTGTTTATTTGACAGAAGACTTTGTTGATTAAGAATCAGTGACCTGAAATAAAATCAGTATTTTTCCAGAACCCTTCCTTTCAAATCAAAGCAGACTTCCTGGAATTGATGAATATGTACTAAACTACATCTCCAGTTGTTTTATTTTGAACTAGCTTATGTACCCGGCAATGCCCGGATTAGGTCTTTTGTAACAATAAATTTAAAAAGTATTCATTGTTGGATTTTGGATTTTAAAATGGACCCATTAGAAAATGCATAGGAAGGTGGGTAAACTACAACTCCCATCATAATCTGCCATTGTTCCAAACCCGTCTGTATTCAAAGTTGGCCATGTTGCGTTTGTGTGCCAGGTTTGGTCCAGATCCATCCTTATTTGGGTTCACAGCACTCTTTGGGCGGGAGCGAACTATAAGGGGTCAGTTCCCCTTTGTTCTCTCTGTGAACTGAAAATAAATTTGAGAACAGGTGCATTTTTTCAGTGTAACTCCAGCCAAAAATATATGTTTTAGCTTTGGGTAGCATAGAAAAGGGTTAACACCCTTGTAGTGTTTGTTTTGCTGTCTACCGCTGTTCAGATTTCATCACACTTTTTATCCCTGTGATAATTGGATTTTGAAAAAAAAATGGCTTGTTTTGGAGATAAGGATTGGTGATAAAGCTTCAGTTGAGACACCTTTTTCCCATGATAACTCTTTTCAGGAGTGAATTTCCTTTCAGAGGGGTAGATTTCTCTCACTTCCTGTTGTCTCACCCCCATTCTTAACTGAGTTGTTTGTAAGTCAGATGTTTGTAACTTGGGAACTACTTGTAAACCTGGATGAGAACTGCCCATATAGCTTAAGCTGCCCCACCCCCCGGTTCAATGTTAAAAATATTGATAGGCATCTCTAAATGTACCTTGGGGCTCTGGCAGTCTTTGTAAAAATTAAATTAGTATCTTAGTGTGACCTTATTGTGCGTATATATATATATATGTTTTAAAATTAGGGTCATTGTTCCACAAAATCATGCAAGCTCTGCCTGTCCAACTTTACAGCTCTCTCAAACATATTCTGGGAGTTCAAGTCACTTTGACAACTCACTATCAGTGTCTATTTTCTAATCTGCACTGCCAGACACTCCTTTGGATATTCGATTATCATTTCGAGTGAAAAGTTCTCAAATTCATTATGCGTTCAAGGAGAGAATATAAACTTTAATAAGTTATAGTGGAACGGGAAGGCAGTGCTGCAGCTTGCAGAAGTTGTCCATAGTTTGCTTGTACTGGGAAGAAGTCTGGCCTAAGATCTCTCTGTCATTGTAGAATCTAGTAACTTGCTGCAAGATAATTTAAAACTTGCTATTATTGCAACAGCTATTACTTATCTGGAATTCAGAAATCTAAATCCCTAAAAAACTGGAACCTTTTTTTCTGCCCAGTGTCTTTGAGACATTAGATGTGGCTCCAGAGAGGAGAGGTCTGGAGAAACATGTGAGGCTAAAGAGAGGCGGAGACCTGTGAGTTGGTGGGAGGTGTAGATTTCTGCCATTTCATATAACCTCGAGTCTCCCTCCAGCCTCATGTCTCATATAAAACACAAGCAGTGAAGAAGAAATTGGAGAGAAATGCAAGGATCTGTGACATAGCAAAAGGTGTTATTTCATGCTAACTATTCTTAGATTTCAATGATTTTGCAGTTCCTGAGTCCCGTCCCCCCTCCCAAGCCATGTGTTGTGCATGAGATACAACACTGGAGAGAGATTGAGGCTCAGAAATGGCAGGAATCCAAGTTTAGTACTTGATCTGAATCCATACTTCTCCCGCCTCCCTCCGTCTCAAATCTCAGATACAGTTCATACGCATTCCAAAATCCAAAGAAGTGTGAAATATGAAACACTTAGGTCAGAAGCATCTAGGATAAGGGAGGCTTAACTTGTAATACTAATAGTAATGGGATTTCTAGACAGCACATAAGTAAAAGAGATAAAGGAAATATGTGACATGCCATTCTCATATAATGGCCAAGATCCCACATGTGTAAATCTGAACAGGTGTCCTGTATCCTCCTTAGAGCTGATGCTTCATGTGAGAGGTTTTTGGACAGAGTACAAGGGCAAGAGAGTAGCCCTCTAAGACCAGTCCAGAAAGGGATTTATGCTTATATGACATGCACATAGATGCCTGTAAATCAGTAACAGGATTACAGTGTTCCCTCACTTATCGCTGGGGTTATGTTCCAGGACCACCCACAAAAACTGAAAATCTGCGAAGTAGGGACAATATATTTATTTTAATATTTATACATTATTTTAGTAGTTATACACTATTTTAAGTCTTTATCGGAGCCCTGGTGGCGAAGTGTGTTAAAGCACTGAGCTGCTGAACTTGCAGACCGAAAGGTCCCAGATTGAAATCCCGGGAGCGGAATGAGCGCCCGCTGTTAGCTCCAGCTTCTGCCAACCTAGCAGTTCGAAAACATGCCAATGTGAGTAGATCAATAGGTACCGCTCCAGCGGGAAGGTAACGGCATTCCATGCAGTCATGGCAGCCACATGACCTTGGAGGTGTCTATGGACAACGCCGGCTCTTCGGCTTAGAAATGGAGATGAGCACCAACCCCCAGAGTCAGACATGACTGGACTTAACGTCAGGGGAAAACCTTTACCTTTAAGTCTTTATCAACCAATTGTGTGTTGATAAATTGCCTCCTTCTCCTCCCGTTGCCTCTTGGGCTCCTTTTCTCTCCCTTCGACTTCTCCTTCCTCCCTTCATTAGTCTGTAAATTGTAATTTTTTATGATTTATAATAGTCTTTTAGAGTTTATTGAAAAACCGCAAAACAAGCAAATCCGCAAAAAGCGAACAGTGAAGTAGTGAGGGAACACTGTATACCTTTGTGCATCTATTTTACTTAGGAATGTGAAAGTCTATCCAAATCATGCAGATTTAGAACTAACATTTTTTTTAAAAAAATTACATATGCCTTCATTAGATTTCAACTCAGAGAAATGTATAGATGATTGCTTCACTGGTGGAGTATGATGGTCCTGTGCAAGTGTTCCTAGCAGTATTAATTATCCCACTTACTGTTACTCACTAAATTGAAATTAGTAAATTCAAGTATTGGTGCTGATTTTAATTGTCTGGCCTAAATTCTGAAAATACGGAAGGAACTATGAAAGCTGGTATATTGTTCTTTTTTTTTTGTTAATTCTTTATCCATGTAGTCAGTAGAATCATAGTTTTTTCCTTCTGTAAAACTGCAGAAAAATCTCAAAGTATTATGAGTCTGATTAAATTAACAGTCTTTTGTGTTTCTTAAAGTTGACATGACTTCCATTTTCAGGAAAAAAACATCATGAGAATATTTTCCAGTTACAAGATGCAAATCTTTTCCTTCTGAGAGCTGTATGAAATAATGAATTTTCAAATAACTCACAAATTTATTTCTGCCATTTACTGCCTATAGGCAGCAATGTAATGAAACAGATAAATTTAATCCTCTTTGACTTGAGATTTTCTTGAGATTGCGTGCTCTAAAACTGAGTTAAACCATTTTGTCTTCCAGAGCGTCAGTCTGAGCTGCCTACACAGAGTAAAGCAAGTTTTCCCAGCATTCTCAGTGACCCTGACCCAGATTCTTCAAATTCTGGTTTTGACAGTTCTGTCGCCTCCCAAATCACTGAAGCTCTAGTGAGTGGACCAAAGCCACCTATTGAAAGTATGCATTGCTACATGATCTGCTATAATGCTCCTTTTACTTTGTAATTGCATTACAAAGTTTGTACAGTTTTCAATTGTATTGGTTGCAACTAATATTCAGAGTAGTAGACATCACTCGACTGCAGTCTGGAAGATGGATTTCCTCCAAATCAATGACTGATGTTAGGATTTGCAAAGTAATATTTAAAGTGATGGGTTTTTCTGTATAGGAGCCAATATGAGTGCTGAAATAACCTGAATTGAACTGACACATCTTGTTTAGCCAATAAGAGTCATAATCATATAATGGTAATCACATCCTACAATTTAAATAAACGTGCAAGCATTTCTCCCAGATGGCACAACAGCCTGTATAACAGGTGGGCATAGCTCTTCCTTGTCCCTGGTACTGAGAGCATGTAAGTTCCCTTCACAGTCACACAGTTATACCAATTTTAAGTCAGTCAACTGCTTTTGCATGGAGTTGGACATAGTCCTTAATGCGTATAGGTTTTTTTTTTACATTTAATAGTAAATGAAACTACTTATAATTATATTAACATATTAGCTGTATTGTAAATATTATCAGCACTCTATGAAAGAATGAAGCTCCATTCTCACTTACTAGTACAAAACTAACTGTATATAAAAACTATGTTGGTCTTTTGCTTTAAGCAACGAACTATCCAGGTGTTTGAAAATTAGCCTGTGTTTTTTCAAGCATAAAATACAGCCTTTCTTCATTTGAAGGCTACAGATACACTGATTACACTATATAAATAAGTGATAATAATATTTGCCAGCATGATGTACTAGTTTGAGTGTTAGGTCACGTCTCTGCAGAACAGAATTTGCATCTCTGCGTGGCCAAGGAAACCCACTTGAGCAAGTAATGCTATCTCAACCTCATAGGAAGGCAGAGGCAATCATCCTGAAGAACTATTGCTATGAAAACCCTGTGATAGGTTTGCCTTATGGTCGCCAATATTGGAAACTACTTAAAGGCACACAACAGTATTTGTAATGACGTGTCAATCATAAATACTTGGTTCCTCATGTGGAAAAGAAGTTGTTTTATGGAATATATTAAACAGGGAGTAATGTTATTAGTGAAATCCTGAATATTCTTAAAGAAATTACATTTCTTGGTGCTTGTAGAGGAGAAATTTTGTGCTAGTTTTATAGTAAAATTCCCAAATGCATTTTCTCATGCTCAGCGTGTCTTTCAAGAATCTGTTTGAGGATACTCATTCTACTCATTTGATAGAACACACAAGACATTCATGTCGACTGTTTATCTAGCACTCTAAATGATGGTATAGAGGTACGTCATTATCATATAAGAGCAGATAGGCACTGCAAACAGGTTGGCAGTAGAAATTGATTTATTTGGTGGGTAGGAGGTAAGCATAGGTCTCCTGCACCAAATGGTTCAAAATAGCCATGGTATATAGAAACATGGTAAGTGGTGTTGTTAAAACTATAGCTTGTCTAGCATTATGGGTATTTATTTTAAAAATGTTTTTGTTTGAGAGTTACTGTGAGTATAAATTCCTTCCCCTAGGTCATTTTCGGCCAGAATTTATCCGGCCACCACCTCCACTCCACATTTGTGAAGATGAACTAGCTTGGTTAAACCCCATAGAACCAGATCATGCCATTCAGTGGGATAAGTCAATGTGTGTGAAAAACAGTGCTGGAGTAGAAATCAAGCGAATCATGGCCAAAGCATTCAAAAGTCCTTTGTCATCACAGCAGCAAACACAGGTAGGTGTGCTGCTGTGCTGCTATATGTGCTGACTCTCATACTTTGCATGTTAATGTAACCTGTAAAGCAGAAGTTGAAAAAAATGCAGGCTGTATCAGGCCCACCAGCATGTCCCTGAAAGCCTCCAAGTTGCCATTTTGAATGGTAGGGGACAATTTTTCACCTGAAGAGAGCGTGATCATTCAATAATTTATTTTCTAGGGACGAAAAAACCTTCACCTGAATCCTGAAGTGATGCAACTTTAATATTGCATATTGGTGACATGCTGATATAGCATGTGGGGGGCAAAAATTGGTTTCAATTCCCAATGAGCAGCAGCCTCCTGTCTAAATGTGAAAAAGCTGTATAGATTTTAGTCTGTTATGCGGTATCATGTTGGTAGTAATGTTGATTGCTTTTATTTTTAATGCAGCTCCTTGGCGAACTGGAAAAAGATCCCAAGCTTGTTTATCATATTGGACTTACACCTGCCAAATTACCTGACTTGGTGGAAAATAACCCCCTAGTTGCTATAGAGATGCTGCTTAAATTAATGCAGTCAAGTCAGATAACAGAATATTTTTCGGTCTTGGTCAACATGGATATGTCTCTACATTCAATGGAAGTTGTAAATAGGTATGTTTTTACTTTCACAATGCGTGTTTTTGACAAAAATATGCTTAGAACAGTATTACAGCAACTCTCTGCCTTTCATCATCTTTGAATTTATTTAAAGGCTTTAAAAGGTTGAGGTCGATGTAGTTACAGGTGTTTAGATTAAATTAAGTTTTGAAAAATTTTAAGCTAACGTAAGAGATCTTTACGCAAAGAAACCATCTTTCATTGGCCTAATTAGAATGTATGTGTTTTCCCCTAACTTTCCCACACAGAGTAATAGTTACTATTTGAGGGCACAATGAAGGGTTTTGATTTCCCCAGCCAAGATTAGTAATGTATACAACTGTTTATGTAACAGGCTAGTTGCAGAATAATTTAAAATACTCCTTAATATTTTGAACAGGCTTACTACAGCAGTTGATCTTCCTCCAGAATTTATCCACCTTTATATCTCCAATTGTATTTCTACATGTGAACAAATTAAAGATAAATATATGCAGGTAGGTATTACTGGTGTTTTAGTTATGCAGTGCGTGTTCTAGGTTGTATGACACATTTGGGCAAAAGGTTGTTTTTCCTGAAATGTTCCCACTTAACTTATGGGAGGCAAACTGAAAAAATCTCTAGGATGGTAATGTATGCTTCCAAAAATATGGAAAGTATTTACAATCCCCCAGGCGGGGTTTTTACTTAGGAATTTGAAATATCCACCCAGTTTTAAAATCCTATGTTACTGCCTCTGGTATTCATTTTAAGCCTAAAGAATCCAGAACTGAAGATCAGAAAGGCAGAACCTTTTACTTTTTCACAGATATCAAATAGTAATTATGTTCATACCTACGTGTTTAAGCCTCAAAAATATCCTTATCTCAAAGTATTCAATATTAAAATATTTATTTTAAAAGACTAAAGATGGAAATTGTAACTTTCAGAAAATGCCTCCCCCCTCATGGAATGTTTCAATTAACAGAATTAAAAAGTGAAATCTGATAGCTTTATTGATTTGGGCTACAAAGTATAAACAGATTTGTTCCCTTAGATATTTCTCCCATTGTATTAGTTAAGGAGGATATGATTATTCTTAATCTGTTTTTACAAAGAAAGACATATGGGATTTTCTTGTTTCAGAATCGGCTGGTTCGTCTCGTTTGTGTCTTCCTACAATCCTTGATTCGGAACAAGATCATTAATGTACAGGACTTATTTATAGAGGTACAAGCATTTTGTATTGAATTCAGTCGAATAAGAGAAGCAGCTGGCCTTTTTCGATTGCTGAAGACACTTGACACTGGTGAAAATCCATCAGACACAAAGACTTCAAAATAAGACTTATTTGGAAGAATATTTTTATTGGATTAGGACATTGTAAGATTTCTGTATAGTTGACTTGCTTGCAAATAAGATGCGATTTGTGCTGTATTAAATACTGCTTTTGTTTTGGACAAGTTTGAATCCTGATAACATGTATGAGCATGCGTTGGTGTCTCTCCTCAGGTTGAAACTAGCCTAACTTTTAATTATGATGGCAAGATTAAAACCATAGAGGGAAATAGCAGTATTGAGTATGAGTACTATGAGTATGACAGTATTACTGGTGCACTCAGGGAGAGGTAAGGCATGCTAACATTTTCACTTGTTTCTAAGAGTTAGGTATAAGACTGTCCCCCATCATATATATAAGGAGTAATGGAAGCTGCATTGTCTTCATATCCAAACCAACTTATTTGGCAGTGATTTAGCTACATAATTTGAAATGTTTGTGAGGATGGCAATTGTTAGCTAATGTTACTAGCAGTATTTCTCTGTATTATCCAAATTATAGCATTCAGTTGCATCAACATTCCCATTGTAACTTTGCCCAACTCATTTTGCCTTATTTGTTTAACAAACTAAACAATAAGTTGAGCAGAAGAATATATATTTGACATTTAGGAAAAAGTTTAAGTAGAAGGAAAGCTACATCACAGACTTAGGATGTAGTGGTAGGCTTAATGCATTCTTTTGTTACATTATACATTAATTTTGTTCTATAGGTATTGTAGTTGAAGGTCCTAGTATTCAGCTCCATCAGATACATTTCAAGATAGTGATTTCTTCCCTCTTGATCAAATCTACATACTACATTGCTTTTTTGTGTCCACATCAAAGCAATTTGCTGAGGGGGAACCAGGTATCACTGCTGTGATCAGTCTTGAAAGCAACCCCCAAGAAGTTGAACTTAAGATTCAGTATTACTTTGAAAAAGTATTTCAAAGTGCAGCTGGAGTACATTAAAACTTGCTGTATAGCATGTTTATCACTAAACTGCAATTTCAAAATAGACTAGATGAATGCAAGAAGAATAAGGCTATGTTGTCTCCCATTATTTAAGCATTATGCCTCTCACTACCTGTTCCTGGGGAATGAATGGAGGGAGAATTTCACAGGAAACCTGTTTGTGGGCTTTCCATAGGTGGTCAGTTAAGAACAATACTGAACAAAATAGTTTTGATGCAGCATAATTTTGTCATTCCCCACATACCATAAAAGCAACTGGTCAAACTAAAAATTATTTAGTAGAATTGGGATCATAGACTTTCTGATCAATTTTTTTTACTATTTGTTTTATCTACAAACATCCCATTTTGATAGTAATTAAACAGAAGTTGTGTTCATTTCATGGGTATCATGTTCCAGCTGAACTGTAAATTCCAACTGCCTTGGTGGCCAGCAATGTGAAATGCTGAAGCTGCAGTCTAACAATTATCTGGGGAGCTCTGGGAAACAATGGGACAATTACACAACTAGATTAGAACTACTGATATACAGTCTGTTTTGCCGAAGGCCAAAAATTAAGAATGAAATCAGAAAATTAGATAGAATGTATGGAACATACACTGTGAACCAGCCTTCAAGTTTAAGCAAAAGCATCAAAATACAAAACCCTACAAACCGTTAGGATGCATACTTATAGAAAAGAGAATTCAATTACAACAGTGCTTCTCGAACAGTATTGGTACATTTCCAGGAAACTATGAAAATGATGATACAGCACAAATACAATAACATTCCCTGCCAGGAGATGGCTTCAGTAGTCATGTTTTATCTATATATATAAAAGAGTGATGGCATCACGGCAGCGGACAAAACAACAAAACTAAAGGCCCCCCAACCTCGAAATTTGACAACACAACCCATCATTCACGGCTCTAGGTTGATACAACAAAAAGAAAAGAAAAATAAATTCCTAATTAGAGGGAAAGGAATAATAGTTTTTATCTAATTGCTGCCAGTTAGAAGGCTAAGCTCCACCCACTTGGTCTCCTAGCAAACCTACTCAGCCCAGGGGACAGGCACAGTTAGGCCTCACTTAGGCCTCTTCCACAGATTATCAGATTTTAACTGGATTATGTGGCAGTGTAGACTCAAGGCCCTTCCACATCTATATAACCCATTTAGAATCTTATATTATCTGCTTTGATCTGGATTATCTTGACTCCACACTGCCATATAATCCACTTCAGTGTGCATGCTAAACATAAAGACAACCATACAACAGACATTCAATACCACCACTACCTCAACGATTTCTCACCAACACCACCAGACAACGCCACAGCAACGCGTGGCCGGGCACAGCTAGTATGATATAATTTTAATCATGGAAGTTTTGAAGTAATCTACATTATTCTGGACAATTTACACTATTATGAAATACACATTTTTTTTAAAAAAAAAGATCTTTTAATGCAGCAGAAATATCATAAATAATCAGTTCCTTCAAGAATATGGAACAGATCAGCATTTTATCAATGAAAATAAACTTGATCCTTTTAGAACAAAGTGCTTTAAGAACCAGTTTTGAATAGCACAAGATAAATCTGAAAGTTTGACTTAGTGGTCAGTCTGTCAAAACATAACTCGTCCGAACAACACCAAATATTTTGCAGCAAAGTGCCTTCAGAAAGTAGACATTCAAAATGAAGCAGATTCAACTGGATAATTTTATTAAAGCTCATTTAGATTCTCTGCATTTTTTTAACATTTCAGAACATGTTTGTATTCCATCCATTGGGTTTAGCCTTATGAAAATAGGTTAATATTTCATCTATTGGAAGACAAAAGTCCAGGCAATTCATTCTGTTTCAGATGACAGAAGTTATCAAGGAAGATGCATCTTGCCAGTCTCTGCTCGAATTAAACCTGCACTAATAGGTGCACCTGGATGGGGGCAGGAAGGACAGAAATAACACAATTTTCGCATGAAGTTGATTTTTTAAAAAACATTCTTTAAATAGTTGCTCAAACCATTAAATCTTGCAGATTGAGAGGCTTGGGTCTTAAGATTCCAGTAAGCCCTTTTCTATTCAGGAAAAGAGTGTTCCCACAATATACTAATAGGAAAGTGGGAGACGGAAGGACAATTTCCACAGAATTTCCCCTCCGACAGTAGCTCCTTCCTCACTTCATTAAGTATAAACCTCCTATAGATTGAATATATTTATGTAATACAATCTTTGGCTCTAATCAAAAGGATCTAACCCTTAAGAAAACCAACAACATAACATTACTTCTTAAAGGTACTGTTCTAGAGCTAGGAATTATTTCATATTTGGTAATCAATACAGTATTTTTCTAAAAGTAAAAAATGACTACATCTAGTAACTGCAATGCTAAAGTGGACTGATGCTTCACATAAGCTAAAATTGCATACCATTTCATAGTACTGGGACAACCATTCCCTCAGACGTAAAATAAATTTTGCTACAATGGGCAGAGCAGACCTGGCTTGTACTTGTCTTCAGCCACAGGTGAGATGATACAAGAGGCTTTTCTTAAATCTGCCCACAATTCAGAATCATTGATTGATTCTCATTTGCAGTTTTAACACTTGAACCTCCCCACTATGTGTGTGGCACTGAAGATGAGCACACAAGTGCAAGACTACAAGACTCCTCAACTGGCTGATTCACTGGAATATATCAAGTATATCTATCACCTGTAGTCTGGGAAAAGATTCTCTGCAGAAGTCACATAGCCTGTTTTGTACTTCACATGAAGTTGCTGAGGTCAGACAAAAAAAGTCGCTTCAAGGAGTTTTGTCATCATGCCTTTAGAGAGAAACTGTTCACAGGCACTGCAATTCGGCCTTTTATTGTCATCATTCCTCAGCAGCATTACCAAATATATCAGAATAGCAGCATTTCCTTCCAGACAAAGGGCTGTCAACATTTAGAGTGGGATTATATGCTTAAAGCTCCAAGATTCAGAAGTCTAGATATGTGTACTTAGTTTGCACAATTAACTGCTTTGAACGCTCTGTCTGGATTTGGGACCAGACGTAAGAACAAAAGAACAAGACAGCTTGCAGAAGTGGGACTAAGGAACACTATTATGTAGTGGAAATCTTTACTGTACATTTGAATTCCCCCACATACTACTGTGTTTTTATCTATCTGTCAGTATACTAGAGCTATCTAACATACTGAGCTTTTCAGGGTGGCTTATTCAGAGGGACAATGAGCAATCAAAATACACTACAAAAACACCTCTGCTAAATTTTATCTGATGCTCCCTCAATTCTTAAAAATCCCAGGAAGAAGAATATTACACATAGGATGCCTTACACAATCTAATGCAGTGGTTCTCAACCTTCCCAATACTGTGACCTCTTAATACAGTTCCTCATGTTGTGGTGACCCCCAACCATAACATTATTTTCGTTGCTACTTCACAACTGTAATTTTGCTACTGTTATGAATTGTAGTGTAAATATCTGATAATGCAAGATGTATTCTCATTCACTGGACCAAATTAGGCACAAATACCTGATATGCCGAAATTTGAATACTGGTGGGTTGATTTTGTCATTTCGGAGTTGTAGTTACTGGGATTTATAGCTAACTTACAATCAAAGAGCACTCAACCCAGCACACAATGGATCTGCACCAAACTTGGCACACTACCTACATGGCCAACATTGAATACTGGTGGGGTGGGGGCTGTTTTTGAATTCTGGGAGTTGTAATTCACCAACACTCTGAAACTGGTGATGGAACTAGTAAACTTGCCACACCTACCCAACATGCCAAACTTTGAATACTGGTGGGATTTCAAGGGGACTGACTGCATTGGTTCACGCACATCAATGTGCACCCAGCTGATGGATCTGGACCAAGTTTAGCACAAATACACAATGCTTCCAAAAAGGAAGAGGACAGGTAGGGAGACCTTCAGACTTCTCTGTTCCTAAAACCATCAGAAATAGGCGTTCTCTTATGGTCTTTGGAGACCCCTCCGATATCACCCTCATGACCTCCCCCGTCTAGGGGTCCCGACCCCTAGGTTGAGAAACGCTGATCTAATGTATTCCAATAATAAAAGTTTAATACTCACCGTGCTCTTTCTCCATGCCAAGTGCTGCAGTGATGTCAAAAAGAGTCAAGACTTTCAAGACAACAGCATCCAGCCAATCTTGATACTAAGCCAGCTGTTCTATTGTACAAACAACTACAAGTAGAACTCTACTTTTTGTAATATAAAGGATAGTTACTAAACATTCAGCAACAGATATTTTCTGAAGAAATGGCAAGTAGTTTAATAATTTTACAGCAGATTCTTGAAGACATGACGTAGTCTTGACATGTTCCATTTCATAAAATGCTGACTGAAAATGCGGGGCTTGTAGAAGAAGTCTGTGTTGACAGCTAAGGCCCTTCTGCTCAGAGAAGGCAAGAAGTTCTTCAGAGTATTTTGGGAAAAGACAGGAGCACATCCACCTGAACCATTCCATATTTGGGAAGAAGATCTTGTCTAGCAATCTATTTCACCATTTTAAGCAGCAGATTGCATATTTTCTCAGGCATTTCAAGTACCTTACCCAATGTCTAGCCTTAAAACATGTTGTAAAAGTTAACTTACCAACCCCATACATTCATTTATAATAACACTGGAATGCTAAAAAACATTTCAACATTTAATAAAACTATAAATACACAATACTTTGTTTTCTTAGACCTTCTTGTATAGAATTACCCGAAGGAAGAAGTAAAGTTTAACCAGTGCAATGATACTTATTTAGTATCATTCAGGCTCAGTGCTTTTCAACTGCTTCATAAAGGCACCATGTGACTGATCTAGCCCAGTAGTAAACAAATTAGGTGGGCACATCTCTAACAGGCTTTTAATGAGTCTTAATTTAAGAGAAAGTAAAGAATTTTCACTCTACAAACATCCCAAATGAGAATATAGAAATATTCAGAGGAAGCAACTAGGGTAAGTCAGAAGATTGGTTTAAGAGTCCTCAAGTTAAATTATGTTCTGTAAACTGGTATTGTATTCCATAGTGGATGTTTTCTCTTTTATGTTATCCTAGGCATTAATATGTGGATTTTAACAATGAAGTATCCAAATGAATAGGATAATGCAAGCTAAAAACATTTTTCAAGAAGGCAATTTAATAGTTGGTTTTCTTTAGCAAGTATATGGCAAAAAAACTTGCAAGTCTATTGTAATGTTCTGATGTTTGAAGAGGTCTACAGTACATCTTCAACACACCTTTAAAAAAAAAGACCACTAGTGGTACATATATGCTGTATGTGATACAATATAACCCATGTTTGTTTGTTAAACAGTACTTCTTCCAGGAATTGTCTTTTTAATACTCTCTAGCAATTTGTTCTTTCTCAGGGAAACTTTCCTATTTTCATGACAAAACAGGTTTCCCTCACATGGGTTTCTATACCCACAAAAACCAAGGAACAGAATCCGTTTTTTAAATAACAGGTGTTTCAAAGGAACTGTAGAAAAGTAAGCAGTAAGCTCAATATGTGGCAAGTAACATTAAAACCCAAAATATCTGTAGATACTTTCCTTCTTTCATCTCCCCACCCAGTCTGGTTCAAGCTCCTGTTCTTTGATAAAAATCAGAATAGGATTGTGGTATTTTGTATAGGGTACAGAATTCTTAGTTATCAGCCCTTTTTAAACAGAATTAGAAAATTAATACAATTCTTAGGCCAGGCACCAGTCCATATCATATAAATAAAAATAAAATAAATCTTCAGCTTTTAGTCCAAGACAAGCTTTCACTAAGTATTTCCAATAGACAGGTGTTCTTCATGTGGATTATCTTTACAAGTTGTTTCTAAAAAATAAAAATAAAATAAAAATATGAACCTTTATATTCCACCATTATGAGGATTATAACCAATACATTTTTATACAGTACATGAAAAATTAATCGGGAACCTACTTATGATAGCTCTAGGCTAGACACAATTTGCACTATGAAGAGAATTCCAGTTGGGCTTGTAACTAGTATTCAAATTAGAAAAAGGAAACTCTTTAGAAAAAAAATGAAACCTGAGAGATTTAGACCCATGGCAAGGAAGAAAATAATATCCAGGAGTACATTAAAGTTTTACCTGGAATTCATTTGCCTGTTCCTTATAATTTCTCCCATTCTCAGTGTGAGAACCTATCATGCCAAGGTAATGTCCTATTAAATATAGAGGCCTTTAGAATTCTGCATTTTTTAAGAGAAATAGTTACGGTATATGCTTAAAACTTTATCAGAGTTCAAATAGATTTTCTGGTTGTACAAGCAGTAATGCATTTGTCCTTGTGGTCTTTAGAACATGTTACAATAATTGCGAAACCAAAACATATGTTGGATTCCCACCCCTCCCCTGCTGCTTCTTCAGTTTTAGCAGTCACAAGCACACCATTTATGTTGACAGAATCATCATACATTCAAAGGAGGTATAAAGCTCCAAATTTGTTAATACACTAAAGAAGTCAAATGATCCATATTTGGATCAGTGTTGTATATTGGAAGGGAGATGTGGAAGCTTATTTGATCTCCTTAGCATTAGAGTGGAAAAAATTCCCAATATTTCAGTGTATCCACTATTAACATTTTAAACTGAAGTTGTTTCCTCGAAGTTTCATTTTTAAAGAAAAACATGCTGCAAGGTTACATACCAAGTAAAGCTGTTGTTTCACCCGCCTCCTCTTTTAAACTTCTCCTATTTATTACAGATTCATCAGTAGAAGATGCTGATAATTCACTTGTTTCATTTCTATCCTCTTCTTGTATAACCATGCTCCAACTCTCAGCTGATATGCTACCACTTACAGATTCAGGCACTGTAACTTCTTTAGGTTCTCCCTTTCAAGTTGAAAAAAAGCAGCATGATTAGCCATGATAGATGTTGGAAAGGGGAGCTGAAGAGATTAAAATGATTTTGCAAAAGAAAAAGTATTTCATCAAAACTATAATTTTCAATCTCCTTTCCTAACTTTTGTATGATCAAGAATGAGGACTGGAGAATAAAACAATATGCGTGGCTGGAACAAAAACCTCCCATTTATACTAATTGTATAATTAGTAATTAGATGTCAGTAGTTCTGCCACTGAGAGAGAAAAAAAAAGGGAGGAAGGCCTGCTCTCTCAAATAATCTTATTAGCAGGGGAGGTCTAGTTACATCCTAACAGTGGCAGGAGCCATTTATTTGTAAAATAACTAGCTGTGCCCGGCCACGCGTTGCTGTGGCGAAGTATGGTGGTATGGGAAATAAAGTATTGAGGAATTGGTGGTAGTTAAGGTAAAGGATAAAGGTTTTTCCCTGACATTAAGTCCAGTCGTGTCTGAGTCTGGGGGTTGGTGCTCATCTGCATATGTTAGCCGAGGAGCTGGCTTTGTCCGTAGACACCTCCAAGGTCATGTGCCCGGCATGACTGCATGGAGCGCCATTACCTTCCCGCCGGAGCAGTACCTATTCATGTATTCCCATTTGCATGTTTTCAAACTTCTGGGTTGGCAGAAGCTGGAGCTAACAGTGGGTGCTTTCTCCGCTCCCCCAATTCAAACCTGTGGCCTTTCAGTCCAGAAGTTCAGCAGCTCAGAGTGGTGTTGTTTGCGATATTTTATGTGCTTGTACTGTCTGTGGCCCTCAGAAAACAGAGGACTTGTGTGATGAGTCATGGGCCATGTAGTCCCATTCCTGGCACTGTAGTGCCAGATGAAGAGGAAAACTTGGGTTTTTCACCGTCTCAGTCAGATTTGGAACTTTCCCAGCCAGATTTGGGAACCTTGCACCTGCAAGAGATTTGTCTTCCAGAAGTCTGTCAAACAAGCCCTGAGCCTAAATCTCCTGTGTTTTCTCGCCACGAGTTTTGTAAACAACAGAGGGGAGTTCAAGCAGCGTCTCGCAGGAGTGCTAGGATAGCTGCTAAGTATTCAGCTGATTAAGCCTGCTTTCCATGGGAAACTTTAAGGAGTCATGCATCTGGACTCAGAGATTAGCTTTCGTTTCTGGTTCCCCAGAGAACTGCTCTTTGGTGGGAAAACTAGACCCTATTTAGGTGTTTTGCCCACAAAGGGTCCTTGCGGAGTCAATTCGTCAGCTACGGGAGTAAGTTGTGTGTGGACAGCGCGCTCCTGTTTCCAAGCCTTCGTTCCCGTTTTCAGCCTTGTTTACCTCCACGGATCTTGCCTTGTTTCCTAGGACTTAGCCTTGTTTTTCCAGGACTCAGCCTTGCCTTGTTTCCCGGATTTTGCCAAGTAATTCCACGGATCTTGTCCTTGCTTCTCGTTCCTTTGCTGCCTTGTACCAAGCCTTGTTTCAAGTTACTCCATAGCCTCGCTCAAGTTCATGGACTAAAGGACCTTGTCATCTCCCCTCACTTTGCCTGGCAAAGTGAGTGTTTTGGTTATTGGATTACAACTTTGGACCTTAATATTTCATATTGGACATTGTTTCTTTGGACTAATTTTGACCTTTCCTGAAAGGTCTAATTCTGGACTATTTTCTACACTTGTTTTTATTAACTTTATATACTCCTTCAATAAAGATATTAGATAGATTCTGGCCTCTGTGTATGGTTATTGGTGCTCTGCAGCCTGGGTCTTGACAGTTTGACTCCGCCACCCTAAGCACCAATTAACCTAGGCCAGAATGTCTACCGGAGCCGGACCGGGAGGTCAGCCACTCAGCTACACCATCGACAAGGAGGAAGTGGACCGCATCCGTGATAAGCTCAATGCGCAGGAGGGAGAAATAAAAGGGTTGAAGGAACGCGGAATCCGTCTCCCGGCCTTGGCATTGCCAACCAAGTTTTCTGGAGAAGCTTCTAAGGTTCATGTTTTCCGTCGCCAATGCCAGGCTTATCTGGAGGCCCGCAATGCCGAGTTTCCCCAAGAAGACATCAAAGTGGCGTGGATCTACAGCCTTTTAGACGGGCCAGCGGCCAACTGGGCGACGGCACTGT
Organism: Anolis carolinensis; assembly: GCF_035594765.1. NCBI lineage: Eukaryota > Metazoa > Chordata > Lepidosauria > Squamata > Anolidae > Anolis > Anolis carolinensis. Next base: position 113,728,167 of record NC_085843.1, read on the forward strand.
TCGACCAAGCTTCCCCGCATCTAAGATCAGCGCAACACTTCTTGGATCACATTAAGGCGACTTGGGGGATCGAAGACAATTTGGAGGCAGCCGGCCATAAACTCCGGCGCCTCTCTCAGGGGGACAGACCCTTGTCCCAGTACATAGCCGAGTTCCGAGTGCTGGCCCACAGCACCGGATGGAATGATATAGCCCTCAGAGGACAATTCCGGGAGGGTCTCAACATCGAGATGTTGGAGGAAATTTCCAAGGTGGATCCCCCCCACTCTCTTGAAGCACTCATTGATCAATGTTTACGAGCTGAAGTCATGCTGGCCAACAGAAAACAATGGGTCCGAGGCCAGAGCGGTAGAGCTGGGGTGAAACCTCCCGCTCCCGCCAGCGTCCAGCCGCGTCCAGCATGGAGACCCCCACCACCAGCCCCATACCCCAGAGGGAGCGAGGAGGTGCCGATGCAGTTGGGCAATGTGCGTCCCAGGTTAGACGCCGCCGAGAAGGCCCGCCGCCAACGCCTAAATCTCTGTTGGTACTGCGGAAACGGGGGCCACTTCGCCAGAGAGTGCCCAGCCAAAGGGAAGCCCGCCGCCCGTCTGGCGGCGGCGTCCTCCACGGAGACGAAGACGTCTGAGGCGGCTGGCGCACAGCCGGCGGGGGAAGCCAGCGACCGGGAGTAGAGAGGCTCGCCAACCCGGTCAAAAAACCCACTCAAGAGCCGCCAACTGGGGTCCTGTTTCTTCTAGTGGTCACCTTGTGGTCAGCAAAAAAAGGACCCGTCATGGTCCATGCCATGATAGACTCAGGAGCCACAAACAATTTCATTGATAGAGAGTATGCCGACTCTCTGGGATTACAATATCATGACTTCAAGAACGCCCGTGTGGTGCAAGCCATCGATGGCCGCCCCCTCAAGACGGGCCCCGTAAGCCAGTGGTCGGAACCCACCAGAATGTGGATAAGGGAACATATGGAAGAGATTTCCTTCTTTGTTACCGAGGTTCCCCATTTCCCTGTGATTTTGGGTATTCCATGGCTGACACTTCACGACCCAAGCATCTCCTGGTCCAACAGGGAACTGCAGTTTGCTTCAAAATTTTGCCAAAACCATTGCCTTGTAGCCAAGGTCTGCCATGCCACAGACACTGAACCCATTATCACCTTGCCCAAGAAGTACTCAGAATATTGGGATGTATTCAATGAAAAAGAGGCCGAGAGATTACCCCCACATAGACCTTATGACTGTGCCATTGACTTGGTGGAGGGGGCCCCGATCCCGCGAGGACATCTCTACTCCCTGACTGAACCGGAGCAAGAAGCTCTCAGGGAGTTCATAGAGTCAAACCTTCGCAAGGGATTCATCAGACCCTCTCAATCCCCAGCCGCTTCCCCAGTGATGTTTGTGAAAAAGAAGTCAGGGGAATTACGCTTGGTGGTGGACTATAGAGCATTGAACAATATCACTAAGCGGAACAGCTATCCCCTGCCCTTAATCTCGGACCTACTAGACCGACTTCGAGGAGCCAAGGTCTACACCAAGCTGGATCTTCGGGGGGCGTATAATCTAGTTCGCATCAGAGAAGGGGACGAGTGGAAGACCGCCTTCCAGACTAAATTCGGATTATTCGAGTCCCGAGTTATGAATTATGGATTATGTGGAGCTCCCGCAACGTTCCAGCATTTTGTCAATGACATCTTTCAGGATTATCTAGATCGGTTCTTGATCATCTACCTGGACGATTTTTTGGTGTTTTCTAGATCACAATCAGAACATGAGAACCACGTCAGAATGGTGTTACAACGATTGCGGGATCATGGACTTTATGCCAAGCTGGAAAAATGTGCTTTTGATCTACAAGAGGTAGATTTCCTGGGGTACCGCGTCTCGCCACTAGGGCTCTCCATGGACCCGGCAAAGGTTTCAGCAGTATTGGAATGGCGGGCGCCCACCAACAAGAAAGAGGTGCAACGATTCTTGGGGTTCGCGAACTACTACCGCAAGTTCATTCCAGACTTTGCCCGCTGGTCTGACCCAATCACCAGCTGCATCCGTGGGAAACAGCCCTTCCGCTGGACAGATCAAGCAGAGAAAGGGTTCCAGCAACTAAAGAAATTATTCACGTCCCAGCCAATCCTTCAGCATCCAGATCCTGAAACCCTTTTTGTCGTGCAGGCGGACGCCTCCGATGTGGCAATTGGGGCTGTACTCCTACAACCGGTGGGAGATCATCTTCATCCTTGTGCCTTTTATTCCCGTCAATTGACCGCACCAGAGAGAAACTACACCATTTGGGAAAAGGAACTATTGGCCATAAAGGCAGCCTTTGAAACTTGGAGACATTGGTTAGAAGGGGCCAAATTTCCCATTGAAGTCCATACTGATCATCGGAATCTAGAGCATCTAAGAACTGCCCGCAAGCTAAATCAGAGACAACAACGCTGGGCTTTATTCTTTGAACGTTTTAACTTCCAAATTCATTATGTAACCCCAGCCCAGACCAAACAAGCAGATGCTCTGTCACGGAAACCGGAATACGCTGCAGGGCGCAAGGAGACCTTTGAGTCCCAGCTGCTACAACCCGAGAACTTTGCCACGCTCACAGTGGGAAACACCAAATCCACTCCCATTGAATCAACTCCCTCTACTCCAGGGCCCCTTTGTGCTCAAGAAATCAGGGCTAGTCAGCAAGTAGATGCCTGGGCGCAGGACCAACTTCGCCAAGGACTACATTTTCCCTTTTCGCTTAAGGATGGGCTACTTTGCTATAGAAATCATGTTTACATCCCCCCAGGACCGGGCAGGGAAAAGGCACTTCGTTTGTGTCATGACTGCAAGCCAGCAGGGCATTTCGGGCTATTTAAAACTATGCATTTGATCCTAAGAGATTTCTGGTGGCCCAAGATCCGCAAGGATGTGGAAAAATATGTCAACACCTGCCCAGTATGCCAGCGCTCCAAGACAAGAAGGGAAAAGCCCTCAGGGCTTCTACATCCCCTCCCTACTCCATCCCACCCATGGGAAATAATCTCTGCGGATTTTATAACTGATCTACCACCTTCCTGTGGATTCACCACGATCCTAGTGGTGGTGGACCTTTTCACCAAGTTAGCCCATTTTATTCCCTGTGAAGGCCTTCCCACGGCCAAAGAGACTGCAGATCTATTCCTCCAACATGTTTTCAGATTGCATGGATTGCCCAAGAGTTTGGTCACAGACCGTGGGTCCCAATTCACTTCTCGTTTCTGGAAAGCACTACAAAAACTATTGGGCATAGACTCTCGTTTATCTTCGGCTCATCATCCCCAAACAGATGGGCAAACTGAGCGCACCAATGCCACTTTGGAACAATACCTTCGCTGTTATGTGAACTACCAGCAGGACAATTGGGCTTCCCTGTTATCGCTGTCAGAGTTTGCCTGCAACAATGGGGTCCAGGCTTCTACTAAAGAAACCCCGTTCTTTGCAAACTACGGCTTCCATCCACGTTTCTTTCCTCCTGTCATTGAAACCTCAGAAGTTCCCGCAGCAGAGGACTGGCTGCAGGAACTCGCAGCGGTGCAACAACTCTTGCTCCAGCAACTAGACCAAGCCAAGGAGGACTATAAACGTCACGCGGACAAACATCGCCAGCCGGGCCCCGAAATCAAGGTAGGAGACCGGGTTCTTCTGTCCACTCGCTTTTTGCCCTCCCATCGCCCTTGCCGGAAGTTAGATGCCCGTTTCATTGGTCCCTATCCAGTGGTGGCGCAACTTAACCCCGTGACTTTCAAACTCCAACTTCCACGCTCTATGCGCATTCATCCAGTGTTCCATCGCTCCCTGCTCCTTCCGGCGGATGGTGTGCGCCCTGATACAGACCGGCCGGCCCCCCCTCCTGTTTGGGTGAATGGGGAGGAGGAGTTTGAGGTTCAGGACATTTTGGATTCTCGCTTTCACCGCCGCCGCCTACAATATCTCATTGACTGGGTGGGTTTTGGCCCCGAAGAACGCTCTTGGGAAGACGCTTCCACAGTCCATGCTCCTGATCTAACCCGCCGCTTCCATCAGACCTATCCCGCCAAACCGCGGCCTCGCGCCTCGGGGAGAGAGTCCCAGTTTGAGAGGGGGCTTGAGGAGGGGGATAGTGTGATGAGTCATGGGCCATGTAGTCCCATTCCTGGCACTGTAGTGCCAGATGAAGAGGAAAACTTGGGTTTTTCACCGTCTCAGTCAGATTTGGAACTTTCCCAGCCAGATTTGGGAACCTTGCACCTGCAAGAGATTTGTCTTCCAGAAGTCTGTCAAACAAGCCCTGAGCCTAAATCTCCTGTGTTTTCTCGCCACGAGTTTTGTAAACAACAGAGGGGAGTTCAAGCAGCGTCTCGCAGGAGTGCTAGGATAGCTGCTAAGTATTCAGCTGATTAAGCCTGCTTTCCATGGGAAACTTTAAGGAGTCATGCATCTGGACTCAGAGATTAGCTTTCGTTTCTGGTTCCCCAGAGAACTGCTCTTTGGTGGGAAAACTAGACCCTATTTAGGTGTTTTGCCCACAAAGGGTCCTTGCGGAGTCAATTCGTCAGCTACGGGAGTAAGTTGTGTGTGGACAGCGCGCTCCTGTTTCCAAGCCTTCGTTCCCGTTTTCAGCCTTGTTTACCTCCACGGATCTTGCCTTGTTTCCTAGGACTTAGCCTTGTTTTTCCAGGACTCAGCCTTGCCTTGTTTCCCGGATTTTGCCAAGTAATTCCACGGATCTTGTCCTTGCTTCTCGTTCCTTTGCTGCCTTGTACCAAGCCTTGTTTCAAGTTACTCCATAGCCTCGCTCAAGTTCATGGACTAAAGGACCTTGTCATCTCCCCTCACTTTGCCTGGCAAAGTGAGTGTTTCGGTTATTGGATTACAACTTTGGACCTTAATATTTCATATTGGACATTGTTTCTTTGGACTAATTTTGACCTTTCCTGAAAGGTCTAATTCTGGACTATTTTCTACACTTGTTTTTATTAACTTTATATACTCCTTCAATAAAGATATTAGATAGATTCTGGCCTCTGTGTATGGTTATTGGTGCTCTGCAGCCTGGGTCTTGACAACTTGCCAGAGTTTGGTGATGGGAATACTTTGTTGGGAGGTGTTAGGTGGTCCTGATTGTTTCCTGGATTGAATTCCTGTGTTTTTAGAGTGTTGCTTTTTATTTACTGTTCTGTGATGAGAGAGTGATGAGCACGAATGGCCTTGCACCTTCAAAGCCTGGGTGCTTCCCTCTCTGAGGGGGCGGGAATGCTTTACTTGGAGGTGTTAGGTGGTCCGGATTGTTTCCTGGACGGAATTCGTGTGTTTTCAGCATGATGTTCTTTATGTACTGTCCTGAGATGAGAGAGTGATGAGCACGGAATGGCCTTGGACCTTCAAAGCCTGGGTGGTTCCCTGTCTGAGGGGGGGGGGATCCTTTGCTGGGAGGTGTTAGGTGGCTCTGATTGTTTCCTAGATGGAACTCCTTTGTTTTGAGAGTGTTGTTCTTTATTTTCTATGCTGAGATGAGAGAGCGAGGAGTACCGAATGGCCTTGGACCTTCAAAGGCTGGGTGTTTCCCTGTCTGGGGGGGATTCTTTGTTGAGCAGCCAGGCCTTGCAGTTGTGAGGGGAGGAAAGGAAATGGAAATGGGCCGTAACTTGTTTGGTGAGTCCGGTGGCGGGGCGGGGGTAGGTCCCTGAGGGGGGGCATTTTGAACCCACCTTGCTCCTCCTGAGAAGTATTAGGCTGTGGGATGGTGGGGAGGATGGCGACGGTGTGTGAGGGAGGCAAAGGAGTGCGCGCGGGAGCGGCTGTTGGAGGGAGGGATGTGGATTGTTGTGTGTGCGCGCGGGCTGGCCTCTTGGGCATGCGTAGATGGTGTGTTCCAGTTTTGGGGGGTTTTTTTTGGCCCCATGGAGGTTTGGGATGTTTAGTTTGTTTGTAAAATTGTAGAGACGTGGATGAGGGGTTGTGTTGTCAATTTTCTAGGTTGGGGGGCCTTTAGTTTTGTTGTTTTGCCCGGTGGAGCGATGCCATTCCCCTTTTATATATATAGAAGATGTGCTACATTTGAAATAATTTAATAGCAAGAAGCAAACTTGTCTCATAACAATCTTGGCCTAACCTCAGCAAAACAAAGGGGTCCTTTTAAAAGAGTGGTTCTCAACCTGCAGGTCCCAAGGTGTTTTGGCCTACAACTTCCAGAAATCCCAGCCAGTTTACCAGCTGTTAGGATTTCTGGGAGTTGAAGGCCAAAACATCTGGGGACCCGCAGGTTGAGAACCACTGTTCTAAAAGGATTTCACTATGTTTTTTACTTGCTGCCAAAGTAAGGATGCCATATAAATGGAACAATAATCAAAATGAAAGCTTTTAACAGATCCAACTAAGCCACTACTTGATATTAGGTGTGTGCACGATTCAGTTTTGTGATACCGGGTTTGGGGAATTCCTACGATCTGGCAGCCCCCCCCCCCCAAACGGACAGGGGGGCAGCCGAAGCTTTGACAGTTAATGGACCCCGTGATGGCCGATCTTCTGCTGCATTCAGTTGCATTGTGATAAGAGCAGTTATGCACATGGGTTTTTCCTATTAGCCTTGTCAGAGCCAATCAGAAGAAAAAAGCAATCACGTGTCTTTTTGCAAAGTTGGTCTATTGATACCAGGGCGAGTTCCACAATTTTTGTGTGGCATCTTGGCATTTGAGAGAGATCGTATGATAGCTAGCTTTATGTTCTATATCTCAGTGCCATCACTGCTTCTAATGCTTAGGGGATTGCTTTCTGAGAATTCCAATCTTTTTCTTCTGCATTAAATTCTCTTAGTTAATATCTTTCTGATAGTCCTTTTATTTTACTAATTTCACTAGGGAGGAGTTGGTGGGGGCTGTGAATTTTAAAAGGGCTCTTTGTGTGTTTTAAATATTTTTCTAGTTTTACATTTTTTGCTTAAGCTTGACTGAGTGTGGGATACGTTTAGGGAATAGCCTAACTCCCTTGAGTCCTCAGGGGAATATATTTTTTCAATTTTAATCCCTCCCCAGCCCTACCTTCTGATTTCTGTACTCTGTCCTTCCTTCCCCACACTTGCCACAAAATACTTAAAAATTACCAAAAAAGCCCTTTCTTCTAGTCCATCTCTTTGACTCTCTGCTATTCCCTCTCTATCCCTACCTTCTGGCTTGTGTGTATTCCTGCACCAGTCAAACAGCCTTTCTCCTTTATTTGTAGAAACCTTAAAAATTTCCTTTAAAAATCAGTGGATGACCCAAACGTCTTGAAACTTGGGAGGGCTTGAGTCATAAATGTATCCCCCAAATGTGGTCATTTTCATCCTGATAGCTATAAAAATTATGGAAAGAGGAGCCTTGCAAGTTCCCCCATTGTCGCCAATGGGCCGGATCTTCCTGGCACATAAATGGAACTTGCAGCTGACGGATCACGAAATGGTACTTCCCCCTTCCCGATTTCGGAACGAGGGGCAAATGAAAATGAGGCCAAAAATGGGCCAGTGAGGAATGGGCCAAATTCCTCACTTGCCTTCCAGACAATTTTATGGTCCAGAAGGTAGAAGAGGCAACAAGGGGATCGGCTACTCTTGATCTAATCTTAACAAATATGGAAGGCCTGATCAATACAGTCGAAGCGGTCGGATCCTTAGGGGCAAGTGACCATGTGCTCCTGCAGTTTGTCATACAAAGGAAGGTTGAAACTAAGACAAGTCAAACACGCATTTAAGAGAATGACTTCCACAAAATGAAGGAAATACTGAGCGGCATTCCATGGACGCCAATATTAAAAGACAAGGGCGTTAAAGATGGATGGGAGGTTTTAAAAAGTGAAATACTCAAGGCGCAAATGCAAACAGTGCCAACAAAGAAAAAAAAATAAGACAAGTGTGAAGAAGCCAGAATGGATGTCCAAAGAACTTCGGGCTAAGACTCAAAAGACATGCACAAGAAGTGGAAAAGGGGAGAAATCACCAAAGAAGAGTTCAAATGTATAGCCAACTCCTGTAGGGAAAAGGTTCGCAAGGCTAAAGCGCAAAATGAGCTCAGACTTGCCAGGGCCATTAAACACAGCAAAAAAGAGGCTTTTTTTTGCTTACGTTGGTAGAAAAAGGATGAACAAGGAGGTGATAGGGCCTCTGCGAGGAGAAGATGGGGTGATGGTGACAAGGGACAAGGAAAAGGCAGGACTATTTAATGCCTTCTTTGCCTTGGTCTTCTCACAAAAAGAAAGCTGTCTTCAACCTCAGCAACATGGAGTAGATGAAGGATTAGGGGAAAACCAACCTCAAATAGGGAAATAAGTTGTCCAGGAACATCTGGCCGCTCTAAACGAATTCAAGTCCCAACAGCCATGCCACTGTATAGTGTAACATGAATATCCACAGATTTTGGTATCCATGGGTGGCGACGGGGTGTGTGTGTGTGTGTGTCCTGGAACCAAACTCTAGCAGATACCAAGGAGCTAATGTAATTCCTCTGGAAGATAACCCAGAAGAAAAAGTGTAGTTACAAAAAAAGATTTAATAGTGGATGAGGAACAGGGGTTTTACAGCCAGTGGTTTATATTTTGTGTTCAGTTTGGTTGCCATTGTTAACTTTTATATAAATACTAGCTGTACCCGGCCACGCGTTGCTGTGGCGTAGTCCATAGTGGGGTTTTCTTCGTGGCATGGAAGGTGGCATAAAGAGGATTCCCCGTAGGTATGAAGCAGCCAGCCTTTGATGCTGCAAGGCTATTCAATGGTATTCAAGTTGATCGACAATGGAGTCCCCTAAGTATGAAGCAGCCACGTTTTGATGCTGCAAGGCTATTCAATGGTATTCAAGTTGGCCGACAATGTAGTCCCCTAGGTATGAAGCAGCCAGCCTTTGATGCTGCAAGGCTATTCAATGGTATTCAAGTTGGCCGACAATGGAGTCCCCTAGGTATGAAGCAGCCAGCCCTTGATGCTGCAAGGCTATTCAATGGTATTCAAGTTGGCCAACAATGGAGTCCTCTAGGTATGAAGCAGCCAGGGTTTGATGCTGCAAGACTATTCAATGGTATTGAAGTTGATCGACAATGGAGTCCCCTAAGTATGAAGCAGCCAGGGTTTGATGCTGCAAGGCTATTCAATGGTATTCAAGTTGGCCGACAATGGAGTCCCCTAGGTATAAAGCAGCCAGCCTTTGATGCTGCAAGGCTATTCAATGGTATTCAAGTTGGCCGACAATGGAGTCCCCTAGGTATGAAGCAGCCAGCCTTTGATGCTGCAAGGCTATTCAATGGTATTCAAGTTGGCTGACAATGGAGTCCACTAGGTATGAAGCAGCCAGGGTTTGATGCTGCAAGGTTATTCAATGGTATTGAAGTTGATCGACAATGGAGTCCCCTAAGTATGAAGCAGCCACGTTTTGATGCTGCAAGGCTATTCAATGGTATTGAAGTTGGCCGACAATGTAGTCCCCTAGGTATGAAGCAGCCAGCCTTTGATGCTGCAAGGCTATTCAATGGTATTCAAGTTGGCCGACAATGGAGTCCCCTAGGTATGAAGCAGCCAGCCTTTGATGCTGCAAGGCTATTCAATGGTATTCAAGTTGGCCGACAATGGAGTCCCCTAGGAATGAAGCAGCCAGCCTTTGATGCTGCAAGGCTATTCAATGGTATTGAAGTTGATCGACAATGGAGTCCCCTAAGTATGAAGCAGCCAGGGTTTGATGCTGCAAGGCTATTTAATGGTATTCAAGTTGGCCGACAATGTAGTCCCCTAGGTATGAAGCAGCCAGCCTTTGATGCTGCAAGGCTATTCTATGGTATTCAAGTTGGCCGACAATGGAGTCCCCTAGGTATGAAGCAGCCAGCCTTTGATGCTGCAAGGCTATTCAATGGTATTGAAGTTGATCGACAATGGAGTCCCCTAAGTATGAAGCAGCCAGGGTTTGATGCTGCAAGGCTATTCAATGGTATTCAAGTTGGCCGACAATGGAGTCCCCTAGGTATGAAGCAGCCAGCCTTTGATGCTGCAAGGCTATTCAACGGTATTCAAGTTGGCCGACAATGGAGTCCCCTAGGTATGAAGCAGCCAGCCTTTGATGCTGCAAGGCTATTCAATGGTATTCAAGTTGGCTGACAATGGAGTCCCCTAGGTAGGAAGCAGCCAGGGTTTGATGCTGCAAGGCTATTCAATGGTATTCAAGTTGATCGACAATGGAGTCCCCTAAGTATGAAGCAGCCACGTTTTGATGCTGCAAGGCTATTCAATGGTATTGAAGTTGGCCGACAATGTAGTCCCCTAGGTATGAAGCAGCCAGCCTTTGATGCTGCAAGGCTGTTCAATGGTATTCAAGTTGGCCGACAATGGAGTCCCCTAGGTATGAAGCAGCCAGCCTTTGATGCTGCAAGGCTATTCAATGGTATTCAAGTTGGCCGACAATGGAGTCCCCTAGGTATGAAGCAGCCAGCCTTTGATGCTGCAAGGCTATTCAATGGTATTCAAGTTGGCTGACAATGGAGTCCCCTAGGTATGAAGCAGCCAGGGTTTGATGCTGCAAGGCTATTCAATGGTATTGAAGTTGATCGACAATGGAGTCCCCTAAGTATGAAGCAGCCACATTTTGATGCTGCAAGGCTATTCAATGGTATTCAAGTTGGCCGACAATGTAATCCCCTAGGTATGAAGCAGCCAGCCTTTGATGCTGCAAGGCTATTCAATGGTATTCAAGTTGGCCGACAATGGAGTCCCCTAGGTATGAAGTAGCCAGCCTTTGATGCTGCAAGGCTATTCAATGGTATTCAAGTTGGCCGACAATGGAGTCCCCTAGGTATGAAGCAGCCAGCCTTTGATGCTGCAAGGCTATTCAATGGTATTCAAGTTGGCCGACAATGGAGTCCCCTAGGTATGAAGCAGCCAGCCTTTGATGCTGCAAGGCTATTCAATGGTATTCAAGTTGGCTGACAATGGAGTCCCCTACGTATGAAGCAGCCAGGGTTTGATGCTGCAAGGCTATTCAATGGTATTGAAGTTGATCGACAATGGAGTCCCCTAAGTATGAAGCAGCCACGTTTTGATGCTGCAAGGCTATTCAATGGTATTCAAGTTGGCCGACAATGTAGTCCCCTAGGTATGAGGCAGCCAGACTTTAATGCTGCTAGGCTATTCAATGGTATTCAAGTTGGCCGACAATGGAGTCCCCTAGGTATGAAGCAGCCACGTTTTGATGCTGCAAGGCTATTCAATGGTATTCAAGTTGGCCGACAATGTAGTCCCCTAGGTATGAAGCAGCCAGCCTTTGATGCTGCAAGGCTATTCAATGGTATTCAAGTTGGCCGACAATGGAGTCCCCTAGTGTGATGACTCATGGGCCATGTAGTCCCGTTCCCAGTACTATTGTGGCAGATGAAGAGGAAAACTTGGGTTTCCCACCGTTTCAGCCAGAATTGGAGCCCTTGCACCTGCAAGATGTTTGCCCACAAGAAGTCAGCCAAACAAGCCTTAAGCAGAAATCTCCCCCATTTTCTCGCCGGGATTATTATAATCGAGATAGAGGCGCTAGGGAGGCGACTCGCAGAAGCGCCAGGATTGCTGCCAGACAATTAACTGATTAAGCCTGTTTCCCTTGGGAAATCTTAAGGAGTCATACATCTGGACACAGTATGGGTTTCGTTTCTTGTTCCCCAGGGAAAGTGTTCCTTGGCGGGAAAACAAGATCCTATATAGGTGTTTGCCTGCAAAGAAATCCTTGCGGAGTCAATTCGTCACCTTGTGGAGTGAGATCGTGTGTGGACTACGCTACTCCAGTCCCTTGCCTCCAGGACCAAGTTCCAAGCCTTGTTTCTCGGACCTTGTTCTAGCATCAAGCTTTCCTTGTTTCCACGGACCTCGCCACGGACCTTGTTCTTGTTTCTTGCCTCTTGCTGCCACGTATCAAGCCTTGTTTGCCAAGAATCTAGTTTGCTTCCAGCATTGTTGCCAAGCTCCATTGGACTAAAGGACCCTGTCATTTCCCCACACTTTGCTTGGCAAAGTGTGTGTTTCGGTTATTGGATTACAACTTTGGACTCTAATATCACATATTGGACATTGTTTTCCTGGACTATATTTGACCTTTCCTGAAAGGTCTACTTCTGAACTATATTCTTCACTTGTTTTTATTGACTTTATATAATCCTTTAATAAAGATATTAGATAGATTCTGGTCTCTGCGTATGGTTATTGGTGCTCTGCAGCCTGGGTCCTGACACCTAGGTATGAAGCAGCCAGCCTTTGATGCTGCAAGGCTATTCAATGGTATTCAAGTTGGCCGACAATGGAGTCCCCTAGGTATGAAGCAGCCAGCCTTTGATGCTGCAAGGCTATTCAATGGTATTCAAGTTGGCTGACAATGGAGTCCCCTAGGTATGAAGCAGCCAGGGTTTGATGCTGCAAGGCTATTCAATGGTATTCAAGTTGGCCGACAATGGAGTCCCCTAGGTATGAAGTAGCCAGCCTTTGATGCTGCAAGGCTATTCAATGGTATTCAAGTTGGCCGACAATGGAGTCCCCTAGGTATGAAGCAGCCAGCCTTTGATGCTGCAAGGCTATTCAATGGTATTCAAGTTGGCCGACAATGGAGTCCCCTAGGTATGAAGTAGCCAGCCTTTGATGCTGCAAGGCTATTCAATGGTATTCAAGTTGGCCGACAATGGAGTCCCCTAGGTATGAAGCAGCCAGCCTTTGATGCTGCAAGGCTATTCAATGGTATTCAAGTTGGCCGACAATGGAGTCCCCTAGGTATGAAGCAGCCAGCCTTTGATGCTGCAAGGATATTCAATGGTATTCAAGTTGGCTGACAATGGAGTCCCCTAGGTATGAAGCAGCCAGGGTTTGATGCTGCAAGGCTATTCAATGGTATTGAAGTTGATCGACAATGGAGTCCCCTAAGTATGAAGCAGCCAGCCTTTGATGCTGCAAGGCTATTCAATGGTATTCAAGTTGGCTGACAATGGAGTCCCCTAAGTATGAAGCAGCCAGCCTTTGATGCTGGAAGGCTATTTAATGGTATTCAAGTTGGCTGACAATGGAGTCCCCTAGGTATGAAGCAGCCAGGGTTTGATGCTGCAAGGCTATTCAATGGTATTGAAGTTGATCGACAATGGAGTCCCCTAAGTATGAAGCAGCCACGTTTTGATGCTGCAAGGCTATTCAATGGTATTCAAGTTGGCCGACAATGTAGTCCCCTAGGTATGAGGCAGCCAGACTTTAATGCTGCTAGGCTATTCAATGGTATTCAAGTTGGCCGACAATGGAGTCCCCTAGGTATGAAGCAGCCACGTTTTGATGCTGCAAGGCTATTCAATGGTATTCAAGTTGGCCGACAATGTAGTCCCCTAGGTATGAAGCAGCCAGCCTTTGATGCTGCAAGGCTATTCAATGGTATTCAAGTTGGCCGACAATGGAGTCCCCTAGTGTGATGACTCATGGGCCATGTAGTCCCGTTCCCAGTACTATTGTGGCAGATGAAGAGGAAAACTTGGGTTTCCCACCGTTTCAGCCAGAATTGGAGCCCTTGCACCTGCAAGATGTTTGCCCACAAGAAGTCAGCCAAACAAGCCTTAAGCAGAAATCTCCCCCATTTTCTCGCCGGGATTATTATAATCGAGATAGAGGCGCTAGGGATGCGACTCGCAGAAGCGCCAGGATTGCTGCCAGACAATTAACTGATTAAGCCTGTTTCCCTTGGGAAATCTTAAGGAGTCATACATCTGGACACAGTATGGGTTTCGTTTCTTGTTCCCCAGGGAAAGTGTTCCTTGGCGGGAAAACAAGATCCTATATAGGTGTTTGCCTGCAAAGAAATCCTTGCGGAGTCAATTCGTCACCTTGTGGAGTGAGATCGTGTGTGGACTACGCTACTCCAGTCCCTTGCCTCCAGGACCAAGTTCCAAGCCTTGTTTCTCGGACCTTGTTCTAGCATCAAGCTTTCCTTGTTTCCACGGACCTCGCCACGGACCTTGTTCTTGTTTCTTGCCTCTTGCTGCCACGTATCAAGCCTTGTTTGCCAAGAATCTAGTTTGCTTCCAGCATTGTTGCCAAGCTCCATTGGACTAAAGGACCCTGTCATTTCCCCACACTTTGCTTGGCAAAGTGTGTGTTTCGGTTATTGGATTACAACTTTGGACTCTAATATCACATATTGGACATTGTTTTCCTGGACAATATTTGACCTTTCCTGAAAGGTCTACTTCTGAACTATATTCTTCACTTGTTTTTATTGACTTTATATAATCCTTTAATAAAGATATTAGATAGATTCTGGTCTCTGCGTATGGTTATTGGTGCTCTGCAGCCTGGGTCCTGACACCTAGGTATGAAGCAGCCAGCCTTTGATGCTGCAAGGCTATTCAATGGTATTCAAGTTGGCCGACAATGGAGTCCCCTAGGTATGAAGCAGCCAGCCTTTGATGCTGCAAGGCTATTCAATGGTATTCAAGTTGATCGACAATGGAGTCCCCTAGGTATGAAGCAGCCAGCCTTTGATGCTGCAAGGCTATTCAATGGTATTCAAGTTGTTCGACAATGGAGTCCCCTAAGTATGAAGCAGCCACGTTTTGATGCTGCAAGGCTATTCAATGGTATTCAAGTTGGCCGACAATGTAGTCCCCTAAGTATGAAGCAGCCAGCCTTTGATGCTAGAAGGCTATTTAATGGTATTCAAGTTGGCTGACAATGGAGCCCCCTAGGTATGAAGCAGCCAGGCTTTGATGCTGCAAGGCTATTCAATGGTATTCAAGTTGGCTGACAATGGAGTCCCCTAAGTATGAAGCAGCCAGCCTTTGATGCTGGAAGGCTATTTAATGGTATTCAAGTTGGCTGACAATGGAGTCCCCTAAGTATGAAGCAGCCAGCCTTTGATGCTGGAAGGCTATTTAATGGTATTCAAGTTGGCTGACAATGGAGTCCCCTAGGTATGAAGCAGCCAGGGTTTGATGCTGCAAGGCTATTCAATGGTATTCAAGTTGGCCTGGAGGAGGTACCTGTGACTTCCTGGCGTTTTCCCTGACTTGGTGAAGTAGCTGAGGAGGGTGCTCTGGTGAGGGATCCTGATGATGGCGGCGAGTGAGGGGAAGGAGGCAGCCAGAAGGAGAAGCTGGGGCTCCGGCTCCCAGGGGGGCGGGGCTTGCGAGCAGGGCGCGCGGGGAACAGCCGTTGTCGGCCGGCCGGGGAGTGACATCATGGGAGGAGGGGTAACAGAGAGAGGGGAAAGGCAAAGCTGGGGATTCCCTCTCCCGCCCTTGTTTTGGAGGAGTGTGGGGTGAGTGGATCCTGTGGAGGTTCTGACCCGATGTTTTGTTGTTTCAACCTTGAGGCGTGGATAATGGATTCTGTGGTCAAATTTGGAGTTTGGAGTGTGTTTAGTTTTGTTGTTTTGCTCGGTGCTCGAATTCCATCACTCTTTTATATATAGATTTAAATTTCCATTGAAGAAACATGAGGGATACTTTCCACCATGAATTTCTGGCAGGTTTGAATCCATTTGAATTGCAAGCCAGCCACCTTCTAAGACTTCCTTTTGAAAAAAAACAAGTAACTCAGAATGCTTATGAGTTGCACATGTATTAGCACTATACATGATAACTAGAGCTTCCTCTCAGGTTTAATTACAATATATACATTTTCACAACATACCCAATATCCTAAAGCTTTGATGACATCTAGTTTGCACATTGGACATGTTCTGTGCTCCAATAACCAGGGATCAATGCAATGCCTATGGAAGACATGTCTGAAAACAGAGAGTACTTTTAAAAGAAAGTACAAGAACACTTCTAATAATGACCTTGCTTTTATGCAATGAAATTTAACTAAACTACAAAAAGTGATAACATTAGGTTTAGATAATAGGTAGGGTATTAAAACATGGTAACACTAAGATAGCAAAGCAACATATACTATCAATTTATTTGTCAATATGCTGCTTAGGCTCAAAGTAATTGCTATCATTGTAAAATACAACATGCTATATTACAGAAGCTATGAAAACAGTCATGGACATAAAACCCATAGTAATAATAACAGACAGAATCAAGTCCCATGAAGAAGGTAGATTAGCTTGCATGAAGGGAGCACAGATATATATACACACACACACACACACACACACACACACACACACCCCTCTCATTTTCACCCCGCCTTTCTCACCCGAGGGGACTCAAGGCGGCTTACAAAGGTTGGCAAAAATTTAATATACCTACTTGTTTAATAAACTCATCATATTTTCTCCCCCTCCCCAATTCATTATTTTGGATATATGTGATCCTTTGAGGGTGTAAGTTCTTGAAGTAGAGAAAGCATGTAAATCTAGATGTCTTATCTATATATCACTTTCAGTTCTCTTGATAAAACAGGAACAAGGAATTGTTTTTCCTCTGAGGGTGGTACTTCTTTTTGAAACAATGTTTTGGGAAGACGAAAGATACTAATTAATAAGAGGTGGAACTAAAACTCAAAGGTAGGGAGGACCTAAATATGCATAGAGATATGCATTAAGCAGAGACCATGATTAAGAAAGGAAGCTCATTCATCATATATCCCACAAGTTAAGGCACAATTAAATTGCTTTGGCAGTGATATGAACTACCATTACTGTGTTCTCTAGCTTCGGTAAATTAAGTTAAAAAGAAGTTACCCACCAAATGAAAATAAGATTGGAAATATAGAAAAACTATGTACAGGCAGTCCCCAAGTTGCAAACACCCAACTTACAAATGACTCATAGTTAAGAACCAGGGGTGGGGGGGGGAAGAGACAACAGAAAGTGAGAGAAATCACTCCTGAAAAGAGTTTTCATGGAGAAAAGGAGTCTCTATTGAGGCTTTATCACGAATCCTTGTTTCTACAAGTCACATGTTTCCAATGATCACAGGGACAGAAAGGGAGATAAAATCTTCTAAACAGGGGCACAGGCAGCAAAACAAATGCCACATGTGTGATAACCCTTCCCTATGCTATCCAAAACTTACATACATACATAATACATAGTAAAGGTAAAGGTTTTCCCCTGACGTTAAGTCCAGTCGTGACCGACTCTGGGGGTTGGTGCTCATCTCCATTTCTAAGCCGAAGAGCCGGCATTGTCCGTAGACACCTCCAAGGTCATGTGGCCGGCATGACTGCATGGAGCGCCGTTACCTTCCCGCCAGAGCGGTACCTATTGATCTACTCACATTTGCATGTTTTCGAACTGCTAGGTTGGCAGGAGCTGGGGCTAACAGCGGGCGCTCATTCCGCTCCTGGGATTTGAACCTGGGACCTTTCGGTCTGCAAGTTCAGCAGCTCAGCGCTTTAACACACTGTGCCACCATACATACATACATACAAATAGATAGCTGTAGTTACACTTTCAAAATGTACCTGTTTCGATTTACATACAAATTCAACTTCAGAACAAACCTACAGAACTATCTTGTTTGTAATTTGGGAATTGTCTGTATACATTTTTTTTTCAAATCTACTAAGTAGCTCATTCACTACTAATAACACTTTGCTTCCAATCCAGTCATTTTCACTGAATAAAAAGGAGTTGTACAATAGCTTATGTTTAGAATATTAAGATCAAAATTCAAAGAAATATAGAAACATCTCACTATGGCCAATACAATACAAAACAAACACAAATGTATATACTTTGACATGCTTGAATAAACAATAAAGCAGAGAATACTGACAGTGCACTGTAATTCTTCCATCTAAATATACCGAAGGCTAAATATTATCATGCAATTCATTAAATATTTCTAAGGAAAAGCAACTGAAGCAAAATAGTTCTCACAGTTTTAATATGCTTACTTGCAAGGAAGAACTCGAACGATATCTTTTGCTTTATAGTTTTCAATGCACACAGCACAATTTTCTGCATCGACATCCAAACCCTTTAAAAAAGAGCCTTATTTAACCATGGCATCAAAAAAGGCATTATCCTTAATCTAAAATAAAAGCAAGTTCCAATTTACAAGATTGTTATAGTTTAAGAATCTAAATCTTTGCAGCTAATTGTTTTTTTTAAAAGCAGTGAATGTTTTCATTCAGATTCCCAAAGAAACATTTATGAAGAAATGATCCATAACAGATGACTGCAAGAGGACAAATGTGTGTGCCCAGGAGGTTAATTTGTAAAACAAAACAGTAAAGGAAGGGGGAAAAAACAGGAAGAAAGGAAACAATAAAGAAGAAAGACTTCAAGTACAATTTGCCAGAGAAAAACTGAAACAGAGCTTCTATGGAAATGTGACAAATGAAATAGAACCAAAAGACAGTCGGGGAATTGCAATTGCAACAAAAGGATCTACTGTTAGTCCTCCACATTTGCTGGGATTAGGGACGCATGATTCCAATGAAAGTGGCAAAACTGAAATTTAAAAAAACACATTTTTTTTATAAACCTGAGAGAATATCTTTCTGCCAGACATTGACCATAGAACGGTACTCGAAAACCTAAAGATTCCTAGAGATGTGTTTTCCTCTAGGTCCTCAAGCATGACTATATGATCAACTTCCACACTGGAGGACTCCTAGAGAAAACATTTGAATCCAATTTGCAAAAGTTAAACCCACAAATGTGGAGGGCCAATTATATTACATCTAAGAGATTCTGAAGTTGTGCTATGTACAGAACCATGATGAGGGGAAAAAAGCTATTATTCTTTTTGTTTAATTAATTGAGGCATTTACCATACAGTATATAACTCACAATTCAAGTCTGTGACCTTTTTTGTGAAGTCCAGCATGAGCAGAGGAAGCAGAGCCGGTCCAACAATGAGGCGAATTAAGCGGTCGCTTCAGGCGCAAAATATAGGAGGGCGCAGTTGAGACTGCTTTTTCTGTCGATTTGTTGTAAAACATGATGTTTTGGTGCTTAATTTGTAAAATCTTAATGTAATTTGATGTTTAATAGGCTTTTCCTTAATCCCTCATTATTATCCAACATTTTTGCTTATCCAATGCTTTTATTTTTCAATGATTGGTTTGGGGGGGACGGGGACACACCAAAATTCTGTTCGCCTACACTTGAAAAATACCTAGGGCCAGCTCTGAGAGGAAGATCCAGTAGGCAGATTTAAATATATGACTAATTATATTAAGACTAAAAGGGCCAGTTTTTAGAAAAGATAATTTAGGTATACCTCCAAACATGGACACACTCACTGTTATTCCCAATTCATGTTTTTTAAGATGACCTTAGTTTCTAACAGGTCTGACATATGCCTTTCGGAGTTTCTGTTCATATGCTACTTAGAATACACGGAGGTAGCTATGCCATTTCAATATATAATTTTTACACTGCAGCAATCTCTCTCTGTGTGTGTACCTCAACTTTAACAACAAGTGCAGTTCCTTTCATTTTATGAAAGTGTACCAATGAAGGAAGGAACTGGCAAAACCTCCTCAGAGTATTCATTGAAGGTGCGTCAAGCCAACCCTGACCAGGATTGCCTTCCACCTGGAAACCAATGTCCTCACTGTGGAAGAACATGCGGGTCAAGAATAGGGCTCTACAGTCAACTATGTATCAACCACCAAGACACTACACTTGGAAGACCATCATACTCTGACAATGAGGGATTGCCTAAGTAAGTAATTGTCTCAGAAAACCCCGTGAAATTCATGAGGTCACTGTAAATCAAAAGACTATGGCAGACGCTCACACACACACACACATCAACAAAAAAGCTTTTCACTCTACATTAGTATGACAAAAATTACCTTATCTTCTGGCTTGACAATACGCAGTGACAGATGGCCAATTGCTTTCATTGTTTCTTCTCTGTGGCTCTTAAAAAAATAATTTAGGTTAGCAATGCAAATTTCAATGATATGTTATGAAGAGAAAACTGAAATGCTGAGAATTTTAGAAACACCAGCAATCTAAGATTTAACAATTCTGTAGTGAAGGATGCCAAAGTTGTGTCGTACTGCTATTTCCACTGCCTATAGATGAACAACAAGAATTCATATAATGAGATTGGTAATTTTTCTGAATACAATAGTTTTTTTCACCATCAAAAATGTGAACCTGGTAACCAGTCCATCAGTTTACATTAATAATGAAATGAAAACAGTCACTCATTTTCTTAAGTTCTTTTTGATACTACACTTTTACTATATAGCTAAGATACCATGCAAACTGCTCGTACTTTTGTAGGAGGACTAATTGCATTTTATATATACCCTGCCTAGTTGTTGAACACCTACTTTCATTAGTTTGCTGCATACCATCTTAACGCCAATATTTTTTGTCGATGTTAACGTTTTAAAGAATTTAATATGTTGTAAATGTGTGACTGTATTATGTTATGTTTATTTAAGTTGCTATTTTTGTAATTTTTATTGAGCTTGTTTGATTTGTTATAAATTATTCTTGGCATTGAATGTTTGCCACTGTGTTTTATATTGTTGTATGCTACCCTGAGTCCCTCTGGGGAGATAGGGAGGACTATAAATAAAGCATTTATTATTAATATTTATTTTATTGTATCTTTGAAACCTTACACAACAGTGAAGACTAAGAGGATAATTTTGTTATTGCTTCTCCTATGCAGAACATAGTTATATTATACTACTACACCTTTTAGTAAACTTAAAACCTTCCCCAAATGATCATGTACATTGACAACATCAACACAAATACCATCTAGAACAGTGGTTCTTAACCTATGAGTGTCCAGCTGTTTTGGCCTACAACTCCCAGAAATCCCAGTCAGTTTACCAGCTGTTAGGATTTCTAGGAGTTGAAGGCTAAAACATCTGGACCCACAGGTGGAGAACCACTGATCTAGAGATGTCAATGAAAGGCACTAGGTCTTCCATGGAACCATTCCTTTGTTAGACAAATAAGACTACATACAAAAGTTCAGGTCTTTCTAAAGTATCCGGTGTCTTTGCTAGCTATTCAGTACCAAGTAAGAACAACATAATTTGCATTAAGGAAGTCAAGTTTCAAAGCTGCTTTAGAAAGGCATTCAAACTGTAATTTTAACTTAGCACTGATCTAAGCTGTAGGGCGCCTGGGGCAGTGAAACCTCCAACACAGACAGGGATAATATCACTCTGTACGTAGTAATGTCAACACTGCAGCAGAATTTTCAGGAGAAAACAAACAGGAAATGAAAAGGGAGTAATCAACTTGGTTGGAATTAGTATCTACCGCATACTGTAAGAACAAGATGGCACTAAGTAAAGAAATATGGGGAAAGAGCACCACAGTCAGGGTAACAGAAAATTTCAAAAGCAGCACATTGTGAAACAAAATGAGGGCAAGGATAGCTGAGAAGACTTATTAAACACAAAAAGCTTGTCCATTGAATCTCTTGCTCAAAACGTTTCATTAGGAAGAAAAGTGTGGATGAAGTGCCAAGAGTTTATTTTCTTTATTGTTTTTAACTAGGCTGTTTGTTTTTAACCACAGACTTCTAGTACAGTCGGAGAACTAAGTGGGCATTTTAAATTTGTTATGTCTCTGGAAGAAGCAAAGGCGTACAATTAGAACAATTAATTTCATCACTTGAAGTCAGCCTCAGTTCTAGTTCAAAACACTAATTTGGAGGGTAGAAGCAATTCAGGCATGTCTAGTTCTGGAAACAAGTTACACCAGATACTAATAGGCAACATAAAAATTGCTATTAAGAAACATATTCAGGTTAAGTTGCATTTATAGGTGAGGCAAGAAGATAAAGGGTTGCCATACAACATTTCAATTATGCATTCATTTAATATTTGTTTGTTAGTAAGCAAATATATTTCATAGACAGAAAAAAGAGAACCATCACTGATAATTACCTGGTTTCTAAAATGTGATCCAGTATAGAGGAAGCGTTGTATATAAAAAAATATAAGCCATGCTAAAGATATAATCATCATGGTGATAAATGCAATTGCCACAAAGACAACTGACTGTCCACTGATATATTCTTGTACATGTTGTTTACCAACACCAATTGTCATTTTTACTGGAATTCCTCTTCGCACTGGCTCCAAAATCTCCATTCCCTTTGGGTAGCCAACCATAATTACAACTGTATTGGCAGTACCTGTAGAAGGAGAAAAATATATACAGTACATCAAATTGGCTCTTTTTAGAAATCAAGGTCACTTTACGAGAAGTTTAGTAAGAAAGAGCTAAAGGCTAAATACGCTAAAAGCACCACATTCTGTCTGATCTTGTAAGCTCACAGGGTCAGTCCTGGTTAGTACTTAGGTGGAAGATACCCACTGAATACCAGATGCTGTAGCTAATTTCAGAGGAAGAAACTGAAAAAACCACTTTGCCTAAGAAAACCTTATGAAATGCATGGGTTTTCATAAGTTGACAGGTGACTTGAAGGCATATACATGCACGCACAAATAAGAGCTACTTTTGCCTATTTTTGCCCTAAGATCTCTTGATCCTAAGTATGTGACTGGGAGATAAGGGAGAAATAGAAGACAAGTAAACAAACCTTTAAGAAATATCACGTTAGGTCTATAGTACTTCAATGAAGGAGGGAAATCATGTTCAATGTTTAGTCTGAATCTACACTGTCATATAATCCAGATTATCAAAGAAGATAATCCAGATTATCTGATTTGAACTGGATTATATGAGTCTATACTGCTATAAAATCCAGTTCAAAGCAGTAATTATGGATTTTATATGGCAGTGTATTTGGGGCCTTATAATCCAAGGG
This sequence comes from Anolis carolinensis, assembly GCF_035594765.1. Taxonomy (NCBI): domain Eukaryota; kingdom Metazoa; phylum Chordata; class Lepidosauria; order Squamata; family Anolidae; genus Anolis; species Anolis carolinensis. The sequence goes on from NC_085843.1 coordinate 113,750,845, forward strand.
TGGAGCCTCCAGTGGCTCAGTGTGTTAAAGCGCTGAGCTGCTGGACTTGCAGACCGAAAGGTCCCAGGTTCAAACCAGGAGAGCAGAGTGAGCGCCCGCTGTTAGCTCCAGCTTCTGCCAACCTAGCAGTTCGAAAACATGCAAATGTGAGTAGATCAATAGGTACCGCTCTGGCGGGAAGGTAACGGCGTTCCATGCAGTCATGCCGGCCACATGACCTTGGAGGTGTCTAAAGACAATGCCGGCTCTTCGGCTTAGAAATAGAGATGAGCACCAACCCCCAGAGTTGGACACAACTAGACTTAACGTCAGGGGAAACCTTTACCTTTACCTTAATCCAAGGGTGCATCTATAATGTAGAATTAAGGCAATTTGACACCACTTTAATTTCCATGGCTTCATGCTATGGAATCCTGGGAATTGTAGTTTTATAAGTAAGTTTATTTAATGCTTAGGCCATAGGTCTTTCACAGGACAAACAAATAAATACATAAAAACCAGATTATTAAATACAATATGAAATACACCATTGAAGTACTACATGAAGCACTAAAATGCTACATAAATCAATTATGAGATGCACCTTTAAAAATACTACATGAACTAGCTCTTGCATAGTTAAAAACTAAGTAAAATTAAGTATTATTAAAATTTAAGTAATAAATACTTTGGATATAAACAACCACATATGATTAGGTAAAATCACCTCCAGAACAGTCGACTGCAATATCAGAAATTAATCTTGCCAGTATTTTCAGTATGGTCAGAGCCAAAAGAGACACCTTGTGAGTAATCATAGGGTTAGTGTGAGCTGTAGTTTTACAAGGACATTAACCTTCTCTAGCAAAGAGTGCTGGGCTTCACCAAACTGTAACTCCCATAATTCCATTGCACTGAGCCATGGCAGATAAAGTGATGTCAAACTGCATTAATTCTACAAGGTAGATGCACCCCTAGAGTCTCTGCACCTTAAATGCCATGGAAATTCTGAAATGTGTCATAAATTGACTAGCATCCTGTTGATTAGTCCCAATTTGAGTAGATCCATTCAATCAATTTCCCAATGGTGAATCAAGATGTAGGTATATGCCACTGATTCGGTGAGTCTATCTAGAGGCCCTCCCACGCAGCCATATAACCAAGGCAGAAAACCCCACAATATCTGCTTTGAACTGGGTTATCTGAGTCCACATCTCCATATATTCCAGTTCAAAGCAGAAAATGTGGGATTTTATTCAGCTGTGTGGAAGGGGCCTAAGTAGGGCTGAAAACAGGAAATGGGCTATTGTCTCCTCGTTCCCTCTTACAGAACCAATAATCTGACCCATAATTTTATGGAGACCCCCGGTGGTGCCTTGTGCCGGCAGGACTGGAAGACTGAAAGGTTGCCGATTTAAATCCGGGGTGTAGGGCGAGCTCCCATCTGTTGAGCTCTAGCTTCTCATGTGGGGACATGAGAGAAGCCTCTCACAGGATGGTAAAAACATAAATCATCTAGGTGTCCTCTGGGCAATATTCTTGCAGACAGCCAATTCTCTCACACCAGAAGTGACTTGTAGTTTCTCAAGTTGCTTTTGACATGAAAAAAATGAGACACCTGCTCTATGAGGATTAGCAATTTTCAAAATGAGAATTCTTGTTAGCGAATATCTTGATTTTTTTCTTTCATCACCATTTTTCTTTCTAATAAATCTTTGTTGTGGTGCTATTACAGCAAACTCACACATGGGACTGCTACTCCAAGCAAATCCAAACAAGAAAATACAAAATAAGCCTCTTAAATATGTGAGAATTTAGCTGAAGATTAAGATTAATTCTGAAAACAAGCATATGAACAGAAAGCTGAAAACAATCAAAATGTAATACCAAGTATACCGATAGAATTAAATGTATGAAATTTGCTTTTTCTTCCATTGCTGACATGGCAAGAAATCTAAAGGATGAGTATAAGATCATAAGATCAAACCTGCTATAAAGGGACATATAAGAATGTTTCCTTTATATAATCTATATTCTCCTGAAAATATTCTTAAACTTTGGTTTACCAGTTCTTCATTTTAACTTGGTAAAATTGATAACAATAAGCATAAGAATTCAAATAGTTGCTGTCATTATTCTGCAAAATGCTATGTATTTAAGAGATCTGAGAACATATAACATCCAAGTAAAGGTTCCTCTGACCTAGTCAGGAAATACAAGGCTGCAAATAAACTGTGCATGTTATTAATAAGAGAAAATGAAACAGGCTGTGATTCAATTGCACTTATCCCTTGTCCTATTTCCATTTCCATATTTACATTGCTATGTTTTGGGATCTCTGAACTACAAAGCCCCTTTTATGTTTCAAATACAATAATCCTAGTAGAATTACATGAGTATACTTTTTACTTGGACACAAGGGAAGAGCTGGCGGAGTGGGTGTTAATACAGTCTGCTCACAGTATCTGGATGTGTGACTTTCGTATCTGTATTGTTGCTGTGTACAAGTAGTTTCCGACTTGTGGCATTCCTAAGGTAATCATACCACATGGTTTACTTGGCAAGAATTGTTCAGAGGGGGCTGTCTTTACCTTTCTCTGAGAATATGTCTTGCCCAAAGTCATCTAGTGGCCTTCCATGGCCAGGTAACAATTTGAATCTTGGTCCCTCAAGTCCTACTCCTATGTTCAAACAATGTTGCATACCCCCAACTATTCATGCAAATGCCAAAATACTGACAATAAATTGACCTGTTATTTTAATATAACTGAAAATAATGCAATAATGATTATTTTTTAAAAAATTTATAGCAACTTCATTAATGTCACTAATTTTTTAAGGCAAGGAATTCACTAGATTTTCTTAGACAAGGTGGTTTTGCCAGTTCTTTCCTCTGAAATATAGCCTGCAGCACATGGTATCCCTTGGTGATCTACCATCAGAGTACTAACAAGGCTGACTCTGTTTAACTTCCAAGAACTAACCCCAAACATATCCTGCTATGAGGCCTTGCGGCCATTTTAAAACAGATTACTAAATTTCAGGAAGAAACACACAAAAACAATCAGAACGTAACAAAAGAATCAGGAAGAACTCAAGGGTATTAAGCCAGGGAAGGCTTAAGGCAGAGACTTATCAATATACTTCAGAAGATTAGTTTTATTACAGACACTCCATTCATAAACATATTTTTCTAATAATCTAAAACAAGCCACTTATTCTTTCCTTAATATATCATCCTTTTATTACAACATCATCCTATTAAAACAGCAGGGCTCTACAAGCTTCTCATACAGCAGCTTTCCTTTCTTAGTCACACACCTAGTAAACATGATCACACCTCCAAACAAGGATGCTGCCACTGTGCCCAGTAGCTCTCTTATTCCCAAAGGTTGGGTCACAGAACATTTGCTGTGCCATTAAAAGCACCTCCAGTTTATGTGCTCACAAAAAATACTTTCATGTGAGGTGCTTTTTAGTTCTTCTTCTTCTATAATACTGATAGTGACAGAATAAGAAAATAAGAAGGCTGGATACAGTGTGGTAAGAGATTTTTTTCCCAGTCATAACATCAGAACATGGGGTCACTAAGTAAAATTAAATGGCATAAAAGGCAGGGCAAGCAGGTAGAAGTCCTTTAGGGTAATTCCAACTGTAGTTTCCAAATAGATACAATGAATCAATGGAACTTACATAAATGTCATTTTAGCAAGTTGCCATTGATTAAAAGTTTCCTTACTCACTAGGACATAGTTAATTTATGTGATTTGTTATCACAAACATGTAGCAATGCCTTACAACAGTGGTAAAATTAAAAGGGGACTGACAAATGCATGGTGCATCATTTTAACAAAAGGTTGTTGAGTCATCCTGGCTGTTGGCAACTTGCATATAACTAAGGGCCCTTCGACACAGCCATATAACCCAGAATATCAAGGCAGAAAATCCCACAATATCTGCTTTGAACTGGGTTATCCGAGTCCACACTGCCATATATTCCAGTTCAAAGCAGAAAATATGGGATTTTATTTAGCTGTGTGGAAGGGGCCTAATATCAACTGCTTGTGGAAACAGCAGGAGAGGACTGTGAGGACAAACTGGAGGAGCAAGCAAATAAATAGCTTATGGCTCTAGAAGACATACAGAATATAAATGCAATGCAAACAACCCAATGCAGGCATCTGATATGATTCAGCAAGGCTCATCTTTCACACTGACATGATGTAACACTTGCAATTATTCCACATGTGCAGCTGGACATGAGGAATATTTAGTTTAGAATTAAAGTGTGCTCTGAAGACGTGGAGGAACTTTCTGACTTGCAAAATTAACCCCAGGGTACAGCTGGGATTTGTCATTTCTGAAAACTCCCTGCAATTTATAGTTTTGAAAATGAAACCCTACAATCAGTGCAAGGGAAGGTGCTAAACTACACTTTTCTCTAAGTATCTTTTTGTTTGGTTCTTCATGCGAGGAATGCATTTGATTGTGGCATCTGCCAACTTTGGGCCTCCAGGTGTTTTGGATTTCAACTCCCAGAAATCCCAGCCAGTTTATCTGCTGTTAGGAAGTATGGAAGCTGAAGTCCAAAACACCTCTAAAATGTTCCACCTGGATGGCTGAGATGCTGTCACTTTTGTTTCTGATTATTCAAGATACACACACTTTTATTTTATCCACAAAATTATTTAAAATATTATTCTAATGTTACCTTCAGGCTCTGTGTATAAGATTTATATAAAACAAATGAATTTCATATTTAGATCTGGATTCCATCCCCAAGATGTACTTGTATGCAAATACAGTATTTTAAAATCCAACAAAAATCTAAAATTCAAAACACTTCTGGGTTCAATCATGTCTAATAAGAGATATTCAATCAGTATATCAATTTCTGCCATCATTTCCCCTCAAAAATAGGGTTTCCAAATACGTAAATGAATGTCTAAAGCACTTCTGGCCACAAGTATTTTGAATAAGGGCATATCCATCCCTGTCCCCTCTAAACGGAGCTTGCAATACTAAGCAACTTTTATCCAAAATCTTCCAAAATTGTTACATGTGGCAATGTCCCTTTTTGCTTTCTGATGGTTCAATGTACACAAAACTTCGTGAATAAAATGACTCAAAATATTGTGTATAAAGTTACCTTCAGACTGTGAGTATATCAAACATAAATGAATTTAATATTGAGACCCAGACTGCATCTCCAAGATTATCTTATTACGTACATGGATGCAAATCCAGGTATCATAAAACCCAACAAAATCTGCAATCTAAAACTCTTCTAGCCTCAACAACTTTGGGTAAGGACTACTCAGTTGATATATCCATTATTGTCATTGGGTTCCCTGCAAAATTGGGCCTGCAACATAAATGAGTTTCTGAAATACTTCTGGACCCAAAAAATTGGATAAGGGATAAGACTATGTAACAAAATCAGGAAAATAAATCTTCCTGGTTTGAACATTTTATTTCCTGTTTAACTGTGTGGTACTTACTTTGAAAGTAGTTGTTATACTCCAGAAACTTCATTTTTGTAGCTGCCATTTGTAATCTTTCAATGTGCCACTTTTAACAACAAAGGACAAGAGGGATCCTCTCACCTTTGCAGGAGTCTACTGTATACCATGCAGCTGTGGACAAGTCTACATAGGGACCACCAAAAGCACCAAACAAAAAAGTCATCCATAGCACTTGATGAACAACAACACTCAGATGACAGGGGAATTCCAGCTAACACCTCCCAACAAAGGATTCCCCCCCAGGCAGGAAGCAGTCATGCTTTGAAGCTGCAAGGCCATTCAATGCTAATCAAAGTGGCTAATTTACAGTATTTTTACCCTCCTCTATCTCAACCTCAAAGGGGACTCAAGACAGCTTCCAAATTGGCAAAAATTCAATGCCACATTAACATAAGGCAAACAAAATACAATACACATCTATACATTAGTATATTATTATGATTATTATACTGCCTCTTACCATTAGCATACTGTTCTGTTATTTGTGAACTGCAACATTCACACTCGACTCCAACAGACGAGTTATTTCTCCCACCCTGGACCCCCCACAGATATAAACCCCACTTGACTAGTTTCCAACAGACATCTCAACTTCTGAGGATGCCTGCCATAGACGCAGGCAAAATGTCAGGAGAGAATGCTTCTGGAACATGGCCATACAGCCCGGAAAACTCACAACTACTCAGGCTCAGGCCCCTTCCTTTTCCCCCTCGGCCGCTTAAGCGGCCGAGGGAGAAAAGGAAAGGGCCTGAGGCTGCTTGGAATTGTGGGAGTTGGAGTCCAAAACACCTGGTGGGCCCAAGTTTGCCCAGGCCTGGTTAACCGGTGTATACGGAAGGGGACCTGGCGACAGACACTGACCCAAGTGGGGCATGGAGAAGGTGGAGTTCCCGAAGCGGGGCTCGTTGTAGACCACGACGGCGGAGGCGCCCTTCCCGGCGGCGCCGGCTACCTTCTCGGCGAGGCTGCACCCCCCGTGGGCCAGCAGGGCGATCCAGGCGTGGGGCGGGGCCTCGCGGGCGCCGGGCACGTGGAAGGCGGCGCCGGGCCCGCAGCCCTCCATGGCCCCTCCGCGGGGGATGCCCACCAGGCCCTGCGCGCTCACCTTGGGGGAGCCCGCCCCATAACGCCCGCTCTCGCCGCGGCCCCACACCGTGCGGTTGGTGCCGGGATCCGTGTAGGCCGTGCTCACCCACGCCGTGTACCACACCAGCGCCTGCGACCACGGCGGCAGCAGCAGTAGCAGCAGAAAGGTCAGCAACAGCATCATGGCATCGCCGGGCCTCGCTGCGACTGCGGAGAAGACAGGCGAGCGAGGCCCAGCTCTTCCCGCCCCCTCCTCTCACCGCACGCCCTCGCTCCCGTCCCCGCCTCTTGCCTCTCGCAGCAGAAAGGGCGGGAGGAAAGGGCGCCCTCTGTCGGCCGCGCGCGGGGAATGTGGACTTCTTAAACAGAGGTTTCCTGTCAGGCTGGGGCCCATTCCACACAGCTGAATAAAATCCCACGTTTTCTGCTTTGAACTGGAATATTTGGCAGTGTGGACATACAGCCATATATCCCAGAATATCATGGCAGAAAATCCCACATTATCTGCTTTGAACTGGAATATCTGGCAATTTGGACTCAGATAACCCAGTCCAAAGCAGATATTGTGGGGTTTCCTGCCTTGATATTCTGGGATATAGGGCCGTGTGGAAAGGCCCTCAGATAACCCAGTTCAAAGCAGATATTGTGGGGTTTCCTGCCTTGATATTTTGGGATATAAGGCTGTGTGAAAAGGCCCTCAGATAACCCAGTTCAAAGCAGATATTGTGGGGTTTCCTGCCTTGATATTTTGGGATATAGGGCTGTGTGAAAAGGCCCTCAGATAACCCAGTTCAAAGCAGATATTGTGGGGTTTCCTGCCTTGATATTTTGGGATATAGGGCTGTGTGAAAAGGCCCTCAGATAACCCAGTTCAAAGCAGATATTGTGGGGTTTCCTGCCTTGATATTCTGGGATATAGGGCCGTGTGGAAAGGCCCTCAGATAACCCAGTTCAAGGCAGATATTGTGGGTTTTCCTGCCTTGATAATCTGGGTTATAGGGATGTATGGAAGGGGGGGGGGTTGTTTGTTGCTATTGTTCTTGTTGGCCTTTCGAATAGTTTCTGACTGAGGGCGACCCCGAGGCAACCCTCTCACTGAGGGCCTTTCCACATAGCCGTATACCCAGAATCTCAAGGCAGAAAATCCTACAATATCTGCTTTGGACTGGGTTAGTTATCTGAATCCACACTGCCAGATATTCCAGTTCAAAGCAGAAAATGTGGGATGTTATTCAGCTGTGTGGAAGGGGCCAGTTTTCCTGTCGAGGTTTATTCAACAATGGGTTTGTCTTGGTCTTCCCTTGAGGCTGAGAGAGTGTGACCTGCCTAAAGCCACCCAGTGTGCCCAAAAGAGCCACCATCCCAGGTTCAAACCACTACGCCACACTTTATGAATCCTTTCCCTGGGTTGCTGTGAAGCATTCCAGAGTCACTATGTCACAGAGAAGCCATTGAAATCCACAAGTTTATGGACAATTACAACAGAAAGGAGGAAACCATGAAAATGAACAAAATATGGCTACCAATATTTAAAAAAAACCTTTTAAATCATGACAGTAAATAAAGAACAACACTCAGATGACAAGGGAGTTCCAGATAGGAAACAATAGGGCCAGTTAACAGCTCCTAACAAAGGATTCCCGCAGGCCTTGAAGCTGAAAGACTATTCAGTGCTAATCAAGGTTGCCAATTGCAACATTCACACTTGCCTGAAGCAGACAAGAGTTCTTTCTCTCACCCTGGAACTTCTACAGATATATAAACCTCAGATGCCTAGTTTCCAACAGACCTCACAACCTCTGAGGATGCCTGCCATAGATGTGGGCGAAACGTCAGGAGAGAATGCCTCTGGGACATGGCCATACATCCTGGAAAACTCACAGCAACCCAGTGATTCCAGCCTTCGACAACCCACAGGCCATAGTTTGAAGCATGGGAGTGGCAATATCATGCTTTGGGGCTGTTTCGTTGCAAAGGGACCAGGATGACTGATCCGTATGCATGAAAGAAAGAATGGGGCCATGTATCGTGATATTTGGAGTGCTAACCTCCTTCCATCAGCAAGGGCACTGAAGATGAAACGTGGCTGGGTCTTTCATCATGCCAATGATCCTAAGCACACTGCCAGGGCAACGAAGGAGTGGCTTCGTATGAAGCATTTCAAGGTCCTGGAGTGGCCTAGCCAGTCTCCAGATCTCAACCCTATAGAAAACCTTTGGAGGGAGTTGAAAGTCCGTGTTGCCCAGCGACAGCCCCAAGACATCACTGCTCTCGAGGACATCTGCATGGGCGAATGGGCCAACATACCAGGAACATTGTGCCAACCTTGTGAGGACTTACAGGAAACGTTTGACTTCTGTCATTGCCAATAAAGGATATATAACAAAGTATTGAGATGAACATTTGTTATTGACCAAATACTTATTTTCTACCACAATTTGCAAATAAATTCATGAAAAATCAGATAATGTGATTTTCTGAATTGGTTTTTTCATGTTGTCTCTCATAGTTGAGGTCTACCTATGATGTCAATTACAGGCCTCTCTCATCTTTTTTACTGGTAGAACTTGTACAATTGGTATCTGACTAAATACTCCCCCCCCCCCCACTGTATATATACAGTCTATATTCTCCATTTTATATAAGGGACCCTTGTATATAATGGGGCTTGAACATCCATGGATTTGGGTATCCACTAAAACCAATCCTCAGTGGATATCCGAAGACCCAATGTCTAGAACTATTTTACTACAACACTGTATACAATATACCTCTGTATATTAATAATACTTGCGCTTTCAAGGATTTTGATATCCACGAGGTCCTGTGGCTATAAAAGGCCCAATGTATAGAGCTATTTTACTATATCACACATATAGTAATTGAGCATCTACGGATTTTGGTATCCACAAGGGTCCTCAAACCAACCCCAGCCGATACCCAAGGCCCAATGTATAGAGCTATATTACTCCCCCACCGTAAAGGGACTTGAACATCCACAGAGATACTGGAACCAATCCCTAGCAGATGCCAAGGGCCCATTATAGTGTTATGATTCCACCTTAACTGTTATGGTTTCATCCTGTGGACTCTTGGGATTTGCAGTTCAAAGAGAAATGCTGGAAGACGAGAGCTCTCGTGCCTCACTAAACTACAGACCCTAGGATTCCATAGGATAAACCTATGGCAGCTGAAATGGATTCTTGATGCTATAATTTTATAAAGTGGCCCCTCTATTATATAGATAGATAGGTATGCTGACCGAAAGGTTGATGGTCCGAATCTGGGGAGCGGGGTGAGCTCTCGCTGTTAGCTCCAGCTTCTGCCAACCTAGCAGTTCGAAAACATGCCAATGTGAGTAGATCAATAGGTGCCGATCCGGTGGGAAGGTAACCGCTCCATGCAGTCATGCCGGCCATATGATATTGAAGGTGTCTACGGACAACGCCGGCTCCTGAGCTTAGAAATGGAGATGATCACCAACCCCCAAAGTCGGACATGACCAGACTTCATGTCAGGGGAAAACCTTTACCTTTACCTTAGATAGGTATAATAATAATCATCATCACCATCATCATAATCAGGGCTCATTATCATATATAGTGGTGTAGTAAAATGGTGTCTTTATATAAAGTGACAAAATCAAAGTTTGCTTTTGGGATTTCTTTGGGGAAGTTATATTTTCAAGCTGGGGATGGTTGAATCGATGGATACAGAATCCATGAATGCGACGAGAAGAAAAACCAAGATCAGAGCCTTGTGAAGCAGGGTTTGGACATTTGTGATTTAGGAATTATCCATTAATCACTAAGGAGGAAGCTGCTTAGATGTGTCTGGTTTTGAGGTTTATTTTCCCCTTCCTTCCTAAATGGTAAAGATAACCTCTGATCTGACCATTACATTTCTCTCCCTGTATCATTTCATTGTTGAAAGACTCTTCTTAACACGGCGCACAAATCCCAAAGATTTTGGCGGAAGCAACAGTCACCCACCCAACATATTTAGTGGTGACCAATGATGGTGGTTGCAGTCAAACAACACATGGAACAACAATATTCCCGATTCTCCCGTAGATCTAGAAATTCTCACTGACATATCATCAGATTTGTTCAAAATCATATGCATTATATTCTCGTCCCGTTTTCCTTTATCAAACAACCCTGTGAGGTGGGTTATGTTAAAAAGTAATAATCGACCCACAGCTAACCACTGAGCTTCATGACTACACAACTTTCAGACTACACAACTGCAAAATTAAGATTCCTATGGAATACCTGGGGGTTTAGCTTACAGAAGCAAAATTACAATTATCAGACATAGACCTACACGAGAACTTCCAGGATGCAACCTTGCTTCTCAAAGTGGAGCCATAGTGCTATAATTGTGCTGCGTGAAAGGGCCTCAGGAATTAAGACCAGGGACATGACACATTGATGGCTACTTTTTGTTTTTCTATAGAGAGAAAACTGATGAGCTGTTGCATGGTAATTTGAGCTTGTGTAAAGACAGAAATAACCATTACATTATTGCAACATATTTGTCCATGGTTGCTTAATAAGGGGGTGAGGGGAGGATGTAGTAAATCTTGAAAGAATTCTTCAGCTGAAATCTGCTTTTAAGAGTACAATAAAATTTGGAATTTATTGTTTCACAACCTGCATGCTGATCTGCCATGGTGACACATATTGTGGTTACCTCCTACCTGCCTCATTGCACCACAAATTACATATGAAATTGCCTTTAGTTGGTTCAAAAACTTTAGTTGGTTCAAAATGTTATGACTGGACTACTGACTGAAAATGAAAACCAAAGTCCTTGCTATGCCATCTTTACAAGGTATTGGTCATTTCCCAAGTAGAATTAAAAATGTTAGGCATGACCTTTAAAGCACTTTATGGCTAGAATCCAGCCTATCTGAAAGACTCTATGGCCCCTTCTACAGCGTCATATAATCCAGTTCAAAGCAGATAATCTGGATTTTAAATGGCAGTGTAGAAGGTGTCTATCTCCCCACATGAGCTTAAAGTCTTAGATCTTGGATCCTCTCAAAAGACAAATCTTGCTTATTTTTTCCATATGTTTCAGTTAAAAGAATTCAACAAAATATTCTGACTGGATTTTTCAATCAATGTTTTATTATATTTACAAGACATCTGTGATAAGCATTGTCAGTAGAGAATATGAAAAACGCAATTTTTGTCCAATGAGGAAAATTATCTTTAAAACAACGACCATTCTTTGGTTAAATAAAAGCATACACAAGCATTACATTATACTGTTAACCAAGTGTTGTTTCATAGATCAGTGAAAAGTTTTACAATCTTTTTTCTGCAGGTGTGTGATGGGCGTAACAAGTCAAATAAAAACAGTCCTTTGCAAAATTTAATGCACTAAAATCCTGATTAGGAGTGCCATTTGTTTATAGGGAGATGCACTGTGATTCTGACCAACATGGCTAGCTGATATCAAAATAGTTTCATGCTCAGTAGGAAATACCACATACATCATGTGTTGATTTCTTCTAATGCTAATGCTTGAAGCTTCTAACCACAATTTATCATAGAATGAGGCAGATAGAAATCAAACTATAAATTGCAGTTTTCTTCAGACTGACAAGGGAAAGAAAAAGGCTAGGTTAAAGGGCTTTGCGATTAGCGCTTTTCTGGGAAGATTGCAACTTCAAGATGTGGATGGCCTAATTGAAGCTCATGGCAGGTGTCCCATCCCCTGGTACATGTCAAGCACTTCCGAATCCCAAGTCAGGAGTGGGCAGCACTTTTCAGACACAGGGCTAGGAAATCCTTTAATTTCATGTTGGGAAAGGCACCTGCCGTAAGAGGTGGGATGACTCACTAATGCATTGGTTTAGTCCTCCCAGCATCGCTCTAAGAGTCGGAACAACCACAATTTTTGATAATATGCTGCAAAGCCATTAGCTGTATTTATAGGATGTGCCGTGCCAATTTGGGGCTGGATCTACACAGCCATATACGGCAAAACAGATTATCAAAGCAGATAATTCACATTATCTGTGTTGGACAGGATTATGAGTCTACACTAGAAATGTTTAAGCAGAGGCTGTATGGCAATCTGTCAGGGGTGCTTTGATTGTGTGCTCCTGCATGAAAGAGGGTTGGACTGGATGGCCCTTGTGGTCTCTATGATTCTAGGTATTTGCTATTTTTTGTATTTTTAGCATTTTATTAGTAATGTTCTTTGCAATTTACATAGCCAGTGATAAATGTAGACAAAGATCTTTTGAGACCTGGCAGAGCATATCTGAGAGAAAGGCAAGATATAAAACAAGCAAGCAAAGGAAAAAAACATAAACAGATAAATAAATAAATACATACATACATACATACATACATACATACATACACTGCTGGTCTAGAAACTGATTGTGGTGCTTCTTCCCATCAGCATCCTAATGGTACCCAAGTGCATTATGTTCTCAGTTCCTGATAGGCTGTGCCAAATGGATACTGTTATCCTACACCATGCAGCTCTTCCTTCCTCAGAAGCATAAAATGGCATTTAGATGGTGCCTGTCTGAGCTCTCTCTGCAACCCATTAGTGGCTGGGGAGGGGAGACACATCTGGGAGCCATTTGGCTGCCCTTGTGCATCAGAAAGGAACACTCTGCACAAGAAGGCACAAGATGTCTCATTCCACGAAACTTAAAAATACTTTTTCTTTTAACCAAGTAATGTTTTCATCTCAGATTTTCCCCCTCAACCTTTTATTCTGCCATCCCAAAATCTAGGTCCTTCTCACTTCTTATAGATGTGTCAAAAGGTTTTGCTGAAGTTCATTAACTAAATCCTAGAACATACCAAATCCATTAATAAAAGACAATGGCATTTGTTGCTAGGATATTTTGTAGGACTTTTATTTATGGGAGTTATACTATGATTCACAAAATATAAAAATACATGAAACTGGATACTCCTTTACACAGAAATGCCAAAGGAATATAGCAAAGGCCGCTTAGCCCATATTTGTTGTGCTAAATTACAACATTTTAGTATTGTTCCAAACAATTCATGTTATTGTTGCTAACATCTATATGACATAAGTGTTTTTAAAAAAATATTCAAAGGGCTGTCAGTGAACAAAAGAAAACAAACAGATTTATCATACATTCCTCTGGCTCTAGGTATGACATAGGTGTTGCAATACCTACTTACTAAATGATTTATTTACTGCTGGAAGAAAAATATGCTTATATATATTTATATTAAAAAATAGGGTTACTATTATATCCCTTGGTTTCAAATTTATATTGATTATCCCTTAACTTCCTAAAAGGATGGTTTTAGAGGCATTTCAATTATCAACAGAGGAAGTGAGATTAATCTTAACACTGATTATTAGTTCAGTGTTATATGCATAAGCTTAACTGTTAAACATTAACTGGAAAATACTGGAAGAAGTCAGGACAATGAACCAGTTCTTTGAAATTAGTTTGTTAACCAATTTGTCTAAATTTTGTATATAACCACAAAGAAGTAGAAAAAGAAAAGAAAAAGTCAGTTGAAAATGGAAATAAAAGCATGGCCATTCTTCAGGAGAAGAATGGCCATGACAATAAACTTTAAAATATAATTTTTGTGTGTGTCAGGAGCAACTTAAGAAACTGCAAGTCGCTTCTGGTGTGAGAGAATTGGCCATCTGCAAGGATATTGCTCAGGGGACACCTGGATGTTTGATGTTTTACCATCCTTGTGAGAGGCTTCTCTCTGTCTTCACTTGGGGAGCTGGAGCTGACAGAGGAAGCTCAACCCACTCTCTCAGGATTCGAACCGGCAACCTTCAGGTCAGCAACCCAACCTCCAGGCCAGCAGTCAGGTTTAACCCACTGCACTACCGTGGGCTCTATTTTATATATAACTAGCTGTGCCCGGCCACGCGTTGCTGTGGCGAAGTCTGGTGGTCTGGGAAATAAAGTATTGAGGAATTGGTGGTCGTTAAGGTAAAGGGTAAAGGTTTTCCCCTGACATTAAGTACAGTCATGTCTGACTCTGGGGGTTGGTGCTCATCTCCATTTCTAAGCCGAAGAGCCGGCGTTGTCCGTAGACTCCTCCAAGGTCATGTGGGATGACTGCATGGAGCGGCGTTACCTTCCCGCCGGAGCAGTACCTATTGATGCACTCACATTTGCATGTTTTTGAACTTCTGGGTTGGCAGAAGCTGGAGCTAACAGTGGGGGCTCTCTCTGCTCCCCCAATTCAAACCTGCGGCCTTTCAGTCCAGAAGTTCAGCAGCTCAGCGCTTTAACATGCTGCGCCATCAGGGGATATTATTTCCTAAAGGTTGTGAATAAACAATATTTCTGAAAGGTTTTTTTTGTTTGTTGGAGGCAAGTATGAATGCTGCAATTAGGAAAAATGATTAGGATGTAATGGCCTTGCAGCTTTAAAGCCTGGCTGTTTCCTCCCTGAGTGAATTTTTTGTTGGGAGGTGTTAGCTGGCCCTGATTGTTTCCTGTTTGGAATTCCCTTGTTTTCAGAGTGGTGTTGTTTGCGATATTTTATGTGTTTCTACTGTCTGGCCCTGAGAAAACAGGATTTGCCAGACTTTGATGATGGGAATACTTTGTTGGGAGGTGTTAGCTGGCCCCGATTGTTTCCTGTGTGGAATTCCCCTGTTTATTTACTGTCCTGGTTTTAGAGATGATATTGTTCTGCATTATTCTATCCCAGTAATTATTTCATATTAAAGAAGAATCTAACTTATCCAACATTCGCTTATACAACGCAGTCTGCCTTTTCATAATCAATGTTTTTGTAGTCAGTGTTTTAAATTCATTGTGATATTTTAGTGGTAAATTTGTAAATACAGTACAGTAGAGTCTCACTTATCCAACATAAACGGGCCGGCAGAATGTTGGATAAGCGAATATGTTGGATAATAAGGAGGGATTAAGGATAAGCCTATTAAACATCAAATTAAGTTATGATTTCAAAAATTAAGGACCAAAACATCATGTTAGACAACAAATTTGGAAGAAAAAGTAGTTCAATACACAGTAATTCTATGTAGAAATTACTGTATTTATGAATTTAGCACCAAAATATCACGATATATTGAAAGCATTGACTACAAAAATGCGTTGGATAATCCAGAATGTTGGATAAGCAAGTGTTGGATAAGTGAGACTCTACTGTAAATACTACATAGCATTACTGCGCATGGAACTACTTTTTCTGTCAAATTTGTTGTATAATATGATGTTTTGGTGCTTAATTTGTATAACGATTACCTAATTTGATGTTTAATTGGCTTTTCCTGAATCCCTTCTTATTATCCAACATATTCACTTATCCTGCCGGCCTGTTTACGTTGGATAAGTGAGACTCTACTCTATATTGATAATCTTATATTCTCTGCTTAGAACTGGATGATATGAGGCCCCTTCTTCACAGCTGTATAAAATGCCCACTGAAGTGGATTATATGGCAGTGTGGAGTCAAGATAATCCAGTGCAAAGCAGATAATATAAGATTATAAATGGGTTATATAGCTGTGTGGAAGGGACTTGAGTCTACACTGCCATATAATCCAGTGCAAATTAGATAATCTGTGGAAGAAATCTAAGTGAAGCCTAAGTCTGCCTGTCCCCTAACTGAAACCTGGCTGTCCCTTGGCTGGTTGCTAGGCAACCAAGTGGGCAGAGATTAGCCCTCTAAACTGGCAGCAATTGGATAAAAACAATTATTGCTCTCCCTCTAATTAGGACTTTATTTTTCTTTTCTTTTTGTTGTATCAACCTTGAGGCGTGGATGATGGGTTGTGTTGTCAAATTTTAAGGTTGGGGGGCCTGTACTTTTGTTGTTTTGTGAATTGCCGTGATGCCATCACTCTTTTATATATATAGATGTGAGGGACAGAACCACATTTGATCCATTTTAGAGCATCACATTTTGTGAGACAATTATGTCCCTTAGGAAAAGTTGGAAATTACAGCATTTAACTTTACAAGACAAACTTTTCCTGTGGAACTGCAGTTTTTGTCCTGATTCAGAAATGTTTATTAATACATAGTATCATCATACTGTCAATGTTTGTAAAAAAAATCAAACCTACTTAGATCACTTACAGTGTTTGGAGTGATTCTTCTTCAGCCTGAAATGATAAAATCTACTGCAATTTCAGATCTGCTTTTGATGTTCATTTTCACATTAAAAGGTGCATACTGTTGTTTTACTCCCATTCAGAAAGATGGGGCAATTTTTAATACTTTGCACAAAATTACAGTTAAATAAATACTGGGTAGCGTAGCATATAAAGCAACTTGTTTTCAAAGTAAACAGGAAACAAAATTTCCATATTTAAATGTTCAGTCACGCTTTACTGGGAATTGCTTTGAAGTATTCCTCCAGTCCAACAGCTGCAATTTCTCCATACCAGTTCTGAAGCCAGACATGTTCAATGTTCATTTTCATAAAGAACCATTCATAACTACGAGGCCATTTTCTCATAACTGGGTACCTGGAAGAACAAAGGTAACCGAACAGGTTTATGATAAATATAGGTATAAAAGCCAACAGTCCCTAATTTCTTTGGCAATAGAGTTGGTTTTAAAACCAGCAGAATTACTTTAAGCAGTAACACACCCTACTTGCTAAATTTTCACAAGCAGACACAGCACTATGCCACTTGGAGGCAAAATGAAAATAGTAAGATTATTGTAGTATAAGAGGAATGTGGAGTACTGTCTTAATGACATATGGGGTCCCTTGTAAACTGGCCCACAGAAATCCTGGGTATTATCCATTCCATCTTAAAACCTATTTAAAATTATTCATTTAAATATGATAAAGAAGCATTGAGGGAAAGGATTTTAAAGGGCTTAGCACTGGCTAAAAGGAACAGTAGTTTTCAGCTGATACTATATTCTTCCAAGGTAAATTCTGGTATCTGAGAAAGCCAATTCCAGTCTAGTGTTTCTCACTTACACACACACACACACACTAAAAGTGGGTTCATATGGACCTAGAAAATAGCGCTTGCTTAGCAAATTCCATTTCTTCTGGAGGCACAGTAACCATTTGTCCTGTAAGAATAAGTCTTGTGCATCGTGGATCATCAGGATCAACTATCGTTTTTCTGTAAGCAAAGAAGAATGTTTATATTACTTTACTGAACATCAGAACTTTAACTTTTAGCATAGTGATGGCTCCAGATGATGTTAAACCTCAATTCCTTTCAGCTCTATCCAGCAACTGCCCAATGATTAGGAATGCTGAGAGTTAGAGTGCACTAACATTTGGAGGACTGCATGATTCGTATTCCTGTTTTAGATCTATAAGACAGTCTACAAAACAAAGATCCAAATTTTTGTTTACTATAAGAGGACATGCATTGCTTGTGTGTCATACGGGCACCAATTGGGTATGAGTAAACACAATACCACATAATGAGTCAATATGTCCACCTAGAACGGCAGGGGAACTATGAGGATGCTCTTTGCAGACTTTACTTCCATGTTTTACATAATCCTTCCACATAAACTGGTGTCTAAACTCATGGATGTTGGATTGTCATATTCAATCAGTTCCTGGATTATGGACTTCTTATCTGGACATTCCCAGAGGGTTAGATTAGGTAATCATACCTCACCAGCTCTCACTCTTGACACTGAGATGCCACAGGGCTGTGTGTTGAATCCTCTTCTTTATACTTTGTACACATATGATTGCACCCCCATCCACCATAGCAATATCATTATTGAATTCGCAGATGATACAACTGTGGTAGGGCTTATTTCTGAATGGGATGAGTCTGCCTATTGGGATGAGGTGGATTGGCTGCTCTCGTGGTGCAGGGCCAATAATTTGGTTCTTAACATCAATAAGACCAAGGAACTTATAGTGGACTACAGAAAGAACAGACCAGAAATCCAGCCCTTAGTCATAAATGAAGACCAAGTGGAGCGGGTGGCCAGTTTCAAGTTCTTGGGTATCACTGCAGGACTTGACCTAGGTAACTCATACAGCAGCGTTGCTTAAGAGGGCCCAACAGAAACTGTGCTACCTGAGACTCCTAAGGAACCAACTGTTAACAACTGAATGAAAAATTGCTGATGATTTTCTACCGCTGTGCTATAGAGATTCCTAAACTGTGCCAGAAGCATTCTCTCCTTATGTTTTGCCCACATGTATGGCAGGCATCCTCAGAGGTTGTGAGGTCTATGTTATTCTCCAGAACTCTCAATAAATGCAACCATCAATATTGTGTGATTCACAATTATTCAGGATAAGCAGAACAAAAATTTGGATTTTATTTGTCATTCATTTACTTGTCATTCATGCTCTGGGTGGATATTTTTTGCTGTCATTGTATGCCTTCAGGTCGTTTCCAACTCATGACATTCTCAAGTGAACCTATCACAGTTTTCTTGGCATTATTTGTTCAGACAATTTGTCTTCCCTTCCTCTAAGACTGAGAGCATGACTTGCCAAAGGTTATCTGATAGGTTTCCGTGGTTGAGCAGGATTCAAAGTTGTACTCAAATGTTCCAATCACTACACTATGCTGGCCTTATAGCCCTAATAGTCTCTATTACATGCAATCATTTATAGCTAACATATAATTACCAAGAGATAATGTAAAAACAATTTGACTCAATAAACCTTCCAGCTGAATGCATGTTTATTTGGTAAAAAGTTAATATGTTTTAATAGGATACACAACTAGGAAGTGGCAGATACCATCATCTAACCTGCTGGAACTGACAAGTTCCAGCACTTCAGCTCTCAGGCCCTGGCTTCATCATACTTTAATACTAATTTAAGTTCCTTGGTTTTTTAATTAGCAGAAATGATGATATAATCTACCACTTCCCTTAAGATTCTCTGATCCTTTTTGAGTTCAGCTGCAATCTTCACAGTACTGGGAGACTGGGCAAGGGAGATCTAGTGACGTGTATTTACATCATACACAATAGGAATCCCTATTAGAAATCAAAACATTTGGAAGTAGCTTAGTCTCAGCTGAGTAATTAAGACTTTACAAAATATTTACTTCTACTGAATACAAAACCAAACAGAATGATCTTCAGCTGCCTTAATTTTATGTCTTCTTTTTGGGAGTGCAGTTATAAAGACTGAAAATTTGCCACTATCGTGCTATGTCACAGTGAGTGTGAATAGGACTGCAGCCTAATAATTATAAACTTAGATAAATGAATATGCTTTACATAGCAATAGTCAAATGGCTAGTTAATGATGACTGTTCAACATAGTACTGTTATTAAAATATTTTCAAAGCCTCATTAAACAAATTGGCTTGAACTGATACACAAGAAAATTTTGGCTTGCCACTGACATACCAAGGGTTCCACTTCTTCATAATGGCCCCTGATTTTCACAGCTATTTTGATGCTGTTGTCAGTGTACTCCAACTTTACTCTTCCTCTACCCAATCATCATTCATTTTCAAAGCTTCCACTCTCATAAAATGTGGATCCAGTCAGGTGGTGTTTGGTTAAAATTAAAACTGGCGTGCAAATGAGACCCAAAGTAGTTGCAACATCCTGGAAGAGCATGCCTTCTAAGGTCTTGTGAAAAAACCAGGGAGTGCATCAAGATTGCTCTAATAAACCCCTGCAACTTGCCACATAGTTATCAAGGAAGAAGCAACACAGATGAAACATTTAGTTGTTTTGAAAACTGTCAACCCAGAGCATTGTAGCCAATACACTGTTCCCTCACTTATCGCGAGGGTTAGGTTCCTGTAATAAGTGAAAATCCGTGAAGTAGGGGCGCTATATATTTATACATTATTTCTCATAGTTTCACATTATTTTAAGACTTTATCAACCAATCGTATGTTGATACATTGCCTCCTTCTCCTCTCTTTGCTGCTTGGGCTCCTTTTCTCTTCCTTTGGCTTCTCCTTCCTCCCTCCCTTAGGCTGTAAATTGTAATTTTTTAATGATTCATAATATTATTTTAGAGTTTATTGAAAAACCACGAAACAGCGAATCCGCAAAAAGTGAACCGCGAAATAGTGAGGGAACACTGTCCTGATGTTTCATTTAAGCACAATTAGTATTACTCCTTTCCACCTAATTCCAAAAAGCTGTCCCTTGTTAAACTGGTGCCTGGCAGCTGTAATGGACTGGATGAGTGCAAATAGATTGAACCTTAATCCACATTTATTGGTTTGACTGTTGTGGATTTGATCATTTGGAAATTTGATTAATATGTTCTCTGATGGATGCAGAACTTTGATTGTTTAAAGGGAGTAGATCAATAAAGAGTAACAGCATCAAAGACGGAGTGTGTGCTGTGTAGGTTTTTTTAAAAAAATAGTTTAGTTGTAATGTTTTCCCACTTAGGTGGGGATTTTATGCCCTGAACCACAACAAATGTTGCCTTTTAATGAATTTAATATCTTTTTTGTATTTTTATTTTATTTGTATCTTTTTTAAAAGAAGGCGATAAAAGAGTGGGGGAGACAGTGAGGAAGAGTAGACTTGGAGATTGTTTTAATATTGTTTTAGCTGTTTTATTTTGGCTTCTGTATTCTTTTTAATTCAATAAAAATATTTTAAAAGAGGAGAAATTATTTTAAATGTATGTAAAACTGCTGTTTAAGTTACAACCGTGAAATAATTCCTTTACAGAATGAAGTTGAAAATGCCATACATAATTTTACTCAATATTACTTTGTCTTGAACTTGGGAGAGAATGAAGGACCTATGTAAAATTTTGAAAGCTCAATTTCTTTCCCACTTTATCTCTTGTTTTTGCTTTCTTCGTGGAATGTGTCCAGAAGAGGAATAAAATGATCAAGGGTCTGGAGAACAATCCCTATGAGGAGTGGCTGAAAGAATGGGCATGTTTAGCCTATATAAGAGAAGGCTGAGAGGAAACATGATGAGGGCCATGTATCAAGATGCAAGGGAAAGTCATAGGGAGGCGGGAGCAAGCTTATTTTCTGCTGCCCTGGAGACTAGGATGCGGAATAACGTCATGTAGTTTGAAGTTGGCTTCAAACTACAGGAAAGGCGATTCCACCTGAACATTAGGAAAAACTTTCTAACTGTGTGAGAGAGAGCTGTTCAGCAGTGAATCTCTCTTCCATGTCTGGAGTATGGTGGAGGCTCCTTCTTTGGAGGCTTTTAAACAGAAGCTGGATGGCCATCTGTTGGGGGTGCTTTGAATGCGATTTGTATGCTTCTTGGCAGGGGATTGGACTGGATGGCCCACAAGGTCTCTTCCAACTCTATGATTCTATGATTCTATCCCTTATAACCTCATCCCCTCAGCATCTGCCATTATGAGCTTCAAAATTCAGCTCCTATGGGGTGCACAGTGCAGAACCCACAATAAAACCACCTGCAAACAAAGAAGTAGGGCTTACTGCTTGTTAATTGAAATTCTCTTCCTTGATATTTATAAATCCATCATACTCTGATTATGAATAAAATCAAAGATTCATATTGCTATTTGCATCTGCAGTAATTTGAAACTTGTGACTAACCCTGGGAGACTAAAAAAAAGCACAAAGCAATTTTTCAAAAATCCAGAAGTAGTAGCCTTCGGGTAAAGAACAAGATGAGAAATGTGGGCTGTATTGGCTCCTTAGTATACTTTCTAATTTAAGTAATAGCTCAGTTAAGAACAATTATGGACTTGTTCATGTTGAAATTGTAATTGGCTGATGGCCTAAATGGCCCTTGTGATATCAACAACTCTATGATCCCATTATTGTGTGTAACTTAAATCAATTAATTTACTTATAAATTGTCAATTTTAATGAAAAATTATAACTTAATTTCTCACTTAATTGATTTTAAATCATTAGGTTCTATCACCACTCCTAAGCAGACACCATCAGTTAGGACACATTATGAAAGTCTAATGAACATGTAGAACATGTAGTGAACTTTTGATCTTGCAGATGTTATAGACTAAAACTTATCATTGGCTGCCAAACATTTTTTCACTTCTAACTACAAAAGAACATGGCATTTTGGTAACCCTTCCTCATGTTGAACTTTAACTTGCAAACTCCTCAGGGAAGAAACTTCTTTTTTTTCTGCATAAATTGCTGGGATGTCCGCAAGGAAGAGAATTATTTGTAATTTGAAGAGAAAAGAGCCTTGTTATTTATTTTAAGCAGCACAAATTCAGATTTCTCAAATAATATGTACAAATGGATTCTAGAATATGAAAATAGGCCCAGTTGTGCAAGCATGTGCTCATTAATGCTCTTGTTTCCCACCTACTTCTTTGTAGCCTTTCCTTCATATGTGTTCCCAGTTTTAGGAATGACTCAGAACAATACACTGGCAACCTGCTTATTAAAGTATGTACCAACCCAAGAGTATTGCCAACATCAAACCTTTAAATACCTACTGGAGTTTCACTGAACCTTTTTATCTGTCTGTATCTGATTACGGTATTCAGAGTCGTCAAGAAACAACTCCAAGACAATTTACACTTCTGCAACTCAAGAGACTTTTGTGTGGGACTCTATCAGTGTCAATGGTCCCTGGATATGTCCCTCTGTTGGTACAATTTGATGTTTTAAAAAGGTCAAACACACAATCGCTGTATTTCTCAGTGAAGGACGAGGTGATGCTGGAAATTTGAAGGGGCTATGGATCTTTAAGAAATCATTTTTAGTACAGTGCTTTCTATTCCTAAAATTATTCAGCAGAAGTAATGGATGCTCAGTTTCAAAATCTGCCATGTTAAGCACCAATGCCTCAGGAAAGGCAAAATAAGCTACAGGTGGGCAAGTATAAGGCAGGCCAGAGACTTGTAGTCTAGGAGAATTTGTGATTTCCCAATAATGAATTGCCCATTGAAAGGACACTAACATGTTACAAATAACATGACTCCTGTAAAATTATTTTTGAGGGGCAACAGGGGCACAAAGTATTACTTTCAAAAATAATATAAACCTCAACAATGTCATTATCCTTCTAAAATTGAATTATTGCCTAGGCTTATAAAACCTATTTAGTTGTTATTGTTGTTGCTGCTGTGCATCTTCAAGTTGTTTTTGACCTAGGATGGCCCTAAGGCAAGCCTATCACAAGATTTTCTTGGCACAATTTGGTTTAAAGAGTTTTGCCATTGCTTTTCTCTAAGGGTGCTTCCAAATAAGGTTGAAACTCGCACCAAAACGGGTTTTAAAAACCTGCATTGGCGTGGGTTTTTGTCCCCACAAGCTACGCAAAACCCAGGCTTACCAAGGCAGGGTGGCTACTAGGCTTGATCGATCCACGAAAAATTTGATTCTAAACTCGTTGCAAAAGTAGAGGGGGGCAGCGTTTCGTTTTTGAAGGTATTTCCGAATTTTGCCCCCCAAAAATTTCGAAATTAACGAAAATTCGTTATTTTCTAAATTAATTCGTTAATGGCGGACGCGCATGCGCAATTCCCAAAAACAGCACAGAGGGAGAGGACTTTACAGGACTCTCCCACCCTCATTTTTTGAGTGATCTTCTTCAAACTTGGTACAGTGGTAGAACACATTTAACACTGATAGCTCACCAAAATTTGGAACGTTTCCCTTATCCTCTGATTTTTGGCGAATTTTCATAGCTTTTATAATAAACCATTTTTTAATAATTGCAGAAATCTGTTCCTGGTTTGAAAGTCTTATTTCCTGTTAAATTGGGTTGTCTTTACTGTGAAAGTCATTGTTCTACTTCAGAAACTTTGTTTTTGTGGCTGAAACTTTGTTAAATTGGTGTGTGTGTGATATATACTGTGTATATATATATAGTCCCTGCATATGTGTGTGTGTGTTTGTGTGTGTGTGTGTATAGGTAAAGGTAAAGGTATCCCTTGACGTTAAGTTCAGTCATGTCTGACTCTGGGGGTTGGTGCTCATCTCCATTTCTAAGTCCAAGAGCGAGTGTTGTCCATAGACACCTCCAAGGTCATGTGGCCAGCATGACTACATGGAGTGCGGTACCTATTGATCTACTCACATTGGCATGTTTTCAAGCTGCTAGGTTGGCAGAAGCTGGAGCTAACAGCGGGCACTCACTCTGCTCCTGGGATTTGAACCTGGGACCTTTCGGTCTGCAAGTTCAGCAGCTCAGTGCTTTAACACACTTCGCCATCGGGGCTCATGTATATATAATATACATACACATAAACACAATGTGGAGAATATGTGGAAAGGTAGATAGATAGATAAGTTGGGAGCCACAGCGAAGGCACCTTCCTGGGAGCAAGGTCTAATAATAATAATAATAATAATAATAATAATAATAATAATAATAAATCCCTTACAATATCCAAGATGGGTACCATTATTGGCAGAGAAAGCCAAGCTGTAGGAGTTGAAATCCAATCATTTATCCTCCCTATAGAATCAATTTTATATGCATTTTTAGCTACAGAAAAGCTAAAATCAGGACAGTAAAAGAACAACACCCAGAAAATGGGAATTCCAGACAGGAAACAATCAGGGCCAGCTAATACCTCCCAACAAAGGATTCCCCCAGGTAGGAAGCAGCCAGGCTTTGAAGCTGCAAGGCTATTCAATGCTAATCAAGGTGACCAATTGCAACATTCACACTTGCCTCCCACAGACAAGAGTTCTTTCTCCCACCCTGGACCTTCCACAGATATATAAACCCCACTTGCCTAGCTTCGCACAGACGTCAAAACCTCACCGCCGGGCCCCTCTCTGTCTCTCTCGGTCTCTCCATTCCCGGCTCCATCCGCCGCCTTCCCGCCTCACAGAGAGACACCAGGCCTGAGCTGAGGCGAGGCGGCGGCCATTTCCCCCCTCCGTCTTCCTCCTCCTCCTCGGCCTCCTTCCCCCTCGCCCCCTCCCATTGGCTGAGCCCGTGACGCCCCTTTTGCTGAGGGGCAAAAGGAAAGGGCCTGAATGGTGGGAGTTTGGGTGATTTGCAAAAGTTTTTTTTTCCTAACGAAAAAAACGACGACATAACGAAAAACGGCCTCTCGCGATTCGAAACCGCAATATCCAGACGTGTGAACAATCAAGGTCGTATATTGCTTCAAAACAAACGAAAATAACGAATTAATAACGGGTAACGGGGAAATCGAATTATTTGAGCAAGCCTACATGCCATCCTGGTAACTACTAGAATGGCATACAGCCATCCAGAAACCCCCCCCAAAACAACACTTAATTTTTTTTAAAAAACTTACCCA
Source organism: Anolis carolinensis (assembly GCF_035594765.1). NCBI lineage: Eukaryota > Metazoa > Chordata > Lepidosauria > Squamata > Anolidae > Anolis > Anolis carolinensis. The sequence goes on from NC_085843.1 coordinate 113,776,598, forward strand.
ACCACCATTAAGGTACTTCTTCTGTCCTCCTGGTATGAAGAAATGATGCACCAGGTGACCGGGGGAGGGGGGGGGGAGACTGAAGGAGTATGTTAATGGTGGCTGTTTTTTTTCAATTTTAAGGGTTGTTTTGGGGGGCTTGGGGAGAGAGGTGGGTGCCATCCTGCAGGAGCCCAAAAGGTGTGAGATGGCTGTGGGGTCTCCGGTTGGTCCTGGAACTATCTGGTAGTAAGTTCCCACAGGCCCAATACTCCATTAGACCCAGGCCTTTCAGGAAGGCCTGGATCTAATGGGGTATTTAATTAATTCATTATTACCAGGATATGGGCCTGTATGGATGGGCCCTAAGGCTGAGAAAGACTGTGACTTCCCTAAGGTTGTTGGGTTACATGTTCGACTGGCAATTTGCACCCTGGTATCAAGGGCCATAGTTCAATGCTCAAACCACTATGTTGGCTTCTATTTATAATGATATATATATATATACACACACACACACACACACACACACACACACACACAGTATAAATAAATAAATATACGTATAACATTAAAAGCAGCATATTCATACCTAATAGGTTTAACTTGAGGTAGTAAATAATGTGTTACTTTCATAAAGTAGCATCTTATGCATTACTCTTGTAAAATAATATCCACAAAACATTCTGGATCTTGGCTTACAAGACATCTTTTAAAATATTATTCCAATAACATTCTGGATCTTTGAATGCAAGACACACAATTTCACATATTTTGATTACACCTGAAAATTACATGCGAGCTAAGTGTCCCAGTTCAAATACCTGCATCACCCTCTTCCAACAAGTTGTTTTTGTGCTACAGGGAAGCAAAGAAAGTTAATCCCTTGATTGAGCCTTGTGAAACATGAAAGTGGAAATTTTGGTTCTAGTCCTTGCAGCAATTCATGTGCAACTAGTCTACTACACTCTCATTTAACCTCCTCTTGATTCAGACCAGAGCTTTGAAAATGGCCATTGGCCATTCTGATTTAGGTATTTTGGAGCTGGTCTCCACAAAATACAAATTTTCAATGTTTCTTTCAGACTTAAGACTTTCAGAGAAAAATTAACAATGACTACCATTATTCTGAGGTTTCAAAGGTGAATCAGCTTGAAATAATGCATGATCCCAAGTATTTTTATTCCCCCGATGACCCAAAATACCACAGAACACAAGGTTTCATTCACAGATTAACACTGCAGTCATTGCTTTCATCTTATATTTCAGAATGAATGATTAAATGCCTTCTGTGCATCCTTGGTAGCTCACAAATCAAAATGCAACTCTAAAGGAAATGAACCAGTAAGCATGTATTAGCATTACTAATCTGCGCGGTACCAACGTCAAACTAAATCTCTGCTGAAAGCAAAGTTCATAAGCTGAAAAGCTTCTCCCAATGTTTGGCTTGATGCTTTAGGGCATTGTTAACCTCCTTACCATGCTGCTACTGATTTTAATATAAAGAGTTTTCTCTTTCTCCTCCCCACTCCACACTTCAAAGCTGTGAGTTAAAATATTAAATACTTTTGAGTTGAAATATCAGTATCAAATGAGATTTGTGCATGGCTAAATTACAGTCAACCCCCCCCCCCCCCATATTTACAGGGGGCACAGAACCTGAGAGAACACTTTTCTAGTTCATCCAGCTAGAGATTGAACACAGAATTGCATTGGAGACCCAAAGATTCCTGGAAAGGAAATTTTAAACAAATTCACAAATGTCAAACAAACAAATATTGAACATTGACTGCAGGAGCACTAACACATTATTCTCGCCGCCACTATTGTGCCACTGAACAATACAGGAGAATGTTTTCTGGTATCCAGTCTCTAAGGTATGTAGAGAAATGCCCGTCCTTTAAACACTCTCTAGCTCAGCTCAGACAGTCTAACTCAGTGGTTCTCAACCTGTGGGTTCCCAGGTGTTTTGTCTTTTAATGATGATCTCGAAAGATGCTAAATAACATTGGAAGGCTACTGGAAAATACTCATTTGTACCTGCAAGAATCTCCTTCTGCCTCTGGTACCGTTAATGAAGCAGTGGCATTTTTCATTAAATCAGCTACCGTATTGTCCTTTGGAGTCATATAGAAGAAAGGAATTCCTGTGCTGTTTTCTGTAGGACCATCACTGATAGATAAACAATTCCCAAATGGGATTCCTTGGATCTGAAAAAGTTTCCCAAAAATTACAATTAAAAGGAGACAATGGTTTTGTACAGAAATGTAAAGCATCAATACAGATATAATCTGCTTGCTTTGAGGTGACGAGTGACTTCCGTTTTCCCAAACAAAACAGTGTATCTGCCTCCCTCTCAGACATAACACCTATTATGGTTTCTCACCTATTCGGGTTAAACTGGGCAGATTAAAAGGTGCTACAAGCCCCCTAACTAGTATTGTTTTTACATGAATCTCTCATGTGAGTTTCTGGTACATATACTTGTTACAAGTAGCATATCTCCCTTTGGAATGCAGGCAATTTGATGTCTGATTCTTCCAGATTGGGTAGTTGGAGAGGGAAGAAGGAGAGCTCGCCTCCAATTGAAAATAATAATAATAATAAATGGACAATACTGTAGACTCCAAAGCTAAGGTACAGTGAACTATATTCATTGTCTGCATATATAGTATACATATTATACTAAATTATAAAATGTAGTGCAGCAAGATGTATGAAGGGCTAGGAATCCCTAGATAAGAATTCTGAACGACTGCCATTTCCTATGGTGTTACACTGGAGAAGAAATGGAAGTTAGTTTAAATTATAGTTATGAAAGGCTATATATCCCACTTTAGCAATGTACAGTATCCAAGGCAGCTGAATGCAAAACAAAAAAATTTAAAGTTCTAATTTCTATTGTTTCAATACCAAGATATATACACACAGCCATACATGTGCAAAATTCTGAAATATGCACAAGCATAATTCTCTTACTGTAATAATTTTCTATACGAGATATATAGCAGTGGATCTTTGCATATTTATACTGCATTGTAAGGCAAAAAAAATTAAGTACAAAATAAACGTAATTAGAATAATGATGCAACTTTATAGCTGTATCCCTGAAAGGAAGTTTCCTTTCATTAAACATGGTTTAGGATTGTGCTCTCATATTAGTAGGGATTGTCCAGCTTATAGTCTAAATCCAATTAGAGTAGACACTTTAAATCAAGAGGGACCTGTTAAGTCAACGCTTATGCAAGTTCCATTGAGTAAATTGAATTTGCTGGATTTGGGATCTTGGCCTACACATGTAGCAAATTGCTCTGAGGACAACCAGGAAGGGCTTTTACTGAAAAATCCTGTGAGAAAACAGAACATAATAGGGGAGACTTTACAGTTCAGTGTAATTGGAGACTTCAGGTGCAATTACAGTCTTCTTGTTTATAATAGGGAATATTTTATTAATGACTTCTGTTATCAACTAACCTACTTTTTTCATGGTCACGTGCACAGAAGCAGAGTAGGTGCTTTGTCAATGCTTACTACATATTATAGACACTTAAAGACTGTCTATAAAAGAAAAGGAAAAAACCCACCAGATAACCACTGGTTATATTTCTGTCAATTTCACTGAGAACATTAAAGCTCATGGTTAATTTATTTATTTATTTATTTACAGTATTTATATTCCGCCCTTCTCACCCCGAAGGGGACTCAGGGCGGATCACATTATAACACGCATAGGGCAAACATTCAATGCCCATAAACACATCAAACAGAGACTGAGAGACACACGCAGAGGCAAGTTAACCTTCTTCTGAGGGGATGTTCGATTCTGGCCACAGGGGGGAGCAGCTGCTTCATCATCCACACTGACGGCACTTCCTCATTCCAGGTCGTAAATTAGTTAATCTTGCCTCCCCACTTTATAAGTGGTACCTTATCTCCTACTTGATAGATGCAACTATCTTTCGGGTTGCTAGGTCAGCAACGAGCAGGGGCTATTTTTTTTTATTTTTAATTGACGGGTGCTCACCCCGCCACGGGCTGGCCTCGAACTCATGACCTCATGGTCAGAGTGATTTAAGGCAGCTGCTCAACAGCTGCGCCACAGCCCGGCCCCTGGTTAACTCACTAATAAGTAGCAGAGCTAGACAAAATTATTTTGCTCTCTGGTCCCATCCATTACATATAAAAGTCTTTGTTATTGAGAAATCAGACCCCACTCAACAATATGAATTATATAAATATATGAATTATGAGATGTGGCTCCATTGGAAAATATAGCCAACTGCATGGTAATTTTTAATCACCCCAAAAAGTAACATTTCTATGAAATTCCTTGGAAATTCTCCAGAACATGAACTCACTCGGCCCTTGCCTCAGCCTTACCCAGATAAAATCACCATAATCAATATCCTTTAACTATCTGACATGATGTGATTTAGGCTAGTCCTGGGAATGTTGCCTGATCTATAGCACCTATACGGACCCCCTCTGTGATTCCTCCATTGTATATGTAACTGCGCCTTAAATGCTTTTTGTCCATAGGGCACCACCTCCTTTGTCTAGCTGGCACTGGACCATCAGGACCCATCAACCACCCATCAAACCTATCCACAAGTATATATGTACACTCCACTTGCTTCACTGCCAACAGAACCTCTGAAGATGCCAACCACAGATGTAGGCAAAATATTAGGCAAGTATGCTGCTGGAACATAGCCATACAGCCTGAAAAACTCACAGCAACCCTGTGATTCCGGTCATGAAAGCCTTCAACAATACTCATCAAACTGCATTCCACCCAGAAACAACCAGTTTCTGGGAATGACTCACAACAGACACAAAACTTCCAATCCACAAATGATAGTTCATTAAATTTTCCACCTTGCCTCCGATTAGTTCAGAAGCAGAAGCAGTCTTCTTTCTGTCAAATGTACCACAAATAAACCCATGTGTTCACAGCTGGGGTATGTCAGTCTTTGAGAGTGCAGACTCTACTGACATTCTATTTAGCTATTAAGAATAAACCTCTGGTTTTGCCTTCTAACCTGTCTGTGTCTGATTTGAAGACTAAAGTGTAATATTAAAATATGTTTCCCATTGCAGGATCTTGGTCATTGTTCTAAAGTTACAAAATCTAGACAATGACACCTATAACCCTAACAAATTTATTTCATCATAAGCTTTTGTAAACTATAGCCTTCTTTCGATGTCACTGTCCCTACTCCATCTTCCAGTCCATAAAAGGCTAATGCAGAACTAAATCAGATAATTCTTAGTGTCACAAGCTTCCTTTATATTTTTATACCAAAAAAGGCTAATATAACTATGTCTTTAAAAAGAGAAAAAGACCAGCACTTTTCAGCATGATCCTGTGTGTGCTGGTTTATTCAGAAAGTATCACTGACTTACTTCTGGCACACACTGGATTGCATCCCTTAAGCCTGATTTCAACAGATGAATCGAGAACATACATAATAATCTCCCATCGATATTAAATGATGTAGTGAGCCATCACTACTCAAATTATGTAATCACTACATGATCATGTCATGCAATTCACCTTCAAATCAATGTATGAATGTTCAAAATCAAGGGAGAGGAAGTATAAAGTTCATATTAAAAGCCTAATTGCCCTTGCAATAGTAATATTTCAGTTAGCACACTATTATCCAAATTACCCTGACCCAAAAGAATCCACAAACCATACCATGATGTTGTAGATCCCTTGTGTGTGGGCTGTCAAGCTACCGGTATTGTGAGCAACAAAACCCCAAAGGAAGTGAATATTCATGCTTCATTAACCCTCCTCCAGACAGATGAGATGTTATAGTCCCCAAGAATCTCATGTTGTTGTAGAACTAGACCTACAAGAAAATAATTTTACAGTAGTGTCACCTGAAAAGCTGTAAAGAATGTCTATGGGTACATCTATGCTGTAGAATCAATGCAGTTTGACACCACTTTAACTGCCATGGAGTCATGGGAGCTATAGTTTTACAAGATATTTAGCCTCCTCTGACATTGTGCTGGTGTCTTGCCAAATTATAAATCCCACAGCATTGAGCCATGCCAGTTAAAAGTGGTGTCAAACTGCATTACTTCATCAGTGTAGATGCACTCTGTGAGTTCCAGTACTGGCTATATGCACACACACACACTGACACAGTGAGAACAAAACGTGTCTCAACAAATCTACTGTATTTGTGTTGGTTACAACTTATTTTATTTTTTATTTATTTTGCAACCAAGGAAGTGCCTTCAAGAAAACTCCAACCTATAGCAACCCTGCCATTTTTTTGCATAAAGTGTTCAAAGGCCATGACATTCCTATGCAGCTAAGACAATGTGACAATGTGATGGTTTGAATACCCACTAATTCAACATTTAAACCACTTTATCACGTGGGATCTACAAGCGATTTCTGCCCCTCTGTGGATGGATGCCATATATCTGTATTTGGCCATAAGCATGCAATTTGTATTTTACTTGTCTTAACAAAAAACAAACAAACAATGAAAACATTATTAAGAATAGCATGGTTTGGATTTTTTGAGTGAGAAGTGTGCATGGGATTGTGCCACATGTTTAGCTGACTTTTTTTTTTTCATGTCAGGAGCAACCGGAGTTGCTTCTGGAGTGAGAGAATTGGCCGTCTGCAAGGACGTTGCCCAGGGGACGCCCAGATGTTTTGATGTTTTTACCATCCTTGTGGGAGGCTTCTCTCATGTCCCCGCATGGAGCTGGAGCTGATAGAGGGAGCTCATCCACACTCTCCCCAGGTGGGATTCGAACCTGGCAGCTTTCAGGTCAGCAACCCAACCTTCAAGTCACTTAGTCCACTACGCCATCTGGGGGCTCCTAGCTGACATGGTAAGTGCCAACGCACAAGTTGGAACTTCCCTAAAATGCAGGAAAACTGTTACACTGGACGTTCCATATTAATTTATCAAATCTATGTCCAATCTTTTCACTACAAACAATTATTATTGGATCTAACAATAAAAATGTGTAAAACATAACCACTTCATCACATTAGGCAGGGAAGTATGTGGCAGAGGAAAGCAGAGAAGAGCTCAGTCTTATGCCGTTTTTTAATGAAACTGATGTTTACCATGCCTTCTATCACACTGTTAAATGTCTCTGTTTCCTTTCCGTATTCTTTCACTGCAGTTGCCTTCATACAGCAGAGATTTGGCCCCATCCACCATCCCTCTCTCTGCTCATTGTTGAAAACCGGGAGGGAGGGAAAGCAGCGACTCTCTCTCTCTCTCCCCCCCCCCCCCTTGTTCCCTTTCTCCACAGAGATAGGTGTGGACCTTGAAAAAGGCATCAAGGGAAAAGTATGGACCTTGAGAAACTATAACTCCCAGGACTCCATCGCATAGAGCCATGGCATTGAAATTGGGGTGCAAGGGCATTCATTCAATACTGTAAATGCACCAAGAGAAGAGTATGGATTTTGGAAAACGATGACTCCAAGGACGTCAGCTGATGGGGAGTTTTCCCACAATATCAGATTAGGTCTCCACACGGAGGGAGTGAGGTAAAGGTTTCCCCTGACATTAAGTCCAGTCATGTCTGACTCTGGGGGTTGGTGCTCATCTCCATTTCTAAGCTGGAGAGCTGGCGTTGTCCGTAGACACCTCTAAGGTCATGTGGCCGGCATGACTGCATGGAGCGCCATTACCTTCTTGCCAGAGCGGTATCTATTGATCTACTCACATTGGCATGTTTTCGAACTGCTAGGTTGGCAGAAGCTGGAGCTAACAGCTGGTGCTCACTCCGCTCCCAGGATTTGAACCTTGGACCTTTCAGTCTGCATGTTCAGCAGCTCAGTGCTTTAACACACTTCGCCACCAGGGCTCCACAGAGGGAGTGAAGGATAGATAAATTAGGCATTCAGAAAGGCTCTGTGAGAAGTCCTTGAAACCGAGGTGTGTGAGGCATAATCTCATGGCTTCGTGGTTGGGCCTGGGCTTAAATTAAGTGATGTTTACTTGGTGTCTCCAGAGCAGACAACACTACCATAGATTCAAGTTCTTGTTTCAGCTCTCAGACTCATGATTCAAGTCTCCTGTGTTTGCTTATGTTTCTGAAAGAGTTTTGTTTTGGGCAAAGTTCCTGTTTTCATGCTTATGGATTTATGCCTGTGATCTTGACTTCCTTGATTTCATGTACCTTGCTACCCTGTTTCCCCAAAAATAAGACATCCCCGAAAAATAAGACCTAGTAGAAGTTTTGCTGAACTGCTAAATATAAGGCCTCCCCTGAAAGTAAGACCTAGCAAAGTTTTTGTTTGGAAGCATGCCTGCTGAACAGAACACCAGAGCATGCAGGATTGGTAAATATACGTACAATAGATTGTTGTACTTGGAAATAGTGGTAGTAACAAGAAATTCTTGATAGGATTCACAGTTTGTCTGGTTATGCTGGTTTGTGGTGACAACTACTGTACAGTATATAATAAATGTTCATTTTTTTGTTCAACAATAAATGTGAATTCTTCTCCATGGAAAAATAAGACATCCCCTAAAAATAAGACCTAGCACATCTTTGGGAGCAAAATTAATATAAGACACTGTCTTATTTTCGGGGAAACACGGTATATGGGACTACTCTTTTGTATATGGACTACTGCTATTTTATAGCTCCTTTTCTACTTTTTTGGGGAAATGTCCCTTTCCCCTTTTGTACATGCTTTTCTTAATAAACTGGTGTAGTTAGTATTGCTGGACTTTGATGTGGTGCTGGGTGAAAAGGTGTCTCAAGGCTAGAGTGCAACAGTTTGATGGCCTCAGTGGGACTCCAATTTCAAAGTGTTTAGAAACAAGTGGAAGTCTGCATATGATGAAGTCCTAGGACTCTAAAAGATCAAGGTTCCAATCCTAAGTCAACCACGGAAACCCACTGAATGGCTTGGGTACTATGCTTTAGAAGAAGGGAATGCTAAATCTGTGAATAAATCTTCCCAAGAAAACCCTAAAACAGGGTCACTATAAGTTGGGATCAGCTCAAAAGGCACAAAACAGCAGAAGCAACTTCATGTTGATAACACAAAACCCTTATTAGTTATGGCAGCCAAAGGAAAAAAATTGTACACTACCAGGATCTGTAGGCTATTTCTGAGGAAGGAACTGGCAAAACCACCTCTGAGTTATGTCTTGCCTAAGAAAACCCTAAGAAATTCAGAGTATCACCACAAATTGTCAAACACACTTTACATCGGAGCCATTCCCATTGCTTTCTGCAAATGTCAAAGGTTTGGAAAACTCTTTCTGTTTTTTAAATCAAGGCAGTCACATACGCCTATAAATCTGGTAGCAATTTGGTCCCAAATTTTAAAACTGCATTTTTAAACCCAAGAAGAAAAGGGAGAGATACCAAAGAAGCCCCAGTGACGCAATGTATTAAACCCTAGTGCCCGCAGGACTGCTGACCGAAAGGTCGGTGGTTCAAATCCAGGGAGTGGGGTGAGCTCCCATCTGTCAGCTCCAGCTTCCAATGTGGGGACATGAGAGAAGCCTCCCACAGGATGGTAAAACATCTGGGCACCCCCTGGGCAATGTCCTTGCAGATGGCCAGTTCTCTCACACCAGAAGCAACTTGCAGTTTCTCAAGTTGCTCCTGACATGAAAAAAAAAAACCCCAAAGAAATTGTGACTTTTGAAATACAAAACCCCAATTCCATTTGTGCATTTCCTAGAAAGTAAGTAACATCCTCTTCTGGGCACATGGCTATAAGAGCCACACTACAAATACTGTTAAAAGATATTAAATCACCAGCATCCCCTTTCTTCAAGAAGAAGCAGGAACCTCAGTCCTAAAGAGAAGCATCAGTTGGGGATAGTGCTATAATTAATCAGTGGCATTTAACAGTGCCATTCCTGCAACTAGTATCAGTTGATTTCATGAACAGAGAAAAGCAACATTTGCCAACAGCGCCTGAGAAGAGGCTGGCAACAACCCTCCTCTCCCACAGCATCTTCCCTCGATTAGCAAAGGCCACACTTTTATACAGAGCTAAACACACCCTATAAGGCACCAGATGCTGCCTTCTCTTGGGAGCTAAGCAGGGGCAGCCCTGGTTGGCACACAGATGGGAGACTGCCAACGAAAATCAAGGGTGATGAGCTACATGTTAGTTAGAGGAAAGAACTGGCAAAACAATGCATAGGCTTGAAGGCAGCACTACACACATGCAGAAGGAATAAATGTAAAGCGCTTTTACAAAGGAATAAGGTTTTGTTGAAGGCTTTCATGGCCGGAATCACTGGGTTGCTGTGAGTTTTCCAGACTGTATGGCCATGTTCTAGAAGCATTCTCTCCTGATGTTTTGCCTGCATCTATGGCAGGCATCCTCAAAGGTTGTGAGGTCTGTTCTTAAGCGGCTGGGGGGGGGGGGAGGAAGGAGCCTGAGGCTGTCAGGAATGGTGGGAGTTGAAGTCCAAAACACCCGGGGGGCCCAAGTTGGCCCATGCCGGGATGCTCCCCTAGAAGGAGAGATGGGCTCCTGCAAGCGGTGCGTCCCTAAGGCTCCCCCACCGCCCGAGCCCTGGAGCAGAGGCTGGTACCTTCTGGTGGGCGGAGGCGGCGGCCAGGAAGCCCCAGGTGGCGGCGAGGAGGCGCTCCCTGGCCGCCTTGCCGGCCCTTTCCCCGGGAGGCGCCGCCCCCTCTCTCCGGTAGGAGAACATGCGGGAGGGCGAGGCCGAGGCCGAGGCGCGCCGCTTGGCCCCTTCCCCGCCTGCCTCCCGCTGGCCTTCGTGCTTGTAGACCGAGGCCGGGTGGCTCCGCTTCCAGAGGCGGCCGGGCTGGCCGAGCAGCGCCGGGCTGGCCCCTTCCCCGTCGTCCTCCTCCTCGGCCGAGGCGCTGTCCAGCTCTTCCTCCTCCGGCCACGAGACCGAGCTGACCACCACGTAGCCGCGCGCCAGGCGGTCCCCGCACAGCGCCCAGCACAGCAGCGCCCAGCAGGCCAGGTCTCGAAGCGGGGAGCCCGCCGGCATGGCGCAGGAGGAGGAGAAGCAGCCTTTCGGGGGTCCCCAATCGCCAAGCCTGGAAATGTATGAGGGTTGGTTGCGGAGCAGCGCCCCCTGGTGGTCGCGCCTGGTCTGTGGAATCCCTCGCTTGTCTTGCAAACAAACAACTCCAGGCCGGGCTCTCCCTGCACTGCTGCCATCTAATGCAGCCTCCTCAAAGGCAAAGCCTGGCGCTCCTCATCTCTCCCTCTTTTCAAGTCTCTTTTTTCTCCCTTCCAGCCTGCACTGACCCCCCCCCCCCAGTTTGACATTCAAAATATCTTTATTGCTTATTATTATTATTATTATTTACTAGCTTATATAATGATGATGATGATGATGATGATGATGATGATGATGATGATGATGATGATGATGATGATGATGATGATGATGTCAGGGCCATAGCCCGAAAAAAATTTGTGCGGGATTGTTTGAAACTTTTTTTTAGCAAATCATCAAGAGTAGTTCCATAATGGAAAGGAATTTAGAAATCAGGCTCCATCAATAAACTTCAATGGACACTCAAGACAGATACACTTTAGTAGACACTCATGGGGATTTGGTTAATTAGTTAAAATTCATGAGTAAACCAGAGATTTTTTTAAAACCTGAAAATTTTCAGGGGGGGGAGGGGGTTGAACCCCTAACCCCCCCTTGGCTACAGTCCTGAATACAGAAGAGTCTTGCTTATCCAACCTTTGCTTATCCAATGTTCTGTATTATCCAACTCAGTCTGCCTCCCGTTTAGATCCGCAGCTGTTTCTGTAGGCAGCAACACATAGCAGGCCAACACGCCCAACAACAACCCAAGTGCAGCCACGCTCCCAAACAAGTGGTAGACTTATTGTAAAACATGATGTTTTGGTGCTTAATTTGTAAAATGATAACGTAATTTGACATTTAATAGGTTTTTCCTTAATCTCTCCTTATTATCCAACATTTTCGCTTATCCAACATTCTGCCTGCCCATTTATGTTGGATAAGTGAGACTCTACTGTTACAATAATAGCAATAACGCAATGTTGGAGGACAGCAAAAGAGACTTAAAGATGGGCTTAAAGCTAACCTTAAAATGTGGAATAAACAAAAAACTGGGAAGCCCTGTTCCACGAGCATTCTCACTGTTGTCAGTAGTGTTAAAGATTTTGAAGAGGCATGAATAGAGGATGAAAGGAAGAAACGGGCCAAGAGGAAGGTGTGTCAAGCAAACCCTTATCAGGATTGTCTTCCATCTAGAAATCTATGTCTTCATTGTGAAAGACTATGTGGATCCAGAATAGATCTCCACAGTCATTTATGGACCCCCCACCAAGACTCTATCCTTGGAAGTCCATCATACTCAGTCCTGATCACCTATAGTATTGTAAAATCTAAAGACTATAAACATCAAAATAGAATTAAACCAAGAGCTATTTAAAAATAAATAGTTAAAACTATTTAAACCATTAAAAACCTATATAAAATACACAAAATACAACACCTCCTGTGAAGGGGATCAGGCTGACAAATAGTGGCTTCATTTGTATCTCACCAGTCCATGATCAACTGTGTCTCATAGATGTGGTGTAATGGATGTTAATAAATTATGATGTTGTAAGGAATACTGCGTGGTGTGATGATAACTCTGGAGACTAGGGTTTGAATTCCCATTCTGCCACTGGGTGACTTTGAGGGAGTCACACATTTCCAGCCACAGAATACTCCATGATAAGTCTTAGTATGACCACCAATTAGAAACAACTTGAAGGCAAACAACAACAAGAAAGCTGTCTGAACAGTTGAAATGCAATATTATTATAGGGTTGTGAAAGAAAATCAAAGTCCTTTGTACGTCTAGTAAGGAAACTCAAGGTGGAGCACTTGCTCACCAGGGAACAAATGTGAATGCCTTCTTCCACAAGAGTTGTGCTACAATGAATACCAGAGGTTTTGCTTATGGCTTCTCACCACTTGGCAGGGATAAGAGGCAAGACCTCAGTATGGAATGCCTTCCCTGTTGGAGAAACTAACAATCTTGCATGCACATTTGAAATGGTGTGTAGTCTGCATGTCTCTGAATACTTCATTCTTGTCTTGTCAAGTTTAAGGCACCCTCATTTAAATTTGCATGTGGGTTTGGGGAACTTTACTTCATTGAGAACATGGCCCAAGTCATGTAGACAGCTCTTTGAACCTATGAAGGGTATAAATGAGAGGGACATCCTTTGTTCCTTGTTGATTTGGTCTATCACCTTACTCTTAACTGAGTGACCTGTCATCTGCTGTAGTTATGCATGCCTCATGGCTTAGGCCCATGCTGAAGATATAGAATCTATCGTTTTACTGTCTATTTTGGATTGTATCTTTTGATATACTGCAACAAAGTTATCCTGTACCTGTGTGATACCTTTCAATCAAGAGTTCGTGAGTAAATTACTCTTTATTACACCAACCAGTATGACGTGGAGTTTTTGTTTTTATGTCGTCTCTGAATGTGTATTCGTATGCAGGCTTTAATGGAGTGCTCTTTATCAATGAAATAAGTGCCTGTGTATTTTCCTTTTGAAAGAGAAGCTGTCCTATCCCTTTTACCTCAGCCATCTCTGTCTGCGTTTCTTAACTCTGCTAAATGTAATACTTTAGAGAGAGCTATCTCAAATGATTTAGCCTTGTCTCAGGTCAAACGGCCGAGTTTTTCCATGCTCTAAGCATTTACATAACCCCAATATTCCCCATCCCAGCCCATTTGTGAGTGTATGTGTTGGGTAAGATGAGACTTTTAAGGGAAGTTTAGAACAAAATGAAGATAAATCAGACCAAGACCATTAAGGCAGCATATTGATTTTCCTAATAATAGCAGGGGTAAAAGACAGGCGTGGTTTTTCATGAGAACTTCCATGAAACCGGAGTCTGTGTCTACTTTGCTGCTGTTATGTCTCTTCCAGAATGGCAACCTATGGTTTTCTTTGCAATCTTTATTCCAAGAAGATTTGCTATTGCCTTTCTCTTAGGCTAAGAGGAGTGACTTGCTCAAGGTTATCCAGGATATCTTCACAACATTTATTATGATTGTCATTGCGATGGCTATTACAAATGGTGCAAGTATTAGAAGTGTGCAACAAGGGACTGGCTGAATTACTTGTAATTAAGACACTGCACCTGCATCAGCTTGGTCTATGTGAGTGCCACCAAACTGAATGGAATTGACTCCCAACAACTTAGTATAAGACAAAACTTTTACAGATAACCCAACTTGCATGCAACGAATCCCACTTCTGATTAAACACGTAAATATTGTCCATAAAGCTTTAATCTGATATTCCCAGTTTATGGCAGTTATAATAAAAAATCTTTACAGAACAACAGGATACCTAATTCATCAAGGTTTAGTTGAGCCGCAGTGGTGCAATGGGTTAAACCTTTGTGCCTGCTGAACTGCTGGCTTGAAGGTTGTGTTGCTGCCCTGAAAGTTGCCATTTCAAGTCCACGAGACGGGGTCAGCTCTAGTTTGGAAGGACATGTGAGTAGCTTCCCAGCAGGATGGTAACACATCCGAGTGTCCCCTGGGCAACGTATCTGTAGACGGCCAATTCTCTCACACCAGAATCGACTTGCAGTATGTTCTCAAGTGGCTTCTGAAATGATTTTTTAAAAAGAAAGGTTTAGTTAAGTAAGTGTCTGAACTAAGAGACTGCATTTACAGGGATTTGCTCATAAGTAATTGACCATAGGGACTTGCTCCAGTGAAATGTACTAAGGGATGCCTCGGATTAATAAAACAACCTATATACGGTATTTAAAAAGCAGAAAAGAAAAACTCAGGCTAAAACATGTGAAATATCACTGTTTTTACTGTTTATCTGTTATGGCTGAGCCTTCGGGCTCCGGTAATAGAAGAAGGGGTCATAAGACTCCTCGAGAGTCAGACTCTTTCGAGGAGCGTGAAAGAAAACGGCTCCGGGATTTGTTTACAGACCCGACAGATGAGGACTCATTTGAGGGTTTTTCTGAGGGTTTGGAGGAAGAGATGGCCAGCTCGGAGGAGGACGACATGGAATGGACTCGTGTGAGGGAGGATTTGGGTGTTGGGGAAACAGGCAATGAAAGCATGGGAGGTGATTGGCGGGTTGCAGGATCAGACCCATGGACTGGCTGGAGGGATGGAGCGGGATCCACAGCTGGGGATGCTGTGGGGCGTAGTCAAAGGTGCTTAAGCTCTGATGAGGATGATGATGTTGGGGCACCTGGAATTGGGATGGCAGCTGACAGCGATGATGAGCTTGAACTGGGATAAATTGGGGTTTGGGACCAATGTCTAATTGCGTTGGGCAAGGTAATCTGGACGAACGCTTGGGCTTTTGTTGGGGAACTTCCTGAAGACGGGTGTGATTCGTTACTGGATACGTAAGTTTACCAAGGACATTGGGCATCGACGGCGGGAGGAACTGTGCGGGGGTTTTCTCTGTGCAACTTGTGTTTAATCTCGATAGCTTGGACCTCCGTCGTCTTTTTGACGGGCAATATCTACTCGCACTGGATTGACGCTGGACTGACTGACTTCGATTCCGGATTATCCCTTCTGCTGGCTATCGGTGAGACCTTTGGATTTCTAGACGACTACGCTTGGCTATTGACCTCTGGACCGGATTGGGACCTTGCTGACTGCCGTTACCCTGACTGCTGTGCCTGGACCTGGATATCGTTGGCCGCTGAACCTTAAACTGAATCCTGACTACGACCACGCTTTTCGTTCGCTGCAGGAAGGAATAAACAAGCCTGGTTTATTCTCCTGCTGTTTCTGAGTAGCAGAGAGGAATCTGCTACCAGTCTGTTGTTTACATTCTGACTCCTGTTGATCCTCTTTTGTTTGCATTGTTTGCCAGGCTGAAGTAAGCACTTTTGATTTAATCCGGATTATACTTCTGTTTAATCCGGTTTATCCCTTTGAATCGTTTAAGCTCAAACTGAGTTGTTTTTTGTTACTTATCACACTGAAGTCAAGTGTTTGCCCTGTTCTTTGTCTCCTACGGGCGTTTTTAGTTCTGTAACTTCAATAAACTGAGTTTTGTTTTACTCGCTGGCGTTCTGTCTATGACATTATCAAACCAAGCTGACATTCCAATGAACTTGTATGTTTCAGCAAACACCTAAATTATTGTGAAATAGTGGTGCCCTCTAGAGGTTTTCTATTGCAACATCCGTAAACCGTAGCTCATTAGGCTGCCATTAACGGGGGGGGGGGACTTCAAGTGCCACCTCCTCACCATTAGATACACTAGCAAGACTGAGTACATGGATGGAGGTACATCAATGTTATTTCTAACAAGGAATCAAGTAAATGGGTCACTGCACTGTGCATTCAGCACAGAGGACTTAATTTTATGCTTACTGAATCAGTGTGATGGTTCCTCCTGACTACTGTACCACAAGGTCACCTCGGGGAAGAAAAATCCTTTTAAAAACACATTCTCAGCAGTTTGCACTTCACTGAACTATCACACAGACTGGTATTTTAACCAATCCAACAATAATACCTTTTGTATTTAAAAATTCTATACCCACGTGCTAAATGTTCACTTTCTGTAGGTATTGCTCTGAAAACCTGCTGTATCATCAGGACCACAGTGTTCCCTCACTACTTCACGGTTCACTTTTTGCAGATTCTCTGTTTTGCGGTTTTTTAATAAACACTAAAATAATATTATAAATCATAAAATAATATTACAAATTCCTCTTTCTACTTCCTTCCTAAAGAGAAACCGAAGGAAGGAAGGAAGGAAGGAAGGAAGGAAGGAAGGAAGGAAGGAAGGAAGGAAGGAAGGAAGGAAGGAAGGAGAAGCCAAAGAGAGAGAAAAGGAGGCTGAAGCAGCTTTGTTTTTGCCTCATAAGGCAGCAGCAGTGGCAGGAACATCCCTATATAGTGTCCAAATATAGCGTCCCTACTTCGCGGATTTTCACTTTTCGCGGGTGGTCCTGGAACGTAAGTGAGGAAACACTGTACACTGGGGTAGAAAAGAGAATAAGGGACTCTCTACACCAACCATTTAATGCAGTTTCAACCTGATACTGAAAAAAGTGGTTTCATTGTGCAGATGTATTTTGCCAGTTTTACTGTAAGCCACTTTGAGTCTCTTTTTCTGGAGAGAAAAAGCAGCATAAATAATAATAATAATAATAATAATAATAATAATAATAATAATAATACCATTATTACAATTTGAGGCCTAGATGATGATTACACAAACTACAGAGTACTAATGTGCATTTATGGCTTTCTTTTCAGCGTTTTCATGAGAGTTTGTTGTCTGGCTGCTGCAGTTCAAATCTAGCTTCAAACTGCATTAAAAGGTCAATGTAGATGAGGCCAAAAAGAAGTATTTCATTTTTAAACAGGCCAACAACGGTGTAGTGTTATGTTTCAGGTGCTTCATAGCCCCAGGAGAGAACCCCCCCCCCCCGAACCAGACAGCTATTTTATAAAAATGCATATATTTTTATTAAATAATTTCCAATATGATAAAATACAGTAAAAATAAACAATATACAAACAAAAAGAGAGGAAAAGATGAAAAAAATCAAAGAAAGAAAAAAACAGCTAAAAGCAGAAAGAAAAGTTTTTACATTAGATTTCCAACTTTAGCACAACAGATTAATCACCAAGCTGCAATAAATCTTGCCAACCAAAAGGTTGACAGTTCAAAGCCCGGGTCAGGGTGAGCTCCTGACCTTTAGCCCAGCTTCTGCCTACCTAGCAGTTCAAAATAAACTCAAGTAGATAAACAGGAACCACATCAGAAAAAGGAGGAAGTTTACAAAAAAGAAAGCCTTTTGGTAGGGAGATGGAGCGACAGCACTCCCCAGTGGTCGGAACCAAGCATAGCCTTCAAAAAAGATGCCGAAAGATGGGAAAGCCTATATACCGCAGTTGCCTCTCTTGTCATTGTTATAATCGGCATCGAATATTTGCCATATATGTGTTTGCCCTTTGGAGTGAGAAGGGCGGAATATAAATACTGTAAACAAACAAACAAACAAACTTTTCTAATTATGATTATACATCTAACTATATAAAATAAGGTTACCCATTTTGTAAATAGATGTGGCATTCTGGTATTATAGAGCCCACTGTGGGTTTTGCTTCTGCAGAAATAAAGTGTCTATGTTTATAGTCTCCTCGTTTCTGGTATCAAGGCTAGGAAAATATTTAAGGAAAGGCCTGTCATTTCATTAGGAGTAGCCACTGAGAAGTGGCCCTCCAAATTGTACCCAAAAAACCTCCAAGGAGTCCTCTGAGACAGCCCTCCAAGGTATCCTGTATACACCAAGGTATAGACTGAACATTAATGTATCAAATCTTAATTCATTACTGTATACAATCTTAATTTCTCTCCAAAGTTTACATTTTAATGTTGTTTTTGATAATTACTCTAACAGCATCAGATCCTTTTGGTTTTGAAGGTAAGTGGGATCACTCCTCTTTAGGACTCAGATGACAGACCACTGACCAATACCAGGTGTTGTAGGCTATATTTCAGAGTGAGGAACTGGCAAAACCACAGCTGAATATTCCTTGCCTAAGAAAACCCTATGAAATTCATGGCATCTCAATACATCAACAGGTTAGTTGAGCACAGACACACACAACCATAATGAGAGTATGATCAATCAACCCAGTTAAAAAACGGGACTTTTCTTTGCTTTAAGTGTTTTCTTTTTTCTTTTTAATTAGGAAGTGTATGTGAGCTCCCGCTGTTAGCCCCAGCTTCTGCCAACCTAGTAGTTCGAAAACATGCAAATGTGAGTAAATCAATAGGTATCACTCTGTCAGGAAGGTAACGGTGTTCCATGCAGTCATGCTGGCCACATGACCCTGGAGGCGTCTATGGACAATGCCGGCTCTTCGACTTAGAAATGGAGATGACCACCAACCCCCAGAGTCAGACATGACTAAACTTAATGCCAGGGGAAAACCTTTACCCTTTACTTTAGGAGTGCTCCTTCTCCTGCCTTTTCTTCACTTTGTTTAAGCATTTTCTTTTTAGTTAGGAAGTGTGGGATTTCGTATACAAAAAGGGCAGGAGTCATCATTTGTTGCTCTTTTTCTAGACCAAGAAAGAGGCTCTCATTTCACCCCAAACTACTTATGTACAAACTGTATTTTTCTATATTCTGTGAGCTGTCGTTTCTTATTTCACAAGTAGATGCCCCATTTCTTTTCAGGAGGCATCCAGCCAAGGTTTCTGCTGCAGCTACTGCTATAGCAACACAGATTACACATTACATGTGCCTCTCACTCAATAGCTTGGCTGGGAATTCTTGTCTAACTCCACCCCATCTTGAGAACCGGCCCAGCAACATATCACATAAAAAATCCTGTTTGTAGCCACTACAACCAAAAACCAAAAAGAAGCCGGTGCATTTTTCAGTCCCTACTTGAACAACTCATATGTACTACACAGCGCTAACAAATATTAATGCCAGTAGTATTTTGGACATCCTTGAAGTACAGAACGAATGGCATTTTATCAATTTTTGTTGTTTTCATGCTTTTGAGGATGAGACATATTCAGATTCTCTAGAGGAGGTGGCAACTGCCTTTATATTGGTGTAGTACAACCCATTATCCCATCTCCGTAACACAGTGGTTCTCAACCTGTAGGCTGCAGCCCAGCAGTGGGCCGCGAGAACGAAAATCTGGTCCGCAAACGTCCTTCCTCTTTATTTTATTTTATTAATTTTATTTCTGCTCCTTTCTGCAGAGCTGACCATTGCATTGGATAGACCACATCAGCTCTATATTATTAAATATGATTTTCAGTGGGTGAGCAGATGGCAACTACTGGATGGCATATGTTTTGTATCAGAAACTAGAGCTGATGTGGTCTATCCGATGCAATTTTCTGAATCAGCACCCTAAATAACCAAACAACATCTAAAGTTGACCAAAAACTTATTTGTAATCCTTTCGGTACTAAGGTTGGAGAGTGGTCCTTGGTCAAAGTGGTCCCTGGTCAAGTAGGCCCTAGTCAAGTGGGCCCTGGTCAAAAAAAGGTTGGGAACCACTGCCATAATGGAACAGATACCTTCATTTGATGACAGTATTGGTCCAATCCTATTAGTTTCAGGTTGCTAGTTGCTTGTAATCTAAAGGATCTTCCAGACTAAATTCTCCCGGGATTTAGTCTCCACCCCCAACCCAAACCCCAGGCTTCCCTGGAGGGCTGGTTTCATACCCTCCCAGGTCAACCAAAGATTGACCCAGAAGGGCATGGAGTCAGCCCCCAGCCCCCCAAAATCTTACCTGAGAGGCCTGGCTGCATGCTCAAGCTTCTTCGGCCTGGCTGCATGCTCAAGCTTTTTCGTCAAGAGCTCCTGGCACATCAATATGATACATCAGGAGGTTGGGGTGTGTGGTGCAGCCCCCTCAGGTAGTTTTTGGGGCTAAATGATGGGCTGGGAGGGGAGGGTGGGGTGCCATCCTGCTCCTTCAGGCTCCAGAACCAGGATCACTTTGGAGACTGACTCTGGGGATTGTGCAAACAGTCTCGGGAGTCAATCCCCATAGGGCCCATACCTGCAAAGATCTGGACTTGACATTAAAGTCCGGCTCTTTCCAGGTGTTTAATTCATCTGGAATATACTGGCTCTCTGCACTGGCTGTTGTTCTGTAATCCTTTACTTTCTATAGTACACCTGAAATAGTGCTAACTGGGTATGCCTCAGTGAACCAAATAGGTTTAAATAGTTCTACTATATGTTGGTTAGTTATCAAGACAACTTCCATCTTCTTCTTGTTCAATCATTTTTCCAAAAATATGTGATGCTTCCTCAGTAAAAGTGCTGGTAACGAGACAGTGAGCCTCAAGTCTTTAGTCTCCTAAGACGGGACTCTCTCTGATACTGTCAGCCTCTGTTCCTTGCAGACAAGTAGGGGGCAGGCAGGCAGGAGCCTGGGATCTTGAAAATTCAAGTTCCATATTGAGAGGTTATTCCCTATAAATTTGGGAATTGTCAGCTCAGTACTGCAGGAGGTCACAATTCATAGAATCATAGAATCATAGAATAGTAGAGTTGGAAGAGACCACATGGGCCATCTAGTCCAACCCCCTGCTAAGAAGCAGGAAATCGCATTCAAAGCACCCCCGACAGATGGCCATCCAGCCTCTGCTTAAAAGCCTCCAAGGAAGGAGCCTCCACCACAGCCCCGGGGAGAGAGTTCCACTGTCGAACAGCTCTCACAGTGAGGAAGTTCTTCCTGATGTTCAGGTGGAATCTCCTTTCCTGTATTTTGAAGCCATTGTTCCGTGTCCTAGTCTGCAGGGCAGCAGAAAACAAGCTTGCTCCCTCTTCCCTATGACTTCCCTTCACATATTTGTACATGGCTATCATGTCTCCTCTCAGCCTTCTCTTCTGCAGGCTAAACATGCCCAGCTCTTTAAGCCGCTCCTCATAGGGCTTGTTCTCCAGACCCTTAATCATTTTAGTCGCCCTCCTCTGGACGCTTTCCAGCTTGTCAACATCTCCCTTCAACTGTGGTGCCCAAAATTGGACACAATATTCCAGGTGTGGTCTGACCAAGGCAGAATAGAGGGGGAGCATAACTTCCCTGGATCTAGACGCTATTCCCCTATTGATGCAGGCCAGAATCCCATTGGCTTTTTTAGCAGCCGCATCACATTGTTGGCTCATGTTTAACTTGTTGTCCACGAGGACTCCAAGGTCTTTTTCGCACACACTGCTGTCAAGCCAGGCGTCCCCCATTCTGTATCTTTGATTTCCATTTTTTCTGCCGAAGTGAAGTATCTTGCATTTGTCCCTGTTGAACTTCATTTTGTTAGTTTTGGCCCATCTCTCTAGTCTGTCAAGATCGTTTTGAATTCTGCTCCTGTCTTCTGGAGTGTTAGCTATCCCTCCCAGTTTTGTGTCGTCTGCAAACTTGATGATCGTGCCTTCTAACCCTTCGTCTAAGTCGTTAATAAAGATGTTGAACAGAACCGGGCCCAGGACGGAGCCCTGCGGCACTCCACTTGTCACTTCTTTCCATGATGAAGACGACGCATTGGTGAGCACCCTTTGGGTTCGTTCGCTTAGCCAATTACAGATCCACCTAACCGTAGTTTTGTCTAGCCCACATTTTACTAGTTTGTTTGCCAGAAGGTCGTGGGGGACTTTGTCGAAGGCCTTACTGAAATCCAGGTACACTACATCCACAGCATTCCCTGTATCGACCCAACTCGTAACTCTATCGAAAAAAGAGATCAGATTAGTCTGGCATGACTTGTTTTTGGTAAATCCGTGTTGACTATTAGCAATGACCGCATTTGTTTCTAAGTGTTCGCAGACCACTTCCTTAATGATCTTTTCCAGAATTTTGCCTGGTATTGATGTGAGGCTGACCGGACGGTAATTGTTTGGGTCGTTCTTTTTTCCCTTCTTGAAGATAGGGACCACATTCGCCCTCCTCCAATCTGCTGGGACTTCTCCCGTTCTCCAAGAACTCTCGAAGATAATTGCCAGTGGTTCTGAAATAACTTCCGCTAGTTCCTTCAGTACTCTTGGGTGTAGCTGATCTGGCCCTGGGGACTTGAATTCGTTTAGAGAGGCCAAGTGTTCCTGGACAACTTGTTTCCCTATTTGGGGTTGGATTTCCCCCAATCCTTCGTCCATTCCGTGTTGCTGAGGTTGAAGATGGCTTTCTTTTTCTGAGAAGACCGAGGCAAAGAAGGCATTAAGTAGTTCTGCCTTTTCCCTGTCCCCTGTCGCCATCACCCCATCTTCTCCTTGCAATGGCCCTATCGCCTCCTTTTTCTTCCTTTTTCTACCAACGTAAGCAAAAAAGCCTTTTTTGTTGTTTTTTATGTCCCTGGCAAGCCTGAGCTCATTTTGCGCTTTAGCCTTGCGAACCTTTTCCCTACAGGTGTTGGCTATACGTTTGAATTCTTCTTTGGTGATTTCTCCCCTTTTCCACTTCTTGTGCATGTCACTTTTGAGCTTTAGCTCAGTTAGAAGTTCTTTGGACATCCATTCTGGCTTCTTTGCACTTGTCTTATTTTTCTTCTTTGTTGGCACTGTTTGCATTTGCGCCTTGAGTATTTCACTTTTGAAAAACTCCCATCCATCCTTAACTCCCTTGTTTTTTAATATCGGCGTCCATGGAATGCCGCTCAGTAATTCCTTCATTTTTTGGAAGTCAGCTCTCTTAAAGTCCAGAATGCGTGTTTGACTTGTCTTAGTTTCAGCATTCCTTTGTATTGCAAACTGCAGGAGCACATGGTCACTTGCCCCTAAGGATCCAACCACTTCAACTGTATTGATCAGGTCTTCCACATTTGTTAAGATTAGATCAAGAGTTGCTGATCCCCTTGTTGCCTCTTCTACCTTCTGGACCATAAAATTATCTGCAAGGCAAGTGAGGAATTTGTTGGACTTTGTACTCTTGGCTGAGTTTGTTTTCCAGCAGATATCGGGATAATTGAAATCGCCCATGACTACTATATCACTTCTTTGTGCCTGTTTGGTCAGCTGTTGACAGAAGGCTTCATCAAGTCCTTCATCCTGACTCGGAGGTCTGTAGTAGACACCCACGACAAGATCTTTTTGAGTCCCGGTTCCCTTGATTCTTATCCAGATGCTTTCAAGCTGGTTTCCCGGATTACAGTCTTGCATTTCTTCTGCAACGTAACTGTTTTTGACATATAAAGCTACTCCCCCTCCTCTCCCCTTTGTTCTATTTCTATGAAAGAGGTTATAGCCCTCAATGGCTACATTCCAGTGATGGGAGTCACCCCACCAGGTTTCAGTGATGCCTATGACATCGTATGTGTGGTGCTGTGCTAGGAGTTGGAGTTCGTCTTGCTTATTTCCCATGCTCTGAGCATTAGTGTAAAGACATGTAAGCCCCTGTGACCTCCCCTCGAACTGTTTATTTGGGATTATTGTGCTCTCTGTACTTGGTCCTTGCTGTGTTTGTGCAGCCCTCCGTTTAGCCTTTCGGCGGTTCCCTGTGGTCGTGGGTAATATAGTGTTCGCCAGGCTGTTGTTCCCCTCCCCCAGTGGATCTAGTTTAAAGTGCGCCTGATGAGGTTTGTGAGTCTGTGTGCAAAAAGATGTTTTCCTACTTGTGTGAGATGCACCCCATCGCTTGCCAGTAGTCCATCCTCTTGGAAGAGTAGACCATGGTCAAGGAAGCCAAAATGCTCCTCTTGACACCATTTTCTGAGGCAGTTATTGACCTGTACTATTTTTCCGGCCCTTGTAGAGCCGTGTCCTACAACAGGGAGGAGGGATGAAAAGATCATATGTACATTATACAGTTTTAGCTTTGTTCCCAGAGCTCGAAAATCATTTGTGATCTTTTGAAAAGTATGCCTAGCGGTGTCATTGGTACCTACATGAATCAACATAAGGTGGGGAGGGTGATGGGGCTTTAGGAGCCTGCTGAGCCTCTGAGTGATATGGTGTATTTTTGCCCCTGGGAGGCAGCATGTTTCTCGAGCCATCCCATCCGGTCTGGAAATGATGGCTTCCGTTCCTCTAAGGAGGGAGTCACCTACTACCAAGACCTGTTTCCTTTGAGGATTGACAGGGTCCCTTTTGTGCAAGACAGTGTGTATGTCCCCTGAAGAGTGTTCCTGTTGAAGTGAATCATGTAGGTGTAAAGTGTTGTCCTCCTCCTCAACATCCCCAGTGCATTCATCAATGACAATCCATTGAGATACATCCGAGAGCCCATTACTCTCCCAAGGGTGTTCCTGTTGCTCCTGGTCTATGATTGGGGATGGAGCATTTGCATGATTACATAAGTGTGACTGTGATGATGCACTGTCCCCGTCAGGGCTATCCCCTGTGCATTGATCCAGGGTGGTCCACTGAGTGGTATCTAAGAAACTGTGGTCCTCCACAAGATGTGTTTCCTGATTGTATGTTAATGATGTAAGAATTTCAAATCTGTTGTGTAAATGCAGCTGAGCAGAGGAGTTCTGCGGAGGCTGCCTGGTCCTGCGTCTCCTTCTATGGGTGACCTCCTTCCAAGCCTGAGGGTTGTCTACCTTTGAGTTGATCTCCCCATAAGGTTCCTGATCATGGTCTTGGTGGTGTTGGTGTAATGCAGGCTGCTGATCTACAGCAGCGTGTTGTGCAGTGTCCAAGAAGAGCTTGAGTGCCTGAATGTCCTTAAGGGTCTTAATACGGTGCTCGAGCTGTTGGATCCTCTGCTCCATCAGAGTCATCTGTTTGCATTTGGAGCAGATGTAGTTGTCTAGTTTTTGTGTGAAAAAGCGGAACATGCCACAGCTGGTGCATGTGATGGGAATGTTTTGCTTTTGTTGCATCTCTTGGTGAGCGTGGTGGCCAAGTGGGATCTTTGTACAGTTAAGTAATATGCACGCACTTTATGTGCAAACTGCAGCAAACCACCTCTTTGTGTATTTGTTTATGTTGCTTTGTTTCCTGTATGTACTGCAAAGGATAGTTAGTAAAGGTGCCTTTTTCAGGCTCTGGCAGAAACTCACACTGGCAAATAAAGCTTTCCCAGAAACTCAATTAACAGGGGACAATGCCTGCTGTCAATCAACTTAAGTACCTGGCTCTCTTTCAACACAACAGTCACACAACAGTTAGACTTTGACCACAGGAGCCAAGCCCACACTCAGTTTAAAATCTTAGCCAAATCTTAGCCAAATCCTACCTGAAGCCAGGGAGCAAAAATGTCCTCCTGCTGCCTCTGCTTCTGCGAGAACCAACTGCCCTTCTGGGATCAGGCTCTGGCAGAAACTCACACTGGCAAATAAAGCTTTCCCAGAAACTCAATTAACAGGGGACAATGCCTGCTGTCAATCAACTTAAGTACCTGGCTCTCTTTCAACACAACAGTCACACAACAGTTAGACTTTGACCACAGGAGCCAAGCCCACACTCAGTTTAAAATCTTAGCCAAATCTTAGCCAAATCCTACCTGAAGCCAGGGAGCAAAAATGTCCTCCTGCTGCCTCTGCTTCTGCGAGAACCAATTGCCTCTGTTCTCACATGTAACCTAGTTCTTTGACCTATCTTATTTTTTCACAGATCTCTTATAAACAAATTCCTGGGATCCATTAATGTGATAAAGAGTATGTGCATGGATTAGAAATCCTTATCAAGGAGAAACAAACCGAACACTTTATTATGGGAACTCAATTTTAGGATAGGAAAGCTACTGTCTTAGATTTTTTTTCGCATCAGGAGCAACCTGAGTTGCTTCTGGAGTGAGAGAATTGGCCGTCTGCAAGGACGTTGCCCAGGGGATGCCCGGATGTTTTGATGTTTTATCATCCTTGTGGGAGGCTTCTCTCATGTCCCCACATGGAGCTGTAGCTGACAGAGGGAACTCATCCGCGCTCTCCCCGGGTGGGATTCGAACCTGGCAGCCTTCAGGTCAGCAACCCAACTTTCAAGTCACAAGGCTTTTATCCCCTAGGCCATCGGAGGCGTCACCATGTCTTAGATAGGAAGAGAAGATGTAGAAAAACAACCTTGAGAGCTCTGTCCCCAATAATACATTATGCAGAACTCTGGGAAAGTTGTGGGGCTCTTGGACACATCTGAGTAGATTGTCCTTGAGGATGTATGGGGAATGAGTCTGAGGAAGAGGCCAGTTTAGAGCTATAGAATTCAGTCAAAAATGAAGAGGAACAAGAGCAATAAGGTCAGTTCTCAGGAGGTCTGCAGAGCATCTTATAAGATTCAACATAGGAAGGAGACCGTGTCAGCCCCCAGAGGAGTCGTGTGCTAGGAACAAAAAGACAAAGGAAAGGATGAAGACTTAAACCTCCTGGACTTTTCAGTGTGTTGTTGGGTCTCAGAAATTGAAGCAAAATGGCAGGATAGAAGCTGTGAACTGCTGGTATGAGGGTTGAATGAAAAGTAATGCCTCCACCTTCGTAACTCTTCAACAGATGGCAGTACTGGTATGTTCCATTTGGCGGGAAGCCTTAGAATTGAACGGTTGTGTTGTGAAAGTGTGAAGTATGGAACTCTGTGCAGACGGTCAGTCAATGCAACTTAAGCAACGTGCAGTCACTGAATTCTTGACAGCAGAAGGTGTCACTGCAAAGGAGATTCATCCGAGAATGCAAGCTGTTTATGGTGATTGTGTTGATGTGAGTACTGTGTGTTGTTGGGCGAGTAAGTTTAAAGATGTTGAGGTGGGAACATCTGACTTGCATGACAAACAAAGAGTTGGACATCCTGTGACAGCAATCACCGAGTTTCACAAGCAAAAGGTTGACAGATTGATTTGGGATGATTGCCGTATCACACAGAAATTTCAAGCATAATTGGCATTTCACAAGAATGTGTGGGTCATGTGATTGCTTTGCTTGGCTATCAGAAGATCTGTGCACAATGGGTACTGTGAGATGCTGATTGCGGAAACAGATTGTCAACTTCTTCTGTGATGGCTTCAGAAAACTTGTTCATCATTAGCAGAAATGTATCCAATTGTCTGGTGATTAAGTGGAAAAGTTAATAGTGGTAGTTAAAGGATTATTTTTGTGTTTGATTTATTAAAATATTCCCATCCAAACCCAAGTATCAAAGGTGGAGGCATTACTTTTCATTCAACTCTCGTATATTTGGCTGGTCTCACCTCCCATCCACACTGCAGAATTATAGCATTTTGATTGCCACAGGTCCACCTTATGGAATCCTCTGTAAGCCCTTCTGCACATGCTGTAAAACCCGGAAGTAACTGGGTTAAAAGGGGAGGGTAGGCTAAATGCTGTTCAGTCAAAGTGCGGGAGGAATTGAATTAACAGCTGAAAAGCACTTGTTAAAAGGGTATGCTTAAAACCCAATTTCTCCTGAAAAATGTGCACCTTTGCATGATCGTATATTCCTGAAGTCATGCTAAACACATGCTTTCCTTCCCTTCCCCCTGTCTAGACTGCTTCAGTGCATATGCATTTTTTAAAAGCCTGAAACAGCAGACCAGCTGATTGGGCTGCCAAATGGACACACGGGTGGCTCAAGAGAAGCACAAGTGGAAACCAATTAGAACTCTCTGACATTTTTTCTTTTGTACTTTATAATCTTAAACAGAGCTTAAATTAACTATTGGAGGAAGAGAGTGATCAGTTAGACTTTATATTATATGTCTAACTGATCTCTGTGTTATATTAAGATATTCACATGTTGTCACGCCCAAGACAACGGAGCACGAAGAACCGACACACAGAGGCCAAAAACAATCTAATATCTTTATTAAGGAAATATGTAAGAGTAATAAAAACAAGTAGAAAATGTAGTTCAGAAATAGACCTTTCAGGGAAGGCCAAATATAGTCCAAAAATATATTGTCCAATATTTTATATTAGAGTCCAAAGTTGTAATCCCAAACCGAAACACACTCTATTTACAAGCAATAGAGTGGGGAAACGTCCAAAGTAAGTTCAAGGCAAGAACTGGATACAAGCTTGATACTAGAAACAAGGTCCAAGGCTGGAAACACGACAAGATAGTTCTTGAACACTTAACAAGGCAAATCAAGACACGGCAAGGCAAGGTAACTGGAGTTGCAGACTTAACGCAGCCCACACAGGAAACAGAGCCGAAGTTACTCCTGAAGCTGATCAGTTGACTCCGCGAGAATTCTCCCGTGGGAAGCACTTTTAAGGAAGTTCGGTCTTCCTTCAAGGCAGATGTCCAGAGCTTCCTTTCCCAAGGGAAAGAGAAGCGAAACACATCTTTTTGCAGATGCGTTCCTCCCTAGAATTTCCCAGGGGAACATGGCTAATTAGCGTCTTGTTTAGCTGCTAATCTTAAGCTCCTCCAAACCTGCTGTTTTTCGCCCCGACTCGCCGCGTAGGATTGTTTCCTTTCAAAGGGAGGGGAGGCCTGTTCAAGGTCTTGTTTACTGGACTCTTGGAAAGAATCCACAACAACAGGCAGCTGGAAAGATTCTGGCTCTTGCTGAGCTGGCAAAAAACCCATGTTGTCGTCATCATCATCCATGATGATGCTGGGGTCAGGACTACAAGGCCCATGAGACATCACACATGTGCACAAATACAGTCCAGTGCATAATGGAGTGAAATTGGCAAAAAAATCCTCTGCTATTAAAGAAAGAGGACATAGGAAAGGAAGGAGGAAGAGTAAAACTTTCTGGACATACTTTCAGTATGTTGCTGGGTCTCAGAAAGTGAAGCAAAATTGCAGGATAAAAGCTGTGAACTGCTAGTACATTTGTGCAAACTGCATGAGCTCTTACCTCCTATCCACACTGTAGAGCTATATCCATTAGACTGCCAAACCTCCATCCTATGGAATCCTGGAATTTGTATTTTGGTGTGGCACCAGAAGTTTCTGACAGAGAAAATATCCCACATTTCCATAGCATAGACTCATGACTGTTAATGTATTGTCAAACTGCTATAATTCTGCAGTGTGGAGGTAGCCTCAGTTCTCAATTTCATTTCTTTGCATATCCCTCCTGTAGGGAAGGAGAAATGGCTTTATACTCTTCCATGTATTTCTGGAATTTGGAGATTTTAGGGTTTTTTTTAACTACAGCTAGTTTAGCTTTAGGCAAAAAACAAAAACAAAAAACAGTTTCCTATAAAGCAGATGTAAGGATATAATTTTCCAGATTTAGGTAGCTCCTGTCGTGCATCACCACTGATAATATGCCTAGATCTGTTTACCTAGTGAACCCATTAGTTTTGAGATTCTAATTGGAGTTCAAAGTAGCTTTGGGAGGAATATGGGACCATGCTGGATGTTCAAAGTCTGAACTTTCCTCCCACAGAAATGGGCCTGTTGAGCTGTGATTTTGGATATTGGTGCCATTGAGCTGTGCACGTTCCTGGTTAATACATTACACTTCTTCCCTAAAACAGACCTCAAAGAAGAAATGGCCTGTTAATTCTTATTCAGCACTATATTGTTTAAACCATATACTTTCCTATAGGTCAGCACCATCCAGGTTAAACTGTATTTTCCTTTAACGTGAACTTCTGATCCCTGGTTATTTGGAAATCTTAACCTTTACTCCTCATGCCCCTTCTACACTCCCCCTATACCCCAGGATCTGATCCCAGTTTATCTGTTTTAAACTGGATTATATGAGACTCCACCGCCAGAGCATCTGGGACAGTGTTTCTCTGGCTCTTTCTACACAGCTGTGTAAAAACCCGATTATCTGCTTTGAACTGGATTATATGGCAGTGTAGACTCAGATAATCCAGTTCAAAGCAGATAATGTGAGTTATCTATCTTGATATTCTGGATTATATGGCAGTATAGAAGGGTCCTCAAACTCTGCTTCTCAGTGTTTTGTACTTTGGCTCCCAGAAATCCCAGCCATTTTACCAGCTGTTAGGAATTGTGGGAGCTGAAGTCCAAAACAATTGGAGGAGCAGAGTTTGAGAAATACTGATCTGGCATAATCAGATAATCTGGGATCAGATCCTGGGATATGGGGACAGTGTGGAAGGGGGCCTCAAAATGCTTTTGAAATGAGTAACAATATGTTCTCTTTCCTAAACCTGTGAAATATATATTTTGGAGCAGGGAGTGAAGTATTAACAATGGAAGTTGTTCTGAACAAGGACAGAAGCGGAGCCCTAGAAGCCGTCTTACATTCCATGCTGATGCTGCTTCATATTGAAGGAAAAGAACGGATTCTATCCGAGTACAAAGCGCTACTCAGGCGCTTTCTACACTGCCATATAATCTAGATTCTCAAATCAGATAATGCACATAATCTGCTTGGAACTGGATTATATGAGTCTACACTGCCATAAAATCCAGTTGAAAGAAGACAATCTGGATTTTATATGGCAGTATAGAAAGGGCCTCAGTGCAGTGGGTTTTCTGATACTGCCTGTTCACTTTTTTTGCTGCACCATATTGAATGTATTGGATAGAAATACAAGAATCAGACTGAACAAGGGACACCGCTCATATTTTTATTTATTTATTTATTATTCAAACTTATATGCTGCCACTCCCCTAGGGCTCGGGGCGGCTTACAAGAACAGGCTAATATCTAACAATTTAAAAACATCTTAAAACATCTTTAAAACATCTTTAAAACATCTTTAAAACATCTTTCAAAAACATCAATAACAGAAATCAAAAGCCTGCTGAAACAGGTGTGTCTTACATGCACTGCGGAAGGCTGATAAGTCCCGCAAGGCACGAACTTCAGGTGGCAGGGTGTTCCAGAGAGATGGCGCCATTGCTGAAAAAGCTCTGCGTCTAGTTGTTGTTAGACGCAAGGTCTTAAAACCGGGGACTTCCAATAGGTCTTGGTTCTCAGAACAGAGGGATCTCTGGGGTTTGTAGGGGGTGAGGCAGTCCCTCAGACCATGTACATGGCCCTAGACCATGTAAGGCCTTAAAGGTAAGTACCATCACTTTGAAAGTGATCCGGTGCTCAATTGGTAACCAGTGCAGCTGCAGTAAGATTGGTGTTATGTGGCATCTCATCGGGACTCCCGCAAGGAGCCGGGCAGCTGCATTAAGCACCAATTTGAGCTTCCGGATCACCGACACAGGAAGGCCAATGTAAAGGCCGTTACAGTAGTCCAGTCTTGAGATGACCGTAGCCTGGATCACCGTAGCTAGGTTGTCCCTAGACAGATAGGGGGCTAGCCGTTTAGCCTGCCGAAGATGAAAAAAGGCGGTTTTGCTAACGGCGGAGACCTGGACCTCCATTGTCAGTAAAAGGTCCAAGAGGACTCCCAGACTCTTTACCAGTGAAGACGGGCATAGCGCTTCACCATCCAGAGTTGGCAACTGGATATCTCTGCTGCCCGGTCAACCCAGCCATAGTGAATTCAGCCATATCTCCGTCTTTGCTGGATTCACCCTCAACCTACTGGAACGCAACCATCCAATAACGGCCTCGAGGCACTGATGAAAATTTTCGGGTACAGAATCCGGTCGGCCTTCCATCTTTAACACAAGCTGAGTGTCATCAGCATATTGATAACACTCAAGCCCAAAATCTCGGACGAGCTGGGCAAGTGGTTGCACATAGATGTTAAACAACAGAGGGGAGAGAATGGCCCCCCGAGGAACCCCACAAAGTAGATGGAACCTTTCAGAGACCAGGCCTCCCCTCTCTACTCGCTGTCCACGGTTGTGAAGAAACTGCATCAATGGTATATTATGTAGTATAATATGTTAAAAGTGAGATTATAACTATCTTATCCTTTATTTTTCGTGTCAGAAGCGAACCGAGGGTACAAGCTGTAATTTATTTGAAAACACAAACAAAGTTTTAAAAACTTGGCATTATACTAAATGTCTTTTGACCAGTAGCTGGCTACGTGGAACGCCTCTGGTGTTGCTATAAGAAGATCCGCCATTGTGCATGTGGCAGGGCTCAGGCTGCATTGTAATACGTGGTCTGGGGTTTGCTCTTCTGCACACTCGCATGTCGTGGACACTTTGTAGCCCTATTTCTTAAGGTTTATTTTAGTTATTTATTTCATACATTTGTATCCCGTCCTTCTCACCCCTGGTTGAGGGGACCCAGGGCAGCTTCACAACCGGCAGTCATTAGATGTCAAAAACATCTAAGTAAGTCAAAGCGTGGTCCAGGATAACTCCCAAGTATTTTGGTGTGCTGCAGTGCTCCAGTGGGATTCCTTCCCAGGTAATCCTCAGAGCTCGAGATGCTCGTCTGTTCTTAATGTGAAAACCACACATCTGTGTTTTAGATGGATTAGGGATCAGCTGGTTTTCACTTTAATAGGCAGTAAGAGCACCTAAAACTTCAGAGAGCTTCTGTTCAACCATTTCAAAGCTCCCTGCTTGGATGGTGATGATGCAATCGTCAGCACAGATGAAACTCTCTGACCCTTCTGGCAATGGCTGATTTGTGTAAATGTTAAATATTGATGGAGCAAGCTTGCTCCCCTGCCAGAGATCGTTCTTCTGTTTTCACCATCTGCTTCTCTGGCCCTGGAATTCAACAAAAAAGCTCCTGTTCTGCAGCAGAGTTCCGATGAAGCAGGTGAGGTGGTAGTCCTTTGTAATATTATAAGTTTTTCTCAGGAGAAGGCGATGATTTACAGTATGATAAGCTGCTGACAGGTCTACGAAGACAGCTCCTGTATTCTGTTGCTTTTCAAAACCATCTTCTATGTGCTGAGTCAGGTTCAACACTTGGATGTGCCAACATTTATAATGTGCCAGAAGTAGAATGTGCAATCAGTAAGGTCCTATTTGTATTTTGACAAACCCGCCCTTCGCTGGTTACTTGAAATTTGATATTTCCAATTTATAAAAGGAGAAGTAGTGGCTAACAAAAACAGATCACCGAATAGATTTTTTTCTTCTTTCTCTGCCAGCATTATCAGGTAAACAACTTAATGACCTTCTACTCTTCCACTCTTTCTCTATCTTATGTTGGAGATATTTCTGGTTTATCTGTTTTTTTAGTAACCCTACTGTCCCACTTTTCTTTTTTGCAAACAGCTAGCTGTTTGTTTTCGATCTACTCATGTCGTTCCTCTGTTATCGGTATGAAAATTCCAATAATCTTTCTCCAGCATTCTCTGATTTAACATCATTATTATCAGATTCACTAAGACTGACTATTTCTCTTTATCATTCACAATTCTCTTATTGAAACAACTCTTGGGTTATTCTGTGAGTCACTCTGGCCTAAAACAAATTGCAATTTAAAAAATGCTCTGTATTCTACAGTTGGGGTATCCAGAAAATATTAAACAGTAAAAAGAGTGTTTTTTTCTTGCTGCATTGAGCAGAGAACCTTTTCTTAAGGGAAAAAAAAGATACAACTGACAAAGACTACAGTGAAGAAGGATGACTTCTACGGAAGACTCGGAAATTCTTAAAACGCTATTTCAGTATCAGAATGGATTTCTCATATCAAAAGTAAGATCTCTGTATATGTATGGTCTGTCTTTGTTATTAATTGTTCAATGCTGTTCAATGTGTTGTCAAAGGCTTTCATGGCAGGAATCACTGGGTTGTTGAGAGTTTTCCGGGCTGTATGGCCATGTTCCAGTCAGGAGAAAATGCTTCTGGAACATGGCCATACAGCCCAGAAAAATCACAACACACTGCTGTTTGTTTGTTTTCAAATAAAAATATTGCAGGAAGTCCTCTACCAAGCCCATTACATTCAATTTTAATTTGCTTGGGCCAGAACCTTGAATTCAGTGATTTCCATGTGGGTGGAGTGGTGAAGCCTCTCCTGGGTTCAGCACTTTGGCTAGCTCTTTAAAAATTTAGATTAAAATGTAGCACAGAGTGGATGTCTCCTGACAGGGCAGACATCAGGTGACAGAGCAAACGTGTTGGGAAGCATTCACACCACAACATTGTCCTCTTTCTTTTCTTTTTCCTCCCTATTCCTCATATTCTTTCCCTTCTTTCCCATTTTTTTCTTTTCCTCCACTCCGCTGTTTGTTCAATCTCCCAGTCTATATTTACCTGACCAGGCACCAGAATTCTTTCTTTCTCTCTTGTTTTAAACCATGTGAAAAGGTTGTGGACCCTGCAAAGGGAAATGGCACACAGAATTTTATAAAGGCAGTGCTGCAGCTTTCAAACAGATTTTTAATTCACTATCTTTAATTAAGCCATTGTGAGATTACGAATTATCCTGGTTTACTAGAGAAAGAGGTTAGAGGTGCAGAGATGCATGTCCCTCTGCAAGGGTTATATTCATGCAAATTGGGGGAAGATTTACTGAGTTCTCATTGATTGCACTATGTAACACAATTTGGAAATTGTTATGTTCCTGGTTTGAAAGTGTAATTCCTGTTTAATTGTGTGGTACTTAGAATCATAGAATCATAGAGTTGGAAGAGACCTCATGGGCCATCCAGTCCAACCCCCTGCCAAGAAGCAGGAAAATTGCAGATGGCCATCCAGCCTCTGCTTCAAAGTCTCAACAAAGGAGCCTCCAACACACTCCGGGGCAGAGAGTTCCACTGCTGAACAGCTCTTTCACACAGTGAGGAAGTTCTTCCTAATGTTCAGGGGGAACCTCCTTTCCTGCAGTTTGAAGCCATTGTTCTGCGTCCTAGTCTCCAGGGCAGCCTGTAATGTAACCTTCATTGGTCATTTATGAATCCTTTCCATTTTTCATTTTCTTCCTGTTATTTCCAGATTATGTTTACTGCTGCTGAGCTGGGAGTATTTGATCTGCTGAGGGAATCAGAAGAACCCCTGACCGCCGAGGCTATTGCTGAAGGCCTGGGAACCAGTCACATAGGAATGCAAAGGCTGCTGGAAGCCTGTGTGGGTTTGAAACT
The DNA here is from genome assembly GCF_035594765.1 of Anolis carolinensis. Taxonomy (NCBI): domain Eukaryota; kingdom Metazoa; phylum Chordata; class Lepidosauria; order Squamata; family Anolidae; genus Anolis; species Anolis carolinensis. The sequence goes on from NC_085843.1 coordinate 113,811,843, forward strand.
GCTGAGAATGGAAATGAGGGATAACAAAGGTAACCATATCAGAGTAGGGGAGTATACTGGAGCACACAAGCACCTACGTTCATTTCAGATCTCAGGCTTAAGTTGTGGTTGCTGAAAAGAGAGCCAGAGCTACAGAAAATGCATCTAGATCAGAGCTTTCCAAGCATTTCATGTTGGTGACACACTCTTTAGACATGTATCATTTTTTGACACAGTAATTCAGTTTTTACTGGTAAACTAGTGGTTAAACCAACCCCTTATAAGAGATACAGACACATGTATGTATGGGGGCACACATCTCGTGAAAACATTTCATTTACATATTTTAAAATATATGATTTATTGCTTATTTTACATAGACTCAGAGGTTTCTTGTTATTTTCACCTACACACTGCAGCCAACACTAATGTGTTGCAACACACAGTTTGAAAATCTCTGATCTAGAGTCTCTCTTGATGTAATTCATTGAACTCCTAGTTTGGTTCAATGTTAAACCATTCTTTCCTCTTCACTGCTGCCATTTCATGTTTTTTCATTCATTTATTCAACAGTCTGTCCTACCTTTAAATCAACGGCTAGAGGTCATTCTCTATAGAATTATCCCATTTATTTATGCACTAGTCTGTCCTACCTTTAAACAGGGAATGGGCCGGAGATGTCAATGCCTTGGTCCTTTCATTGTTGGCTGCTGCTTCCCGGTGGATGTCAGGTGGTGTGATGCTGGCTAAGTAGTATAATTTTTCAAGTGGTGTAGTAGCCTCTTGTGTGTTGCCTAAGCCAACACAATGCTATCTTTTTATTACACAACCTATATATTTCAGGTTTCTTTGGTTTTCTTACTATAGTGGGGTCACATCTTCAACATACCTCTAAGTTGGTATCTCTGAAAATATTGGTTCTGCTATTTGTCTGCAGTGTCCTTCCAGTATCACACTCTAGATGAGGCTAAAAAAATAGAAAATTGCAATATCACAGTATTAAATATACAGCATTGTAACACTAAGATGCTCTTCTGAAAAATTGAACCTAAATATCAGTGATGGTTAAATGGAAAAGACCTTGATAAATATGCTCACATTTTAATGTACACTTAATTGGTCTTTTCACAGTGAATACTTAAGAGAGCTACAATTTTTATGAGTGCTATTTCACATTTTTGGTATTGGTTGTTGGATGGATAATATGGATGGATGTATCCATTGCCTTAATTATTGCCTCTGTAAAAATTAAGTTATTGAGAACATTGAAAAACATGTGTATATGTTGCTTAACCAGAAGTTTTATCAAGAGAAAAACACAAAGGGGGGTTGGATGGATTGCCCATGAGGTCTCTTCCAACTCTATGATTCTATGATTCTATAGTTTTACAAGAAACTGTCAAACTGCAGTAATTCTACAGTGTAGTAGATGCATCCTTAGGCCTCTTCAACACTGCCATACAATTCAGATTATCAAAGCAGATAATCCCCATTCTGCTTCAAACTGGACAATATGTGTCTATACCGCAAATTATTCCCGTTCAAAGCAGACAATCTGGATTTCATATGGCAGTGTGGAAAGGTCCATAGTCAACTGTGTGTAACTGCTATTGTTTGATGGGGCGGGGGGGGGGGGGGGGCAATTATGGCTTATCAAAACTCTTTCTTTCAGGGTTTACATCACAATCTGTTTTCCCCTATATTGTAAGGTTTTTATGGAAACACAGCCCTTGCTGATCTCTATCTTGCTAAATCAAGCCCAAAGTCTCAGTATTCTGACATGAAGTTCGATTCTGAACTATACTATCCCAGTTTTCAATACTTGGCAGACGCTGTAAGGTAAGGATGCTCGAAGGAAACTGCTTCAGAAATGGGTACACTCTATAGCCAAATGAAAACACATTATGTTTGTTTATTGCTATCATCTGCCTTTTTTTAAAAGTTAAATTGGGATAGCATGAAGCCACTCCAAAGTACCCCCATTTAGGTAACCCAGTCTTACCGGAGAAGCCTGATAGCACCACAGGTCTCTCTTACATGTGTGTGTGTGTGTGTGTGGGGGGGGGGGGGGAATCCACTATTTCCTCATGCCAGGAGGACTGTAGGGACCCAAATGGGAGGCTGGAGGGGAGGGGGCAGGCATCCTCCTGCTCCTCCAGGCTTTTCAAAGCTCGAAGAAGTGATGTGGCTTTGGGGACACATCCTTGGTGTTGTGGAACACCAATCTCCACAGGCCCAATACCACATTAGATCCACGCCTTTCAGTAAGGTCTGAATCATTGAGGTATTAAATTAATATGGAATAAACCAGGGAAACCTTGGTTTACTCTGCATTAATTTGCCTCCAGTAAAACCGAGACAGGTTCTGCATTTTGGGCTTGTCTGGATGAGCCCTAAGAGTATAGTCCAGAGTGTCTAAGAGTCAACCTGGAAGTGGTGCCTGTCTTTTCAAAAATGGAAGCATGTGAAGTTGTCCTTTCTCTCCTACCCACAGTTGTGGAACAAATTAAATTGGCAAGATCATGGCCATATCCATTCTTCATGGAATTGATCTTTTTAATGCATTATATTTGGTTGAGAGCTGAAGCCTGATCAAAAGTATCTGATGTGTGTGTGTATACAAGGTAGGATAGAATTCAGAATTTACAGATGAGTTGTAAACACTGATTTGAGTCAACTAATCCTTACCTATGCTGTGTTGACATTTTGAATAGAGGAGTGAATTTCAAATTTCTAAATGTTGGTGTTAAACACCAGTTCAGCTACAAAATCCCTCTGGGTAACCCTGAGCAAGTTAGGCACTCACAGCCCCAGAAAATCCTGTGGTAAGTTGACCTTAGGGTCAGCATAAGTCAGAAATTGAAGGCATATAACAACAAGTAATAAACAGTACTACATATTTATTCAGTTGTGTGTATTGTATGATATAGTTTGGAGAAGAGTGTAATGTTGATTTTACTGCTTAGGCTGACTCATTTTTATTTACTAAAATGTTTTATTCCAGGGAAGGAAAAAATCAGATCACATCAATATATGAGTCTCCAATGAAAGATTTTTTCCAGGCTATTTATAGGTAAAGGTAGTATTTTTCTCTGTCATGTTTTAAAGAGAATGGGAAAAGACAGAATGGTTCTTGTCATTTACGCACAACATATGATTTCAATTCCTAGGTCAGAGGAAGGGATACAACTATATTTTGGTGCTTTGAAAAATTCTTGGATTCTGTATTGTAGAGAAATGATATCTGAGTTTGATCTTTCTCAGTTTCATCATATTTGTGATCTGGGAGGTGAGTAATACACATTAGTGTCTACATATCAATCATGGCCTCTTTAATCTCTACCAATTCTTTGGAAAGTTTCACTTTCTGGATACTGATCGACTCCTTTGCATAGATTTCTCTGTTTCTAAAAATATTCACAGTCTGCAGTGTGGAAACCTCTTTATTGAAAAATATGCAAGACAAGTGAGTGCATTAAACAGTGTGATCCCAAGGCAGGGAAAAACTCTTTTTTATTACAGAATGAGTTAGACTGAAATCTCTTATTCTGAACACTTCTCAGTGTAATTTGATGAAGCCCCTAGACGACTTTGTTTCTTTAGGCTCTATACTAAACTTTGACTCATGTCAAATCCTTAGAGCTACATAAGAACTGATGCTCAATTTTGCCATTGGCTCAAACTGATGGACAGTCATATTTCATATATCACCCCAAATGTGTACACTAGGAAGTTTTTGGAAGTAGATTGAATAGTACAGCATATAAATGTTTTTAAATGTTCTTATATTCTGTCCTTTTTTAAAGGAGGAAGTGGCATCTTCGCCGAAGAACATATTTTGTCATACCCAAATTCTTCTGTGACCATTTTTGATCTACCAGAAGTAGTGGAAAAAGCAAAAAAGAATTTTGTAGCCTTAGAAGAAAGCCAGATTTCATTCCAGGGAGGTAAAATATGTTTTGTCCTGAGACATGACCATGGAAACTGCTCTTATCAAGTCAAGCCACGAGTTCAGCAAAAAATAAAAAAATAAAAAAATGCTATATCAGTATTTCAGTGTCAAACAGCTTAAAGCATCTGATTCAATGTTCACAAGTTTTACTTGCAGTTCTTTGTGCAAAGAAACTTATTTCAGCTAGCTACAGCAAGAATTTTTAAATATAAAATAGGTGAAGATAATATTATTTTTCAATCCTGATTATGCCTACTAGTATATAACTATTATAAAATATAAACAGAGTTTATTGGGTGATAACAATTGCATCATTTGTTTAACAAAAAGTGTACAAAAACTGTATATTAACTCTGAAAATGGATAATCACAAGCCCAATAGTGTCACTGGATACAAGCCAAAGAGTTATCTAGGACCTGAAGTTTCCATTTTGGAGATCTCTGACCTGCTCTTATGACTATCCATGCAATCTTTCACCCTATTTAAGGCCCTATATCTGACATAAAACCACTAGCACAACTGAGCAGTCTTATGCCATTGTTTAAGAAGTTATGAAGCCACATCCACAATACAACAAATCCTGTATTGGATGCCACATTTATGTTAACTATGAACATGCACAACCACTCATATAACTTGCCCCAAACCAGGGACCTCATCAGAAAGGCCAGGTGAAGTGTTCCGCTTTCCCTGGCTTTGCACTTATGGGATGATGAAAATCCGTCACCCCACATGCAGCTCCCTCTCAACAACGCTTTCCCCACCACATGGGGAAAGCATCACCCTCCTGGCGAGAGCACAACATGGGAAAACTTCCCATGTGATGGGGGATGCGTCCAATGATTCTTCCACCCTGGTTGGGGGCAGGGTCTTTGCTGGATGCTAAATTCTCTCCGCTTGATGAGGTCATTACACAATGATGCCACTGAATACAGGTCAAAAAATCTCCAGTCTCTTTCTTGTCTAACTGCACCACAGAATGCAGTTAGGTCTGGTTTAGGTAATGTTTGCCCCAGTAGATAGCAGGACCAAAATGATGAGCAGACATACCTTAGCAGTAGTAAATTTTAAAGGATAGAATTACTTTCTATTTATGTAAGACAACATGTTTAATTACATCACTTTGCTGTACCGATCTTCTTGTAGGGGATTTTTTTAAAGATTCTGTTCCTGAGGCTGACTTGTATATTCTATCAAGAATCTTGCACTTATGGGATGATGAAAAGTGCATGCAACTGCTAACGAAACTGTACAAAGCCTGCAAGCCTGGTATGTGTACTCAGAGAGTTAAAATGAACAGAACTGCAGTTTGCTGGCTGTTATGGACAAATGGCCAAGGCAAAACTTATTGTCTTTGAATTTGTTTCCTGAGCTCTGAATCTCTTGGAATTTCTCAAAAGTACAGAAGTACAGATCAATTTACTCCTGTTGGTTCCAAAACTCACCCTGCTCTTGTTCCTCCAATTATGACTTTGCTGGATTGGGTTGCTGAGCCTTCAGTGTGAACTTGTGGTTGTGTGGCTTCTTTACCACTTCATCACATGTACTAAATTGCACTGACAGGAATTTGTGGCAGGCATCCTCAGAGGCAAGTGAGATTGTTGCAATTGTCACATCAAGATAAAATTCCTTAGAAATAAGACCCACTGAGTTCAATAAAACTCTAAACTCTTTCAGGGCTTGTCTGGCCATGTTCCAGAAGCATTATCTCATTATTATCAGAGGCAAGTGGGAATTTAGCAACTGGCCACCTTAGCATTGAATAGCCTTGCAGTTTCAAAGCCTGGTTGCAATTCTGCATTGATCCAAGTATCCAGATCTTTAGGATTTAGAAGACGGATTATATGGCAATACTGATGGGACCCTAGATAATGTCACTTCAATATAAAATTCCTTGGAAATAAGGCCCACTGAGTTGAATTCAACTCTAGCGCCTTTCAGAGCTGTCTAGGCAGTGTTGCAGAAGGTTTATTAAACCATGTGGGAAAGGATAACAAGCAATGACAATATCTTCTTTAGGGCCCTCAGTATCACAGGTAATTTTTCTTCCTATTCTTATCCGAAATCCTGTGTCTATACCTCCAAAATCTGTCAGACTTTTTTTTCTGAAATCAAAAACCCTGTTTACATTGATAAAACTCTGGACCCTTCCACACAGCCATAAAACCCAAAATCTTAAGGCAGATGATGCACAATATCTGCTTCGAACTTGATTACCTGAGGGCCTTTCCAGACAGGCTCTGCATCCCAGGTTTTCTGTTTATGCCAGATTATCTGGCAGTGGGGACCAGAGCTGGCCCTAGGTAATTTTGGGGGGGTAGGCAAACCAAATCTTTGCACCCCCTCGAATTTGCCCCCCCCCCCCACAAACCAATACCTGAGAGCTGGGGCGGCAGGGACCATCGCTCGCCAAATGGCCGAATCGCGAGTTCTCGCAAAGTCTTGCGAGGTCTCCCGAGAAGAACCTGGCCTTCCTGGAGCCTGGCCTTCCTCGTTCAGCTGTTTAGCAAGTGATGTTCCCTGCCGGCACCACCATCGCTGGGGACCATCGCTCACCAAACGGCCGAACGAGGAAGGCCAGGCTCCAGGAAGGCCAGGCTCTTCTCGGGAGACTTCGCGAGACCTCGCGAGGTCTCCTGAGAAGAGCTAGGCCTTCTTGGAGCCTGGCCTTCTTCGTTCGGCCATTTGACGAGCGATGGTCCCCGGTGGTGGCAGCACCTGGACAAACACCAGCGCTAAATTTACACTGGGGCACTGTTGAGGATCTGAAATGTAGCATGGTGGGCTAGTTGGTGAAGTTAAACTGCAGTCTTCAAAATACCACTGAAATCAATACTCATACATTTTGTTTTTAACATTTATTTTGAAAAAGGTGGTGGAGTTTTAGTAATTGAACCTGTTCTTGATGAGGAAAGAGTCAAATACTTTGGCGCTCATTTTGCTTCCATAAAGCTGCTCGTCCATACTGATGGGAAAACCCGGACTCCATCAGAGCACAAAGCACTCCTCACTGCAGCTGGCTTCAAGGAGATTCAAGCAAAACATGGAAGTGTGTATGGTGCCCTTTTGGGACGAAAATAATGACACCCTTGTTCTTTCTTTTCCAACGTCTAAAGGAAATTGGGATAATAAAGCTCAGTTCACCTTCTTTCTTATTTCAAGATACTACTAAGCCCTCCATATTTCATATGGTGATCATGGTAAACCTATTGAAAGAACATGAACCTGGGGCAAGCCAGTGACACCCAGGTCGAAGCATGTTTGGCCAGAGTTCACAACGAGGTCACTTTGCTTCATTTTATAAGGAGCAAGATATCATGAAGAATAATAGTAATAATAAAAATATAAAATTGATAGGTGACACATGTGGGGCTCACAATGGGGGAGAAACATGAGATCCAGCATCCCCATTGTATTGGGAAACGCAGGTTATCATCCGTGGGGCTTTCAAGGGGCTCTGATCTCCCCTGTGTTTCCCATGGAGGACAAAGAAAAGGGATCCCAAAAGTTCCTCAGCAGCCCAGCAGGCAAAAAAAAAAGAAAAAAAGGCTTTTGGGGTTCCTCTAGAACTGGGAGACAGTGCAAGGGGATAGGAAATCCGGCACAAGGGAATTATGGGTTAGGGAGTTAGAAACAGAGAGAGGAGGGGAAATGAATGGCAAGGGAAAAGAAGCAAAATGGGCAGTAGAGTCTAGTCTAAAGGAACAGAAAAATGTGTGTAAAGGTAATAGAGAGAGACAGAAAGATACATTTCAAATTTGACAAATGAGGGCAAGATTATAGAATATATTGTTCACTGGGCTTTTTTCTCTTGCCAGCCCCCAGACCAAAAGCCCAGAAATGCAAAGCCCCCTCCGCCCAGCTTTTGACAAAGGGCCTTCTGCCTGAAAACTAAGGACTCAGTTAATTGTTTCTTACCCCAGTTAACAGCTCTAAAACAAAAGAGAAAATCTACATTTCTAAGCCTCCAGACCAAAGGCTAGCAAAAGGGGGAAAACAGCTGGGCTTGGCAAAGGTCAAATACCTTTTTTGACATGGGTTCCAGTAATAAATTAGTTACCTTCTGCTATAAATATATGAAATGTAGGACATAAAGCCTTGATTAAATCTAACATGGGAAGGGTCCTTGTTGTTGTTGTTAATGCCTTTGCAAACTGAACAAGATTTAACTCTTATTATCCAGCCTGGTGTCCTTGGAAAACTGTAAAAGTCAAAGGGGTGTCACCTTTGACTTCAGAAAGAATGTTCTTGGTCCTCACTTTAAATACCATAGCTCCATACTATGAAGTCTTGGGAGGTATCGTTTTCCAAGGTCCATCTACACTGTGAAATGAATGCAGTTGGACCTTACTTTAAATACCATAGCACCATATTATGCAGTCCTGGGAATTATGGTTTTTCAAGGTCCACACCCTTCTCTGTGGGGCAAGAAAGAGGCTCTCATTTCACTCCAAACTGCTTCTATTCAAGCTATATTTTTCTATATTCTGTGAGCTGTCATTTCTTATTTCACAAGAAGATGCCCCATTTCTTTTCGGGAGACACCCAGCCAAGGTTTCTGCTGCAGCTACTGCTATAGCAACACAGATTACACATTACACGTGTCTCTCACTCAATAGTTTGGCTGGGAAAGCTTGTCAGCATTTTCGCTGATATTCTTGTCTAACTAGCTCAGCAATATATCACATAAATCAGCCCAGCAATATATCACATAAAAAGTCCTGGTTGCAACCACTACAACCTAGAAACAAAAAGAAGCTGAGGTGTCTTCCCTCTCACCAGCACTTTTCAGTCCCTACTTGAGCAACTCATATGTATTACACAGCGCTAGCAAATATTAATGGCAGTAGTATTTTGGACATCCTTGAAGTACAGAATGGCATTTTATCCATTTTTGTTGTTTGTATGCTTTTGAGGGTGAGACATATTTGGATTCTCTAGAGGAGGATTCGCTGTTTTGCGGTTTTTCAATAAACTCTAAAAGACTATTATAAATCATAAAAAATTACAATTTACAGCTTAAGGAAGGGAGGAAGGAGAAGCCAAAGGGAGAGAAAAGGAGCCCAAGCGGTAACAGGAGGCGGAGGTGGCGATTTATCAATACATGATTGGTTGATAAAGACTTAAAATAGTGTATAACTACTAAAATAATGTATAAATATTAGAATAAGTAGTGTCCCTACTTTGCAGATTTTCACTTATTGCAGGTGGTCCTGGAACCTAACCCCCACGATAAGTGAGGGAACACTGTAGTACAATCTCCATAATGCAGTGGTTCTCAACCTGTGGGATGCGGCCCAGCAGTGGGCCACGAGAATGAAAATCCAGTCCACAAATGTAGTATTCTTCGTATATAACAAACTCACCAGCCAGCAGAGTCATGTAATAAAGGTGTTTATTCAAGCACCAGGAAGGTTACTCCTGAGGCTTTGGCTGCACAAGCATTATATCCCATACCATCAGTAGTTTAAATACATTGCAGGTGTAACAACCAGAGAGTGTGGCTTAAAGGCACAGTATACCACAACAAACCTCCTTCCTCTTTATTTTATTTTATTAATTTTATTTCTGCTCCTTTCTGCAGAGCTGACCATTGCATTGGATAGAGCACAACAGTTCTAGATTATTAAATATGATTTTCTGTGGGTGAGTAGATTACAACCACTGGATGGCATATGTTCTGCATCCGAAACTAGAGCTGAAGTGATCTATCCATTGCAGTTTTCTGAATCAGCACCCCAAATAACCAAACCAAATCTAAAGTTGACCAAAAACTTATTTGTAATCCTTTTGGTACTAAGGTTGGAGAGTGGTCCTGGTCAAACTGGTCCCCAGTCAAGTGGGCCCTGGTCAAAGTGGGCCCTGGTTAAAGTGTGCACTGGTCAAAGGAGGCCCTATCTAAAGGCCCTTCCAGACCAAATACTACCAGGATTTAGTCTCTACCCCCAACCCAAAACCCAGGTTTTCCAAAGGTTGACCCAGAAGGGCATGGAGTCATCCCCAGACCCCCATTTAGCCCCAAATCTTACCTGAGAGGCCTGACTGCATGCTCAGGCTTCTTCGTTGAGAGCTCCTAGCACATCAAAATTATATTTTGGAAGGTTGGGAAGGAAGAGGAGGCCCCTTAGGTAGGTTTTGGGGCTAAATGACGGGCTGGGAGGGGAGGGTGGGGTGCCATCCTGCTCCTTCAGGCTCCAGAACAGGATCACTTTGGAGACTGACTCTGGGGATTGTGCAAACAGTCTCGGGAGTCAATCCCCATAGGGCCCATACCTGCAAAGATCTGGACCTGACATTAAAGTCCAGCTCTTTCCAGGTGTTTAATTCATCTGGAATATACTGGCTCTCTGCACTGGCTGTTGTTCTGTAATCCTTTACTTTCTATAGTGTACCTGAAATATTGCTAACTGGGTATGCCTCAGTGAACCAAATAGGTTTAAGTAATTCTACTATATGTTGCTTAGTTATCAAGACAACTTCCATCTTCTTCTTGTTCAATCATTTTTCCAAAAATATGTGATGCTTCCTCAGTAAAAGTGCTGGTAATGAGACAGTGAGCCTCAAGTCTTTAGTCTCCTAAAACGGGATTCTCTCTCAATCTGTCAGCCTCTGTTTCTTGCAGACAGGTAGGTGGGCAGGCAGGCAGGAGCCTGGGCTCTTGCAAATTCAAGTTCCATATTGAGAAGTTGTCGCCTATAAATTTGGGAACTGTCAACTCAGTACTGCAGGAGGTCACAATTGCTTCTGTTCTCACATGTAACCTAGTTCTTTGATCTATCTTATTCGTTCACAGATCTCTTATAAACAATTTCCTGGGGTCCATTAATGTGATAAAGAGTATGTGCATGGATTAGAAATCCTTATCAAGGAGAAACAAACTGAATACTTTATTATGGGAACTCAATTTTAGGATAGGAAAGCTACTGTCTTAGATAGGGAGAGAAGATGTAGAAAAATAACATTGAGAGCTCTGTCCCCAATAATACATTATGCAGAACTCTGGGAAAGATGTGGGGCTCTTGGACACAGCTGAGTAGCTTGTCCTTGAGGAATGTATGGGGAATGAGTCTGAGGAAGAGGTCAGTTTAGCGCTGTAGAATTCAGTCAAAAATGAAGAGGAACAGGAACAAGAGCAACAAGGTCAGTTCTCATGAGGTCTGCAGAGCATCTTATAAGATTCAACATAGGAAGCAGACTCTGTCAGCCCCCAGAGGAGTCGTGTGCTAGGAACAAAAAGACAAAGGAAAGGAAGAAGACCTGGACTTTTCAGTGTGTTGCTGGGTCTCAGAAATTGAAGCAAAATGGCGGGATAGAAGCTGTGAACTGCTGGTATGAGGGTTGAATGAAAAGTAATGTCTCCACCTTCGTAACTCAACAGATGGCAGTACTGGTATGCGGCAGGTACTGGCTTGTTCAGTAGACTTTCCTCTACAGTTCCATTTGGCCGGAAGCCTTAGAATTGAACGGTTGTGTTGTCAAAGTGTGAAGTCTGGAACCCTGCGCAGACGGTTGGTCAATGCGACTTAAGCAACATGCTGTCACTGAATTCTTGACAGCAGAAGGTGTCACCCCAAAGGAGATTCATCAGAGAATACAAGCTGTTTATGGTGATTATGTTGATGTGAGTACTGTGTGTTGTTGGGCGAGTAAGTTTAAAGAATTTGAGATGGGAACATCTGACTTGCATGACAAACAAAGAGTTGGACGTCATGTGACAGCAACCACAGAGTTTCACAAGCAAAAGGTTGACAAATTGATTTGGGATGATCATCGTATCACACAGAAATTTCAAGCATAATCAGCATTTCACAAGAATGTGTGGGTCACGTGATTGCTTTGCTTGGCTATCAGAAGATCTGTGCACAATGGGTACTGTGAGATGCTGGTTGTGGAAACAGAGTGTCAACTTCTTCTGTGACGGCTTCAGAAAACTTGTTCATCATTGGCAGAAATGTGTCCAATTGTTTGGTGATTATGTGGAAAAGTGAATAGTGGTAGTTAAAGAGCACATTCAAAGGATTATTTTTGTGTTTGATTTGTTAAAATATTCCCATCCAAACCCAAGTAACAAAGGAGGAGGCATTACTTTTCATTCAACCCTCGTATATTTGGCTGGTCTCACCTCCCATCCACACTGCAGAATTATAGCATTTTGATTGCCACAGTTCCACCTTATGGAATCCTTGAGCTTGTAGTTTGGTCTTGCAACAGAACTCTCTGTAAGCCCTTCTGCACATGCTGTAAAACCCGGAAGTAACTGGATTAAAAGGGGAGGGTGGGCTAAATGCAGGAGGAATTGAGTTAACAGGTGAAAAGCACGTGTTAAAAAGGTACGCTTAAAACCCAATTTCACCTGAAAAATCTGCACCTTTGCATGATCGTATATTCCTGAAGTCATGCTAAGCACATGCTTTCCTTCCCTTACCCCCTGTCTAGACTGCTTCAGTGCATATGCATTTTTTAAGCCTGAAAAAGCAGACCAGCTGATCGGGCTGTCAAATGGACACACGGGTGGCTCAAGGGAAGCACAAGTGGAAACTAATTAGAATTCTCTGACATTCTTTCTTTAATACTTTATAATCTTAAACAGAGCTTAAATTAACTATTGGAGGAAGAAAGAGATCAGTTAGGACTCTGTTTGTGTTATATTAAGATATTCACATGTGCACAAATACAGTCCAGTGCATAATGGAGTGAAATTGGCAAAAAAATCCTCAGCTATTAAGGAAAAAGGGACATAGAAAAGGAAGGAGGAAGAGTAAAACTTTCTGGACTTTTCAATATGTTGCTGTGTCTCAGAAAGTGAAGCAAAATTGCAGGATAAAACCTGTGAACTGCTAGTACATTTGTGCAACTGCATGAGCTCTTAGAATCATAGAATCATAGAATCATAGAATAGTAGAGTTGGAAGAGACCTCATGGGCCATCCAGTCCAACCCCCTGCCAAGAAGCAGGAAATCACATTCAAAGCACCCCCAACAGATGGCCATCCAGCCTCTGTTTAAAAGCCTCCAAAGAAGGAGCCTCCACCACAGTCCGGGGGAGAGAGTTCCACTGCCGAACAGCCCTCACAGTGAGGAAGTTCTTCCTGATGTTCAGGTGGAATCTCCTTTCCTGTAGTTTGAAGCCATTGTTCCGTGTCCTAGTCTCCAGGGCAGCAGAAAACAAGCTTGCTCTCTCCTCCCTATGACTTCCCCTCACATATTTGTACATGGCTATCATGTCTCCTCTCAGCCTTCTCTTCTGCAGGCTAAACATGCCCAGTTCTTTAAGCCGCTCCTCATAGGGCTTGTTCTCCAGACCTTTGATCATTTTAGTTGCCCTCCTCTGGACACATTCCAGCTTGTCAACATCTCCCTTCAACTGCGGTGCCCAGAATTGGACGCAGTATTCCAGGTGTGGTCTGACCAAGGCAGAATAGAGGGGTAGCATGACTTCCCTTGATCTAGACACTATACCCCTATTGATGCAGGCCAAAATCCCATTGGCTTTCTTAGCAGCCGCATCACATTGTTGGCTCATGTTTAACTTGTTGTCCACGAGGACTCCAAGATCTTTTTCACATGTACTGCTGTCAAGCCAGGCGTCCCCCATTCTGTATCTTTGCATTGCATTTTTTCTGCCAAAGTGAAGTATCTTGCATTTGTCCCTGTTGAACTTCATTTTGTTAGTTTCAGCTCATCTCTCTAGTCTGTCAAGATCATTTTGAATTCTGCTCCTGTCTTCTGGAGTGTTAGCTATCCCTCCCAGTTTGGTGTTGTCTGCAAATTTGATGATCGTGCCTTCTAACCCTTCGTCTAAGTCGTTAATAAAGATGTTGAATAGAACCGGGCCCAGGACGGAGCCCTGCGGCACTCCACTTGTCACTTCTTTCCAAGATGAAGATGACGCATTGGTGAGCACCCTTTGGGTTCGTTCGCTTAGCCAATTACAGATCCACCTAATCGTAGTTTTGTCTAGCCCACATTTTACTAGTTTGCTTGCCAGAAGGTCGTGGGGCACTTTGTCGAAGGCCTTACTGAAATCCAGGTATGCTACATCCACAGCATTCAGAGATTTTGATTTTTTTTTTTACTACAACTAGTTTAGCTTTAAGCCAAAATCAAAGAACAGTTTCTTATAAAGCAGAGGTAAGGATATGGTTTTCCAGGTTTAGGTAGCTCCTGTCGTGCCTCACCACTGATAAAATGCCTAGATCTGTTTACCTAGTGAACCCATTATTTTTGAAATTCCAATTGGTGTTCAAAAATAGCTTTGGGAGGAATATGAGACCATGCTGGATGTTCAAAGCCTGAACTTTCCTCCCACAGAAATGTTGAGCTGTGATTTTGGATATTGGTGCCATTGAGCTGTGCACGTTCCTGGTTAATACATTACACTTCTTCCCTAAAACAGACCTGGCTTGTTAATTCTTATTCAGCACCATATTGCTTAAACCATATACTTTCCTATAGGTCAGCACCATCCAGGTTAAACTGTATTTTCCTTTAACGTGAACTTCTGATCCCTAGTTATTTGGAAATCTTAACCTTCACTCCTCATGCCCCTTCTACACTCCCCCTATACCCCAGGATCTGATCCCAGATTATCTGTTTTAAACTGGATTATATGAGTCTCCACAGCCAGATCATCTGGGACAGTGTTTCTCAGGCTTCTTCTACAAGCTGTGTAAAAACCCGATTATCTGCCTTGAACTGGATTATATGGCAGTGTAGACTCAGGTAATTCAGTTCAAATCAGATAATGTGAATTATCTATCTTGATATTCTGGATTATATGGCAGTGTAGAAAGGCCCTCAAACTCTACTTCTCAGTGTTTTGTACTTCAGTTCCCAGAAATCCCAGCCATTTTACCAGTTGTTAGGAATTGTGGGAGCTGAAGTCCAAAACATCTGGAGGAGCAGAGTTTGAGAAATACTGATCTGGGATAATCAGATAATCTGGGATCAGATCCTGGGATATGGGGGCAGTATGGAAGGGGCCTCAAAAAGGTTTTGAAATGAGTAACTGTATGTTCTCTTTCCTAAGGAATATATTCCTTTGGAAAATATATTTTGTAGCAGGGAGTGAAGTATTAACAATGGAAGTTGTTCTGAACAAGGACAGAAGCGGAGCCCTAGAAGCCATCTTACATTCCATGCTGATGCTGCTTCATATTGAAGGAAAAGAACGGATTCTATCCGAGTACAAAGCGCTACCCAGGCGCCCTCTACACTGCCATATCATCCAGATTATCAAATCAGATAATACACACAATCTGCTTGGAACTGGATTATATAAGTCTACACTGCTATAAAATCCAGTTCAAAGCAGACAATCTGGATTTTATATGGCAGTGAAGAAAGGGCCTCAGTGCAGTGGGTCCATTTCAAGGAGGTTCACTTCAAGAAAAGACATTTCTACAGTGCCTTTGTGGGGAGATAGTAATCTTACCCCTGCTCCATTCATGTTCAATGTTTATAATAAAAACTTTCAACATCTTAACCCCTCTATTCCGCTCATTGTCCTAGATGCCAGTTTATTTCAATGGAAAAAAGATGACAACATGACAACATTTTATTGCTCTCACCTAACTGATCTCAGCAAAGCTTGGAAGGTTGCATTTCAAAAGTAAATCATTACAATTGCCTGTCACGCTGTTTGAGAAATAGATCTTTGTCTTTACTTGTTTAAAAAGGCATTTTAAAGATTCTGTTTGTAAGGTTGACCTCCACAAAGTCCTCAAAGCTGCATGTTTGTTCAGCAGGAATAGTTAAACCTGAAGTTTACAAACTATGCTGACCAACTGAGCAAACTGCAACTCATCAAGGACATTATTGATGCATTAACTTTTAATCCTTCTGCAAGGACACTCTTCTTTTAATTTCATTAAATCTTGCCCAGTCACGAGAGGTTTTTTAAAAACTATTTATTCTTGTCTGAATTAGTACGGTATTACATGCCTACCGAAGACAGTTTGTTTTCTGATAGTGTCATGTTCCCAGCTGTCATGTATTGGATAGAAATACAATAATCAGACTACTAGTATATAGTAATTATTAGAGCATGTAAGGAAAAAAAAATGCACAAATTCAGTTTGTTAAGTGGGTAAGATTTCAGTTTATAAAAAGAGGTGAAGATGCATATTTGCAAGAGAAATACCTGAAAATGAAAACTGGACAAGAAACGAAGCTCAAATTAAATGCATTAGTGGTATATTATGTAGTATAATATGTTGAAAGTGAGATTATAACAATCTTCTCCTTTATTTATCATGTCAGAAGTGAACTGAGGGTACAAGCCGTACTTAATTTAAAAACACATTTTTTTTTTAAAAAAACTTGGCATTATATTAAATGTCCTTTGACCAGTAGCTGGCCACTTGGAGTGCCTCTGGTGTTGCTATAAGAAGGTCCTCCATTGTCCATGTGGCAGAGCTCAGGCTGCTTTGTAATAGGTGGTCTGTGGTTTGCTCTTCTCCACACTCGCATGTGGCAAACTCCATTTTGTAGCCCCATTTCTTAAGGTTGGCTCTGCATGTTGTGGTACCAGAGCGCAGTCTGTTCAGTGCCTTCCAAGTTGCCCAGTCTTCTGTGTGCCCAGGGGGAAGTCTCTCATCCGGCATCAGCCACTGATTGAGATTCCAGGTTTTAGCCTGCCACTTCTGGACTCTCGCCTGCTGAGAGTTTCCTGGGAGTATCTCTGTAGATCTTAGAAAACTATTTCTTGATCTAAGGCATTGGATGCTGGCTAATACCCGAACAGAGGATGTGCCAGAGATGTCAATGCCTTGGTCCTTTCATTTCTGGCTGCTACTTACCAACGGACGTCAGGTGGTGCAATACCAGCTAAACAATATAATTTCTCCAGTGGTGTGGGGCATAGACATCCTATGATAATGCAGCATGTCTCATTAAGAGCCACATCCACTGTTTTAATGTGGTGAGATGTATTCCACACTGGGCAGGCATATTCAGCAGCAGAGTAGCAAAGCACAAGGGCAGATGTCTTCGTTGTGTCTGGTTGTGATCCCCAGGTTGTGTCAGTCAGCTTTCGTACGATGTTTCTAGCACCCACTTTTCGCTTGATAGTCAAGCAGTGCTTCTTATAAGTCAAAGCGTGGTCCAGCATAACTCCAAAGTATTTTGGTGTGCTGCAATGCTCCAGTGGGATTCCTTCTCTGGTAATCGTCAGAGCTCGAGATACTTGTCAGTTTTTAAGGTGAAAAGCACACGTCTGCATTTTAGATGGATTAGGGATCAGCTGGTTTTCACTGTAATCGGTGGTAAGAGTACCTAAAGCTTCAGAGAGCTTTTGTTAAACAATTTCAAAGCTCCCTGCTTGGATGGTGATGACACGATCATCAGCATAGATCAAACTCTCTGTCCCTTCTGGCAGTGGCGGGTCACTTGTATAAATGTTAAACATTGATGGAGCAAGCATGCTCCCCTGAGGTAGGGCGCTTTTCTGTTTTCGCCATCTGCTTCTCTGACCCTGGAATTCAACAAAAAACTCCTATTCTGTAGCAGATTTCCTATGAAGCAGGTGAGGTGGAAGTCCTTTGTGATATTATACGTTTTTCCCAGGAGAAGGCTATGATTTACAGTGTCATAAGCTGCTGACAAGTCTATGAAGACAGCTCCTGTAATCTGCTGCCTTCCAAACCCATCTTATGTGCTGAGTCAGGTTCAACACTTGTAATGTTCCAGAACCGACTTGCAACATCTTCTCTTTCAAACCAACTCTTCTGCAAGAAAAGGATCATGTACCAATATTTACTTAGCTGAACTCAATCACTTATCTATCAGATCTTAACTTCAAGGTGGCTTCTTTGTGACTAAGAATAAAAAGTGCAGATGTCTCAACAATCAGTAAGGTCCTATTTGTATTTTGACACATCTGCCCTTCGCTGGCTATTCGAAATCTGGTACTCCCAGATATAAAAGGAGGAGCAGTGGCTAACAAAAACAGATCACAGAATAAGTTTTTTGCTTCTTTCTCTGCCAGCTTTTTCAGGTAAACAATTTAATGATCTTCCACTCTTCTTAAAATTTATTTTCTCTGTCTTATGTTGGAGAGATTTCTGGTTTATCTGGTTTTTAGTAACCCTATTGTCCCACTTTTCTTTTTTGGAAGCAGCTAGCTGTTTGTTTTTGATCTACTCATGTCATTCCTCTGATATCACTATGAGAGTTCCAATAATCTTTCTCCAGCATTCTATGATTTAACATCCTTATTATCAGATTCACTAAGACTGACTATTTCTCTTTATCATTCACAATTCTCTTGTTGAAACAGCTCTTGGGTTATTCTGTGAGTCACTCTGGCCTAAAACTAATTGCAATTTTAAAAATGCTCTGTATTCTACAGTTGGGGTATCCAGAAAATATTAAACAGTAAAAAGAGTGTTTTTTTCTTGCTGCATTGAGCAGAGAACCCTTCTTAAGGGAAAAAAAAGATACAACTGACAAAGACTGCAGTGAAGAAAGATGACTTCTACGGAAGACTCGGAAATTCTTAAAACCCTATTTCAGTACCAGCATGGATTTCTCGTATCAAAAGTAAGTTCTTACAAATACTCACTTTGTAAGCTTCAGCTCATTAATGGGTTTATGAAAAATATTATGAATGTCTTTTCTGAACATATTTGCTTCATTAACTATAGCTAGGGAAAGGATTCCTTCCCCTCTAGTTGCAGGCTCTCCAGAGACACTGCTGTTTGTTTGTTTTCAAATAAAAATATTGCAGGAAGTCCTCTACCAAGCCCATTACATTCAATTTTAATTTGCTTGGGCCAGAACCTTGAATTCAGTGATTTCCATGTGGGTGGAGTGGTGAAGCCTCTCCTGGGTTCAGCACTTTGGCTAGCTCTTTAAAAATTTAGATTAAAATGTAGCACAGAGTGGATGTCTCCTGACAGGGCAGACATCAGGTGACAGAGCAAACGTGTTGGGAAGCATTCACACCACAACACTCACTCCTTTTTCTTTTCTTTTTCCTCCCTATTCCTCATCTTCTTTCCCTTCTTTCCCATTTTTTTCTTTTCCTCCACTTCGCTGTTTGTTCAATCTCACACTGCATGTCCCTCTGCAAGGGTTTTATGCATGCAAATTGGGGGAAAATTGACTGAGTTCTCATTGATTGCACTATGTAACAAAATTTGGAAACTGTTATGTTCCTGGTTTGAAAGTGTAATTCCTGTTTAATTGTGTGGTACTTAGAATCATTGAATCATAGAGTTGGAAGAGACCTCATGGGCCATCCAGTCCAAACCCCTGCCAAGAAGCAGGAAAATTGCAAGTGGCCATCCAGCCTCTGCTTCAAAGTCTCAACAAAGGAGCCTCCAACACACTCCGTGGCAGAGAGTTCCACTGCTGAACAGCTCTTTCACACAGTGAGGAAGTTCTTCCTAATGTTCAGGGGGAACCTCCTTTCCTGCAGTTTGAAGCCATTGTTTTGCGTCCTAGTCTCCAGGGCAGCCTGTAATGTAACCATCATTGGTCATTTATGAATCCTTTCCATTTTTCATTTTCTTCCTGTTATTTCCAGATTATGTTTACTGCTGCTGAGCTGGGAGTATTTGATCTGCTGAGGGAATCAGAAGAACCCCTGACCGCCGAGGCTATTGCTGAAGGCCTGGGAACCAGTCGCATAGGAATGCAAAGGCTGCTGGAAGCCTGTGTGGGTTTGAAACTGCTGAGAATGGAAATGAGGGATAACAAAGGTAACCATATCAGAGTAGGGGAGTATACTGGAGCACACAAGCACCTAAGTTCATTTCAGATCTCAGGCTTAAGTTGCAGAAAAGAGAGCCAGAGCTACAGAAAATGCATCTAGATCAGAGCTTTCCAGGCATTTCATGTTGGTGACACACTCTTTAGACATGTATCTAATTCAGTTTTTACTGGAAACCAGAGGTTAAATTAACCCCTTATAAGAGATACAGACATATGCATGTATGGGGATGCACATCTTGTGAAAATTTTTCATTTACATTTTTAAAAATATATGATTTATTGCTTATTTTACATAGACTCAGAGGTTTCTTGTTATATTCACCTACACACTGCAGCCAACACTAATGTGTTGCAACACACAGTTTGAAAATCTCTGATCTAGAATCTCTCTTGATGTAATTCATTGAACTCCTAGTTTGGTCACCATTAAAGCACTCTTTCCTCTTCACTGCTGCTATTTCATATATTTGCATTTATTTATGCAGCAGTCTGTCTTACCTTTAAATCAACGGCTAGAGGTCATTCTCTATAGAATTATCCCATCATCTTTCTGCTTTGTCTGCATCTCTCTGCTTTCTCCTACTGCACCTATGTCGATTCTGAATGTTAATATACTTCTAAGTGAAATGATGCTTGGATATGTGATGCCTGGATATGTGATTATCCCCTCTTCCCAACACACACACCAGAGTCTGACCTACCATTAAGCACAGTGGGCTATTTGCCGTAGACAAGAAACAATACAAGGTAAAGAGAGGCACTGAGGCATTGAAGGACACGGTTCTTTATGCCAGTAGCCTCCTTATTTATTTCTCATGTCAGAAGCGAAGTGAGGGAACAAGTTGTAATGGATTTCCAAACATAAGAGATTTTTAAAGAAAAAACTTGGCATTAATACTAAATGTCTTTTGTCTAGTAGCTGGCCACTTGATGTGCCTCTGGTGTTGCTATTAGAAGGTCCTCCTTTGTGCACGTAGCAGGGCTCAGAAAGCATTGCAGTAGGTGGTCTTTGGTGTCCTCTTCTCCACAGTAGCATGTTGCAAACTCCACTTTGAAGCCCCATTTTTTTCGCATTTTTTAAAATTGTGGGATATATATATATATATATATATATATATATATATATATATACGTACACACACATAGAAACATACAATCATGATATTCCACAATCAAAATACCAATATTTTTTCCCTAATCCTGCCACCTCCCCATTATCACCTATGAACTTATCCTGTTCAGTGCCTTCCAAGTTGCCCAGTCTTCTGTGTGCCCAGGAGGGAGTCTCTCATCTGGCGTCAGCCACTGTTAAGGTTCTAGGTTTTAGCCTGCCACTTTTGGACTCTCGCTTGCTGAGGTGTTCCTGCGAGTATCTCTGTAGATCTTAGAAAGCTATTTCTTAATTTAAGGTGTTGGCATGCTGGCTGATATCCGAACAGGGGATGGGACGGAGAGGTCAATGCCTTGGTCCTTTCATTGTTGGCTGCTACTTCCTGGCGGATGTCAGGTGGTGCAATGCCAGCTAAGCAGTATAATTTTTCAAATGGTGTAGTAGCCTCCTGTGTGTTGCCTAAGCTATCATAATGCTATCTTTTTATTACAAAACCTATATATTTCAAGTTTCTTTGGTTTTCTTACTATTGTGGGGGTCACACCTTCAACCTACCTCTAAGTTGGTATCTCTAAAAATATTGGTTCTGCTATTTGCCTGCAGTGTCCTTCCAGTATCACACTCTAGATGAGGCTAAAAAAATTTAGAAAATTGCAATATCACTGTATTAAATATACAGCATTGTAACACTAAGATGCTCTTCTGAAAAATTGAACCTAAATATCAGTGATGGTTAAATGGAAAAGACATTGATACATATGCTCACATTTTAATGTACACTTAATTGGACTGTTCACAGTGAATACTTAAGAGAGCTACAATTTTTATGAGTGCTATTTCACATTTTTGGTATTGGTTGTTGGATGGATAATATGTATCCATTGCCTTAATTATTGCCTCTGTAATAATTAAGGCATTGAGAACATTGAAAAACATGTGTATATGTTGCTTAACCAGAAGGTTTATCAAGAGAAAAATAACAAAGGTCGATTCAACTGTACCCTTTCTACACCATTCTAATAAACTGCAATCTGTCTAGCAAAATGAAATATTGTAATGATTCTGAGTCGTTGATCAGCAAAGAATACTGGACTATTAAACTAGACAAAAAACTTACGGTGCATTTACACTGTAGAATTAATTCACTTTGACACTACTTTAACTGTCATGGCTCAGTGTTATGGAATCATGTGAGTTATAAGATCATCTGGAGAGGCCCTGCTCTCGATCCCACCTGCCTCGCAGGCACGGCTGGTGGGAACGAGGGACAGGGCCTTCTCAGTGGTGGCTCCCTGGCTGTGGAACGCCCTCCCCACAAATATCCGTCAAGCCCCAAAACTTCTGGGTTTCAGAATGGCCGTGAAAACATGGCTGTGTGCACAAGATTTTAACGAGTAATACGATAACATCGACATGGTCTGATTGAAGGCTGAAGCATGAGGTTTTTAGACAAATTGATCTAATTTACATATGTTTAAAATGTTATAATGTATTTTAACAATGTATTTTTATAGTTTTAATTGATGATATATATTGTTTTTGTTTTATTATTATGTTCTTGGCATTAAATGTTGCCAACTGTTGTAAGCCGCCCTGAGTCCCTCCAGGTGAGAAGGGCGGGGTATAAATGCTGGAAATAAAATAAATAATAAATGAGGAATGGAGCTGAACATGTGTAGCCTGCAGAAGAGAAGGCTGAGAGAAGACATGATAGCCATGTATAAATATGCTAGGAGAACTCATAGGGAGGAGGGAACAAGCTTGTTTTCTGCTGCCCTGGAGACTAGGACACAATGGAACAATGGCTTTAAAATACAGGAAAGGAGATTCCACTTCAACATTAGGAAGAACTTCCTCACTGTGAGAGCTGTTCAGCAGTGAAACTCTTTTCCACATCCGGTCTGTTGTGGAGGCTCCTTCTTCGGAGGCTTTTAAGCAGAGGCTGGATGGCCCTCTGTCAGGGTGCTTAGAATGCAATTTTCTTGTTTCTTGGCATGGGGTTGGACTGGATGGCCCATGAGGTCTCTTCCAACTCTATGATTCTATAGTTTTCCAAGAAATTTGGCCTTTTCTGACGGAGTGTTGTTGCCTCACCAAATTATAAATCCGAGCATTACATAGCATTAAATCGTGGCAGTCAATGTGGTGTCAAACTGCAGTAATTCTACAGTGTAGTAGATGCTTCCTTAGGCCTCTTCTACACTGCCATACAATTCAGATTATCAAAGCATATAATCCACATTCTGCTTCAAAACTGGACATATAATCCAGTTCAAAACAGACAATCTGGATTTTATATGGCAGTATAGAAAGGGCCATAGTCAACTATGTGTAACTGCTGTTGTTTGATAATGGGGTGGGGTGGGGTGGGGCAATCATGACTTATCAAAACTCTTTCTTTCAGGGTTTACATCACAATCTGTTTTCCCCTCTATTGTAAGGTTTTTATGGAAACACAGCCCTTGCCGATCTCTACCTTGCTAAATCAAGCCCAAAGTCTCAGTATTCTTACATGCAATTAGATTCTGAATTCTACTATCCCAGTTTTCAAAACTTGGCAGACGTTGTAAGGTAAGGATGCTAGAAGGGGACTGCTTCAGAAATGGATACGCTCTATAGCCATATGAAAATACATTCTCTTTGTTTTTTCTATCATCTGCTTTTTTTTAGCTAAATCGGGATAGCATGAAGCCACTCCAAAGCCCCCCATTTAGGTACCCAAACTTACCAGAGAGACCTGGCAGCAGCACAGGTCTCTCCTACATTCATTGGGGGTGGGGGTGGGGGTGGGGGGTGGGGGGTGGGGGGTGGCGAACGGCTCCAGTAAAACCAAGACAGGTTCCACATTTTGGGCCTGTCTGGATGGGCCCTAAGAGTATAGTCCAGAGTGTCTAAGAGTCAACCTGGAAATGGTGCCTGTTTTTTCAAAAATTGAAGTATATGAAGTGCAATTGGAGCTGCATGTCATTTCTCTCCTACCTCACAGCTGTGAGACAAATTAAATTGGCAAGACTATGGCCATATCCATTCCTCATTGAATTTACAGCTGAGTTGTAAACATTCATTTGAACCAACTAATCCTTACCTATCCTGTGTTGACATTTTGAATAGAGAAGGGAATTTAAAATTTCTAAATGTTGGTGTTAAACACCAGCTCAGCCACGAAACCCCTCTGGATGACCCTGGGCAAGTCACACACTCTCAGGCACAGAAAACCCTGTGATAAGTTGACCTTAGGGTCACCATAAGTCAGAAAGAAATTGAATCATATAACAACAAGAAGTAACAAACAGTACTACATATTTATTCAATTGGGAGTTTGGTATGATATGGTTTGCAGAAGAGTGTAATGTTGATTTTACTGCTTAGGCTGTCTCATTTTTATTTACTGAAATGTTTTATTTCAGGGAAGGAAAAAATCAGATCAGATCAATACATGAGTCTTCAGTGAAAGATTTTTTTCGGGCTATTTATAGGTAAAGGTAGTATTTTTCTCTATCATGTTTTCAAGAGAATGGGAAAAGAAAGAATGGTTCTTGTCATTTTCTTATTCACAACATATGATTTCAATTCCTAGGTCAGAGGAAGGGATACAACTATATTTCGGTGCCATGAAAAATGCTTGGACTCTGTATTGTAGAGAAATAATATCTGAGTGTGATCTTTCTCAGTTTCATCATATTTGTGATCTGGGAGGTGAGTAGTACACATTTTCAACTGTATTCATTTATATGGATCTTAAAATCATATTCTTAGATGATCTGACAATATGATTTTTATAAGTTTTTTCATGGAGCTGGACAGAAGTAAAGAGATTGAATTGAACATACTACAGAAGCAAGTGACAATTAAGCCTTATGTCTTATAAATGAGGCTTCACAATAGAAACCTGGCCACCACTCAAACCAGGCAGCACTACCCAGTCAGAAGGAGTCACAGCCCTGGGCCAGTGCTAGTCACAATCCCAGGGTCGCAATCAGCCACCAACCCTTCAGTGGGTCATGCTAAACTTAACTTATTCAGTGTCTATATATCAATTATGGCCTTTTTAATCTCTACTAATTCTTTGGAAAGGTTCACTTTCTGGATACTGATCGACTCCTTTGCATAGATTTCTCTGTTTCTAAAAGTATTCACAGTCCCCTCGTATGATTATGAAAATAATTTTCTGTTGACAAGTTAAGCCAAGAACTGGCCAGAAATTAATTTTTTTACAGTTTTGACTGGGCTGGATTTCTTTATTTAAGAAAAAAGTGAAGTAATTTGAAATGCTCTTATTGTCAAATTGCACCACATTTTTTTTTTATAATGCAATTAACTTTTAAAAAAAATAGACAAAATAATGGCTATCTTTGTAACCATGCCAGCTGATCATACTCTTCCATGCTTCTTTGTTGTTCTGAAAGTGTTGCTTTCCTTAAGTTCTAGACTACTTTGTTTTTTTTTTACGCTCCACTAAACTTTGACTCATATCAAATCCTTGGAGCTATTTAAGAAATGATGATCAATTTTGCCATTGGCTCAAACTTATGGACAGTCTATTTAATACATTGTCCCAAATGTGTATACTGGGAAGTTTTTGGTAGCAGATTGAATAGTACAGTATATAAATGTTTTATTAAAACAATGTTCTTATATTTTGTCCTTTTTAAAAGGAGGAAGTGGCATCTTCGCCGAAGAACATATATTGACATATCCAAATTCTTCTGTGACCATTTTTGATCTACCAGAAGTAGTGGAAAAAGCAAAAAAGAATTTTGAAGGCTTAGAAGAAAGCCGGATTTCATTCCAGGGAGGTAAAATATGTTTTGTCCTGAGACATGACCATGGAAACTGCTCTTATCAAGTAAGGCCATGAGTTTTTGAAAAAGATACTGTATCAGTATTTCATTGTCAAACAGCTTAAAGCATCTGATTCAATGTTCACAAGTTATACTTGTATTAAATTGCAGTGCTTTGTGCAAAGAAACTTATTTCAGCTATCTATAGCAAGAATTTTTAAAATATAAAATAGGTGAAGATAATATTATTTTTCAATCCTGATTATGCCTACTAGGATATAACTATTATAAAATATAAACTTATGGGGGGATAACAATTGCATCATTTGTGCAACAAAACGTGTACAAAAACTGCATATTAACTCTGAAAACGTATAATTACAACCACAATAGTGTCACTGGACACAAACCAAAGAGTTATCTAGGACCTGAAATTTCCAATTTGGAGATCTCTGACCTGCTCTTATGACTATCCATACAATCTTTCACCCTATTTAAAGCCCTACGTATATCTGACATACTGAGCAGACTTATGCCATTGTTTAAGAAGTTAAGAAGCCAGATCCACAATAACAAATCCTGTATTGAATGCCACATTTATGTTAACTGTGAACACAGACAACCACTAATACAACAGGCCCCAAACCAGGGGCCTCATCAGAAAGGCCAGGCGAAATGTCCCGCTTTTCCTGGCTTTGCCGAGCATAGATAGGAGCAGCAGTGTGAATCCATCACCCCATGTGCAACTTCCTCTTAGCAATGCTTCCCCCACCACATGGGGAAAGTATCGCCCTCCTGGCGGAGCACAACATGGGAAAATGGGAAACTTCCCGTGTGATGGGGGAAGTGTCCAATGACTCTTCCACCCCGGTTGAGGGCAGGGCCTCTGCAGGAAGTCACACAAAGTCGTGTGATGTCCAGTGTGGAGCTCCATCCCCATGACAGGGTGGAAGCATCCTAGAATGCTAAATTCTCTCCACTTGATGAGGTCATTATATAATGATGCCACTGAATAAAGGTCAAGAAATCTCCAGTCTCCTTCTTGTCTAACTGCACCACTGAATGCAGTTAGATGTGGTTTAGGCAATGTTTGCCCCAGTAGATAGCATGACCAAAATGATGAGCAGACATACCTTAGCAGTAGTAAATTTTAAAGGATAGAATTACTTTCTATTTATGTAAGACAACATGTTTAATTACATCACTTTTCTGTACCTATCTTCCTGTAGGGGATTTTTTTAAAGATTCTGTTCCTGTGGCTGACTTGTATATTCTATCAAGAATCTTGCACTTATGGGATGATGAAAAGTGCATGCAACTGCTAACGAAACTGTACAAAGCCTGCAAGCCTGGTATGTGTACTCAGAGAGTTAAAATGAACAGAACTGCAGTTTGCTGGCTGTTATGGACAAATGGCCAAGGCAAAACTTATTGTCTTTGAATTTGTTTCCTGAGCTCTGAATCTCTTGGAATTTCGCAAAAGTATCAATTTACTCATGTTGGTTCCAAAACTCACCCTGCTCTTGTTCCCCCAATTATGACTTTGCTTGGTTGGGTTGCTGAGCCTTCAGTGTGAACTTGTGGTTGTGTGGCTTCTTTACCACTTCATCACATGTACTAAATTGCACTGACAGGAATTTGTGGCAGGCATCCTTAGAGGCAAGTGGGATTGTTGCAATTGTCACAGCAAGATAAAATTCCTTGGAAATAAGACCCACTGAGTTCAATAAAACTCTAAACTCTTTCAGGGCTGTCTGGCCATGTTCCAGAAGCATTATCTCATTATTATCAGAGGCAAGTGGGAATTTAGCAACTGGCCACCTTGGTTGGCATTGAATAGCCTTGCAGTTTCAAAGCCTGGCTGCAATTCTGCAATGATCCAAGTATCCAGATCTTGGGATTCAGAAGATGGATGATATGGCAGTGCTGATGGGACCCTAGATAATGTCACTTCAAGATAAAATTCCTTGGAAATAAGGCCCACTGAGTTGAATTCAACTCTACCGCCTTTCAGAGCTGTCTAGGCAGTGTTGCAGAAGCATTATCTCATTATTATCAGAAACAAGAGAGAATGTTGCAACTGGCCACCTTGATTGGCATTGAATGGCTTTATCGCTTCAAAGCCTGGCTGCAATTATGCTATGATGAAAATATCCCCTAATAATTTGTTTGTATATGATTTTGAAAGTATTATACAGTGTATAATACTTTGTTTCCAGAGCACATATAACTAAGTTGCAGAATTTTTCCCCTTCCCTCATGCCCGAAATAACACTGAAATACCTAATTTCTCTTGTTCCTATCTTTCTTTCTTACTTACTTAGTTGCTTCCTCCTCTCTTTTAGGCAGCATCCCAAAGTATGCTCAGAAACTTCTCAGCTCTCATGTTAATACAGAGCGAGGCTGAGATTTCAAGGAGAGGAGGATGTCTTTCAACAAATAATGCAGGGGGAGGGATGTTGGGCAGGGCCTCAGATCGGTAATGTGTTGAGAAATGTACTCAAAGAATGTGGAGAACATACTAAGTTGCATGGAAGTGTGGTGAAGGTAAGGAATTCATCTGTTCAATGAAAAATTGAACTCTACTGAGTTCTACTGAGCAAAACAATTTCATCCATTTCATTGCCTTAATGTGATGAAATCCTTATTTTGGTATGCATGGCCTGACCTCACATCATACTGGATAGCCAGCCCAAGACAAAAACAACAACAACAAAAGGTTTATTAAATCACATGGCAAAGGATAACAAGCACTGACAATATCTTCTTTAGGGTGCTCAATATCGCAGGTAAGTTTTTCTTCCTATTCTTATCCAACGCCCTGTCTCTATACCTCCAAAACCTTGTCTGTCTGAAATGAAAAACCCTGTTCACATTTATAAAACTCTGGACCCTTCCACACAGCTGTAAAACGCAAAATATTAAGGCAGATCATCCACAATATCTGCTTTGAACTTGATTACTTGAGGGCCCTTCCAGACAGGCTCTATATCCCAGGTTTTCTGTTTATCCCAGATTATCTGGCAGTGGGGACTCACATAATCCAGTTTAAAGCAGAAAACCTGGGATCAGATCCTGGGATATAGGACCTCTCTGAAAGGGTCCTGAGTCCACACTGCCATGTAACCCAGTTCAGTGTGGATTTTATACAGGTGTGTGGAAGGGGCCGTGGTTTGCAGGCCTTTTTTGATGCATCCTGTTTCTCTTGGAGATTCACTGTTACAGCCTTTCTGAGCCAGGACTGCTGCCTTGAAACCAGAACCCCTTCTTCATTGCCATGTAAAATCCGGATTATCTGCTTTTAACTGGATTATTTGACAGTGTAGACTCATATAATTCAGTTCAAAGCAGAAAATGTCGATTATTTTTTTTGATGATCTGGATTATATGGCAATGTAGAAGAAGCTTCCAAACAGTCTTCAAAGGCAGCCCCACGTAGAGTGTATTGCAGTAATCTAATCAGGATGTAACAAGAGCGTGGACCACCGTGGCCAAGTCCGGCTTCCCAAGGTACGGTTGCAGCTGGCGCATGAGTTTTAACTGTGAGAAGGCTCCCCTAGCCACCGCTGAGACCTGGGGCTCCAGGCTCAACGATGAGTCTAGGATCACCCCAGACTGCGCACCTGCGCCTTTAGGGGGAGTGTGACCCCATCCAGCACAGGCTGTAACCCTATACCCTGTTCGGCCTTCCGACTGACCAGGAGGACCTCTGTCTTGTCTGGATTCAATTTCAATTTGTTGGCCCTCATCCAGTCCGACACAGCGGCCAAGCACCAGTTCAGGACCTGGACAGCCTCCTTAGTGACAGAGCTGGACATCATCTGCGTACAGATGACACCGGATCCCGAAACTCCGGATTATCTCTCCCAGCGGCTTCATGTAGATGTTAAACAGCATTGGGGACAATACAGAGCCCTGCAAGTCAATGGTTGTGGGGCCGAGCAGGTGTCCCCCAGTGACACCATCTGGGACCGACCCTTCAGGAATGAGTGGAGCCACTGCAGAACAGTACCTCCAAGTCCCATTCCCGCAAGGCATCCCAGAAGGATACCGTGATCGACAGTATCGAAGGCCGCTGAGAGGTCCAGCAGAACCAGCAGGGACACACTCCCCCTGTCCAGTTCCCGGTGAAGATCATTGACTAAGGCGACCAAGGCTGTCTCGATACCATGCCCCGGCCTAAAGCCAGACTGCGCCAGATCTAGAAAATCAGTGTCATCCAAGAACTCTGGAGCTGCGAGGCAACCACATGTTCCAAGACCTTGCCCAAGTAGGGGAGATTGGAAATAGGCCGAAAGTTTCTGAATTGAGTGGGATCCAGTGATGGCTTTTTCAACAGCAGCTTGATCACAGCCATTTTTAGACTCACTGGAAACTTGCCCTCCCAAAGGGAGGCATTCACCACCACCTTCACCCACTCGGCCAAACCCCCTCTGGCTTCTCTCACCAGCCAGGATGGGCAGGGGTCCAGGATGCATGTGGTTGGTCTCGCCTCTCCAAGGATCTTCTCCACATCCTCGAGCTCAACCAATTGAAATGAATCAAACAAAACTGGACAAGCAGGTGTACTCATTACATCCTCAGAGACTGCTGTTAATATGGTGTCAAAGTCGGAGAGGATCAGAGCGACTTTGTTTGCAAAGAACCGAGCAAATGCTTCACAGTGGGCTGCCTCGTTATCAGGGCTCCCACCTTGATTGGTGGGAGTTAACAACCCTCTGATGACACGGAACAGCGCCGCCGGACGGTTCTGTGCAGATGCAATATTGGTCGCAAGGTGGACTCTCCTTGCGGCTTTGATTGCCGTGGCATATGCCCTAAGATAGGAGCCTAGCCGTGTTCGGTCTGACTCATTATACCCTGATCGCCACACACACTCTAGTTCCCTCTTCTTTCGCTTCATCGCTGCCAGCCCCTCAGTAAACCAAGGAGCTCGTTTAGCTCGGGTACTCGAGAGGGGATGCTTCGGAGCAAACGTGTCTATTGCCCTAGTCATCTCTCCATTCCAGAGAGAGACCAGAGCATCAACAGGATCACCTGCCGAGGAGGCGGGAAATTCCCCAAGAGCCGTCAGGAATCCTTCTGGATCCATAAGTCTCCTGGGGTGGACCATTTTAATAGGTCCACCACTCCTGCGGAGGTTGGGAAGCGCAGTAAGTCTAAACCTGATCAGGTGATGGTCGGTCCATGGCAACGGAGCGATGGTGAGCTCCTCCACACTGCCACCTTCCTCCCATCCCTGACAGAAAACTAAGTCCAATGTGTGCCCGGCTGTGAGGGTGGGACCAGATACAAGTTGGAACAGCCCCATGGTTGCCATGAAGTCCTGAGCCACTCATGAGAGGCTGGTCTCGGCATGGACATTGAAGTCGCCCAGCACTATGCCAGGCCCGAGACCACCTCAGCTAGCTCAGGCAGGGAGACTGTAGTGCAGTGGGGTGGTCGGTACACTAACAGAATCCCTAATCTGTCCCGGTCTCTCACCCTCAGGTAGACACATTCAAACATGGTCAACTGCAGGATGGGGCACCTGGTCAGGGGGATAGAATCCTTATAGACCACCGCGACCCCACCTCTCCTCCCTCCAGATCTCGGCTGGTGCTGTACGGAGTAACCTGGCGGGCAGAGCTGGGTAAGATTAACCCCTCCCAACTTGTCCAGCCAGGCCTCCATAATACATGCCAGGTCTATGTGCTCATCCAAGATGAGATCTTGGATGAAAGATGTCTTTCCGTTCACTGTCCTGGCATTAAACAGCACCACCTTTAACCTGGAGGGACCGCCATCCTGGCTATCCAGATTAGCTATGTCAGGAGACCGTTTTGGAACTATTAATGTCCTACCAAAAACCCTAGGCCAAATTAAATGATTTTGTCTCCCTTTCCCGTATCTCCCCCTCCCAGACACCACCTTTATAGGGGCTCCCCACCCATCAGAACACCCTCCTCCCCTATCATGCTGTCCTCTCCCTTTCTCTTCCCCGGTCCAAACAATGTTATTTGGTTTACTAGTTTTCTGTTAATAGATTGGCATCCTTTCACACCCATTCCCTTCCCCCACCCTGCAGTCCCCATAACCCTCCAGCCTCCCCCACCCCCCTCCAACAATACAAAGTGCAAATGCAGTAGTAAAGTGCAGAGGGTGCATGAGCAGCCTAGGTATAGGGGTCTGAGCTAACTAAAGTGCAAGGCAGGCAGTGGGGATTATGATGGTGAACTAATTCAATATGGTGAAATATGGTTTTATAAAGTGCCAAGGCAGGACCAATTAGAGATGATAAACTTAGTAAACTAGTCAGGGGGACCAGGCTTCACAGCGCATAATAGCTGTTATAACAGTATTTAAAGGTTGTTATAGCAGCAATATATAAATAATGAGTGAACCTCAGTAAGACAGACTCTCAGTTCAGTAGCCAATGCTGGAGGAAAGCGAGGGAGGCAGTAGGCCTGCAGCAGGAGACAGAATGATTTTAAAGTCAGCTCCTCTGCCTTCTTCCGGATGGTTTTGGAGTTTTTAAAGTCTTCCCTCCCTTCTTATGTCCACTCACCAACGCTGGGAGAAAGGGAAGGGAGCAGTAGGCCTGCAGCAGAAGATAAAATGATTTTAAAGCTGATTCCACTGCCTTTTTTGCATGAAAGCGGCAAAAATGGGACAAAAATGCCCCAAATGAAGAGGTGGAAAGTAGACATGCTCTCTTCAGTCCTGACATTTTTTTTGTTAGGAGGCCTAATTTGGATCTGAAATGTAGCATGGTGGGTTACATTTTTACCCTTTTACTAATAGACTACTTGGTGAAGTTAAACTGCATTCTTCAAAATACCTCTGAAATCAATACTCATATATTTTGTTCTTAACATTTATTTTGAAAAAGGTGGTGGAGTTTTAGTAATTGAACCTGTTCTTGACGAGGAAAGAGTTCGATCTTTTGGAGCTCATGTTGCCTCCATAAAGCTGCTCGTCCATACTGATGGGAAAACCCGGACTCCATCAGAGCACAAAGCACTCCTCACTGCAGCTGGCTTCAAGGAGATTCAAGCAAAACATGGAAGTGTGTATGGTGCCCTTTTGGGACGAAAATAATGACGCCCTTGTTCTTTGTTCTTCAACATCTAAAGGAAATTGGAATAAAGCTCAGTTCACCTTCTTTCTTATTTCAAGATACTACTAAGCGCTACATATTCACTGAGGTTCCAGAATCTTGGAAAGAATCCACAATAGTACTCATCCCAAAATGAGATAAGGATTTGGACCAAATTAAAAATTACAGACCTATTTCAATATTGAACTGTGACTATAAATTACTTGCCACAATTTAGTTTGCTAGAACAATTTTGTTTAAATAGCCTTTCCCAGTCCTTCCCTCCCC
Source organism: Anolis carolinensis (assembly GCF_035594765.1). Classification (NCBI taxonomy): domain Eukaryota; kingdom Metazoa; phylum Chordata; class Lepidosauria; order Squamata; family Anolidae; genus Anolis; species Anolis carolinensis. The sequence goes on from NC_085843.1 coordinate 113,844,749, forward strand.
TTCCAGTCCCTTCCAATCCCTTCCCTTCCGTGATATGTCTGTGCCTTGTGTTGCATGGGAAAGCCGGGAGAGAAGGATGATGATGATGATGACGATGGTTATTGTAAAGAAGTATGATGACAGGGATGGAATCTTTTTGGATCCCACCGCTGCCACCAAATTGCGAAGGATTCAACTTCTACCTCTATGTATCCCACTTTTCAATGTTGTCGCTGCCACCACCTTTGAAAGATGCTTTGCTCAAATAATAAGCAACAATTGAAGAAACAGTAACTTGTTTATTTATAGCACAAAGCTTGATGGTCGCAAGAATGTTATATCTTGAGTTGAACGATGTTACTTCTGCACAGTAAGTGTTGCAAGATTTCTCAATAGTTTCTCTGAGCTTAGTATGGTATCAGCTTTATATGACTTGTTTCTTTCAGTTAGGAATACTGTCCTTCTTGAACTTAGTTGATCTGTACCCGATCAAACTTGGACTGGGGAGTTTAACTGGTTAACCCTAGTCCTCCTTGACTTAGGGATGTAGCCTCAGCTCTTTAGTTATCCCTACTAAAGGCTCAGCAACTTTAATTTTAGCCCTTCTCCGCTAAAACTCTCTAGCTGCTCAACTTCCTCCCACAATCCCTTCTCTCGATCTCACTCCTTTCCCACTGAACAGAACCAACTGCTCTGGTCAACCGTCAAACTCCAACTGCCCAATTCCAACTGCTAAATTTGAATTCTAAGGCTTCCACCAGCAAGGTGAAGCCACGCCCCTTTTCCTGGCCATGCCTTAGAGGCTCCCAACTTCTGTATAAGAATAGCTGAAATATATAACCTTAAACAGTCAACCGAAACATAGCAATCATGAATAAAACACAATGATCATGACATCTTTACATACCTTCCAACCCGGAAAGATTATTTTTGCTTTTTCTAAACCCAGAATAAGCAAAAATAATAGAGAGTAACACAAAATACATATCTATACATAAACATAACATCATACCTTAAACTCTAAATACAAACCTGTGAGTCTTCCGATCAAGGTGCTCTGGATAGAGCATCAGCTACTACATTACATTTGCCCTTTATATGTTTAATATCAAATGTAAAGTCCTGTAATGATAAACTCCATCTCAATAATTTGTTATTGGTCCCTTTTACATTATCCAACCATCTTAGGGGTGCGTGATCAGTTTGTAACGTAAACTTCCTTCCCCACAAGTATGGTTTCAGTTTCTTTATGGACCAGATTATCGAGTAACATTCCTTCTCGATTGTGGACATGCTAAGCTCATTAGAATGCCACTTCTTACTGAGGAATAGTATGGGCCTATCCTCCCCATCTTCATCAATTTGACTTAGGACTGCTCCTAGTCCAGTGTCTGAAGCGTCACGAGTTAAAATAAATGGGTCATCAAAATTTGGGGCTTTCAAGACCGAATCAGAAGTAAGGGCCTTTTTTAAATTGTCCATGGATTCCTGACACTCGGAAGACCAAATTACCTGGTTTGGGTGTTTCTTTTTTGTAAGGTCTGATAATGGGGCAGCCAAATTACTGAAAGACGGAATGAACTTTCGGTAATATCCGGCTAAACCAAGAAATGATCTAATTTGTTTTTTCGTTTTCGGGATTGGCCATTGGTGTATATCTTTGACCTTGGTGGGATCAGGTCTGATACACCCTCCACCTATAATATGTCCCAAATACTTAGACGTATGGTTTCCTAACTTGCATTTAGAAGCTTTAATAGTTAACCCAGCTTCTAATAACCTGCCCAACACAAAATCAAGATGCTTAAGATGGTCCTCCCAACAATCACTATAGATACCTATGTCATCCATGTAGGCTAAACAGAACTCACCTAAGCCATAGAGAACTTTGTCTACCAGCCGCTGAAATGTCGCAGGGCTATTTTTTAATCCAAACGGTAAAACTACAAACTCATAGAGTCCTCCCTGAGTTCTAAAGGCCGTTTTGGACTGGTCTTCAGGTGCCATAGGCACTTGCCAGAACCCCTTAGTCAAATCAATACTACTTATAAATTTGGCTTTTCCAATCCTTTCTAGTAAATCATCCAAATGGGGCATCGGATACATGTCGTTTTGGGTGATTTTATTTAACCGCCGGTAATCTATGCAAAACCTTACGGTTTTGTCTGGCTTCTTTACTAACACTATGGGCGAAGCCCAAGGGCTGTTAGATGGCACGATTATATCCAAATCTAACATCTCCCTGATCTCTTGCTCTATGCATTCGCTTATCTTACCCGTTACCCTATAGGGAGGGGATGCTATCGGTGCGGCGTCACCGGTGCATATTTTATGTTGCACTCCCTGCACTCTCCCGGGTAAATCCGAAAACATGACTTTATACTTAGCCAAGATTCCTTTAACCTCTCTTTGTTGTGATGGAGATAAGTCTGAATTTATGGATACTTTATCCAAGTTTCTATGTATCTCCCTATCACCTTCCCAAAATGAAAAAGGACCTGTATCTTCCTCTGACACTATACAGTAAACATTTGCCGACCTATTTACATACGGCTTAATCATGTTTTCATGCACCCGTTTCTCAATCCCCAATCGTTCATCTAGGATGTCACAGTTCACATGGTACTGCTTCCTGACGATCCTCCACGGTCCAGTCCAGTCCATCTGTAGTTTGTTGTTCTTGTTGGGTGTTAAAAACAGGACCTCATCTCTGACGTTGAAGTCTCGGGGTCTCGACGTTGCGTCGTACCGGGTCTTTTGTTGCTCCTGGGCCGTCATAAGATGTTCCTGGGCGATGTCCCTGGCCATCTTTAATGTTGACTGAAGATCTTTGATGTAGTTGTCGACAGGAACAGGATCTGGCGTAGGGCTTGCTTCCCAGTGCTCTCTGATCAAATCAAGGGGTCCACGAGCCTTCCTTCCGAATAACAATTCAAAAGGCGAGTAACCAGTGCTGTCCTGTGGGACTGATCGATATGCGAATAACAGCTGCTGCAACTTGGTGTCCCAGTCGTGGGGTCTCTTCTGGCTATAGGCCTTGATCATTTTCACTAGTGTTTTGTTCAAGTATTCTACTAGGCCATTCGTTTGCGGATGATAAGGTGTGGACGTTAGGTGTTTAATTCCACACAACTCTAATAACTTCTTCATTAGCCGCGAGGTGAACTGAGTCCCCAGGTCTGACACAAGCTCTCTGGGAAATCCAGTCCTTCCCCAAATGGATAACAGCGCATTGGCTATGGTGGAAGTTTCAATATTGGTCAAAGCCACTGCATCTGGATACCTGGTTGCATAGTCTATTACCGTGAGGATATATTTGTATCCTCTCCGACTGGGCTTATACAAAGGACCAACTAGATCAATCCCTACTCGGAAAAATGGTTCCCCAACAACCGGCATGGGAACTAAAGGTGCTTTGGTCTTATCTCTTCCCGTGCTAAACCTTTGGCAAGTATCGCACGACCTGCAAAACTCCTTGATATGTTGATACATGCCAGGCCAGAAAAAGTTCTTGCTGATTCTTTGGGCGGTTTTTCTAACCCCCAAATGCCCTCCTTGTGGATTGTCATGGGCCACATCTAACAGTTGTTTCCTGTAGTTTACAGGTACCACTATTTGGGTACGTGTTTCTGGTTTATTCAAAGTCTTATGGCTTGTACTTTTCCTGTACAAAACTCCCTCCTTAAGTACGAACTTAGGAGTTTTATTTTCTTCTGTTCCTGTGGCGCTCTGAGCTTGCAAGAACAGAGGTTGTAATGTTTCATCTGCTAGCTGCTCTCGCAGTATCTCTTGTTTTCCCTCTATTCCGCTGACCAACTCAGTGATGTTCGAACTAGACTCAGGAAGTTGCTCTGAGCCAGCTTGGATGGTCAAACACTTGGCTTTTGGAGTGTGGACCTCCATGTTGCTTTCATGTTTATCAGCTTCTTTCTGCCAATTCCTAACTTTTCCATTTAAATCATTCCCAATCAAACATTTGTATGGGATATCCGCGCAGACCGCGAAGTCCCATAATCCTTCCCAGCCTTTGTACTTGATGGGTAAGGATACTACAGGGGTTGGTATCGACGGACCTATCCCCTTTAAATTTATCTCTGAAGAGGGATGTTGGTATCTCCGTGGGACCGCTTCAGGACGTATAATACAGACATCCGACCCAGTGTCTCTCCATCCCTGCGTGTGTATCTCATCTATGACAATAGATTCTAAATAGTCTTCAGAGATTTCTCTTGAAAGGATAAATAAATATTGTTTTTCTTTTGGCCTCGCATCAGGGCTTCTAGACTTAACTTCAGGTTCCACTTCTTGTTCTATTGGAGCTCTATTTACAAAGAAAGTAGACCTGTCTTTCCTGATTAAGTTACATTGATATCTAAGATGCCCTGGCCTTCCACAATGGTAACATTTTATCTTTTCCTCAGGCTTGGCTTGGCCTGCAACTGCCTCATGCTTCCTATAGGCGGTGTTTTCTCCTGAACCTCCCCTTTGCATCTGTGTGCGTGAGTGAGGGTAAAACGTCGGCTTTAGAGTTTTTTTCTCTTTTGGTTCTTCCTCCTTCCTAAAGCCTTCTTTCAAGGTAATTAGCTGGTCAATCATAACTGCAGCTTCGTTGGCTGTCTTTGGGTTTCGGTCTTGAATTAGCCATCTGTATTCTGAGGGAACTAGGTGAAAGAGCTGTTCCAGCTTCAATAGTTCCTTAAGCTGCAGAAAGGAATCTACTTCAGAAGTCCTCACCCAGCTGTCAAAGTATTGAGCCTGCTTTGAAGCAACTTGCGCAAAACTTTGGTGTCTGTCCCTCTTTAAAGTTCTGAACTTTAATCTCTAAAATTCAGGCGTCAACTGAAACTTTTGTTGTACCTGCAGTTTAAACATCTTATAATCTCTGTGAGTGTCTTCAGCCATATCACTATATATTTCCAGAAGCTTTCCACTAATTTGTGGCCTCAGATATAACATCCATTTGTCTTCACTCACTTCAAAATCTTTACAGCACCTTTCAAAGGATATAAGGAACTTTTCTATATCATCTTCCTTGTTATATCTGGGAAACCTTTTTAAAATTACATCAGGTGCTTCAGCTCTCAAATCCCCTTCTTGGGTATCAGCTTGAGGTTGAGTGTGTGTCAATCTTTGCTTCTCCAAATCTATTTCCATTCTCTTCAACTCTAATTCTGCCTGTCTGGCTCTCTCCTTCTCTCTTTCCTCCATCTTTTTCATTTCCAATTCAGCCTGCCTGGCTCTCTCTCTCTCCTCAATCTCTAATTTCTTCATCTCTAATTGATACTTGAGAGACATTTCAGACAAGGTTACTTGTTCTGAATCTGAGGAGGAAAGCTCTTCCGCCTCCTCTGCCAACTTTTTCTGTTTCCTGGTGGCCATTTCCAGACAAGTTTTACTTCAGCCCTTTTACCTAAAGCTGATCTCCGGCACCAAACTAACCTTTGCCAAACGAATTTCAGGCACTGAATCAGTTTTTGTTACACGGATCCTAGACACTGAATCAGTCTTTGTTACACGGATCCTAGGCACTGAATCAGCCTTTGTTACACGGATCCCACCGCTGCCACCAAATGTAAAGAAGTATGATGACAGGGATGGAATCTTTTTGGATCCCACCGCTGCCACCAAATTGCGAAGGATTCAACTTCTACCTCTATGTATCCCACTTTTCAATGTTGTCGCTGCCACCACCTTTGAAAGATGCTTTGCTCAAATAATAAGCAACAATTGAAGAAACAGTAACTTGTTTATTTATAGCACAAAGCTTGATGGTCGCAAGAATGTTATATCTTGAGTTGAACGATGTTACTTCTGCACAGTAAGTGTTGCAAGATTTCTCAATAGTTTCTCTGAGCTTAGTATGGTATCAGCTTTATATGACTTGTTTCTTTCAGTTAGGAATACTGTCCTTCTTGAACTTAGTTGATCTGTACTTGATCAAACTTGGACTGGGGAATTTAACTGGTTAACCCTAGTCCTCCTTGACTTAGGGATGTAGCCTCAGCTCTTTAGTTATCCCTACTAAAGGCTCAGCAACTTTAATTTTAGCCCTTCTCCGCTAAAACTCTCTAGCTGCTCAGCTTCCTCCCACAATCCCTTCTCTCGATCTCACTCCTTTCCCACTGAACAGAACCAACTGCTCTGGTCAACCGTCAAACTCCAACTGCCCAATTCCAACTGCTAAATTTGAATTCTAAGGCTTCCACCAGCAAGGTGAAGCCACGCCCCTTTTCCTGGCCATGCCTTAGAGGCTCCCAACTTCTGTATAAGAATAGCTGAAATATATAACCTTAAACAGTCAACCTAAACATAGCAATCATGAATAAAACACAATGATCATGACATCTTTATTATTGTTATTATTATGCCATGTCTCCATGCTGTGCAGTCCAGGGAGTTATAGTTTCCCAAGGTCTATACCCTTCTCTGGGTGCAATTACACTATGGAATGAATGCTCTTGGGCCTCACTTTAAATACCATAGCTCCATACTTTGCAGTCCTGGGAGATATAGTTTTCCAAGGTCCCTACCTTTCTCTGGGTGCATCTACACTGAGGAAGGAATGCAATTGGAACTTACTTGAAATGCAATGTCTCCATGAGTTGGTCTTGGGAATTGCAGTTTTCCAAGGTCCTTACTTACTTACTTATGTGATCCCTCGTAGTTCAAGGATGATGGTCCTCCATTTTTTGGAGGACGCCCGTGCGTGATTTTTTTTTAATGTGTGGAGGTCAGTTCACAGCCATTCAACACACAGTCTTCACAGATTGAGGTCCCAGCAGTGGTGTGATTAACACAACGAGAATGACTTCTCAGTCTGTTGCAGCCTTCTTCCGCCTTCACAGTCGTTGTAACATGTACCATGTTATCCTCCGCCTACTCTGCCATTGAGGTCTTTGGGTCTTCGGATTGTTCTTGGTCAGGATCCTCCCCTGTAGCCACTCCTTGGAGTGTGTGACTCCCATGGTTGTGCCCTCAGGTTCATTGGAACACGCAAGCCCCCTCACCACGACAAGGTGACAATCCATTGAGGGGGTCCAAGGTCCATGAACCTTCTCTGGGTGCATCTACACTGTGAAATGCATGCAGCTGGACCTTACTTTAAATACCATAGCTCCATACTATGCAGTCCTGGGAGTTACAGTTTTTCAAGGTCCATACCCTTCTCTGTGGGGCAGCAGAGACAGAGAAAAGGGGGGGGGGAGAGCACATCACCACTTTCCCTCCCTGTTTCCTTGCTTCCAAAATTGAAGACATGTAAGAGCTGACATTTCAAAGAGAGGAGGTTTTTTCCCCACGAGGGAAAGAAAATTGGTGGTGCCTAGCGATTACAGAAAAGTCGTCTTTTAACTAGTTCTTAAAAGCCTCTGTGTTTCGCAACAGAGATATATAGCACATCTAGCACGTCAGTAAGATGAGATTAGATTTCCTTGGGGCCTTTAAAAGAAGTGTTCTGCCCTGAGAAGCAGTCTTGAAATTTAGCTGAGGGGGACAAGTCTGAAACTTGAAGCAGGATGGCTTCTGCAGAAGAGAATGAAATTATTAAAACTTTATGTCAACATCAGTATGGATTTCTCATTTCAAAGGTGAGATCTACAAATTATATCCATTCAAATATTAGATGATCAATACCTTTCAAAGCTTCACTGAATATGTGGTATAAAAGTTGTCTTTTGTTTATTTCAATTGCTTCTTGTTATACTCCGTTATAATCTTGAATATATTTTTGTTCTGGCAAGTAATATAGGAATAAGGCAAGCAAAACCACAGATGTAGTGATTATAATAAACATCACTTTATAACGATTTTGTAAAATACAGTCATCTTTCTGTATCCACGAATGTAATATCCAGGCATTTAACTATCAATAGCTTGATAATATATTTTTAAACCACTCAAAAGCAAATATCAGTTTTTGTAATTTTATTTAAGGGATACCATTTAATAGCACCTTTCTTTATAATGAAACTTGAGCATCCACAGATTTTGATATTTACAGAGGATTGTGGAACCAAACCCCGGCAGATACCAAAGGCTCCCACCATGTTGGGTTAGTCTCCCAAACCCCTCCAGTATTTTTTGTCAGTCATGGGGGCTCTGTGTGCCAAGTTTGGGTTAGGTCCATTGTCAGTGGGTGCCAGTTTCTCTGGATGTAGATGAACTACAGCTTCCTGAAGTTAAAGTGAACTCCCTTCAAACTCCTTCAATACGTTCAGTTGGTCATAGTGTTGTTGAGTGCCAAGTTTGATTCAGGTCCATCATCGATAATTACAATTTCCAAAAATCAAGGTCGATTCCTTCCAAAACCCTCGGCATTCTAATTTGTGTGTATCAGGTATGCATGTCAAGTTTGGTCCAGATCCATCAATGTATGGGTTCACAGTGCTCTCTGGATGTAGGTGAACTACAACTCCTATAAATCAAGATCAGTTCCCCCCAAACCTCTCTAGTATTTTTGTTGGTCATGGGAGTTCAGTGTCCCAAATACGGTCCAGGTCCATTGTCAGTTGGGGTTACAGTGCTCTGTCTTGATGCAAGATGAACTACAATTTCCATCATGTTGAGTCAGTCCCCTAAACTTCTCCAGTATGTTCAGTTGCTGATCATACCTTCTTATAGTAACACTAAAGTAACTCCAAGTGGCCAGCTACTGGTCAAAGGACATTTAGTATAATGCCAAGTTTTTAACTTTGTGTTTTCAAATACATTACAACTGTACCCTTGGTTCACTTCTGACACAATAAATAAATAAAGTTGCTGATCAATTCCACTCTGTTTGCAGTGCGCTATAGAAAACAGTAGGGAAGGGTTATAGGAGAGGCCGTGGGTGGAATCATGTAAATTCCACTCCAATAGAGAGAGTAAGAAACATTGAGATGTGTGTGGTGGAGGAAAAATATAAAATTTAGGATGAAATTGTCACTGTATGAAAGCATTCACTTGGGTGGTTGGCGGCTCTTGTATGCTTGCTATAATCAACAATGTCATTGGAGGGAGAGCCTTTGGTGGCTCCTCCTTGGTAGTGGTCATAGTTGTTTGTGGAAATGAAGCCTGTCTGTGGAAGTTGGAGGCTGAGCCACATACATACATACATACACTTTTATTATGAACTAGATAAACCTGACCACGCTTCGCTGTGGCTCAGTATGATATGTAATGAATGTGAAAGTAAAAAAAAAAAAAAAAGTATTGTCGCGAACATATATTCACTGAGAAAACACATCATTCAATTCAGTTCCCTGCCTTGTGTTGCTGTGTCTATGTGGAATGAAATGAAAGGAAGGAAAAAGAGGTTTTTGTTTTTTTTAACCAGAAATCATTTTTTATGGTAAAGCTAGTGGATTGACTACATTTTTGGTTTGTCCATTTCTTCATAAATATTATTATTATTATTATTATTAATAATAATAATAATAATAATAATAATAATAATAATAATAATAATAATAATAATTTTATTCTTATACCCCGCCCCATCTCCCCGGAGGGACTCGGGGCGGCTTACATGGGGCCATGCCCGGACACAACAACACGAAATCAAATAAAAACAATAAACAAATCACCGAACAATAAAACTTCAACATGATTAAAAACAGTCATTAAAAGTCAATATACAAAGTAATATTAAAATCACGATTTGGGTCAAAAGATCCAGGCTAAGGTGCAGAAAAAATGTCAAGTTATCGGGGGGGATAATTACACAGCAGGTGTAATACTTAAAGTGCTGAGTGAATCCTAAGAAAACAATCCAGAGGGTCTACTGCTTAGCAGGTAAGTAACATGATCCCACAAGGATCAGTCATCAAAGGCCTTCTGGAAGAGCCAAGTTTTCAGGCTCTTCCTGAAAGAAAGTAGAGTGGGGACCTGCCTAATCTCCCTGGGGAGCGAGTTCCACAGCCAGATGATTTACTGACTCTGGAACATGCGACGTATAATTGCCCATGAGAAAAGCCTTTGTTTTCTAATTTCAAACTGCAAACTTGCAAAGATTGTCCCTGTGCTTTAGTGATAGTCATTGCAAACACAAGGGTTGGGAATTGAAGTCGTTTGTACTCAAAGTCCATGTCGGTCGGAATGAGTGGGATTCCCAGGTCAATTACCCTCAACTCCTGTGTGTATGTAGAGTTGGTCATGTTGGATCTGTGTGCCAAGTTTGGTCCAGATCAGTTGTTGGCTGGGTTTAGTGCACTCTGGATAACGTGGATTTGTTGTTGTTTATTCGTTCAGTCGCTTCCGACTCTTCGTGACCTCATGGACCAGCCCACACCAGAGCTTCCTGTCAGCCATTGCCACCTCCAGCCTCTTCAAGGTCAAGCCAGTCACTTCAAGGAAACTGTCCATCCATCTTACCCTTGGTTGGCCTCTCTTCCTTTTTTCTTCCATTTTCCCCAGCATCATTATCTTCTCGAAGCTTTCTTGTCTTCTCATGATGTGGCCAAAATACTTCATCTTTGCCATATTCTTCCCTCCAGTGAACAGCCAGGCATTATTTTCTGGAGTGTGTACTGGTTGGATCTTCTTGCGGTCCAAGGCAATCTCAGAATTTTCCTCCCAAGACCACAGTTCAAAAGCGTCTCTCTTCCTTTGCTCAGCCTTCCTTATGGTCCAGCTCTTGCATCTTGCATCCATAGGTTACTATGGGGAATACTATTGCTTTAACTATGCGGACCTTCATTGCCAGTGTGACGTCTCTACACTTCATTATTTTATCGAGATTGGTTATTGCTCTCCTCCCAAGAACGTCTTCTGATTTCCTGGCTGCAGTCTGCGTCTGCAGTAATCTTTGCACCTAGAAATATAAAGTCTGTCACTGCCTTCACTTTTTCTCTCTCTGTTTACCAGTTATCAATCAGCCTGGTTGCCATAATCTTTTTTTTTCCTTGATATTTAACTGCATCCCAGCTTTTACACTTTCTTCTTTCACCTTGCTTATAAGGCTCCTCAGCTCCTCCTCGCTGAGGAGTTGTAGGTGAACTACAACTCCTATAATCAAGGTTAATTCCAACATACCACAGCAGTCTGTTCAGTTGGTCATGGGGGTTCTGTGTGCCAAGTTTGGTCCCGGTCCATTGTCAGTGGGGTTCACAATTTCTCTGAATGCAGGTTAACTATAACTCTCATAATTCAAGGTCAATATCCCCCAAACCTTTCCAGTATTTTCTGTTGGTCATGGGGAGATTGTGTGCCTTGTTTTATCCAGGTCCATCATTGGTGTGGGTTTCTGTGGTCTGTTGAAGTTGGAGCTGAATCGGGTGAAGGACTTATGTATGAATGTAGAGTTGGCCATGCTGGATTGATGTGCCCCTGGTTAAAGATCCTCTGTAAGATTATCTAAGTGAGAAGGTAATATGCTGCTAGGCTGGGTCCTAGCTGAGGGACCTGGACATAGAGCCATACTGGCTGATGGAACTGAAGGACAAAATTATAAATGAGAGCTCAGCATTTCCATTCCCCCTTTTGTTTCGTTTCTCTCTCTTTCTCCCATACACCTCATCACATGTTGTCTTTTGAGGTGGCTTATGATGGAGTCCAACAGTTCCCATCCTATAATGTAGAGCAACTTCTAGTGGGGCTCTGTCATAAAAGGAATAGAAGTCAATGGGAAGATGCTGGGCGGCCAATGCTTCCCCCCATGGAATGGGGACTCGGGTGAGTTGAGTGATGCGGGGCATGGGTTGTGAGGGGTCCCCCGGATTTGCCATGATGCATGGTGGTTCTGGTCCCTCCAAAATTTTGAGGACCTCTCCTTTAAAGCAGTCTCACAACTGATGTTTTTGTATGTTACTCTTCTGTTTCCAGATTATGTTTTCAGCCTGTGAGTTGGGAGTTTTTGATCTGCTTTTGGAGTCAAAAGAGCTCCTGAGTTCAGCAGTTATCGCTGAACGCTTGGGCACCAGCCACCCAGAAATGCAAAGGCTGCTGGAGGCCTGTGTGGGCTTAAAGTTACTAAGAATGGAGAGGAAGGACAACGAAGGTAAATATAGCAGGAGGAGGAGGCAACTTTGGTTGCCTGTTATTCATAACACATTTCATTGTTTAATGACTTGTCAGCTATGTGCCTGTCTCTCAGGATTTCACAACAGAATGCTTTCTTTCGTTTACTTTGAGGCCTTTTTGGAAATACAGACCTTGCCAGCCTCTGCCTTGCTAAATCAAGCCCAAGGACCCAGTATTATTTCATGAAGTTTCTATCTGATATCGTTTATCCAACTTCACAGTACTTGACTGATGCCGTAAGGTAAAGTTTAGACTCAAATGTATCAAAGGTTGCAGAGTGATAGATGTCATTTTCTGAAACAGGTGAAGATGTTTCCACACCCGATCTTTAAAATTACAGCACTGTGTTCACTGAAAGAAACGTGGGTCCTCAGATTACTCACAAGAACAAGCCTGGAAATGTTGGAGAAACAGTAAAATATTTTATCTTAATTCTTGCAAGAAAGGGTGCTTTGTTAGAAACAAAAGCTCAGAACAATTTCATATCCTCCCTTTCCATGGCAGCTTCATAGAAGGATACAATCTTTGTGGCCGCCTAAACAACCTAAAACAACAAGCCTTTCTTTCTTATGACCATTATATTTTTATCCAAGTTATAGGAAAGCATATACACATGGCAACTGATAGGTAAGTAGGGAGTTTTATCGAAGTTATAGTAATGAAGCATGTCCATTAAAAAAAGGAAGGCACCTGCATGGTGCAACATTTTTACTTCAAAGCATAGCAAGGCCAGTATATTTTCAAGATTCAGAATAGTTTGTGAAGACCAACATTTTATCATTTTTAAAGAATAATTTATTTGCAAAGTCATTTCTACTGTTTTTACAAGCCCATACAAGTATGAAACATTTCTACATCAAAGCCTCTCTAAGAATAGCAAATATTTTTGTTAGAATTCAAAATTGTACAGTGCCTATGTGCAAACTGTAAGAGCAATACTTTTGATCTGCAATATAATTTATTACTCTGTAAAAGCAGCATAATATATATTTCTTTGATTCACTCATCAAAATGTAGTCCTGTTCCCCCCCCCCCCCCAAATTTAGTTCTTCTTTTTTCAAGCTACTGGGAATCTGTCATTGAAAAAATAAGCAGAATTACAGCACAGACTCCACAAATGGAAAGTGTTTTTAGCACTACAGTCATCCCTCCATATTCACTGGGTTAAGGGTACAGGACTCCTGTGAAAGTGAAAAAAAACACACACACATTAAAAATGGTAATATTTTTCCCTGAGAAATCATCTTTTGGTAGGAATTTCTAGGAATTTCTTGCTATGACTCTATGCTGGTGGTTCTCAACCTGTGGGTCTCCAGGTGTTTTGGCCCACAACTCCCTGAAATCCCAGCCAGTTTACCAGCTGTTAGGATTTCTGGGAGTTGAAGGCCAAAACATCTGGGGACCCACACATTAAGAACCACTGTTCTAGGCCAATCCATGCCCTTTATGGCAATCTTCTAGAGTATGCTAATCACAGAGTCACGCTAGAGGACTTAGAGATAAGTAGAGAAAACATTGTAATCAAATTTGTGAATAATCAAATCCACAAATGCTCAGAGCTGACTAATCTCTTCTTCTAAAAGACTGAAATATTTAACAATGAACCTCTAACAATGAAATACCTTTACAATTGTCCTTCTGATGGGTTCCCCTTTATCAATAAGTTGACTTGGAAATCTTGGAATAGATTATGGAATGGCCTTAGACCTTGCTTTTGGATTACATTCTTAACATTGGAAAGTATTTTAATTATGTTTTTATGTATGCATTTAATCTTAATTTAATTTTACTTTAATTTTATGTTTTTATGTCCAAGGCACTATGTAAGTGCTGTTAGTGAGGCACCTTGAGTCTCCCTTGGGGTAGAGAAAGGCGGGATATAAATATGGTAAATAAATAAAATAAGTCAATCAATCACTTATAGGGGTGTTGTGAGGTTTCTGGGCTGTATGGCCGTGTTCTAGTAGCATTTTCTCTTGATGTTTTGCCTGCATCTGTAGAAGGTATATACCACTGACATATATATATATATATATATATATATATATATATATATATATATATACACACACACACACACACACACACACACACACACACACACACACACACACACATTCCACTTGCTTTACTACTGTCGGATCCTCTGAAGATGCCAGCCACAGATACAGGTGAAATGGCAGGAGAAAAGGCTGCTAGAACATGGCCATACAGCCCAGAAACCACACAACATCTGAGTGATTCCGGCTGTGAAAGGTTACAACAATACATTCACTTTATATTTTTATATTACACAGTGGACTACATCCCATCTGATATTTAAATAGTGTAAAACTAAACTGGATCACACCATTGCATAATGGATTATATAATGGGTGGTATAGTTATATATTTGTATGAACAAGAAGAGAGAATTTTACCTATTTTTCATATAACTGGAACTAATATCCTTTCCAGGGAAGGAAAAAGACAGATTCAATCTGCGCATGCCACTGCAGCAAATGACCTTTTTGGAGCAGTTTACAGGTAATGCAGTATTCTTCTGGATCTTCTGAATCTGAATTTTTTGCAGGAGAAAATGAATTAAAGTTTTCTCCCACGTTGCTGTCCACATGAGCATGCAAAACAAGCGGGCTTTACTATTTTAGTGCAGTAATAACCACACTACAATGGGGACAACTCAACGCCCCCCCTAAAACCTTTAAAATATAAGAAAACTTACTGGGCTGCCATTAGGCCTTTCTGCATGCTTTTTGGAATGCACCAATGTTGTGTCAGGAATCAGATTATAGATTTCTCATTCAACTTGTAGAAATATATACTTCTGTAGAAATATATAATTTTTAGTCATACCTCTAATGCAGGCATGAGCAAACGTTGGCCCTCCAGGTGTTTTGGATTTCAACTCCCACAATTCCTGGCCTCGGGCCCCTACCTTTCCCCCCTCAGCTGCTTAAGCTTCATTAACCACAGAAGTATAACTCCCTTTGAGATCCAGCTGTTCCAGTCCTGTGTGAATTGCCCTTTCTTAGGCAAAGAACACTGAATTTTTTTAGGGGCCTCTGTAACCCTAAGCACTATGCTCGGGCTGTGGCGCAGGCTGGAGAGCAGCTGCAATGAATCACTGCAATGAATCACTCCAGGAGGTCATGAGTTCGAGGCCCACTCGGAGCCTATGTTTGTTTGTCTTTGTTCTATGTTAAAAAGGCATTGAATGCTTGCCTATATGTGTAATGTGATCCGCCCTGAGTCCCCTTTGGGGTGAGAAGGGCGGAATATAAATGCTGTAAATAAATAATAAATAAATATGCTCTAACAGAGCCCAGTGATTGCTACACAGGTTTAGGGCCCTTCCACACAGCCATATAACACAGAATATCAAGGCAGGAAATCCCACAATATCTGCTTTAAACTGGGTTATCTGAGTGCACACTGCTATATATTCCAGTCCAAAACAAAAAATGTGGGATTTCCTGCCTTGATATTCTGAATTATATAGCTGTGTGGAAGGGCCCCTAAATGCTTCCAGTTTCACCCAGAATGCACTACTAAATGTATTAGTTATACACAAGCTATCTCCTGAGACACACAAGGCAGAGAATATTCTTAGATTTGCAACAAGTATTTCTCAAACTAGCATACCAACTTAAGGAGATGAAGAAACAAATCCATGTATAACCCAGCTTTCTGCACAAGGCAAAATTAATATTCAGCAACAAGGCAAGATTAATATCCAGGAACCATTGACTACAAGACTGACCAAAATCAAAAAATGACATAATACCCCCAGGGGGGCCGGCCGGCCGGCCGGCCTGCCTGCCTGCCTTCCTTCTTTCCTTCCTCATTTCTTTTCCTGGCCATACTTGTTGAAGTTCAACCCCACACTGCTCAAGTCTCAAGTCCTCAATGAGGTACTGTTTAGTTAGCTTAAAATAGGTTAAGGGTTTCCCTTCCTCATGTCTCCTGTATGACGTTTGGGAATGTATGAATTTCTTCTCTCCTCTCTGTTTCTGCTCTAATTCTGATTGGTTGTGTAAAACAGCTTTTCTACTGCAAACCTTTTTAAAATCTGACTTCTGTTTCTTACATCTTTGTATGGAGAATATGTGCTGTGCAGAGATGTAGTGTTTGGATGATGAAACCTTAGAAGAGATGTTAGAGTAGCTCAGACTAGGTTCTTGATTATTAAGAAATGCATTTATGCTTTATTATTGTAAATAAACTGTGTGATTTTTTAAAGACTCTGCATCTTTGCCTGCCTAAAAAAGCTCTGGATTCGTTACAGCAGGGGTCCCCAAACTAAGGCCCGGGGGCCGGATGCGGCCCTCCGAGGTCATATACCTGGCCCCCGCCCTCAATTTTATAATATAATATATTGTATATACATATAATATTGATAACAATATTATAATGTAATACAATATAACACTAATAATAATACCATATAATAATATTATATTCTATATTACATATAAAATTACTAATAATATTACAGTATAGTGGTATAGTTCAATATAGTAATATATAATGCTAATATTGTGCTATGCTAATAATATAATATATTGTATGTACATATAATTTGTAAGCCACTCTGAGTCCCCTTTGGGGTGAGAAGGGTGTGATACAAATGTAGTAAATAAATGCAGTAAATAAATAATAAATAAATAAATACATTTTAGACTTAGGCTCGCCCAAAGTCTGAAATGACTTGAAGGCACACAACAACAACAACAACAACAACAACAACCCTAATTAACTTGACTATTTCATTGGCCAGAAGCAGGACCACACTTCCCATTGAAATCCTGATAAATGTATGTTGGTTAAAATTGTTTTTATTTTAAATATTGTATTGTTCTTTCATTGTTCTTGTTGTTGTTGTTGTTGTTGTTGTTGTTTTTGCACTACAAATAAGACATATGCAGTGTGCATCGGAATTTGTTTGTATTTTTTTTCAAATGATAATCCGGCCCCTCAACAGTCTCGGCTTAAAAAGTTTGAGGACCCCTGCTTTACAGCCACACCACATGGCGCTTCACGCTCTGCTGGCTAATGAGCAGAATGCTCAACTTTTTGTATTCTGTTTATGTTTTTGGATGCTCTGCTATATTTTAGGATAGTTTTTCCCTAGCAGCATTTTTATTCTCTTCATTCCTTGGGCATTACTGAAAATAATTTTGATGTAAAGAAAAGGAATAGTTAAACAATGATCCATACCAAGTGTCAAATATGCTAGTTTTGCCACTGAGGGTAATCCCCCTTTTTAATTTGCAAAGATTTTATTTTGTACACGGTCATCCTTTTTGCTGACTTTCCATTCTAATTTTGAATTTCTAGTACAGAAGAAAGGCTGCAAAGATTCTCCATTGCTATGGGTGATGCCTGGTGCCTATATGGTCAGGAACTGTTGTCTGCATTTGATCTTTCCTGTTTCCAAGTTGTTTGTGATGTGGGAGGTAAGTACAGTAGAGTCTCACTTATCCAAAATTCGCTTATCCAATGTTCTGGATTATCCAATGCTTTTTTGTAGTTGATGTTTTCAATACATCATAATATTTTGGTGCTAAATTTGTAAATACAGTAATTACTGCATAGCATTACTGCCTATTGAACTACTTTTTCTGTCAAATTTGTTGTATAACATGATGCTTTGGTGCTTAATTTGTAAAATCATAACCTAATTTGATGTTTAATAGGCTTTTCCTTAATCACTCCTTATTATACAACATATTCGCTTATCCAACATTCTGCCGGCCAGTTTATGTTGGTTAAGTGAGACTCTACTGTAACAGAAATTTCCAACTACCTCCCATTGTTTGGCATTTGAAACTTTATGGATTGGGGAGGTGAACTTTCAAGTTGCCTTTTCCCTTTGTGATTCTATGAGAGTAAAAGTGGTAATAATCCCTCTCCACATCTCTCTAACTTTATTATTTCAGTGGAGGGCATTCCCTTGATTAGGGAAATCTAGTTGGAATATCTTGGTTAGGGAAACCTATTTGAAATAAATGAGCTAATTTCAGAGCCGGCCCTAGGTATTTTTCAAGTGTAGGCGAACAGAATTTTGGCGACCGCCCCCCAAACCAATCACTGAAAAATAAAAATGTTGGATAAGCCAAAATGTTGGATAATAAGGAGGGATTAAGGAAATGCCTATTAAACATCAAATTAGAATCATAGAATCATAGAATCGTAGAGTTGGAAGACACCTCACGGGGCATCCAGTCCAACCCCCTGCAAGAAGCAGGAAAATCTCATTCAAAGCACCCCCGACAGATGGCCATCCAGCCTCTGCTTAAAAGCCTCCAAAGAAGGAGCCTCCACCACAGTCAGGGGCAGAGATTTCCACTGCTGAACAGCCCTCACAGTGAGAAAGTTCTTCCTGATGTTCAGGTGGAATCTCCTTTCCTGTAGTTTGAAGCCATTGTTCCGTGTCCTAGTCTGCAGGGCAGCAGAAAACAAGCTTGCTCCCTCCTCCCTATGACTTCCCCTCACATATTTGTACATGGCTATCAAAGTCCAGTGCATAACGGAGTGATTTTTAACAAAAATTCTGCCAGATGCCCTCCGTCTGCCCTCCATCTTGTTCTGATACAGAGGAAACCTGTGAGGATGGCGAGGGATGAAATCCTGGGATTAACAGCTCTGTGTGGAGACCTACGGTCAGGTCCCAGGATTTTTTACCCACCATTTAAGCCACAAACTTTGGCACTGTCTGGAGGTGCCTTGTGTTAGTCTACTTCAGCATGGAAATTTGCTGAAGAAGAGAGGAAAGAATCAAGAAGTATCTTAAATGCTAACAGATTTATTGTAGCATAAAGTTTCATGGATATAAATGGCTATCCACAAAAGTTTGTGCTAAAGTAAATAAGTTACATACATACATATACACCAACCACCCCTGCATTTTATGATAATTCCAAAGCAGATTAAACTGGAAATGTTCACAGCTTGCTATATATTCTACTTTTCTCCCATATGTGACTAAAACAGCTTTCACGGTACTTAAAAAAATAGTTTTAGTAACCTGGAATACAATATTTTGAGGGCCTTCACTGCTAGTAGAGCTTTTCACATTTAACCCCAACAATCCATGTGCTTCCTCTTTTGCTTTTAAACCCTCAGATGATAGTGAAATGAACATCTCAGCTGGACAACACTGTATGGAAGTTTTGCATGGCTATCCATTTCATCTACATTGCTGAAATTTTATTCAAAAATTAAAATATTTAGGAAGATATTTCAAATGTGATATGCTTTTAACATTATATTTATTCCTTTGCATTCTGTTCTTTCTTAAAGGAGGAAATGGTACTTTAGCCAAAGAGTATATTTCGTTGTACCCAAAAGCTACTGTGACGATTTTTGACTTACCTAAAGTAGTAGAAGGAGCAAAGAAACAGTCTGTGGCCTCAGAGGAATGCCAGATTTCCTTCCAGGGAGGTAAAACATGTTCGTTCTGAAATCATACATATTAATCTTTTTCATTAATACATGCCTTTACAAGTGAGACAGCCACACATAAGAAGGTTTGGGACAAAGCAATGGGTCAGTCTTCTAATTGGGTGTCCAATTAGGCAAATGCCTTATCCAGTTGCTGCTGGAAGCAGTAGTAGATCTATAGGTTTTTGGCAGTCTGCTGTACTCTCCTAAGGACATAGTGAGGGACACTGTCATTTTAACAGTACTGAAATAAAATTCAGTTGGCAAATCGGCAAGCTTTAGTATGTGGAGTGGTGTGTGTGTGTGGGGGGGGGGGGGCGAATCCATATTGTCTTTGAGACAATAAAGGTATTTGGGGAGTGGCCTTGATTCCCAAGCAGTAGAACTCACTGGTTTCTGGGAAAGACAATATGCTTAATTAACCAGATCTCTGCCTATTTAATTCTAGGTGACTTCTTTAAAGATCCAGTCCCTGAAGCTGATCTGTATATTTTGGCCAGGACCTTGCATGATTGGGATGATGATACATGTGAGCAACTGCTAACTAAAATATACAAGGCCTGCAAACCTGGTACGTGGTACTTAAATAAGAGGAAACATGGCCAGAACCGCTCTACAACCTGTGAAGCACTCCTGGGCTGTAGGCATTGTCTTGTGCTGACAGGAGCGTTAGAGGACTTATTAAAAGGTTGAGAAACAACACATACATTAAGGTTCTGGTGTCCACAGGGAATGGCAGCAATAATCTAGAGTTTCAGCCATGATATGTTTTCCAATCTTACATGAAGGGAGCAGAGACTGAACTTTGGACTTTTGTGTCACTGAGCTATTTCATTCCCACCATATTTTTTGATGTTCTCTGGAGGCATCTTTCATTCTTCTAGTGTCTTCAGTGCATGATTGTCAGACCTTTTGTGTCAGATTTTTTTATCAAGCCATGGATATTCCTGCCCCAGCAATAATATTTAATCAGCCATGTATGAAAGAAAGCTTGCATCATCTAATGAGGAGGGAGAGTCAGATTATTATATGATGTGAATCAGTTAAGGTGAGGGCGAGTAAACTTTAACACTCCAGATGTTACTGGACTACAGATCCCATCAGTTATAACCAGCATGACAAGTGGTTGGGAATGCTATGAGTTGCAATCTAATATCATAGGGAGTGTACATTATCCATCCGACATTGTAAAAATCTAATGTGGATATTATAGCAATGGGAACTTTCTCTGTTACTTTCTTAGGGAGCTAGGCCCTGCAACGTCTGGGACTTTCTTATTCCTTAGTTATCCTATAAGAAACTCACTAGGCTGGCTAGAGAATTCTGATAGCCGTAACCCAAAAATGTAACTTTCCAAGCTGAATGGCAGAAAGATTTTGGCATGCGTATATGTGCAACCAGGAAGCTAGAACTTGGTGTTGAGCTCAGCATTTAGCAAGACATGGTCAAGAGGCCAGGAGAGGTTGTGGACCAGAGGCCTGGCATATCTAGCCCAAAACACTAGCGTAAAAGGGTCAGGGAAAGCAGTAGAAAGAAGACAACAGTTGAAAGGAGGAAAAGTGGCACTGTTTAATATGCTTCTGGGTCATAGAGCCCTGGAGTTGCCATAAGACATGTATTACCCATGCCCTTGAGTTTCTCACTTCTCTACAAACAGAAAACAATCTATCTATATAAATGAGTGATGGCATCACGGCGACCAACAAAACAACAAAACTACAGGCCCCCCAACCTCGAAATTTGACAACACAACCCATCATCCACGCCTCTAGGTTGATACAACAAAAAGAAAAGAAAAATAAAGTCCTAATTAGAGAGAGAGAGGAATAATTGCTTTTATCCAATTACTGCCAGTTAGAAGGCTAAGCTCCTCCAACTTGGTCTCCTAGCAACCCAATAAAAATAATTAAAAAAAACACTAAAAATAATTTAAGACACTAAAAATTAATACAATACAATAATAAAATATAATAAACAAAAAGATAACTTACAATAAAATTAATTTAAAAAATACAAATAACGTCAAATAAAAATTACACAACAATTTTTAACCAATACCACCACCACTTTGCCACAGCAACGCGTGGCCGGGCACAGCTAGTTATATCATGATATTCTATTTATGAATAAAGCAGGGATCACATCCCTTACCTGAAAGCATCACTGGAAGTCCTGCCTCTTCCCCATGCTTAACATTTCAAGACTTTTTCTACTAACTTAACAGCATACATTTGCTCAATGGCTTTCCCACTAATTCTTTCTTAAAACACTCAGGCCCCTTCTACACTGCCATATAATCCAGATTATCATATCAGATAATCTACATTATCTGCTTTTAACTGGATTATATGAGTTTACACTGCTATATAATCTAGTTCAAATCAGATCATTTGGATTTTAAATGGTGGCCTCACTGGTACAACTTAAACAGGAAGGGTGGAAAATATGTGGGAAGAGGCATATGTCTTTGTACACTGGAGATACTACTCTACAGCAGAAGTGCTGTTCTTAGGTAGCCTTTGAAGCAAAAGAACTCCAATCAACTCTTCTCCACGGCCCAGTTGCTCAGTTATGCTGTAAGAAAAAATATGGTTGCTGAGCTGACTAAAAATAGAGGGTAAATGGCAGTGTTATGACCTCATCACATTGGATCCTGGATCCACTTTAAATCCAGTGGCTGCCTCCTGCAGAATTCTGGGGTTTGTAGTTTAGGGAGGAGGTTTTAAACTGCTCAGCCAGACAGGTCCTGGGCCTCACTAAACTACAAAGCCCAGAATTCTGCAGGAGTGGAGATAACTGAACTATTTAGGCAATTCCTCACTATTGCTCCTCCATGACCATGAGATTTAAAGGGAGAATATGCTGAAACTTTCCTATTACTGCCTGTTGAGCTGTGCCTGTTGTAGCAAAGTATGTGTGTTGTGATCCTGGGCAGCCAAACTAAAAAGGATGTACACACTTTGATTAGCCTCGTCTTTCTTAGACTGGCCCACATTTCCCATAGAAGAGATTGTGTGTTTAAAATATTAATGTTATCTAAATCAACAAAATCTGTGCTTTGAAACAGGTGGTGGAGTGTTGGTATTGGAAACAGTTATCAATGAAGACAGAACCGGACCTTTGGTAGGTCAGATTCGTTCCATAATTGTGATGCTTCTTACTGAAGGAAAAGAACGGACTGAATCCGAGTTCAATGCCCTCTTCAATGCAGCTGGCTTCAAGGAGATTCAGTCCAAGAAAGGAAATAATTATGGTGCCATTTTGGGAAGAAAATAATCCTGCTTCTGTTTCCTTTATTCTAAAATGGATGGTAAACCTGTAACTCTCCATATCTTGTTGGACTCCAGTACCTATCAGCCCCAGCCCCTAGTTGGGAGAGATGATTAGAAAAATTCGTTCATCAAGATGTAGAATTCCATTTGTTGCCTGTCCACAAACCTCTGGGCTCCCTCCAAATCTCCTTTTACAGATTTGTGTAATTTTAAGGGCGCTCATGATAGGAAAGGAATTAGCTCCTGTTCTTAACAATGGTGCCCAGATTTTCTGTGGTAATTCTCCCACCCATGCAGTCACTGGATACAGCAGTGTGTTTGGGTGTATTTGCACTATAGGATTAATATAATTTGACCCCCCCCCCCTTTAATTGCCATGGTTCAGTGCTATGGAATCTTGGAATTTGTAGTTTGGTGATGCACTAGTACTGTAGCAGAGAAGGTGAAGGGCATTGTAAAACTACATTTCCCATGATTCCATAGCACTGAGTCATGGCAGCTAGTGGGGTCAAATTATATTCTATTGTGTAGATCAGATATGGGCAAATTTTTTTACCTTGGGGCTGGGAGGGCCGGGCCAGGAGGGAGGGGGGACGGGCACGGGTCATCCTCAGGTTGTCCTTCTAGCATAAGGACGGGCTGCTTGTCCCCTTCTTATGCTGGGAGGAAGGTGGGACATGCAGCGACTGCCTCAATCATCTTTCCCATCCTCCTCCCCCGATCCTCAGGCTGTCCTCTTGGCAGAATATTGAGAGGAGGGTGAGACAAGACGTTGACTGAGTGTGCTTTGGAGGGCTCTCGAGCCATCCTCCCGGCATAAGGATGGGATTGCTCTCACCATCCTTAGGGCGAGAAGAGGGTGAGACACATGGTGGCTGAGAGCGCTCCAGGGGCTCTCAGCTGCTATGTGCCTCCCCCCCCCCCATCTTTATGGCATAAAGACATGGTGGGCCATCATATCCTTATGCCAAGAGGACAGGGAAAATGAGGAGGGCCTGAGGTAAGGACCTTAGTTTGCCCATAGTTTGCCCATGGGCCTTAGTTTGCCCATGCCTGGTGTAGTTACACCCCTATTTTGAAAAAGAAATCTTAGTTTGCCTTAGTTTGCCCATGGGCCTTAGTTTGCCCATGCCTGGTGTAGATACACCCCTATTTTGAAAAAGAAATCTACTATTTTCAAACAGGAGCTAAGAGCCTACTTATCTACTAAATCCCTTGTCAGTGTCCAGAAACACTGAAGCAATAACAGTTTGGTTGTTATTATTTGAATTCAGATTGCTTTCCAGTCTTCTTCTGTTTATTTTTCTCTTCAGGCAAAAATATTCCCATTATCTTCTTTAAATTATGAATATCTTTGTCATCCTATGATGACATTACTTCCCTCTTGTGGCCATATAAAGAAATACAAATTATTCAACAAGGCTAATACAAAGATTGGGCTCACTGGGACAGAATGCGTTAGAATGGCATATCTGATAGGTAAACCCTAACTGTTTGGCAGCCACAGTGATTGAATATGCCCTTTCACTTTGACCATTGTGGGTTACACCATAGAATGTATCTTTCCAGGAATTCCCAATAGCCATGCTGGCTGAAGCATTGTAGGAATTGTAGTCCAAGGAAATAATTGGAGTCCATAGTGAGTGAAAAACAATATAAATAAATAAACAAAAAACCTTTTGGAAGTGCTGTCAATGTTTAAGTGTTGTTGATTGGTTGGTTTGGATGTTAACAGTTCTTCAACATTCGCAAGACCACTATTGAGAAAGAAGCCTAAGGAAGATTTCTCTTTACCTCCATATTTCCATTTTTGCTTGATCTGGGATGTTTATAAACGATAGGAGGGCTGGACTGAATTCTCTTTTCTCATTAACAAGGGGAGTGTGCAAGAAATGGTATCAAATTTAGACTATAATTATATAAGGACACAGCCTGGAAAGCATTGCTAACCAATTCATTCCAGATTAAAAGAAACTCACCAGACTTGAAGACAAAAGACAGTTTTTTAATGCATTCTGGCCAAGAATACATGCAAAGTACAAGCATAACCAGCATGGAGTGTACAACCATTTTTATACAGCAAGGTTTCCATGCGTTAACATTGTCTACATTTTTTCTCTCTCTTCCTTTTCCCCAATTGGCCAGAAAAGAGTCTGGCTAGGATTTATGCTGGGATTGGTAGGCAAGAAGGAGGCAGCTGGGGATTGTTCTAGAGTGAAGGTCTGGTTGGCAGCAGAGCCATTTCCATGGGAGGGCACAGCCTGGAAATACAGAGTAAAGATATGCTGATGAATTTTAATCCAGTTTTATACTAAACAGGCAGGGGTTTTGGAAAACAAAAGTGTAAGGCTGAGATGGTGACTTTTGGGTGTTTAGAGGCATGGCTGCTAACAAAGAGGTCCATTACAGACCCCTGTTTTTGTAAGCAAAAAAACAGGGTAGGAAATTACCATATTTTTGGCTTGGAAGAAAGATAACTCAAGGCAATCCTGTCCAGGCAATCACTCTGTAGAGAGGTAAATCCCTGGGCCTATTTGGTTATATGTGTTGTCAAAGGCTTTCATGGCCGGGATCACAGGGTTGTTCTATGTTTTCCGGGCTGTATGACCATGTTCTAGAATACCTCACAATCTCTGAGGATGCCTGCCATAGATGTGGGCAAAACGTCAGGAGAGAATACTTCTAGAACATGGCCATACAGCCCGGAAAACATACAACAACCCTATTTGGTTATAGTTTGATAATCATAGAATCATAGAGTTGGAAGAGACCACAAGGGCCATCTAGTCCAACCCCCTGCCATGCAGGAAAAGCACAATCAAAGTATCCCTGACAGATGGCCATCCAGCCTCTGTTTAAAAGTTTCCAAGGAAGGAGCTTCCAACACAATCCAAGACAGAGAAGGGGGCCTTGCTGCTGATGGTCTTTTGTGAGGTGGCAAGATTTCATATAAAAGGGAAGGATGCTCTTTTATTCATTTTGGCTTATTGCCCTTAGAAAACCATACATCTTTTGGGGTGGGGATGCTGTGTTTGACAACATAAATCTTTGCTGTGAAGAGTGCTAAAGATTCCTGCCATGTACACTTTCCAGGCTACTTAGTTCTGCTTTGTCTTCTCCATGCCATCCCCAAAGTTTAAGTTTTCCACAATTGTTATGTACCACTTTTCCCCATATAACATTCTTTCTCCTTGTTCAACAATTTTGGCCATCCATTCCTGTCACCTTGCATTTGTTTCCACCTATTTTTTTTTTAAATATACATTTAGATTTCCCCAGTTCTGCAAGGATAATAATGATAATAATGACAACAACAACAACAACAACAACATATTTCTAGACCGCCTTCTCTCCTTGAAAAGACTCAGGGCAGTTTAGAGACACAAAACAAAAAGTCAAACATTCAATGCCTCAAATGAGTCCAAACACATCAAAATAATACAAGAGAATGCACAGTAACAGTAAACTTTCAACAACAAAAAAATAAAAAATTAAGCATTGAGATGAAAACAATAAAAAACAATCCAATGACATTAACATGGCTTTAAAATGGCTAACACCAGTGTTCATTTAAGATGTTTTGTAGCAGCCAAAAAATACAAGTGGGTCAGCCAGCATTTCAGTGGGTTAAAGTGTCCTAGTCCTCCTCTTCTCCAAATGCTAAAGTGCATAAGTGCATTTTCAGAAGTTTTTTAATGGAGAGGAGGGTGGGGGCCATTTTAATTTCTTTAGGGAGGGAGTTCCAGAGACAGGAAGTGATCACAGAGAACCCCCCCCCCCCCCCGTTCCCACCAATTGAGCTTGTGATGGGTGGGACCGAGAGGAGGGACTCCTCCATTGACCGCAGTGCATGGGATGATCTCTATAGAGAGATCTGATTAGAAAAATAGCCTGGACCCAAACTGTTTAGGGCTTTATAGATAACAACCTGGACTTTGTATTTAGCCTGGAAGCAGACCAGCAACTAGTGGAGCTGCCGCAGCATGGGAATCATCCTCTCACGATATGGCGCTCCAGTTAGCAATCTAGCCACTGATCTCTGCACTAATTGCAGCTTCTGAATTAACCTCAAAGGCAGCCCCATGTTGAGAGCATTGCTGTAGTCCAGTTGGGATGTGACTAAGGCGTGGACTATTATGGCCAAGTCTGGTGTCTCAAAATATGGGTGCAGCTGGCACTCAAGTTTTAACTGTGCGAAGGTGCTCCTGGCCACCGCCAGCATCTGAGGTTCCAGGGTCAGTGAAGAGTTCAGGATCACCCCCACACTGCGAACAGGTTGAAATCGTACACCCTAATCTGCCTTACGACTGACCCGGGGAACCTCTGTCTTGTCTGGATTTAACTTCAGCTTGTTGGCCCTTATCCAGAGCATTACTGATGACATGTACCGGTTCAAAACCAGAACAGCATCCTTGGCATTTGGTGGAAAGGAGTAATAGAGTTGGGTGTCATCAGCATAAATTTGACACCGAACTCAAAAACTCTGGATGATTTCTCCCAGCGGTTTCATGTAAATGTTAAACAGCATGGGGAAGAGAATTTAACCCTGAGGGATCCCACAGGCCACCAACCAGGGAGTCAAACAGGAATCCCCCAGCTCCACCATCTGGGTCAACCCCTCCAAGAAGGACTGGAGCCATTGCAAAACAATGCCCCTAAGCCCCCCCCCCCCCGGCCGATTTTATAAGCCAAGACAGGTAAGGGTCCAGAGAACAAGTGGTTGGCCTCATTTCTCGTAAGAGCTTGTCCACGGCCTCAGGCCAAACAAGCTGAAAATAATCCATTAAACAAAGACAAGCAGATGCCTCATTCACATCCATGGAGATTGCTTTAACACAGGCGTCTAAGTCAGAGTGGACTTTATTTGCAAAGAACCTAGCAAACTCTTCACAATGTATTGCCAATTGGTCAGGGCCCCCGGTGGAACAGGGTTTAAAAATCCCCTGACCACTCGAAACAGTTATCTAGGGCGGTTCTTTGCAGATGTAATGTTGGTGGCAATAAACGATTTTTATGCCACCTTCATTGCTATGGAATAGGTTTTTTAATGAATTCTAGACCATGTTCAGACGGACTCGCTGTGACTTTTACACCAACGCTGATCTAGTTTCTGTTTCACTTGCTTCATTGTTGCTAGCTCCTTGTTGCATCATGTAGCTGATTCGGCTCTGCTTTGTGAAAGGAAATGTTTGGGAGCGATTGTGTCAACTGCCTTGGCAACCTCTATGGTATAAAGGTCTGGCAGAGCTTTGACAGAATCACCTAACGAAGTGGCAGGAAAATCTCCAAGAGACCCCAGAAATCCATCAGGATCCATAACCCTCCTGGGGTGGACCTTCCTATATGCTTCTCCACTCCTGCAGAGGTTTAGAGCCCCAGTGAATCTAAATCTGACCAGGTAGTGATCAGTCCATGACAAAGGACCGATGGACAGTTCCTCCACAATACTGTCACCATCATCCTGCCCCAAACAGAAGACCAGGTCTACTGTGTGCCTAGTGCTATGGGTAGGGCCAGATACCATTTGGGACAGACCCATGGTTGCCATGGTGACCATGAAGTCCTGAGCCACTCCTGACAGGGTGGTCTCGGCATGGATGTTGAAGTTTCCCAGCACTATTAGCCATTGGGACTCCAAAACTCAAGACCACCCGGCTAGCTCAGGCAGGGAGACTATTGAGCAGCAGGGTGGATGGTACACTAACAGAATTCCTGTTCTGTCTCAGCCACTCACCCTTAGACACATTGACTGTGGTTGACTGTGGGACAGGACACCTGGTCAGGAGGATGAATTCTCGATAGACTAGTGTGACTCTTCTTCCCCGCCTCCCCAAGTCTTGCCTGCTGTTGCACACTGAATCCTGGTGGACAAAGCTGGGTGAGATTCACCCCACCTCCTTCATCCAACCAGGTAACAGTAATGCAAGCCAAGTCAGCATACTAATCCAATATTAGATCTGGGATGGCCATTGTTTTTCCATTAACTGACCTGGCATTGAGCAGCAGAACTTTCAACCTGGAGGCCTGCCATCTTGGTTACTCAGACTATTTGTAGGGGGAAGAGGTGGCCAAGGAGCCATGAGAACTCTCCCACAGGGCCTGCTCCACCTCCTCCTTCAGCATCTCCCAAAGTTCTGAAGCACTAGAATCGGGAACACTCAGTCCCTGGGACTCCCATCTGCCCCCCTGGATGACCTTGCTGCTTCTTCAATAATAGTTCCTGAGATATTTGGTTGCTAAGGGCTGTAGATATTGCCCAATGCCGCTGTTAAATATGATATAAAAATGGCTTCTAGAGCAGCAGAACACCTCCTCCACACCCCACCCTAGGCACCTCAGCCAGTAACACCCTCTCTTCTTTTCCCCTCCCTTTCTCACTCAATACTCCCCAACATGAGGTTAGAAAGAGCAATTTAACAGATATTATCCATAGAGTAACATTAACAACGTTAGGTATGTAGATGACACCACTTTGATGGCTGAAAACAAGGAGGAGTTGAGGAACCTGATACCCAAAGTGAAAGAAGAAAGTGCAAAAGCTGGGTTATAGTTAAACATTAAAACCCCCAATATTATGGCAAACAGACTGATTAATAATTGGCAAAGAGAGGTAGAAAATGTGGAGGCAGTGTCAGACTTTGTATTTCTAGCTGCAAAGATTACTGCAGATGCAGACTGCAGCCAGGAAATCAGAAGACGTTTACTTCTTGGTAGGAAAGCAATGACCAATCTCGATAAAATAATGAAGAGTAGAGACATCACACTGGCAACGAAGGTCTGCATAATTAGAGCAATGGTATTCCCCATAGTAACCTGGACTGGTTGGATCTTCTTGCGGTACAAGGCACTCTCAGAATTTTCCTCCAACACCACAGCTCAAAAGCATCCATCTTCCTTCACTCAGCCTTCCTTATGGTCCAGCTCTCCATCCATAGGTTAGAATCATAGAATCATAGAATAGTCCAACTCTACTATTCTATGATTCTATGATTCTAACCTATGGATGGAGAGCTGGACCATAAGGAAGGCTGAGTGAAGGAAGATGGATGCTTTTGAGCTGTGGTGTTGGAGGAAAATTCTGAGAGTGCCTTGTACCGCAAGAAGATCCAACCAGTCCATACTCCAGGAAATAATGCCCAACTGGTCACTGGAGGCAAAGATGAAGTACTTTGACCACATAATGAGAAGACAGGAAAGCTTGGAGAAGATAATGATGTTGGAGAAAATGAAAGGAAAAAGGAAGAGGGGCAAGATGGATGGATGGTATCCTTGAAGTGACTGGTTTGACCCTGAAGGAGCTGGGGGTGGCGATGTCAAGGACAGAACGCCACAAGATCAAAGATAACAGAGTTTATTGGATTTACAGAACTCAAAATGCCCGTAAAAGACAAGGGCAAGGCAACTTAGCCTTTAAAAACAAAAAGGGGCAAGAAAAAACGTTCAAAAGATAAACCGGATTAAACCGGAGTTTAATCCGGGTAAAATCAAAACAGCTTGCTTCAGCCTGGGGAAAAACAAACAGAAGCTGGGAAACAAGGAGTTCAAAAGAATGCAACTAATTGGCAGCAGATAACACTCTGCTGCCAGCACTATGTTTTGAGTAACTAGGAGTCACTCCTTCACACAGCAAGGCAAATTTCCAATACAAACTCAACAGCCAAGGATTGAAGCAGTAGCGTAGTCCCAATTCGTTCCGAAGGTTGAGAGGCAGAATCAGACGTTTGCAGTTTTCCAAGTCCAATAGGAGAAAGCGAGCCCGTAGTCAGTTTTCAGTCCGTAAATCCAGAGTAGCAGATGGCGTCCGTCAAGAAGACGACGGAAGGTCAAAGGTATCAGCACACGAAAACACACCAGTCTTCAGGAAAGCGTCCCACACAGATCCCAAGCGTTCGTCCAGATTACCTTGCCCAACGCAATTTGCAATTGCTCCCAAGCCTCATTTTATGCCAGTTACAAATCCTCATCACTATCAGCTGCCCTCCTTAACCCGGGCGTTTCCTCATCACTTTCCTCATCAGAGCTGGAACACCTCTGACTACGCCCCACAGCATCCCCAGCTGTGGATCCCGTCCCATCCCTCCAGCTTGTCCATGGGTCTAATCCTGAAGGTCCCCATTCATCTTCCATCCCATTATTGCCAGTGGCACCCAACTCCTCCCTTACCCGAGTCCAATCCATCTCATCCTCTTCCGAGCTAACCAGCTCTTCCTCCATTCTCTCCGTGAACCCCTTAAAAGACTCTTCGTCAGATGGTTCTGCAAAGATATCTCGCAGCCTCTTTCTTTCTCGCTCCTCGAGAGTATCTGACTCTCGAGGAGTCTTACGTCCACGTCTGCCAGAAGCAGAGCCATGAGGCTCAATCATAACAGGCGATGGTCGACAGGGAGCCATGGCGTGGGCTGGTCCATGAGGTCACGAAGAATAGGAAGTGAATGAACAAATAAACAACAACAACAAATCCATAGGGTCATCAAGGAAGGGATAGAGGTAGAACAGTTTCTGCAGGTGGGAGATGGCATTTGGTAGAACAGGTTAAAAGCATAAAGGTCTGATTGTTTATGAAATTATTGGTGGAGTTGGGCAAGGATCCAAGTATCATGCTGCTTAAGGGCAATAGCAGGCCCTCAATGGAATCAACATTAGCAACATGGCAATAGAACGGTGGTAGTGCAACAGCTCACAACAACAAGATGATAACAGCACCAAATTCGGCAGCGAGGCAAAATGGGAACTAAGTCAAGTCCTAAACAAACCAGCTACGGAGGCAAGATGGCAAGAGGGTGCCCTTCGAACAGCGGCAACCATGTCTGGCAGCAGTGTTTGTCAATAAGGGGAGGGGGAGTGTGGGCAGGCCCCACACCCGGCTGTAGCGTTCAGCAACGGGGGGTGGGGTGGGGGGTGGAAAGCATCCTCCTCTCCTCCTTGGTTTTCTTCTTCTTGTCTTCTCACTCCCTCTCCAACTCCACAATGAACCTCAGGGAACCAGAGTGAATGAGGTGGGTGGCCAGGCAGGGAGAAGACTCTAGGAGAGCCCCAAGAGGGAGGAGTACCTCAACTTGGTTGGCACTTTAGTTTTTCTCCTCAAAACCTGCCTTGAGTTGCTGCTGCCTCTTCCAGTGATGGGACAGGGCCCTTAAAGGAGCCAGCAGTGGGTGCGTGGAGGCTCCCAGTGCAGCTGTTCAGGTGAAGTTGCTGGCCTTGCTTTGCAGAATCAGGGCCTCAATTCTGCCAGGAGTGAGCCCCCAGGAGCTGAGCCAGAGGCAGCAAGGAAAACAGACACTGCCTCTTCCCTCAAAGCCCTTGGTGATGGTACCTTCATTTCTTGCTTATGCCTGAGGCCCCACATGCGTGGTTCTTTTATTCCCCAAGTCTCTGGGGCAAGCAGGTGCTGTTGCTGGCCTCACTTTGCAGAGTCAGGGCCTCAGTTCTGCTAGGATTGAGTCCCCAGGAACTGATCAAGTACAGCATTTATAATACTAAGACTATTCTCTGGTCTCTTGGATGTTTCAGATCCTAGTTTAGCCATTTGGATGGAACAAATCTCCAAATGGTATGCAGCAAGCCGCCATCTAATTCTTCAGGAATTGAATCCCAAAGAGAGTTATAGGGAAAACAGAAAAGTAACATCTTCCAGCTTGTAAATGCAAAAACTAGGTAACAAATAGCTGATAAAAAGTAACTTGTAATGTTCAAGCTGTGCTCTTTATCAACCAGATCCTATGCTGGTGTTAGGCTCCAACAGAATCCTGGACTGAATTTACCATGTCTCTGGCAGAATCAACTTGCATGTTAAGGCCGGGATGGGGGAAGTGTAACATACAAGCAGCAATGTAATAAAAATAAACAGTATACATTTTAGTGATAAAATATTTAGAAATATTTTACAATTTGAAGTAGAAATGTTTAAAATGTTTTAAAATATATATTTTTAAAAAATAAAAGTTTTTAAAAAAAACGTGGGCACATGTCCAGCCTAAGAAATGTCTCATAGCACTGCATCAATAGCCCACTCCTGTGGGAAATCACATGCTTTAAATGCATTAATTTTCCTCCAGTTTATCATCTAGTTTGACTCTCACTATGCAGAGAGTTCTGGTGCCTCTCTCATTCAAATTTTTTCTAACCCTTTTCTTTTTTTTCCTGGTCATTTTAGATCCATTTGTGTCCTTTGTTGGTTTCCAACTTTGAACACATTTTCCTCCACCTTCCTTCTATACTCAAATATCACTGTTGTTCATTTTCCCAAAGGTTAGTGAGATGACTCTTTGTTCTTTTTCCATTTTACATATTTGATGCGAATGTTATGGACAATTGTGGCACATTTTCATAAATTCAATTCACCATTTATGTCATCAAACAGTAAATGAGTTATTAAAGGCACTTATGTTTTGCATAACAGTTAGACTGTTTCTAATCCACTTGAAAGCAGATAATGTGGATTATTTGCTTTGATAATTGGGTTATATGGCAGTGTAGAAGGGGCCTGCCAAAACAGTTAAGAAGAATGGATTGTGATGAAGAAATTGTTAAAACCTTTTTTCAGTATCAACATGGATTTCTCATTTCATAGATGAGATCAATGGATAATGTCTATACACATATTATAGCATTAATAGCTACCAACATTTCACCTGTACACCTTTGCTTCATCAAATGTAAGCAGTATATGTCTGGTTGGAATCTTGGCTTAGTTTTATTTATTTATTTGTTCTGATTGCAAGTAATTAAGCTGATGACAATGACAGAAAGAACTATAAATGACACAACCTCTGAGGATGCCTGCCATAGATGTGGGCAAAACATCAGGAGAGAATGTTTCTGGAACAAGGCCATATAGCCTGGAAAACTCACAGCAACCCATTGTAAATGACACTTTATTAAGATTTTGTTAATATGCATTTCAGGTGAATCGTACTTACTGTTTCATTTGACGGCTGCCCTTTTCCTTACGCATCTTGACTAAGTGCACCAAATGCATAAAACTACTTTGTATCTTTATGTTCTGGGACTAGGGATGTTTTCCCCCTTTAGAGACTCTTGATATAGTTGGGTGCCTTCATTATTCCTTTGACTTGCTTGGAGATAGGGAAAGGAGATGTGATGCAAAAGACTGTGAAGTATTGTTCGTAGTGCATCCTTATGGTGCCATTGCAATTGGGGTGTCTGGGTAGACGTTGGGGCACCACAAACTACCGGTTATATTTCATTTTTGGCCAAAATCCTGACTGACTTTCATATAAGGTTTATTCAAATGCTTGACTGATTATACACACCAGAATGTGATCAGGATGTTGAAAGTTATTAATGAGAAAAAATGTAAAAGTGAAGAAGGGCTGGAGAGTGTACCTTTTCCTGGGAAAATCAAGTTTCCACCTCCTCCTCTCTTCTCTCTCGCTGAATTAATTGAATGTCATCTACTCTGGCACTTTGAGCTCCGTTTGCAGGAACTAAAATAAACTGGAGATAAAGAGGGAAAAGGAGAGGAACTGGAAAAAATGTGATATATGTAGTTGGAAAGCTGCAAACATTTTAAAATATTTCAAAGGTATTCAGAGGCCCCCAAAATGTTGAGAATCCTGTCTCAAAATTATTCCCACGACCAGGAATTGAAGCCCAGAGGTGCCGCCTTGGAAAGTTGTTTCTAGTGCTCTCATCTCCCAGATTGGCTGTCAGGCTGATTGGTTTCCCTGACCTGTCTCCACACTGAAATCCCCCCACAGAGGCCAAAGCTCGCCACCATATTCAAAATGTCATTTTGAAGGGCCTGTTTCTAATATAAAATACAAGAATAATCAAAAGCAATGTTCTTATTGTACTGTCTACTTCTATAATGGCTTTCTGCACAGTTTTCTTGATGGAAACATGTGGGGAGCAAATATATAATTTTCAAATTATCGGGTGGAGCAAAGAGGTCCTATCATTTGGGGAGATGAAACACACCCCACCCTAACCTCAAGACCTTCTCCCACTTAGCAAAGGAGCAGAAATTTCACTTATGTCTTGACAAGAAATAGGCTGGGGATCAAATCAGAGAAGTGAAGGAGACTCTGAAGTCCTGTTCCCCCCCCCCCCCCTTATCTTTTGTGACCCTGAGGCCCACTATCCCAGCTCTGAGGTCGAGGCTTGGAGATAGCATTGCAATTTATGGTTTTAGCAAATGCCTGCCTGCACGTTTCATCTCTTGCACAATTCTGGTATCAGAATTCTGCCTTTAAGCACTTTGTACATAATGGCTAGGAATTCAGGCAAGTCTCTACGTTTCATTGGAGTATTAACCAGAGGGGAGAGCTCAGAACAGGACATGATTACTCCCTCTCACATACTTAGGGAGACAGGATAAGGGACATTCAAATCTAGGCTGATTCTTTCCAGACGTTGGATGCATAATGTGTCATTGAAACATACAGAGATGATATCTTTCCATAAAGAAATTTAGATTTAGCTAAAGGAGTTGTCCCCAGATCAATAAGACATGATTACTTCCTCTCACATACTTGGGAGACAGGATAAGGGACATTCAAATCTAGGCTAATTCTTTCCAGAAGCTGGATGCAGAGCAGAGGGTGATAGGGAGGGAAGAAGGATGCCAATTAAGGAAATTGTACACCCTCTGAAAAATATTTGCAAGCTGTAGTATCCAATCAGTTACACTGTAAACATTATAGCAAACTGCTACTCTCCTAGCTGTGGAGATTTGCACACTTCTATTTCCTCTTGTCCAGAATGCAGACCCACCCTTTCCCAAAACTTGAGAATTTGTATTCTCTTCTCCAAACTGGAGATGGTCACTGAAAACTGGAGATTCAGGACCAGACTTTGAAATCTAGCACTCCATTGTTGGATGCCTTCAATTTCTATGACTTGCAATTTTCCTCCTAGGACAACCCTATCATGGAGTGTTTTTCACAAGATTGGTTCAGGATGGGTTTGCTGAGGCTGAAAGTGTGTGAGTTGCCTAGGTCACCTTGTGGCTTTTCACAGTAGAGCGGAAATTAAAATCCGGATCTCCAGGGTTCGTACAGACCCATCTCATTAATAAATCAAGATGCAAAAATATTAAGTGCCAGAATGGCTAAAAGGATGAATAAATTTATATATAAATATATCAAGGAGGATCAATGTGGATTTATAGGCAGAAGGCAAATGCCAAATTTAATGGGTAGGGTATTAAATGTAATTCATAGTATTACAAAAAGTAATTTAGTGGCTGGAGTATTAGCTTTGGATATTTATAAGGCATTTGATAGTGTCTCCTGGCAGACAATGAAAATGATACTAGACAAATTTGGGTTTGGAGAAAAATTTAGGAACTTAATTGATAAATTATATTCAAAAATTATGCCCAAGTTATGGTGAATGATGGTTTAAAAGGGAAAATAAATATAACACGAGGCACAAGGCAGGGATGTCCCCTTTCCCCTATTTTATTTGCGATTGTAATGGAACTACTGGCTAATGTAATAAGAGAAGAGAGTAGTATAAAAGGAATAGGACTAAAAGAGAAATATAAAATAAATTTGTTTGCAGACAATACCCTTTTATCAATGGAACAGCCAATAAAACAATGGGAGAAAATAGAGGCTCATTTAACATAATTTGGATTAATAACAGGTTTACAAATTAACTGGAACAAATCAGAAATGATGATATTTAACTATCAAGAAAAAGAGATTAAAAAAAATAAAACAGGAGGGGGAAATCAAAATCAAAATTAAAGAAACAATTAAATATTTAGGGATAAATATAACTAAAGAATTAAAAAAATGGAAATACACAATTTAACCAAATTAAGAAAAGAAATTAATAAGAAATTGGTGGAGTATAATAAACTCAAATTATCATTGTTTGGTAGGATATCATTAGTCAAAATGAAGATATTACCCAAATTAATTTTTAAAATTTAGAATGCTACCTGTAGAAATTTTAGATCAAGAAATAAAAAATTGGCAAAGTGTGTTAAATTTATATTGTAATGGGAATAAAAAAGCTAGAATAAATAAAAGCTTATGGTATAGACCACAGAAAGAAGGAGGTCTTGGACTTCCAAATCTTAAACTGTATTATCACTCCAATCAAATAAGATATTTCAAATAAGTAGACTGCTTAGCTAAACAAAAGAGCTTGGAGTGGCTAGAAGAAGATGATAAAAAATTAGAATTGAAACTAGAATATATTTTTTACAGAAACAATAGAGAAAAGGATTGAAAAATGGTATAGTAATTTAAACAACCACTTTCTAAAAAATATCCTGGAGATTTGGGGAAGATACAAAAAAAACCCCTAATGCTAGGTATTTCTCCTATCATGCCAGTTCTAATGACAGAAAACTTCCCAGTAAATTTGAAAAAACAACTAGAAGCAGAATTTAATGAAAGAGGTATAATGAAAGTAAAAGACTGGGATCTGAAGATGGTAAATATGGAAAGGATTAAAAATGAATTAAGAGGAAGAGACTTTGAGTGGTACAAGTATTTACAATTGGGGAAATGGTCAAATGATTTAAGGAAAAAGTATAATGGGGGTAGGGAATGTACAAAAATAGAAAAGATGATATTTCAAAGGGAGACTAAAGAAGAGAATGTAGCATTAAAAGGTACAGTAAGCAATATCTATAAACTACTACTAACGGACAAACAGGAACAAGTTCATTTGAAAGAAATATGGGAAGTAGATTTGGGGGAAAAATTGAATAATCAAGAATGGGGAAGGATATGGAGTATGAGATTATTAAAAATATGTCCATAAGAATTAAGGAAAATTATTTCAAAATGGTATGGAGGTGGTACCTAACTCCCATCAGATTAAATCAGATAGATAAAAAATACACAAATCAGTCCTGGAGAGGCTGTCAGGAAATAGGGTCATATCTTCTTCATATGTGATGGTCATGTAAAATTATACAAAAAAAAAATGGGAAATGATATTTAAAGAAATAAGAGCAATAATAAAAATAGAGATAATGAACACACCTAAATCAGCATTATTACTTATGCATGACAATATCCTCTCACAAGAGGAGAAAGAATTGGTTTCTAATTTGATAACTGCAGCAGAATCGCTAATAGCAAAAAAAATGGAAAGAAAAAAAGGAAATCCAGTTAGAAGAATGGTACAGGGAAATTTGGAACATAGCAATTAATGATAAGCTGACTTGCAATATTAAAATTAAAAAGGGAATATCGAAACAAACAGATTTTTGGAAAATATGGAGAAAATTTATTGAGTATATTTTTAATGAGGGAAAGCCAGCAACAGAGACAATGAAATTTTGGACTTGTGAAACAGTATGAGTTGGTTGGTCCTGGTGAAGGTGGCACAAAATAAGGGGAAGGGAAGAGGGGGAAAAGCAATAATAATGATAATAATAATAATAATAAATAAAACATGTATAAGTAGATAAAATGTTATGGTTGAGCCTTCTGGCTCCGGTACTAGGAGACGGGGTCGTAAGACTCCTCGAGAGTCAGACTCTTTTGAGGAGCGTGAAAGGAAACGGCTCCGGGACTTATTTGCAGAACCAACAGATGAAGACTCATTTGAGGGTTTTACCGAGGGAATGGAGGAAGAGATGGTTAGCTCAGAGGAGGATGACATGGAGTGGACTCGTGTGAGGGAGGATTTGGGTGTCACCGGCAATGATAGCATGGGAGGCGATTGGCGGGTTGCAGGATCAGACCCATGGACGGGCTGAAGGGATGGAGCGGGATCCACAGCTGGGGATGCTGTGGGGCGTAGTCAAAGGTGTTTTAGCTCTGATGAGGATGATGATGATGAGGCACCTGGAATTAGGATAGCAGCTGACAGCGATGAGGAGTTATGAACTGGGATAAAATGGGGTTTAGGATCAATGGCTAATTGCGTTGGGCAAGGTAATCTGGACGAACGCTTGGGCTCTTGTTGGGGAACTTCCTGAAGACGGGTGTGATTCGTTGCTGGATACGTAAGTTACCAAGGACACTGGGCATAGACGGCGGGAGGAACTGTGTGGGGTTTTTCTGTGCAACTTGTGTTTAATCTTGATAGCTTGGACCTCCGTTGTCTTTTTGACGGACATTAATTACCTACTCTGGATTGACGCTGGACTGACTGACTGACTACGACCTTGGACTATCCCTTCTGTGGCTATCGGTGGAACTTGTGGAACTTTAGACGTCTGTGCTTGGCTTTCGACCTTGGACCGGATTGGGACCCTGCTGACCGCCGTTACCCTGATTGATGTGCCTGGACCCGGATTTCGCTCGTTGCACGGAGGAGTAAACAGCCTGAGTTACTCATCTGTAGCTTTTGAGTAGCAGAGAGGAATCTGCTGCCAGTTTTTTGTGTTCATTTTGACCTCTGTTTACCAACTTTTGTTTGTTTAAATTGCCAGGCTGAAGTAAGCACTTTTGATTTAATCCGGATTAAACTCCTGTTTAATCCGGTTTATTCTTTCGAACCGTTTTAATTTAAACGGAGCTGTTTCTGTTACTTTTCACACTGAAGACAAGTGTTTGCCTAGTCCTTTGTTTCCTACGGGCATTTTTTAGTTCTGTAACTTTAATAAACTGTGTTGTAATCTATTTGGTGGCGTTCTGTCTCTGACATAAAAGGGTGTAGTAGAGAGATATGTAGTAAAGTTGTAATGGAAAAATCTAAAACTGATAAGAAATATGCATAAATATGTTTTGATTCTGATTTTTCTTTATTGTTGGATTGCATACAATGTGATATGTCTGGGATTCTGTAAAATGAGGAATGAATGTATACTTATACATTTTGAATTATAAATTAATAATAATAATATTGATAATAAAACATGTATAGGTAGATGAAGGTTGTGTAGTGGAGAGATGTATAGTGAAGTTGTAATGGAAAAGTTAAAAGACTGATGGGAAATATGCTTGGGGGTGTTCTTGATTTTTATTTTTATTTTGCAGTTGGATTGTATGCAACGTGATGTGTTTGAGATATTGTAGAATGAGGAAAATGTGAGCTTGTACATTTGGATTGATTAATTAATAAAAACAATTTTTTTAAAAAAAGAAGTAAAGTTGTTTCTAGTGCTCTCATCTCCCAGATTGGCTGTCAGGCTGATTGGTTTCCCTGACTTGTCTCCACACTGAAATCCCCCCACAGAGGCCAAAGCTCACCACCATATTCAAAATCTCATTTTGAAAGGCCTGTTTCTAATATAAAATACAAGAATAATCAAAAGCAATGTTCTTATTGTACTGTCTACTTCTATAATGGCTTTCTGCACAGTTTTCTTGATGGAAACATGTGGGGAGCAAATATATAATTTTCAAATTATCGGGTGGAGCAAAGAGGTCCTATCATTTGGGGAGATGAAACACACCCCACCCTAACCTCAAGACCTTCTCCCACTTAGCAAAGGAGCAGAAATTTCACTTATGTCTTGACAAGAAATAGGCTGGGGATCAAATCAGAGAAGTGAAGGAGACTCTGAAGTCCTGTCCCCCCCCCCCCCCCCTTATCTTTTGTGACCCTGAGGCCCACTATCCCAGCTCTGAGGTCGAGGCTTGGAGATAGCATTGCAATTTATGGTTTTAGCAAATGCCTGCCTGCACGTTTCATCTCTTACAGAATTCTGATATCAGAATTCTGCCTTTAAGCACTTTGTACATAATGGCTAGGAATTCAGGCAAGTCTCTACGTTTCATTGGAGTATTAACCAGAGGGGAGAGCTCAGAACAGGACATTCCAGTACCTGCATGATACAGTATCAAAAACATTAAGTAACAAAAGCATCTTGTGCCTCCCTTAAAAGTATTCACATTTTCAGTACTGCATTTGATCCATTCATATTTTCCATATTATATTTTGTTCTGTAAGTAAAAAAGATGTTTATTAATCCCTTACAAATGTAAAGGTGTACAATAACAGCAGCAACAGCAATCAAGTTAGCTATGATAACTGCAGAGTATCTGTACGTTTCCTTTTTGTACACATTCTTCCTTTTGTTTCCATGTTATGTTTAGCACCTGTAATCTGGGAGTCTTTGATCTGATTTTGGAGGCAAGTCACCAGGGCCAGATGGATTTCCAGCAGAATATTATAATGCATATATGGAAGAGTTGGCACCAGGCCTGTAGCGAGGGGGGGGGGGGGGGTTAGGGGTTCAACCCCCCCCCCCCCCGAAATTTTTCAAGTTATAAAAAAAATCTCGTTTACTCATGAATTTTAACTGGTTAACCAAATCCCCATGCTAAGTCTATGAGATGCAAAACATTAAGAGTCCCCCCAGGCACTATCTCAAGCAGATATTGACAGGTTTGTAGTGAGGAGGGGTATGTGCTAGGGGTTCAACCCCCCCCCCCCCGAAATTTTCAAAACCCCTCCCGAAATTTTTTTCTAGCTACGGCCCTGGTTGGCACCACACCTAACAGAGTTGTTCAATGAAATATACACTAAGTAAAAAGTCCCCCTAACATGGAAAGTATCAGAAATTATAACTATACCCAAGAAGGGAAGAGATTTAACACAACCAGGGTCATACAGACCCATTCGTCTATGCAATCAGGATTATAAAATATTTACAAAAATTTTAGCAAAAAGATTGGAAACAACAATGCCAAAAATAATCAAAGAGGATCAATATGGATTTGTGAAGGAAAGAAAAATTGGGGATCCAATAAAAATGTAATCATTGCAATGAATCATGCAAATTCGAATAAGAAAAAAAATGGGAATTCTCAAATTGGATGTTTACAAAGCATTTGATAAAGTCAATCACAATTATTTGTTAAGATTATGCCAACAGTTGAATATGGGGGGAAACTTTTGCAAAACATTGCAACAATTGTACAGCAACTGTAAAGCAAAAATAAGGGTGAATAATGGAAGGACAGGAGAGATACCAATTTTAAATGGTACAAAACAAGGTTGTCCATTATCCCCCACCTTATTTGTAATAGCAATAGAAATGCTAGCTGAAAGTATCAGGAATAGCACCAATTGGACAGGGTACAAAATAGAAAAGGAAGGAGGACAAAAGGAAGAAATAAGGCTTAATTTCTTTGCTGATGATGCAATGATTATTACAAGTCAACCGTTAATTATGGTAAAATATATTATTAAAAAATTGGAAGAATTTAAGAATATATCAGGACTATTTGTTAATATCAGAGATATCTTAATACCCCACCAAGGGAACAACTGGAGATTAGGAAAATATCAGGGTTAAGATTAGGATTAAAGAAGCTGAAATACTTAGGAGTATGGATATATAAAAACCCAAAGAGTATAGTCAAGGGGAATTATAAACAAAAATGGAAAGTAATAGAGAAACAATTTAAGAATTGGGAAGGGAAAACATTAACAAGAGTGGACAGAATAAGGGCACTAAAAATGTTTATAATACCAAAATTGATATATTTATTTCAAACATTACCGAACACAGTAGATAGGAAGACACTAAAGACATGGGACAGGAGAATAAGAAAATGGGCAGTCGGAGGAAAAAGGCCCAGAATAAGGGACAAATGGTTAAACGCAAAAGAGGAAGAGGGAGGCTGGGGGATTCCAAGTTTAGAAGTCTACCACGATGCGTTTCAAATACAAAGATTATTGGAAATACAGTATACTAAAAAAATGGGCAAATATGGAGAAGATAATAAATAATACTAAAGAAAAAGAAATAATATTTAGGGAATGGAGTAGGGGAGAAGAAGCAGAATTTAAGGAATCTTTTAAAGGAACAATAAAAGTGTGGAAAAAAAAGAAAGAAGAAGCTAAGTCCAGGCAATGAGAATAAGATGGCAACTATATGGCAAATTAATTACAATAATAACGAAATTATAGGCAGAACATTGAGATCAATTGAAAGTAGAGGGAAAAGGTTAGTGGAGGATTTGTATACAGTAGATGGAGAATTGGATAGGATCAGGGAATTAGATTCAAAGCTGGGCTATAAGACAGGAAATTTTTAGACTGAGGGGAAAAATTAGAGAACAGGACAGTCCATTTGAGAAGGTGATTAGGAAATGTTTGAGAGAGGAAAAGAAGGTGGCAGGAGATCTGTATGAACAAATTATAACGGTAAAAGAAGAAATAATAGAGGAAATTTTCCAAACATGGAGAATGGACATGGAAATTGAGAAGGAAGATATACAAAGGGAAATAAGTAATATAGCAAAAGAAAAGTACAATGTATTAAGGGAAGCAAGAAGGAAAATGTTACAAAAATGGTACAGAACTCCTGCACAACTTTCACGTTTTTACCAGGGATGAAAGATAGGTGTTGACACGGTTGTGAACAAAGAGGGGTGTTCAATCATATGATATGGGAGTGCGATCGGGTGCAAGAATACTGAAGAATGATTGAAGGAGAAATCAATAGAATGTTAAATCTACAAATAGTAATAGTTAATAGAAATGTACTACATGCAAGGATAACGGAAGTGAAGAATATACAAAAAGAAAAAATGATTGACAAATTAATAGCATGTGCTCAAATTGTTTTAGTGAGGGGTTGGAAAGATAAAACAAAATGGACTCTGGCAAATTGGTATAAGTATATAGTTGATATGTTAAATGTAGAAATCACAAATTGCAAATGGAATAATATAGATAAAATTGAAAATATTGTAATAATCAAGGGGATGTGGGAACCAGTTAAGAACTATTTAGAGAACGTACTAAGATGTGGAGTGGAAAAATTAAGATTGAGATTGTTATTTCAAATGTAACTTCTGTAGTTTGTTGTATAAAGTGCATGTACAAGTAGGGTAGGGTGGGAGGGTGGGAGTGGGATAAAACGACAAAACAACAATAAAAACAAATTTTAAAAAATCAAAAAAATCAGAGAGACTCTGAAGTCCTGCCCCCCCGCCCCCTTTATCTTTTGTGACCCTGAAGCCCACTATCCCACCTCTGAGGTCGAGGCTTGGAGATAGATAGCATTACAATTTATGGTTTTAGCAAATGCCTGCCTGCACGTTTCATCTCTTTCACAATTCTGGTATCAGAATTCTGCCTTTAAGCACTTTGTACATAATGGCTAGGAATTCAGGCAAGTCTCTACGTTTCATTGGAGTATTAACCAGAGGGGAGAGCTCAGAACAGGACATTCCAGTACCTGCATGATACAGTATCAAAAACATTAAGTAACAAAAGCATCTTGTGCCTCCCTTAAAAGTATTCACATTTTCAGTACTGCATTTGATCCATTCATATTTTCCGTATTATATTTTGTTCAGTAAGTAAAAAGATGTTTATTAATCCCTTACAAATGTAAAGGTGCACAATAACAGCAGCAACAGCAATCAAATTAACCATGATAACTGCAGAGTATCTGAACGTTTCCCTTTTGTACACATTCTTCCTTTTATCTCCATGTTATGTTTAGCACCTGTAATCTGGGAGTCTTT
Organism: Anolis carolinensis; assembly: GCF_035594765.1. Classification (NCBI taxonomy): domain Eukaryota; kingdom Metazoa; phylum Chordata; class Lepidosauria; order Squamata; family Anolidae; genus Anolis; species Anolis carolinensis. The sequence goes on from NC_085843.1 coordinate 113,888,808, forward strand.
GATCTGATTTTGGAGTCAGGAGACCTCCTGACCTCGGCCATTATTGCTGATCTCTTGGGCACAAGCCACATGTAAAGGCTGGGAAGCCCAATGCAAAGGCTGCTAGAGGCCTGTGTGGCCTTAAAGTCACTCAGAATGAAGAAGAAGGACAATGAAGGTAAACATGTCAGAGGGAAGAAGCAACATGGGTTGCCTATTGAGGAAATTTGCTGTGTAGGGAGGCTACTTCAGGATCATCCCAGATCTTGAGCTTTGAGGGCCAAAACTTGCACCTACAGAAGGTCCTTGGTTTTGCATCAAGAACCAACCACCATTGCACATAACTTGTCCTTGAAACATACAGAGATCATATATTTCCATAAGGAAATTTAGATTTAGCTAAAGGAGTTGTCCCCAGATCAATAAGACATGATTACTCCCTCTCACATACTTAGGGAGACAGGATAAGGGACATTCAAATCTAGGTTGATTCTTTCCAGAAGTTGGATGCAGAGCAGAGGGTAGAGACATTCATATATGTCCATTTTTCCTTCGTATTACATTGTTTTTCTATTCTTCCTTCTGGCCTGATATTTGTTGTTTATACATTCCCTACACAGATTCTAACAGATTAAATTATGAAGGCTTTTGTAAAAAAGGGGGCAATATAATGAGAAAACGTGACACTGAATTTGGTACTTATGAAATCTATTTTTTTTTTTTTTGCAATTGATCTTCGATTTCAAGGAAGGAAAGAAGCAGGTTGAACTGATATATGGCACTTCAGATGCCTCCGGTAAAACTGTGGGGGTTCCCACATTGTGGGCCCTGTCTGGACGGGCCCTCAGATAGTACAGAATGGTGGCAAGACCAGTCTCCACATTTACGATGGACAAGTGAGCATTCTTGGTCTAACCATTTACTCAGTTTCTATCCAGACTGAGGTCTACAGTGACTAGCCCCAATAATAATCCAGGGTTTCAAAAGCTGAGTTCACGCAGAGGTGAGGAGAGGAAGCAAGAAGGCAGCTTGCTCCTAGAATCATAGAATCATAGAATAGTAGAGTTGGAAGAGACCTCATGGGTCATCTAGTCCAACCCTCCGCTAAGAAGCAGGAAATCGCATTCAAAGCACCCCCGACAGATGGCCATCCAGCCTCTGCTTAAAAGCTTCCAAAGAAGGAGCCTCCACCACAGTCCAGGGCAGAGAGTTCCACTGCCGAATAGCCCTCACAGTGAGGAAGTTCTTCCTGATGTTCAGGTGGAATCTCCTTTCCTGTAGTTTGAAGCCATTGTTCCGTGTCCTAGTCTGCAGGGCAGCAGAAAACAAGCTTGCTCCCTCCTCCCTATGACTTCCCCTCACGTATTTGTCCTGGCTTTAGGTAAGGCCGGTCTAAGATTTCCTTAAAAACCTGGGAGTGTGCACTCTTTTCTTAGATTGCCTACTCTTTTCTTAGATAGCCTTTTAAAAATCTGTGTCTGTTGGACTCTGCCTTAAAAAACCTGAGCCTGACAGCGCTCACGAAACCACCCCTATACTAAAACACGTTCTTACAGTACATACAATAAACAAAATAACTTTAAAAACACACATACAGGAAGGTGGATAGCAATCTGCCCATAACACACATGATCCTGCTTGGTCACTTCACTCACCGAGAGATGGATCAACAGCAAATACTTGCCACCATGTGCACAAGTTGCGGCATGTTCACCTTGTTTGCACAACAACTACTCAACTACACCTGCACCAAGTGTAAACAGATGACTCTGATGGAGCAGAGGATCCAACAACTTGAGGCCTGCATTAAGACCCTTAAGGACATTCAGGCACTCGAACTCTTCTTGGACACTGCACAACACACTGCTGTAGATCTGCAACCTGCATCACACCAACGCCACCATGGTCAGGAACTTTATGGGGAGATCAACTCAAAGGTAGACAACCTTCAGGCTTGGAAGGAGGTCACCCATAGAAAGAGACACAGGACCAGGCAGCCTCCTCAGAACTCCTCTGCTCAGCTGGATTTACACAACAGATTCCAAATTCTTACAACCCTAACATACAATCAGGAAACACATCTGTGGAGGACCACAGTTACTTAGATACCACTCAGTGGGCCCTGACAGGGACAGTGCATCACCACATTCACACTTATGTAATCATGCAAATGCTCCTTCCCCAATCGTAGAGCAGGAGTAACAGGAACATCCTTGGGACAGTAATAGGCTCTCGGATGCATCTCAATGGATTGTCATTGATGAATGCACTGGGGATGTTGAGGAGGAGGACAACACTTTACACCTACATGATTCACTTCAACAGAAACACTCTGCAGGGGACATACACACTGTCTTGCACAAAAGGGACCCTGTCAATCCTCAAAGGAAACAGGTCTTGGTAATAGGTGACTCCCTCCTTAGAGGAACAGAAGCCATCATTTCCAGACCGGATGAGATGGCTCGAGAAATATGCTGCCTCCCGGGGGCAAAAATACACCATATCACTCAGAGGCTCAGCAGGCTCCTAAAGCCCCATCACCCTCCCCCCTTATGTTGATTCATGTAGGAACCAATGACACCGCTAGGCATACTTTTCAAAAGATCACAAATGATTTTCGAGCCCTCGGAAGTAAGCTAAACTGTGTAATGTACATGTGATCTTTTCATCCCTCCTCCCCGTTGGAGGACACGGCTCTACAAGGGCCAGAAAAATAGTACAGGTCAATAACTGGCTCAGAAAATGGTGTCAAGAGGAGCATTTTGGCTTCCTTGACCATGGCCTACTCTTCCAGGAGGATGGCCTACTGGCAAGTGATGGGGTGCATCTCACACAAGTAGGAAAACATCTTTTTGCACACAGACTCACAAACCTCATCAGGCGCACTTTAAACTAGATCCACTGGGGGAGGGGAACAACAGCCTAGCAAACACTATATTACCCACGACCACAGGGAACCGCCAAAAGGCTAAATGGAGGGCTGCACAAACACAGCAAGGACCAATTACCGAGAGCACAATAATCCCAAATAAACAGCTCGGGGGAAGGTCGAGGCTAAAGCGCAAAATGAGCTCAGGCTTGCCAGGGACATTAAAAACAACAAAAAGGGTTTTTTTGCTTATGTTGGTAGAAAAAGGAAGAAAAAGGAGGCGATAGGGCCTCTGCGAGGAGAAGATGGGGTGATGGCGACAGGGGATAGGGAAAAGGCAGAACTGCTTAATGCCTTCTTTGCCTCGGTCTTCTCACAAAAAGAAAGCCATCTTCAACCTCAGCAACATGAAATGGATGAAGGATTAGGGGAAATCCAACCCCAAATAGGGAAACAAGTTGTCCAGGAACACCTGGCCACTCTAAGCGAATTCAAGTCGCCAGGGCCAGATCAACTACATCCAAGAGTACTGAATGAACTAGCTGACACTGGCAATCATATTTGAGAGTTCTTGGAGAATGGGAGAAGTCCCAGAAGATTGGAGGAGGGCAAATGTGGTCCCTATCTTCAAGAAGGGGGAAAAGAACGACCCAAACAATTACTGTCCGGTCCGGTGCTAATAGTCAACACGGATTTACCAAAAACAAGTCATGCCAGACTAATCTGATCTCTTTTTTCGATAGAGTTACGAGTTGGGTCGATACAGGGAATGCCGTGGATGTAGCGTACCTAGATTTCAGTAAGGCCTTCGACAAAGTCCCCCATGACCTTCTGGCAAACAAACTAGTAAAATGTGGACTAGACAAAACTACAGTTAGGTGGATCTGTAATTGGCTAAGTGAACGAACCCAAAGGGTGCTCACCAATGCATCGTCTTCATCATGGAAAGAAGTCACGAGTGGAGTGCCGCAGGGTTCTGTCCTGGGCCCAGTTCTGTTTAATATCTTTATTAACGATTTAGACGAAGGGTTAGAAGGCACGATCATCAAGTTTGCAGATGACACCAAACTGGGATGGATAGCCAACACTCCAGAAGAAAGGAGCAGAATTCAAAACGATCTTAACAGACTAGAGAGATGGGCCGAAATGAACAAAATGAAGCTCAACAGGGACAAATGCAAGATACTTCACTTAGGCAGAAAAAATGGAATGCAAAGATACAGAATGGGGGACGCCTGGCCAAACAGCAGTACATGTGAAAAAGATCTTGGAGTCCTTGTGGACAACAAGTTAAACATGAACCAGCAATGTGATGTGGCTGCTAAGAAAGCCAACGGGATTCTGGCCTGCATCAATAGGGGTATAGCGTCTAGATCCAGGGAAGTCATGCTACCCCTCTATTCTGCCTTGGTCAGACCACACCTGGAATACTGTGTCCAATTCTGGGCACCGCAGTTGAAGGGAGATGTTGACAAGCTGGAATGTGTCCAGAGGAGGGCAACTAAAATGATCAAAGATCTGGAGAACAAGCCCTATGAGGAGCGGCTTAAAGAACTGGGCATGTTTAGCCTGCAGAAGAGAAGGCTAAGAGGAGACATGATAGCCATGTACAAATACGTGAAGGGAAGTCATAGGGAGGAGGGAGCAAGCTTGTTTTCTGCTGCCCCGCAGACTAGGAACAATGGCTTCAAACTACAGGAAAGGAGATTCCACCTGAACATCAGGAAGAACTTCCTCACTGTGAGAGCTGTTCGGCAGTGGAACTCTCTCTCCCAGACTGTGGTGAAGGCTCCTTCCTTGGAGGCTTTTAAACAGAGGCTGGATGGCCATCTGTCGGGTGTGCTTTAAATGCGATTTCCTGCTTCTTGGCAGGGGGTTGGACTGGATGGCCCACGAGGTCTCTTCCAACTCTACTATTCTATGATTCTATGATTCTATGATTTTTCCTTATATGGAGGGCCTAGGGATTGAACCTTGGACTGTGTGCATTCTCGGCATCTGCTCTATCACTCAGATACTCACTCCCACTTTTCTTTTGGTCCTCTGGAGATATCCTTCACTCTTCCATTGCATTCAAGATATCAAGTAAATGCAGCATTTTCAGGCCTGATAGTCAACAATTCATGGGTTACTCTATAATTAATTAACAAGTTGTATTTGAAAGAAGCATTTCATAACCTAGTCTTGGATGGGATCATATTATAATATTTGAGAATCAGCTAAAATTGGGGTGGGCAAAGTGAAATACATCGTATGTTATTGAACTGCATTTTCTGTCAACCCTCTAATGGGGAGGAATGCAAGATTTGCCTTCCATGATCACATGTCTGGGCCACCTGGTATGAACTCACTCAAAACAATATTGTCAGCAAGACCCAGTTAGGGAGCTGCTTGTGGCCGGTGATGCAGCAATAGGTCCTTTGGACACGGGGAGAGTGGATAAAACTGGTTCCATCCAAATCTGGCTGTCCACACCTCCAAAATTCAGGGGTTATTCCAGAACTACTTGGACCTGGTCTGCAGGGTGAAAACCATTTCCTACTGGAACCATGGGAAGTGACAGTCTCAATATAGTTCCTGCATGTGCTGCAACTCTTTTCAGACAATTGTGCCCTTTTTGCCAAAAATCTGGAAGATTTAGAAGTTATTTGTTTCAAATTGCTGTCAAAGTCCTATAAATATTTCTGCATGTTTGCATTGGGATAGAGTGTTCTCTCACTACTTCGCGGGTCACTTTTCACAGATTTGCTGTTTTGCGGTTTTTCAATAAACTCTAAAAGACTATTATAAATCATAAAAAATTACAATTTACAGCCTAAGGAAGGGAGGAAAGAGAAGCCAAAGGGAGAGAAAAGGAGCCCAAGCGGCAACAGGAGTAGAAGGAGGCAATTTATCAACACACGATTGGTTGATAAAGACTTAAAATAGTGTATAACTACTAAAATAATGTATAAATATTAAAATAATTATAGTGCCCCTACTTCACAGATTTTCACTTATTGCAGGTGGTCCTGGAACCTAACCCCCGCGATAAGTGAGGGAATACTGTATGTCAGTTCTTTGGAGGGGTATCTCCACAGACATCTTCTCTGGCCATTGAGAATAAACATACAGGCCTTTAACCTGTATGTGATATTATCTGATTCTTGGAAGCTTGACACTCCAGGTCCCAAATCCTTAGTTTTAGTGGAGCTGAAATCACACCACACTCACGCACCATTCCCCCTTATCTGGATCTGGACAATATTCTGTAGACAGGGTCTCTTGGAAAACATCCAAGCCTTTAAGTAATGAATAACTTTTTGATGTTGAATCCACCGCACTGAGAAGTTGCCTTTTAACTATTTCTTAAAGACCCCTGTGTTTTGCAACAGAGATATATAGCACATCTAGCACAGCAATAAGATTAGATCAGATTTCCTTGGGCCTTGAAGGAAGTGTTCTGCCCTGAGAAGCAGTCTTGAAATTTAGCTGAGGGGGACAAGTCTGAAACTTGAAGCAGGATGGCTTCTGCAGAAGAGAATGAAATTATTAAAACTTTATATCAGCACCAGTTTGGATTTTTCATGTCAAAGGTGAGATCTACAAATTATATCCATTCAAATATTAGATTATCAATACCTTTCAAAGCTTCACAGAGTATATAGTATAAAATTGTCTTTTCATTGTTTCAATTAGCAATTGTCTCTTGTTATAATCTGTTATAATTCTGAACATGTTTTTGTTCTGGCAAGTAATATAAGAATAAGGCAAGCGACACCACAGATGAAATGATTGTAATAAAGTGCACTTTGTAACAATTTTGTAAAATACAGTCATCTCTCTGTATCTACAAATATTGCACCCATGGATTTAAGCATCAATAGTTTGAATTAAAAAAAAAAATCCAACATGGTCATTTTATATAAGGGACACCATTTAACAGCACCTTTCTTTATGATGGAATCACTGTATAAAGAGTCATGTTCAGTGTTTTCTGACTGGCTATGCTTCTGTGATGACCATTTTGTGTGACGATCCATTTTGTGATGACCCTTGCAGTTGCAGTCAATATTTTTTTTCTCAAAGCAATGGCAGTTGAACTAGTATCAAACTACAATAATTATGCGATGTTGGTACATCATGCGCCTCAACAGCATTTTATACACCCCTTAAAGATGTAATTTTAATATTGCATTTGATTTGTTTATGCTCTGCAAGTCACTTGAAGCTGTTCTTTGATGCCAGAAAGATGTTTATAATACATAAAGTACATCGACAACTACACATTTTTGCACTGAGGTTTTTGTATGTTACTCTTCTGTTTTCAGATTATGTTTACAGCCTGTGAGTTGGGAGTTTTTGATCTGCTTTTGGAGTCAAAAGAGCTCCTGAGTTCAGCAGTCATCGCTGAACGCTTGGGCACCAGCCACATAGGAATGCAAAGGCTGCTGGAGGCCTGTGTGGTCTTAAAGTTACTAAGAATGGAGAGGAAGGACAACGAAGGTAAACATAGCAGAAGGAGGAGGCAACTTTGGTTGCCTGTTATTAATAATATACTGTATTCTTTGATGGTTTGTTAGTTATATGCCTGTCTCTCAGATTTCACAACAGAATGTTTTCTTTCCTTTACTTTAAGGCCTTTTTGGAAATACAGACCTTGCCAACCTCTGCCTTGCTAAATCAAGCCCAAGGACCCAATATAATTTCATGAAGTTCCTATCTGATATTGTTTATCCAGGTTCACAATATTTGATTGATGCTATAAGGTAAGGTCTAGACACAAACACATGCAGAGTGATAGATTTCATTTTCTGAAACAAGTGGAAATTTTTCCGCATTTGATATTTAAAATTGCCACACTCTGTTCACTGAAAGAAACGTGGGTCCTCAGATTACTCACAAGAACAAGCCTGGAAATGTTGGAGAAGCAGTAAAATATTTTATCTCAATTCTGGCAAGAAAGGGTGCTTTCTTAGAAACAAAAGCTCAGAACAATTTCATATCCTCCGTTTCCATGGCAGCTTCATAGAAGGATACAATCTTTGTGGCCGCCTAAACGACCTAAAACAACAAGCCTTTCTTATGCCAATTATATTTTATCCAAGTTATAACAAAGCATATTTACATTTATTTATTTACCGTATTTCTATCCTGCCCTATCTCACCCCAAGGGGGACTCAGAGCGGCTAACAGCTTGGCACAATTCGATGCCACATCAAAACATAAACATAAAAATTATAAATACATTAAACATTACATCATAAACATAAACAATAACACATAAATACAATTAAAACAGGATTTAAAAGAGCAGTTAAACACCCACTATTCCATAACCAGAGTCCATTTTTCTCTTTTGTATAAACTGAATATAATGTTCAAAAATTCCAAATTTGGGGGTGTGAATTCTTTATAGACAGAAATGTGTACGCCATTTAGGGATGAGACTAATGCGTTAATTTTACAGAGATATACATTAACTGAAATCAGTACATGCTTTGGTACTTAGGATGAACTAAAGTTTTGAATAGCAATTCCTGATTGTCTACTCTGTAGGTCAAGCATTTTTACTGCTTTTTACATGGTGATTGATAGGCATTAAAAAAAAGATGGCACCTGCGGGGGCAACATTTTTATTTCAAAGCATAGCAAGGCCAGTATATTTTCAAGATTCAGTTTGTGAAGACCAACATTTTATCATTTGTAAAGAATAGATAATTTATTTGTAAAGCCATTTCTACAATTTTTAACAAGCCCAACAAGTATGAAATAGTTCTATATCAAAGCCTCTCTAAAAATTAGCAAACTTTTTTTGTGAGAAGTCATAATTATACAGTGCTTGTTTGCAAACTGTAAAAGAAATACTTTTGATTTCGAATATAACTTACCACTCTATGTAAAAGCAGCATAATATGTATTTCTTTGATTCACTCATCAAAATGTAGTCCTGTTTATTCCCCTATTTAGTTCTTCTTTTTTCAAGCTATTGGGAATCCGTCATTGAGAAAATAAGCAGAACTACAACAGAGACCCCACATATGGAAAGTGTTTTTAGCACTACACTCATCCCTCCACGTTCACTGGGTTAGGGGTACAGGACTCCTGTGAAAGTAAAAAAAACAAACAAACCTACAAATTAAAAATGGTAATATTTTTCCCAGATAGATCATCTTTTGGTGGGAATTTCTAGGTCCTCTGTCATGACTGTGCTGATGGTTCTCAACCTGTGGATCCCCAGACCTACAACTCCTAGAAATCCCAGCCAGTTTACAAGTTGTTAGGATTTCTGGGAGTTGAAGGCCAAAACATCTGGGGACCCACAGATTGGGAACCACTGCTCTATGGTCTCATGGAGAACCAACAAATATCCTATCCAATCCATGCCCTCCAGTGCAAGTCTATAGTCATCTTCTGGAGGACACTAATCATAGAGTTGCTGTGGATATCTAGGACCACAGATCAGAGGATCCACTTCTATTTGCATTTGTTCTGGCCAGATCTAATAAACCTCTGTGGCTTGTCTTTAATCTGGTGTTTCACTGACCTGATCCAATTTGGCATAGCTTGCACTTGCTGGCCACAGATCAGAGGATCTGTGGCCAGCAAGTGCAAGCTATGCCAAATTGGATCAGGCCAGTGAAACACCAGATTAAAGACAAGCCACAGAGGTTTATTAGATCTGGCCAGAACAAATGCAAATAGAAGTGGATAATTTGAAGGGTACAAGCATAACATATAGAAAAAACACAAGATTTTATACACATGATCACTATTCAAAATTCCCACTTCCCTCGCTGATTGGCTCAGAGATCTGCTCCCTGATTGGCTGAGGACACCGCTGACATCTCCGCCTTCACGTGGGGATTCCCTTTTGTGGGGAAATGACATTCTGGGATTTGCCAGCAGGGGATTCAATCAGCTGTTAGTCTCAACAAAGGTGCAAGGCTCTGAGGACAAAAGGTGATGATCTCAGCAATCAAGGGTTGGACGTTCAATATTTTGAATCTCTGTTTCTGCGGTACGCAATGTCTCAGCCCAAGTGGAATATTTTGCTGAACAAACGTCTACTAGTTTATCTGGTCTGGCACAGTAACCACCTATCTTTTAGCATATATACACAATGGATCGTGATGACTGTCCCAGCAGTGAACAGCCAGGGGAATCAGCCCAACCTTTCCTGTCTGAGGAATGTCTGAGCAGGGGTTGCAAGAATGAAGACCTCTGGGCATGGGATTGCTATATTTTTCTAAGAACCAAATACATTTATATATCAAGACAGATCCCCCCCCTCTCTCTCTATATATATATATGAAATATACAAAATAGGTAGGGAAGTTAGAACAGAAAGATACATTTTATTGAAGGGTTGAAACAATATAGTCCTTGTGGGGGATTCGCTGCCGCTGGTCTGTTCCCAATATCCTTATTCTCTGCAATTGTGGGAGTCCAGAAAAGAAAAAAAAAGAATTAGAAATTATATTTTTATTCTCGTGCCCTCGGAAGAAATATAAATTTAACAAGGGGGTGGGTGGGTGTTGACAACAGAGTCACACTAGAGGACTTAGGGATGCCTAGAGAAAACCTTTTAATCCAATTTGTGAATAATCAAATCGGCAAAAGTGAAACCTGCAAGTGTGGGGAGCTGACTGTACTCTCTTCTTCTAAAAGACTTTGAAATGTTTAACAATGAACCTCTAGCAAAGGAAACACTTTTATAATTGTCCTTCTGAGCGATCCCCTTTTATCAATCACTTTATATTTCTATATTACACAATAGGCTACATCCCATCTGATGTTGTAAGATTGAGATAAAGGAAAAGGTTTTCCCCTGACATGAAGTCTAGTCATGCCTGACTCTGAGGGTTGGTGCTCATCTCCATTTCTAAGACAAAGAGCTGGCGTTGTCCGTAGACACCTCCAAGGTCATGTGGCCGGCATGACTGCATGGAGCGCCCACTGGTGGCTCCTTGGTCTAAGATTACAATAGCGTAAAACTAAATTGGATCACACCACTACATAATGGATCACATAATGGGTGGCATAATGGGTGTTATATATTTGCATGTGATTGGGTGAATGAGTAGAGACAATTTTGCCTTATTTTCATATATTCAATATTCTTTTCAGGGAAGGAAAAAACCAGATTCAATCTGTGTATGCCATTGCATCAAACGACCCTTTTGAGTATGTTTACAGGTAATGCCGTCTTTTTCTGGATCTGTCTGACAATGTTTCCTATCAGGTGATATATTTCTTATGCAAATGATATATTTCTTATTCAAAGAAATATATACTTTTTAGTCATATTTAATGTGTGTTCCTTCCTTCCCTTGTGTTTTTTTTCTTCTTGTTCTGGTGTCACTGTGGGCATTTTTAGAATATACCAAACTGTTCAAACATGGTGAACATCTTGGAATCCAAAGCAGCAAAACATTTATGGGGCAACTCCAAGGCATAAAATATACCATGCAGGCTTTGAAGTTTCACAGGCTTATTCATTAAGTAAAGATATTGGAAAGGATACAGGAGAAGAAAGGCAACCATGTTAGAGTAACAGGCTTACAATTTGTCTCAGATGTTATTTCTCTTGTTGGTTAAGGTTGTCCTACAGCACACCTTCTTAAACGTTTTCCACTTGTACCACTATGCAGGCCTGTAGCGAGGGGGGGGGAGGTTTAGGGGTTCAAACCCCCCCCCCGAAATTTTTCAGGTTATAAAAAAAACCTGGTTTACTCATGAATTTTAACTGGTTAACCAAATCCCCATGCTAAGTCTATGAGACACAAAACATTAAGAGTCCCTCCAGGCACTATTTCAAGCAGATATTGACAGGTTTGTAGCGGGGAGGGGTGTGTGCTAGGGGTTAAACCCCCCCCCCCGAAATTTTCAAAACCCCTCCCGAAATTTTTGTCTGGCTACGGCCCTGCCACTATGTACCCCTTTCCAGGTACATAGAGGTATATCAAATAAGTATAAAAATCAGACATTAGTGATAATCAAAAATCGTTTGCATGTACTAAATTCCAGTGACTGCTATACCTAAAATCCAGGAAGCCACTGCTCCCACCACATTTGTTTGGCTTCAAGTGTAGAGGAGAGCATTCCTTGTGTATTTTTAAGCATGGTGGACAGCAGTCTTTTTCAATGTTTCAGAAGGTGGTGGGGAACTGGATTTTTTGAAATCATCTGAAGTTTGGCCTTTTCTGTAATGTAGTGGCCTTCATTGAAAATGTGGGAGGAGAAGTTGTGGAGGAGCCAAACCACCCACCCCGGCACGGACGAGTTCCGAGTGCCGCAGCAAGCTGACAAAAAATTTCTTTCTTTTTAAAAAGCCTTTCTGGGCTATCAAGCAAGTATCCATATCTTTGGGATTCAGAAGCTGGATTTCATTTTGCCCACATCTGTGGCAGGCATCCACAGAGGCAAGTGGGATTGTTGCAATTGTCACATCAAGATAAGATTCCTTGGAAATAAGGCCCACTGAGTTCTATTAAACTCTAAACTCTTTCAGGGCTGTCTGGCCATGTTCCAGAAGCATTATCTCATTATTATCAGAAGCAAGTGGGAATTTAGCAACTGGCCCTGGTGGCGCAGTGTGTTAAAGCGCTAAGCTGATGAACTTGCAGACCAAAAGGTCACAGGTTCGAATCCAGGGAGCGGAGTTAGCGCCCACTGTTAGCTCCAGCTTCTGTCAACCTAGCAGTTTGACAACATGCAAATGTGAGTAGATCAATAGGTACCGCTCCGGCGGGAAGTTAACGGCGCTCCATGCAGTCATGCCAGCCAACTTTGGAAGTATCTACAGACAATGCCGGCTCTTCAGCTTAGAACTGGAGATGAGTACCAACCCCCAGAGTCAGACACGACTGGACTTAACGTTAAGGGAAACCTTTACGTTTACCTTTACCACCTTGGTTAGCATTGAATAATTTTGAAACTTCAAAGCCTGGCTGCAATTCTGCAAAGATCCAAGTATTCAGATCTTTGGGATTCAGAAGATGGATGATATGGCAGTGCTGATGGGGCCCTAGATAATGTCACTTCAAGATAAAATTCCTTGGAAATAAGGCCCACTGAGTTGAATAAAACTCTAGCGCCTTTCAGAGCTGTCTAGGCAGTGTTCCAGAAGCATTATCTCATTATTATCAGAGGCAAGAGGGAATGTTGCAACTGGCCACCTTGATTGGCATTGAATAGTCTTGTAGCTTCAAAGCCTGGCTGCAATTACACTGCACATATTATAATGTAATACAATATAATAATAATAATAATAATAATAATAATAATAATAATAATAATAATAATAATACACTACTATAATGGTATACTTATATTACATGTAATATTACTAATAATATTACAATATAGTGTTATAGTACTGTGTGTGAAGCTAACTGTCCTTTCCAATATTAACACATCACCTGAGACACACAAGACTCAACATTCTTAGATTTGCAACAACAGATTTGCATTTCTCAAACTCACATACCAACCTAAGGAGATAAAGAAACAAATTCATGTATAATCCAACTTTATGCACAAGGCAAACTTAATATTCAGCAACAAGACAAGATTAATATTCAGGAACCATTGACTACAAGACTGACCAAAATCACAAAATAGCTTAACACCCTCAGCGGCCCTTCTTTCCCTTCTTTCTACTGGCATGAATATATATACAAAGGTTGATAGAAGAGAATTTTATCTGTCTACATTTCTTTTCCTGGCCATACTTTTATGTGCTTCATTACTGAAAATAATTTTGATGTTGAGAAAAGGAAGAGTTAAACAATGATCCATGCCAAGTATCAAATATACTAAGTATGCCTCTGAGGGTACTCCCCCCTTTTTTATTTGCAAATACCAGATTTTGTACACAGTCGTCATTTTTGTTCACTTTCTATTCCAATTTTGAAATTCTAGTACAGAAGAAAGGCTGCAAAGATTCTCCAGCGCTATGGGTGATGCCTGGAGCCTACATGGTCAGGAACTGTTGTCTGCATTTGATCTTTCCTGTTTCCAAGTTGTTTGTGATGTGGGAGGTAAGTAACAGAAATTTTCCACTACCTTCCATTCATTGTTTGGTATTTGAAACTTTTCAGATTGGGGAGGCGACCTAAGCTTTGAAGGTCATAACCAGCACTTTGAATTGTGCTTGGTAACAGACTGGCAGCCAGTGGAGCTGCTTCAACCAGAGGTTGTCCACTCCCTGCACCAGCCCCAGTTAGCAACCTGCCTGCAGCCCTTTGGACCAGCTGAAGTTTCCAAGGACTCTTCAGAGGCAGCCCATGTAGAATGTGTTACAGTAATCCAGACGGGCTGTAACTAAGGCATGTACCACTGTGGGCAGATCTGGTTTCTCAAGGAACGGGCGCTGTTGGCGCACAAGTTTTAATTGTGGAAAGCCCCCCCCCCCCCCCGGCACCTCTGACACCTGGGCCTCCATTTGTGAAACCCAAGTTAGTTGTCTGGCGACCAATCTTAGAACCAGTTGAAGATTCTGAACTATTTTCAAAGGCAGCCCCATGTAGAGTGCATTGCAGTAGTCCAGTCAAGATGTAACCAGGGCATGTAGTACTGTGGCCAAATCTGGCATCTCAAGGTATGGGCGCAGTTGGCACAAATGTTTTAATTGTGCAAAGGCCCTCCTGGCCACCTCTGACACCTGGGCCTCCAGTTTCAGTGCTAAGTCCAGGAGGACCCCCAAACTGCAGACCTGTGTCTTCAGGGGGAGTGTGACCCCATCCAGCACAGGCTGGATCACTATTCCCTGATCTGTCTGACCGACCAGGAGTACCTCTGTCTTGTCTGGATTAAGTTTCAATTTGTTTGCCCTCATCCAGTCCATTACTGATGACAGACACTGGTTTAAGGTCAGGACAGGAGATTACACATTGTTCTCACAGAAAATCTAACATATCAAGATTTCATTTGTGCAGTATATTCTGTACCAGTATAAATAAACATGTATGGATGAAAACAAGTGGAAGAACAGAATAGGTATAAATATATGTGCTAGAAAATGTCAATGATTCTTCAGTAATGTCATTCCAAAATAGTGGTCTTCAAAGGCTTAATTGTGTTAGTCTTCTTCAGCATGAAATGGAAATTTGCTGGAGAGGAGGGGAAAGAATCAAGAAGTATCTTAATGCTAATTTATTTATTGTAGTATGGGCTTTCATGGATATAAATGGCTATCCAGAAGAGTTTATCCTAAAGTAAATAAGTTACATACACATACACTAACCACCCCTCCATTTTATGATCATTCTAAAGGGGAATAAACTGTGGAAATTTTCACGGCTTGTGTTTTCTCCCACATGTGACCAAAACAGCTTCAACTATACTATTAAATAAAATAGTTTTAGTACTGGTACATTTTTCTGCATGCACACAAAATCTGTCCCATGGAGCCCTTGGCGGAACTTCTAAACCCTCCTTCACTTCAAAACCCTCAGATAATAATGAAATGAACATCTCAGTTAGACAATATTGTGACATTTTTGCATTATTCGGCCCGGTGGCAAAGTGCATTAAAGCTCTGAGCTGCTGAACTTGCAGACCGAAAGGTCCCAGGTTCAAATCCCAGGAGCGGCTTGAGCGCCCGCTGTTAGCTCCAGCTACTCCCAACCTAGCAGTTCGAAAACATGCAAATGTGAGTAGATCAATAGGTACCACTCCGGCGGGAAGGTAACGGCGCTCCATGTAGTCATGCCGACCACATGACCTTGGAGGTGTCTACAGACAACACCGGCTCTTCGGCTTAAAAATGGAGATGAGCACCAACCCCCAGAGTCGGTCACGACTGGACTTATCGTCAGGGGAAACCTTTACCTTACTAACTTTATTTATACCCCGCCTTTCTCCCCAAAGCTACTAGGCATGTGTGATCCAGAAAAAATTGTTCTAAACTCTATTCGAAAGTAAGGGGCACTGGCAATTCGTTTCTAAAATCATTTCCGAATTTTGAAGGCAAAAAGTTTGAAACTATTCAAAACTTCCGAATATTCATAATTAATACGTTAATGGACGTGCATGCACAATAGCAAAAACAGCACTGATGGGGGAACTTTACGGGATTCTCCCACCCTCATTTTTAGCTATCCTGATGAAACTTCCTATAGTGGTAGAAGACATGTAACACTGTTAGCTCGCCAAATTTCAGAACATTTCCCTTATCCTCTGACTTTTTGGTGATTTTTCATAGTTTTTTAAAAAAATATATTTTTTAAATAATTACAGAAATTTGTTCCTGGTTTGAAAGTGTTATTTCCTGTTTCATTGGGTTGTCTTTACTTTGAAAGTCATTGTTCTACTTCATAAACTTTGTTTTTGTGGCTGAAACTCAGAAATTGGTGGAGACTCAACAAACCATAATGTGCTATTTATAGGACAACGTTTCCTGTGCGAATACAAAGTTTTGGCAGTGTAATAAAGTTTTGCCATTTGTGACAGAACCAATTAGGAAATGACATTTATTAACCAGGAACATAAATCATAGCACACCATCAAACCACTCCCAACAGATGCCCATCAGCCTCAGAATAAGGAAATCTGTTCCTGGTTTGAAAGTGTTATTTCCTTTTTGATTGGGCTTTTTGGGTGTGACTTGCCCAAAATCACCTAGTGGGCAGAGGGCTTGAACCCAGAGAAGGATTCAGCTATGTAACATTGGTGAGCTCCCCAGACAGAGGGAGGACAGCAGATAGGGGTTTGGGGAATGATGGGAGGTGCAGTACTATGCAAGGCACAGCTTGTGGCTTGTAAGCAGGACAAAGGCGTCAGATTTTTAAAACAAAACAACCCCTTTCCCTACCCCAAAATTTCAACCCTACACTTTTGTCTCCAAAAATAAAGGCTTATCTTTGTTTCATTCCCTTTTAAAACAAAACAACCCCTTTCCCCCCAAACTTTCAACCCCGCACTTTTCTCTCACAAAAGAAATGCCTTCTCTTCTTTGTATCTCTCCTTTCTTCTTTTTTCCCCAATCATAGAATCATAGAATAGTAGAGTTGGAAGAGACCACATGGGCCATCCAGTCCAACCCCCTGCTAAGAAGCAGGAAATCGCATTCAAAGCACCCCCGACAGATGGCCATCCAGCCTCTGCTTAAAAGCCTCCAAAGAAGGAGCCTCCACCACGGCCCCGGGGAGAGAGTTCCACTGTCGAACAGCCCTCACAGTGAGGAAGTTCTTCCTGATGTTCAGGTGGAATCTCCTTTCCTGTAGTTTGAAGCCATTGTTCCATGTCCTAGTCTGCAGGGCAGCAGAAAACAAGCTTGCTCCCTCCTCCCTATGACTTCCCTTCACGTATTTGTACATGGCTATCATGTCTCCTCTCAGCCTTCTCTTCTGCAGGCTAAACATGCCCAGCTCTTTAAGCCGCTCCTCATAGGGCTTGTTTTCCAGACCCTTAATCATTTTAGTCGCCCTCCTCTGGACGCTTTCCAGCTTGTCAACATCTCCCTTCAACTGTGGTGCCCAAAATTGGACACAGTATTCCAGGTGTGGTCTGACCAAGGCAGAATAGAGGGGGAGCATGACTTCCCTGGATCTAGACGCTATTCCCCTATTGATGCAGGCCAGAATCCCATTGGCTTTTTTAGCAGCCGCATCACATTGTAGGCTCATGTTTAACTTGTTGTCCACAAGGACTCCAAGGTCTTTTTCGCACACACTGCTGTCAAGCCAGGCGTCCCCCATTCTGTATCTTTGATTTCCATTTTTTCTGCCGAAGTGAAGTATCTTGCATTTGTCCCTGTTGAACTTCATTTTGTTAGTTTTGGCCCATCTCTCTAGCCTGTCAAGATCGTTTTGAATTCTGCTCCTGTCTTCTGGAGTGTTAGCTATCCCTCCCAGTTTTGTGTCGTCTGCAAACTTGATGATCGTGCCTTCTAACCCTTCGTCTAAGTCGTTAATAAAGATGTTGAACAGAACCGGGCCCAGGACGGAGCCCTGCGGCACTCCACTTGTCACTTCTTTCCATGATGAAGACGACGCATTGGTGAGCACCCTTTGGGTTCGTTCGCTTAGCCAATTACAGATCCACCTAACCGTAGTTTTGTCTAGCCCACATTTTACTAGTTTGTTTGCCAGAAGGTCATGGGGGACTTTGTCGAAGGCCTTACTGAAATCTAGGTACGCTACATCCACGGCATTCCCTGTATCGACCCAACTCGTAACTCTATCGAAAAAAGAGATCAGATTAGTCTGGCATGACTTGTTTTTGGTAAATCCGTGTTGACTATTAGCAATGACCGCATTTGTTTCTAAGTGTTCACAGACCACTTCCTTAATGATCTTTTCCAGAATTTTGCCTGGTATTGATGTGAGGCTGACCGGACGGTAATTGTTTGGGTCGTTCTTTTTTCCCTTCTTGGAGATAGGGACCACATTTGCCCTCCTCCAATCTGCTGGTACTTCTCCCGTTCTCCAAGAACTCTCGAAGATAATTGCAAGTGGTTCTGAAATAACTTCCGCTAGTTCCTTCAGTACTCTTGGATGTAGCTGATCTGGCCCTGGGGACTTGAATTCGTTTAGAGTGGCCAGGTGTTCCTGGACAACTTGTTTCCCTATTTGGGGTTGGATTTCCCCCAATCCTTCGTCCATTCCATGTTGCTGGCTCCCTGCCTTCCTAAGTCCCCCCATGCAATAGCAGGCCAAGCAGGCAGCAGCAAAAGACCGACCAACAACCACCCCTAGTCCCTTCCCAGGCCAGAATGAGGCTCAAAGGCATGCGGGAGGGGCTTTTAAGCAGGATGTCCAAAACCCCTCCCCTTACATGAACGTCAGCATAGATTGGGCATGAAGGCAAGCCCAGGCTAAGCTGCTCCTCCCTGCAAAGTTTGGTTGCATTAGAAACGCTTTCTCATATATCTGACAAACGTACGAGTCCATTAAATTAATGGGCTCAAATGCTTTGAATTTGAAAGTGAATTCTGAGGCGCCAAACTGCGCCGGAACCTCATTTGGAACCCAAAAAAGATCCAATTTTATTCTGAGTTACGATGATTCTAAGGGAATCGCGAATGCCTAATAGCTACCTATTTTCATCTGCATTGCTGGAATTTTATTCAAAAATTAAAATATTCAGGAAGACGATTCAAATGTGATATGCTTTTAACATTATATTTATTCCTTTGCATTCTGTTCTTCCTTTAAGGAGGAAATGGTGCTTTAGCCAAAGAATATATTTCGTTGTACCCAAAAGCTACTGTGACGATTTTTGACTTACCTAAAGTAGTAGAAGGAGCAAAGAAAAAGTCTGTGTCCTCAGAAGAATGCCGGATTTCCTTCCATGGAGGTAAAACAAGTTTGTTCTGAAATCATATATAAATTAATCATTTTAGTAGTACATGTCTTCACAAGTGAGACAGCCACAAATAAGAAAGTTTGGGACAAAACAATGGGTCAGTCTCCCAGTTGGGTATCCAATGAGGCGAATGCTTTATGCAGTTAGTGCTAGGAGAAAGTGGTAGTAGATCTATAGGTGTCTGACAGTGTGTTGCACATTACTAAGGACAAAGAAAAGGACAATGTCATTTCACCAGTGCTGAAATAAAATTCAGTTGGCAAATCACAAGCTTTGGTATGTGGAGTGGTGTGGGGGAATCCATATTGGCTTTGAGGCCCCCTTGTACACTGCTATATAATTCATGATATCAAATCAGATAATCCACATTATCTGCTTTGAACTGGATTATATGAGTCTACACTGCCATATACTCCAATTCAAAGAATATAATTGGAATTTTATATAGCAGTGTAGAAGGGGCCAGAGTGAGTAAAGGATTTTGTGGAGTGAAACCAGTGGTATCTGGGAAAGACAATATGCTTAATTAACCAGATCTCTGCCTAAATCATTCCAGGTGACTTCTTTAAAGATCCATTTCCTGAAGCTGATCTGTATATTTTGGCCAGGACCTTGCATGATTGGGATGATGATACATGTGAGCAACTGCTAACTAAAATATACAAGGCCTGCAAACCTGGTATGTGGTACTTACATAAGAGGAAACATGGCCAGGACTGAGCTATGTCCTTCCCACCATATGTTTTGTTGTTTGCTGGAGGCATCTTTTGTTCTTCTAGTATCTTCAGTGCATGATTGTCAGACCTTTTGTGTCAGATTCTTACCAAGTCATGGATATTCCTGCCCCAGCAATAATATTTAATCAGCCATATTTGAAAGAAAGCTCTAATGAGGAGGAGGTCAGATTATTCTATGATGAGAATCAGATGAGGTAAGGGCAAGCAAACTATAGCATTCTAGATGTTATTGGACTGCAGATCCCATCAATTATAACCAGCACGGCCAGTGGTAGGAAATGCTATGAGCTGCAATCCAACACCAAAATGAGTGTACCTTGTCCACCATACATTGTAAGAACCTAATGTGATTATTGCATCAATCCTGTGTTATGGGAACTTTCTCTATTACTTTCTCAGGCAGCTGGGCCCTACAAGGTCAGGACTGTATTATTCCTTGGATATCCTATAAGAGACCGGCCGTGTTGGCTACAGATTTCTGATAGCTGTAACCCTAAAATGTAACTTTTCAAGCTGGATGGCAGAGAGCTTGTGACACACACACACACACACACACACACACACACACAAACCAATAAGCTAGCCTTTGGTGCTGAGCTCATCAGCATTTAGCAAGACATAGTCAGAAGACTAGGAGAGGCTGTGGAGCAGAGGCCTGGCATATCTGGCCTAAAACACTAGCTTAAGTGAGGTAGCGGAAGCAGCAGAAAGAAGACCACAGCTGAAAGGAGAAAAAGTGGCACTGTCTAACGTGCTTCTGGATCGCAGAGCCCTGGAGTTACCATAAGCCCGGTGTTGTGGGCAGGTGTGAGAACAGAAACCTGGGAGGAAGCAGGCTATTTTAATCTTCTTCATCCCAGGTTTCTGCCCTGTGTAGAAGGGCCCTTAGACTGGACATTTCCCATAGAAGAGATTGTGCGTTTAAAATATTAATGTTATCTTTTTCCTAAATCAACAAAATCTATACTTTGGAACAGGTGGTGGAGTGATGGTATTGGAAACAGTTATCAATGAAGACAGAACCGGACCTTTGGTAGGTCACATACGTTCCATAATGATGATGCTTTTGTGTGACGGAAAAGAACGGACTCAATCCGAGTTCAATGCCCTCTTAAATGCAGCTGGCTTCAAGGAGATTCAGTCCAAGAAAAGAAATAATTATGGTGCCATTTGGGGAAGAAAATAATCCTGCCTCTGTTTCCTTTATGTTCAGCACTTAAAATGGATGATAAACCTGTGACTCTCCATATCTTCTTGGACTCCAGTTCCTATCAGCCCCAGCCTTCTTAGCCAGTTGGGAGAGATGATTAGAGAAATTAGTTCATCAACATGTAGAATTGCATTTGTTGCTGTAATGAAGTATGAGTCTTGTATTCATGTTTGTTGTGTTTAACTATGCGCTTGTGGTTTGGTTAGGTAGGTATGAGACGGCAGCAGCCATTTTGTGGCTCTCCTCTGAGGCGGTTGCCATGGAGATGTGGGCGGAATCATCTGCCGAGGGGAGGAGAAGTGAAGAGGGTTTTTTTTTACAAAAGTGAAGTCAGTCTGTAGTCTGATGAGGCACAGGGGAGATTGATTCCAGGTTGATGGGATCAAGGAGACTCAATTGTTCATTTTGAGTCGGTTTTAAATAAGTTTGGTGACTTATTTAATGTAGCCTGTGTCTTGGAAAGGCACAGAAAATCTGTGATAGTATAACATGGGGGTGACTGTGGTTTGAAGTCACTGGATAGTCCAAGTTTCAGACTTTGGGAACCAATCCCAGCTGGACTCACAGAGATCCGTTGAAGTAACAGTTGGAAAGGAACAGAGAAAGAAATTTTAACTACTTTAAGTAAAAGAAGTGATACTTTAGAGAGTTTGATTCATCTCATTCTAGTATTGTAACTGTTAATAAGAATATCTCTAAGTGAAACATCTTTTGTAACCACCAAGCTTGTGTCTGAATAAACTTGATATTATTCTTTCAACATCCAAGCCTCTGTCGCATATGTTCAAAACCAAGTTACGCTATCCTTTAAAGCAAAAGTGAAAGGTTACCTCCTTGCGTCTTTGGTGGCTGCATCATTACAGTTGCTTTTCCAGATTTGTGCAATTTTTAAGTACATACATGATAGGAAAGGAATTAGCTCCTGTTCTTAAAAATTGTGCCCATATTTTCTGTGATAATTCTCCCACCCACACAGTCACTGGATATGTTTGGGTACATCTACATTGTAGAGTTAATTGCAGTCTGGCTTTAGACCTGGTCACAGTACTGAGACGGCTTTGGTCGCCTTGGTGGATGACCTCCGCAGGGAACTGGACAGGGGGAGTGTGACCCTGCTGGTTCTCTTGGATATCTCAGCGGCTTTCAATACCATCAACCATGGTATCCTTCTGGGATGGCTCTCCAGGATGGGCCTTGGTGGTACTGCTCTGCAGTGGCTCCAGTCCTTCCTGGAAGGCTGATCCCAGTTGGTGAAGCTGGGGGACACCTGCTCGGACCCCTGGCCTTTGACCTGTGGGGTCCCGCAAGGTTCCATTCTGTCCCCCATGCTTTATAACCTCTACATGAAACTGCTGGGTGAGGTCATCCGGAGTTTTGGAGTGTGGTGCCATCTCTACGCAGATGACACCCAACTCTACTACTCTTTTCCACCAAACTCCAAGGAAGCCCCTCAGATACTGAACCAGTGCTTGGCAGCTGTGATGGGCTGGATGAGGGTGAATAAGCTGAAGCTTAATCCTGACAAGACAGAGGTCCTCCAGGTCAGTCGTATGTCTGATCAGGGTATTGGGTGGCAACCTGTGCTTGACGGGGTTGCACTCCCCCTGAAGGCGCAGGTCCGTAGCTTGGGGGTTCTCCTGGACTCATCACTGACACTTGATGCTCAGGTGTCGGGGGTGGCCGGGAGGGCCTTTGCACAACTAAAACTTGTGCGCCAGCTGCGACCATACCTCATGAAGTCTGACTTCGCCATGGTGGTCCACTCCTTAGTTACCTCTAGATTGGATTATTGCAATGCGCTCTACGTGGGGCTGCCTTTGAAGACGGCCCGGAAACTTCAATTAGTTCAACGCTCTGCAGCCTTGGTTCTGACGGGAGCCCAATACAGGGAGCGGTCAACCCTCCTGTTTAAGGAGCTCCACTGGCTGCCGTTCATTTTCCGGACCCAATTCAAAGTGCTGGTGATTACCTATAAAGCTCAGAATGGTTTGGGGCCCATCTACGTTCAGAATTGTCTCTCCCCTATGAACCTGTACAGTCTCTTCGGTCATCGGGGGAGGCCCTCCTCTCACTTCCGCCAGCATCACAAGTGCGGTTGGTGTGGACGAGAGAGAGGCCCTTCTCCGTAGTGGCCCCCCGGTTATGGAATTCGCTGCCTGGGGAGATCAGGCAAGCCTCCACCTTGATGGCGTTTCGGAAGAGTCTGAAAACTTGGCTTTTCACCCAGGCCTTTGGTTAAGATCACCTTTTTCCATCACAATTATTATGCTCCTCGACCTTTTGTACTGGTCGCTCTTCTCCTGATTCCTGATTGCTTGATATTTTTCAGGACTCCTCCCTACCTAATGTGACCTTAAATGTTTCTATGGCACTTTATCTATTTACGAATTTGTTACTCATAATGTGCACCTTGCTTATCCACTATTGCAACCTCATTGTTTTAAATTTGATGTTTTAATTCTGTGTTGTGTTTTTTCGCCTATTGTGCATATTTTATTATTGGTTTCTGTTGTTGTCCTTTGATGTTTCATATTTTATCATTGCTTGTATTTTGATTTTGCTGTAAGCCACCCCGAGTACCCTTCGGGGGAGATGGAGGCGGGATATAAATAAACTTCTTCTTCTTCTTCTTCTTCTTCTTCTTCTTCTTCTTATTATTATTATTATTATTATTATTATTATTATTATGATTGCAGTTTGACCCCATTTTAATTGCCATGGCTCAATGCTATGTAATCCTGGGATTTATAGTTTGATGATGCACTAGTACTGTAACAGCAAAGGTTAAAGACATTGTAAAACTACAAAATCCCATGATTCCATAGCACTGAGTCATGGCAATTAAATTGGGGTCGAATTACATTAATTCTATTGTGTAGATATACCCCTCTTTAAAAAAAATGACTTTTGACACGAGCTAAGAGCCTACTTATCTCCCAAGTTTTCAAATTCCTTGTCAGTGTGTGGAAACACTGACGCAATAACAGGTTGGTTGTTATAATTTGAACCCAGATTGCTTTACATTCTTTTTCTTTTTATTCTTCCCTGCAAACAAACATATTCTCATTATCTTCTTTAAATTGTAAATACCTTTGTCATCCTGTGATGACATTACTTCACTGTTGAGGCCATATAAAGAAATACACATTATTCAACAAGGCTAGTATAAATATCCAAATGTCAGGCTCACTGGGGCAGAATGTGTTAAAATGGGCATCATTGAATATGCCCTTTAACATTCTGGGTTGGACCACTTTATGGCTGATATGGGCAAGCTTAGAATTTATCTTTCCAGGAATTCCCAGTAGCCATGTTGGCTGAAGTATTGTGGGCCCTGTAGACCAAAGAAATAATTGGAGTCTATAGTAAGTGAAAGGCAGGATATAAATAAACAAACAAATAACCGTATGGAAGTGCTGTCGGTGATTAACCATTGTTGGTTTGGTTTGTTTGGATACCAAGAGCTCTTCTTCAACATTTCCAAGACCCAAGACCACCATTGAGAAGGAAGCCTAAGGAAGATTTCCATTTTTGCTTGATTTGGGATGTTTATAAAAGATAGGAGAGCTGGACTGAATTCACTTTTCTCATGCTTTTCCTGCACGACATGAGGTTGGACTAGATGGCCCATGTGGTCTCTTCCAACTCTGTGATTCTATGATTAACAAGGGAGTGTACAAGAAAACTTTGCGGAGAAGAGTGCTGAAGATTCCTACCATGTACACTTTCCAGGCTACTCAGTTCTGCTCTGTCTTCTCCACACTGTCCCCAGGTGCTCAGTTTTAACACAACTGTTATGTAGCACTTTCTTCCCATTCAGCATTTTTTGTCCTTGTTCAACCATTTTTGTCATCTATTCCCCTCACTTTACATTTGTTTCCACCTTTTTAAAACAAACTTATATTTGGATTTCCCCAGTTCTGCAAAGATAGATCCCCTTTGTGATTCAGTTGGAAAGTAAGTTTGCTGTCAGTGTACACTAATAGAGACCAATTTGTGTCCCTCCAATTTTGATTAAACTCTAGTTTCTATTAACCTAGCCATCACATTCAATGATGACAATCATACCAGGAACTGTTTTCCCATCCTTACATGACAGTGGTTCCCAAATTTTAGTTGTTTCACTGCTGGACTTCATCTCCCAAAATTGTTGGCAAAACTGATGGGCTTCTGGAAATATACGTCTAAAGTACTGGGATAACAAATGTTTGGGAAACACTACCACGTGGTCCCATATTCAGTATTCATTTGCAAACAAATACCTACGTTTTTGATCAGTCAACGCAATAGAGTCTCACCTATCCAAGCTAAACAGGCTGGCAGAACCTTGGATAAACGAATATCTTGGATAATAAGGAGGGATTAAGGTCAAATTAGGTTATGATTTTACAAATTAAGCACCAAAACATGTTATAAAACAAATCTGACAGAAAAAGTAGTAATGTTATGTTGTAATTACTGTATTTACGAATTTAGCACCAAAATATCATGATATATTGAAAACATTGACTACAAAAATGCCTTGGATAATCCAGAACCTTGGATAAGCGAGTCTTGGATAAGTGAGACTCTACTGTGTTAATTTTTGCAAGTTTCCTATAATACGTCTATAGAGTCTAGGGTCCATATCAGATTAAGGTTGGGATTTGCCACACAACGTGGCGAATCCGTTGGGTCCCAGTGAAGAAAATGTACATCATGTAATGGTCTCTTTGGCAAAATGAGAGAGCAAGTGCAGGAAAATGGGCAACTTAGCCCATATGAAATCGTATGAGTATGGCTCAGAAAATGGTGTCAAGAGGAGTATTTTGGCTTCCTTGACCATGGTCTACTCTTCCAGGAGGATGGCCTACTGGCAAGTGATGGGGTGCATCTCACACAAGTAGGAAAACATCTTTTTGCACACAGACTCACAAACTTCATCAGGTGCACTTTAAACTAGATCCACTGGGGGAGGGGAACAACAGCCTGGCAAACACTATATTACCCACGACCACAGGGAACTGCCAAAAGGCTAAATGGAGGGCTGCACAAACACAGCAAGGGCGAATTACCGAGAGCACAGTAATCCCAAATAAACAGCTCGAGGGGAGGTCACAAGGGCTTACATGTCTTTACACTAATGCGCAGAGCATGGGAAATAAGCAAGACGAACTCCAACTTTTAGCACAGCACCACACGTACGACGTCATAGGCATCACTGAAACCTGGTGGGATGACTCTCATCACTGGAATGTAGCCATTGAGGGCTATAACCTCTTTCACAGAAATAGAACAAAGGGGAGAGGAGGGGGAGTAGCTTTATATGTCAAAAACAGTTACGTTGCAGAAGAAATGCAAGACTGTAATCTGGGAAACCAGCTTGAAAGCATTTGGATAAGAATCAAGGGAACCAGGACTCAAAAAGATCTCGTCGTGGGTGTCTACTACAGACCTCCGAACCAAGATATAGAACTTGATTAAGCCTTTTGTCAACAGCTGACCAAACAGGCACAAAGAAGAGATGTAGTAGTCATGGGCGACTTCAACTATCCTGATATCTGCTGGAAAACAAACTCGGCCAAGAGCACAAAGTCCAACAAATTCCTCACTTGCCTTGCAGACAATTTTATGGTCCAGAAGGTAGAGGAGGCAACAAGGGGATCAGCAACTCTTGATCTAATCTTAACAAATGTGGAAGACCTGATCAATACAGTAGAAGTCGTCGGATCCTTAGGGGCAAGTGACCATGTGCTCCTGCAGTTTGTGATACAATGGAAGGCTGAAACTAAGACAAGTCAAACACGCATTCTGGACTTTAAGAGAGCTGACTTCCAAAAAATGAAGGAAATACTGAGCAGCATTCCATGGATGCAAATATTAAAAGACAAGGGAGTTAACGATGGATGGGAGTTTTTTAAAAGTGAAATACTCAAGGCGCAAATACAAACAGTGCCAACAAAGAAAAAATATATGGCACGTGCGAAGAAGCCAGAATGGATGTCCAAAGAACTTCTAACTGAGCTAAAACTCAAAAGTGACATGCACAAGAAGTGGAAAAGGGGAGAAATCACCAAAGAAGAATTCAAACGTATAGCCAACTCCTGTAGGGAAAAGGTTCCCAAGGCTAAAGCGCAAAATGAGCTCAGGCTTGCCAGGGACATTAAAAACAACAAAAAAGGCTTTTTTGCTTACGTTGGTAGCAAAAAGAAGAAAAGGGAGGCGATAGGGCCTCTGCGAGGAGAAGATGGGGTGATGGCGACAGGGGACAGGAAAAAGGCAGAACTGCTTAATGCCTTCTTTGCCTTGGTCTTCTCACAAAAAGAAAGCCATCTTCAACCTCAGCAACATGAAATGGACGAAGGATTTGGGGAAATCCAACCCCAAATAGGGAAACAAGTTGTCCAGGAACACCTGGCCACTCTAAACGAATTCAAGTCGCCAGGGCCAGATCAACTACATCCAAGAGTACTGAAGGAACTAGCGGAAGTAATTTCAGAACCACTGGCGATCATATTTGAGAGTTCTTGGAGAACGGGAGAAGTCCCAGCAGATTGGAGGAGGGCAAATGTGGTCCCTATCTCCAAGAAGGGGAAAAAGAATGACCCAAACAATTACCGTCCGGTCAGCCTCACATCAATACCAGGCAAAATTCTGGAAAAGATCATTAAGGAAGTGGTCTGCAAACACTTAGAAACAGATGCAGTCATTGCTAATAGTCAACACGGATTTACCAAAAACAAGTCATGCCAGACTAATCTGATCTCTTTTTTCGACAGAGTTACGAGTTGGGTCAATACAGGGAATGCTGTGGATGTAGCCTACCTGGATTTCAGTAAGGCCTTCGACAAAGTCCCTCACAACCTTCTGGCAAACAAACTAGTAAAATGTGGGCTAGACAAAACTACAGTTAGGTGGATCTGTAATTGGCTAAGCGAACGAACCCAAAGGGTGCTCACCAATGCGTCGTCTTCATCTTGGAAAGAAGTCACGAGTGGAGTGCCACAGGGTTCTGTCCTGGGCCCGGTTCTGTTCAACATCTTTATTAATGACTTAGACGAAGGGTTAGAAGGCACGATCATCAAGTTTGCAGACGACACCAAACTGGGAGGGATAGCCAACACTCCAGAAGAAAGGAGCAGAATTCAAAACGATCTTGACAGACTAGAGAGATGGGCCGAAACTAACAAAATGAAGTTCAACAGGGACAAATGCAAGATACTTCACTTAGGCAGAAAAAATGGAATGCAAAGATACAGAATGGGGGATGCCTGGCTCGACAGCAGTACATGTGAAAAAGATCTTGGAGTCCTTGTGGACAACAAGTTAAACATGAGCCAACAATGTGATGCGGCTGCTAAGAAAGCCAACGGGATTCTGGCCTGCATCAATAGGGGAATAGCTTCTAGATCCAGGGAAGTCCTGCTCCCCCTCTATTCTGCCTTGGTCAGACCACACCTGGAATACTGTGTCCAATTCTGGGCACCACAGTTGAAGGGAGATGTTGACAAGCTGGAAAGCGTCCAGAGGAGGGCAACTAAAATGATCAAAGGTCTGGAGAACAAGCCCTATGAGGAGTGGCTTAAAGAACTGGGCATGTTTAGCCTGCAGAAGAGAAGGTTGAGAGGAGACATGATAGCCATGTACAAATATGTGAGGGGAAGTCATAGGGAAGAGGGAGCAAACTTGTTTTCTGCTGCCCTGGAGAAATGGCTTCAAACTACAGGAAAGGAGATTCCACCTGAACATCAGGAAGAACTTCCTCACTGTGAGGGCTATTCGGCAGTGGAACTCTCTGCCCTGGACTGTGGTGGAGGCTCCTTCTTTGGAAGCTTTTAAGCAGAGGCTGGATGGCCATCTGTCGGGGGTGCTATGAATGCGATTTCCTGCTTCTTGGCAGGGGGTTGGACTGGATGGCCCATGTGGTCTCTTCCAACTCTACTATTCTATGATTCTATGATTCTATGAGTAAACAATGTACATGCACAGAACTCTGGAAGTATACTGTACAGACTTTGGGTTGAAGAGCCATAGCTTACTGCTTGAAGGCAAGACCTGCTCCTATGAACCTATTCCAGCCCTCGGCATCATGTCTTCTCTACCACTGGAAAGGGGAAAGCTGAGTTTTTGCCTTAAAAGAAGCTTATCACTGTCTGCATCAATAGATCCATATCTCTATAAACAGTGATGGTAAAAGAATATAATGTCTTTTACTTATTGAATTATCTGAACATTGTGTGGTGTTGGTTGAAAAGGTGTAAGATTAGATCCTGAGATATAGGGGCAGTGTGGAAAGGGCCAGAATGAGGACATTATGGTCCAGTAGTTAGTGAAAGCATGAAAGTAGGCACTGCTGGGCAGGCCCGTAGCCAGAAAAAAATTTCGGGAGGGGTTTTGAAAATTTCGGGGGGGGGGGGGTTTAACCCCTAGCACACACCCCTCCCAGCTACAAACCTGTCAATATCTGCTTGAAATAGTGCCTGGAGGGACTCTTAATGTTTTGTGTCTCATAGACTTAGCATGGGGATTTGGTTAACCAGTTAAAATTCATGAGTAAACCAGGTTTTTTTTATAACCTGAAAAATTTCGGGGGGGGGGGGGGTTGAACCCCTAACCCCCCCCCCCTCGCTACAGGCCTGCTGCTGGGTCATGTGAACAAATTCCAGCACCTTCAGATGAAGTTTAATAGATCTATAAACCAGATAATAATGGTTTCAGAGAGAGGGCAGTAAAATCCAGTGGTTAGAGCAAGAACTAAATAGGCACAGTGGGGTCAAGTGACCAGTTCTTGAACTCATCCCTGGACCCAGAAATGAGGATTCATAGTGCTTTAGGCCAGGAAGCAATAGTTTCAGAGAAAAGACAGCATGGTCCAGTCCTTTGTGCAAGGACCAAGTAGGCACAGCGGAGTCATGTGACTCACTCCAGCAAGCCCAAATGAGTCTTAGGCTGGATCTACACTGATCGATAACCCAGGATCTGATCCCAGGTTACCTGCTTTGAACTGGATTATATCAGTATACGCTGCCAGATAATCTGAGGTCCTGGGATATAGCACAGTGTAGAAAGGGCCTTAGTAGTATCTTAAGACAAAGAACACTGATTTCAGAAGGAGGATAGTGTGGTCCAATGGTTAGTAAAACAACCATTTATGCCAGTGGTTCCCAGCCTTTTGTTGACCAGGGCCCACTTGACGAGGGCCCACTTGAGCAGGGACTGCTTTGACCAGGACCACTCTCCAACATTAGTACCAAAAGGGTTATGAATCAGTTTTTGATCAACTTTAGATTCTTTTTGGTTATTTGGGGTGCTGATTCAGAGAATTGCATTGGATACATCACATCAGCTCTAGTTTCTGACATAGAACATATGCCATCCAGTCGTCGCCATCTGTTCACCCACAGAAAACCATATGTAATCATCTAGAGCTGATGTGGGCTATCCCATGCAATGGTCAGCTCCACGAAAAAGAATGGAAATAAAATTAAATCAATAAATAAAGAAGAAGGAGGTTCATGGACTGGATTTTTGTTCTCGCGGCTCAATGCTGGGCCATGGCCCACAGGTTAAGAACCACTGATTTATGCAAAGCAGGATCAAAGGAACTTGTTCTTGCACCTCAAGGTAAGCTTAGGGTCAAAGGAACTTGCTCTTGCACACCCAAGTTAAGCTTAATAGTAACATATGCTTGGGAATAACAGTTTCATATAAAAGACAGTATGATTGAGTGGTTAATGAAAGCACTTTTAGGCACAGCAGGTTAAGTGATCACTCCTTGAACTTGCTGCACCACCCCAAGTGAGGCTTAGGAGTTCCAGATGACTGGGAGTAATGGTTTCATAGCAAGGAAAATGAGGTTTGGTGGTTAGTGAAAGCACGAAGTAGGCACCGCTAAGTCGAATGACCACTTCTCAAACTCACTCCAGCACCCTCAAATCAGACTTAATTTGAGGCCAGGGAGTAATGGTTTCAGAGAAAGGATTCTATTGTCCAGTAGTTAGTGCAAGAAAAGCAAGGCACAGAAGGGACAAGTGATCCATCCATGAGCTCAACCCAACACTGCCGAATGAGGCTTAATAGTATCATAGGCAATGGTGTGATGGTTCTAGAGAGGACAGAAGTGCCCTGTGCAAAAAAGAAGCCACAGATTTCAAGGGAGCGGGTACAAGTTGGTTTATTGCAAACAGTCATCTTATAGGCAAGAACCATAAACCCGACTTCTCTCAGTTCTTGAAATTTAAATACCCCCAAATCATAACATAGGAGACCACTAGATGGTAGTAGCGTACAAGCAATCCTCCAGCTTCTTAATATGTAAACTCTTTTTGAGAAACAGCTGTTACATACAGAGGCTGCATTTTTCTATCTTCCCAAGTGATCGTTCCTAGGACTATAAGGCCTGAGCATCACCAGGCCTACCCTGTTTCCCCTAAAATAAGACATCCCCAGAAAATAAGACCTAGTAGAGGTTTTGCTGAATTGCTAAATATAAGGCTTCCCCCAAAAGTAAGACCTAGCAAAGTTTTTGTTTGGAAGCATGCCCACCAAAGAGAACATAAGAGCATGCAGGATTGGTAAATGTATGTAACATAAAGTGTTGTACATGGAAATATTAGTAGTAACAAGAAATTCTTGATAGGATTCACAGTTTGTCTGGTTATGCTGGTTTATGATGACAACTACTGTACAGTATATAATAAATGTTCGATTATTTTGTTCAACAGTAAATGTGAATTCTTCTTCATGGAAAAATAAGACATCCCCTGAAAATAAGACCTAGAGCATCTTTGGGAGCAGAAATTAATATAAGACACTGTCTTATTTTCGGGGAAACACAGTACATACATCTAAAAATCATTAAAAGAGAAATATTGGCTTCCCACCACTTCATGCAAAATCATCTACCAACTTATTATGTTGAAGGACAACACAGAGTGTACTTTGGCATATTTGGAATTGGGGAAAAGGATGACAGATAAGTATATGGCCACAATCATAAAACAGCAGAATGAGAATTTTGCTCGGTGTTATTTTTTTTCCATGTCAGGAGCGACTTGCAGTTTCTCTTCTGGTGTGAGATAATTGGCTGTCTGCAAGAATGTTGCTCAGGAGATGCCTGGATGTTTCTGATTTTTTTTTAGCATCCTTGTGGGAGGCTTCTCTCATGCCCCTGCATGGAGCTGGAACTGACAGAGGGTGCTCATCCGTGCTCTCCCCAGGTTGGATTCAAACCGGCAACCTTCAGGTCAGCAACTCAACCTTCAAGTCATCAGTCCTGCCAGCACAAGGGTTTAACCCACTGCGCCACCGGGGGCTCCGCTTGGTGTGATGTGTGCAGGGGAGCCAGCCAAAGATTCCTCTTTACTGAAGGCGAAGGTCCAAGGCCTGGACATCGGACTAGAGAGGGCTAGCATTGGGGGAGCTGCGGAACGTATTTTAGAAGGCAGAGAAACTGGACTAGGCAAAATAGGCAAGAGCCGCTTAATAACATGCCTAATAGCTTGTCCTTAGAGGTTTGCATGAGAGAATGTGAACATACTGCAGCTCCTACGGAGGTTTGTGGAAAATAATATGGTTTCCATCTGCATGCCACCCACAACCATCTCAAGAATATAACATTTCATTTCACAACACCATGTTTGGTCCCATAAAATTGGGAAAAGAAGATTTAAGAAATGCTTTCCAAGCATTTCTAGATTCAAGTTGAAATTCCATACATCACCACTGGATGGCACTAGGAGTACACACAAGGGAATGCAGATAGCAGAGACAAAGGGTTATATCAGGACATACTTTAGATTATGGACCAAAACTTTAGGGGTCATAAGTATTCGTTCAGCAGATGGCACTGAGCTTTATGACTAGTAGGAAAGGAGACATTGTGCAGGCGAACTGGGGGTACATATTCATTTCCATTTCCTGAATACTGATATTACTTATACGAGGATTCAGTTCAAGCTTTTAAGGCCCATGCACAAGACAAACGCAGTCACACATGGGAGAGGTTTAGGGTTGGGACCGCAGTCTACTGCTACTCTTTGCTGTTTCCGAATTGTAAGTAGAGGTACAGGGAGGAAGGAGAGAAAATCATATAACCATATAATCCAGATTATCAAAACAGAGAATTCACATTATCTGATTTGAACTGGATTATGAGAGTCTACAGTGGCGCAGTGTGTTAAAGCTCTGAGCTGTTGAACTTGCGGACCAAAAGGTTGCAGGTTTGAATCTGGGGAGTGGAATGAGCACCAGCTGTTAGCCCCAACTTCTGCCAACCTAGCAGTTTGAAAACATGCAAATGTGAGTAGATCAATAGGTACCACTCTGGCGGGAAGGTAACGCTGCTCCATGCAGTCATGCTGGCCACATGACCTTGGAGGTGTCTACAGACAGTGCTGGCTCTTCGGCTTAGAAATGGAGATGAGCACAAACCCCCAGAGTCGAACACGACTGGACTTAATGTCAGGGGAAACCTTTACGTTACACTGCCATATAATCCAGTTGAAAGCAGATTATCTGGATTTTATATGGCAGTGCAGAAGGGTCCCCAATGAGTGGATGCCTGTGGTTCCTGCTCTTTGTATCTAACAGCTGGAAGCAGTAGGTGACACCAGCAACCCCTGAAATAAACGACAGGAGGCTCTGAAAAGTTTCTTTAATTTCAGGAGCAACTTGAGTCGCTTCTGGTGCGAAAGAATTGCCCATCTGCAAGGATGTTGCCCAGGGGATGCCCGGATGTTGTTTTTACCATCCTTGTGGGAGGCTTCTCTCATGTCCCCACATGGAGCTGGAGTTGACAGAGGGAGCTCTATCCCGGGTGGGATTCAAACCTGGCAGCCTTCAGGTCAGCAACCCAACCTTCAAGTCACAAGGCTTTAATCCACTACGCCATCAGGGGCTCCCTCTGGAAAGTGATAAGGGATATAGACATGATTCCTGGCATAAAAGCCAGAAGATTCATACCAACTGCAATATGGCTGAATCGTCCTCAAAAAATGACAGCCCATATACTAATTTATGCACAAAAATGTTTTTATTCCCTCTTGCAAGCTTACTTGATTACAAGAATAAAATATTGTCATCTGAAGCTTTATTTCCTCCCAACTTCTAGCTATACCTTAATATTTACCATGCTTACATCCTAGGCTAATACAGGTTGAGAATCCCTTAGATGAAATGCTTGGGACTAGAAGTGTCTTGGATTTTGTTTCATTCTCATATTTGGGGATCCCTATATTTGGATATAAAATTCATATATGTTTACTATATATCTTATCTTCATAACACGAAGATAATTTTACATAGTATTTCAATGTTTTGTGTATGAAACAAAAATTCTGTCAGAAAGAAATGGTGTCACCATCTCAGCCATCCTAGATAAGAGATGCTCAACTTGCACTGGGTAGGAAAGATATTTTGCATTTTCTCCCACACAGAACTACTGGCTGAGGACGTATTACTCATTCTGCTTTGCATTTTAAAAAAGTCATGCTTTACCTGTGGGTACTTCACGCACCCGATACTTCTGTTTGCAGATACTATTACCAAACCTCAATGAGGTGGGACACTGGCCCAACAGCCCAATTGTACTGTATCCAGTTTTATCATGACTGGGAATGGGGCAGGATTTCAACCTTCCAGTATTCCAATTCCTCCCTCAAATGAAAGAAAATCTCGTTACCAGAGTTCTTTGCTCTTTACTTCCTCTTTAGTCATCATTGGTAGAAGTAAGCCCCTTCCTCTCTTCTGAAGCTGCCAAGCTCACTCAATGATGACAAAAGAGGAAATAAAGAACACAGAGCTCATGTAAGTTAGAATGCTGGGGAAAAGGAAAAGAATACCACCCCAACTCCCTGGGCTGCCTGAGGCCAGGAAGCATGTGTAATGGCTGTGGAAACACAATTCTGGAAAGCAGCAAAAAGATCCAAGGATGGCTGCCTCCACTGACCTAACACAGGAGAATATCTAAATTCTGGAGCCCTCCCCAGTGTTTTTTAACATAGGGTGCAGCTGCATTAACTGGGTTACTCTGAGTTAAATTGCATTTGCTTGTGTGGATGCGTGCAGGCTAATGTGACCCTACACTGCATAATTTGGCAGTATAGATGCAGCCTGACTTGGGCTTGTGGATGAATGGATTATTTCTTTTCTTTTGTAGGAAGTAGAGATGTGCATTTGGGGAAAATCTTCTCCCATTTCGTGTTGCAGCTTTTGTTGGGTGCCCCGATTCTGAAATTGGGAGGGTTGTTTTTGGGTCTTTTGTTTCAAGGCCCCAAAATCGGACCATTATGGGGGGGGTGGCTTCCCACTCACTGGCTTCCCTTCCCGGCATACATTCTTCATAACTGCCACCTGGTGTTTAGAGGAGCATAGCGGCATGTACTGGCAGGAGCACATGCTTTCCAGACCTGCCTGCACGCCCCCACCACACACGCACTCTCCTTGGAAAGAGAGTGCATGTGTGGCAGGGCGTGCAGGCAGGTCCAGAGTGTGCCTGCAGCCGAGCCACACACACACACCCCGCCACACACGCACTCTCTTTCCAAGGCAAGGAGGTGTCACGCCTGGCCGCAGAGCACTAGAACCAACACACGGAGGCCAATAACAGTCTAATATCTTTATTAAAGAAATGAGTAATTAGGATAAAAACAGATAGAAAATAAAGTTCATCAATAGACCTTTCAGAGAAGGTCAAATATAGTCCAGAAATATATTGTCCAGTATATAATATTAGAGTTCAAAGTTATAATCCCAAACCGAAACACACTCAACTTCCAAGCAGTTTGAGTGGGGAAACGTCCAAGATTTTACTAGAGTTCAAAGTAAGTCCAAGGCAGGAAACTGAAGACAAGACTGGATACTTGGCACAAGATACAAGGCTGGGAACACGATGAGATGGGTCAAGAACACGACAAGGCAAGGCACGATGAAACTGGAATTAGCGGACTCAAAACGCAGTCCACACTTGGCTGGAACCGAAGTTAATCCTTGAGCTGACTTGTTGACTCCGCGCGGGCTAGCCCGTGCGGGAAGCTTTTAAAGAACTTCAAATCTTTCTACAAACAGGTGTCCAGTGCTTCTTTTCCCAAGGGAAAAGAACTGAAACACCTCTTCGTCCAGATGCGTTCCTCCCTGAAAACTCTCAGGAGAAACGAGCTAATTAGGACTCTGTCTGGCTGCTAATCTGGCGCTTTTCCTTGTTTGCGCTTTCTCTGAGTGACTATTTTCAAAAAACTCCCTTCTCGCGAAGAGGGGGGGAAACGCTGGGAATAGCTTGTTCAAGGTCCGTTTTAATGAGCTCCTGGCAAGAATTGTCAACAAAAGGCATCTGGAATGGCACAGTCTCTTGATCAGACGGCAGAAATCCCATGTCTTCATCACCATGATCCATAATGGCGCTAGGGTCAGGACTCAGAGGCCCATGGGGCATCACAGGAGGCAAGTTCAGATGCACATGAAAGCAGGCTTTCGTGTTGAGCAGATTTTCGTGTGGGGAGGGAGCTTCCCATTTTATGCTTCTAAAGAAACGGAAGACACGAAAGAAATGGTAGAAATCGTAGGAACGAATTTCATGCACATGCCTAGTAGGAAGCAACCTAAAAGTAGACTTCTTGCTCAGAGGACATGTGTGCAATTAGTTGAGACTGCTATTATCCATTAAATGATGACTAAATAATGCAGTATATCAGAGCAAATAATTAGAGACATTACATTGTATATATGTCGATTGCATCAGGGCTTGCCTTCTTAAATAACAGATCAGATAACCAAGATACAATTGTATTCTAGATATATTTATGCCTATAGGTTGTTTCTTCCATTTGTTGCTTTAACCAGAAAATATTATCTTAATTGATAAAGGACAGCTATTTTTAGGAGCAGTTTTAATTTCTTTTTAAAAGTGTATTTTACTGGGGATCTCCCCCATATACCTCACATTTTCTAACATCAGCCATTCACTTACATTCAACATCATTGTCCTTTACTTGAACCACTAAGACTAAGACACTTTCCTTATGGGTCCTGTTCTATAAAGCCACAAGACTTATAATACAGGTGATACATTCAAATTAAGAAGTTATGGTTCAATTGGATCTCCTGTGCCTGCACATTCATTTCATATTAGTTCCAGCACATGTTAGATGAATATGGCCAATGATTTTCTCCAATAGAGACAGGCCCCTTCAGATAGTGCTGGACTTCTGTTCTCCTCAGTCTTAAGAAATATGTATGATTACAACATCTGAAAGATTACATGTTTCCTGAATTCCCCCCACCTCCATATATATAGAGTCAGTTAATGTTTTAGTACTAGATCTGTAGACAAATATAGAGATGGGAAGGTTTCTTATAATAAATCGAATCTTTATATGGCTCTCTTTATACCAATGTGCCTCAATCTTTCATTCTTCAGAGGTTTTGGACTTCAACTTGCAGAAAATTTCAACTAGCACTGCCAGGAATTCAGGAAGCTGAAATTCAAAATATCTGAAGAATCAAGAGTTGAGAATCATTGATTTACACTGCCCCAGAGATTCTGACAGGGGTCTTTTCCAACTATATCTGAAGATGATGTGGGTTGAACCAAGAAATTTCAAAGTACAAAGAAAGTTCTCTGCTACTGCACACATGCCTTACAAGTATCCTGTTTTGGCAGGGCTAGTCCTGGTTCATCCTCTGTTGCACCACTTTTTCAATTACTTTAGAAATGTGCCGGTTTCTTTCCGCTCTTTCCACTTTCCTCCCTTGTTTGTCAGCTTACTATAGCTGCTGCCAACTGAGTTCAAAGAGCAGAAGGGAGAGGAAAATAGGCAGAAAAATCTTGCCCTCCTCTATAGGCAAAGGGCAGTTCTACACATCCATTTAAACTGAGTCAGGATGTAGATTAAAGTAATCCAGTTTGCTATGGAGCTCCTACCTCCACAACACCAGCCTCCAACAGGCACCCCAGGAGCCGGTTGGAGGCTGGGACCGTGGCCCACAGAGATCCGCTCATTGTGAATCAATACAAACCCATTCATTTTTTGATACCTCTGATGATGGACATCACCATGACCAACGAGTATGAGCAGGACCAAGTCTGATAGCGATCTAGCTTGCTTCTGGATTTTAAAAATGTGTTAGCATTAGCCATCTGGCTGGATTCATGCTGCAGCGGGCAGTAGTATACATTTTGTAGACACCTCACCCTTGAGATAGCTTGGAACTGCATTTTAATGCCTGTGTATTTTAATGTCCCCAGACAAAAGAAAACTGCAGCAGCTTCTCCTAGCTTGTCTATTCTTCCTCATTAATAATTTTTGCTATGTGAATCACATTCTAATGTTGCTTGATCACATGTCCCACTGTTTAATTTTTTGAGGGAACATTACCAAGGTACAGTGCTGCGCAGTGTGTGCTTACTAACAGAAGTGGGCAGAGTTTATGTGTAGACCTTTGTTTGGCTGTAAAATGCAATTGCCAGTCTTGGGCAAGTTTGTCTCTTTACCTATCTCCTGGGTTTATTTGAAGCATTGTGATGAGGCTAAGCATTACTTGAACTGTTTGGAGGAAAGACACAACAGAAAAGGTTATTGGGGTTTTTTTTTTTTAGAATGAAAGAAAGGCGTAATTTGCCTTCATTGCTTCCATTCCCATGTTGAGGCCAGGGTTAACTATAAAACACACAGGTTGCAAAATCAAGAAGGAAAAGGGACTTTCCCAGAGGCAGTTCTGACTGCAAACCTTCATGGAACTCTCTAGTATGCTTATCAATATTGGTGACTCAACATTCATTCCTCTAACACTCATCACAACAGGAGAAATCATAATGGAACATGCAAAGATTGATAATACATTTTATTTAGACAGCAACCTTCCTGTACAGCCAGACAGGTGTGGAAATACCAGTCATGGCCATAGACAAAGTGAAAAAATAGACTCTGGACTGAGCAATGCAGACATAGAAATTCCTTTGTTACAGCTCCCTAATTGTATTACTCAAACACCTGGTCTCAAATACTAACCCTATACCTGCTACTTATTCCCTATGTTTCCCCTCTGTTGTTATCTCCATGAGCAGTTGTATAACCATTGGACAGCAAGGAAGATTATTCCAATCCCAGTCTTAAATGCAATATGTTTGTCTGCTAACTAAGCCCTTCAGCTGTGAGGCCTTTGTGAGTGCCCACCTTTTATTTCTTGTCATATTTGTTCTTATCCTATATCTTTGAGATCATTCCTTCTGGGCAGTGTTATATAATGGGTATAGCTAGAGTGAACATGGAGAAACTGTGTCTTTTTTCTTCGATCTATAATTATTTCTCAAAGATACAATGAACAAAAGGAAAGGCAGTGGTAGTGCTTTCAGAACTGCAGTGGTAATACTGACAATTTTCTTTTTACAGTCTTGCATATTTTTCTGATATATGGAGCATTATATACGTGCCATGTCAGCTAAGTTCAGTCCTTTAAGTGCTGTTGAAATCTAACTCCCATGGGCTCTTATCACTGGCTGTGCTGAACTGATGAGGATTGTAAGCCCAAAATCTGTCCTCGAAGAAGTCTGCGAAGAAGTCTGCATTGACTCAGCTTTTAAAAAACCAGATTGGGGCTGCCTTCTGTTCCCAAACGAGGCCTGCATTTTCAGCGGTGAGTCTAGATGCCGTCCTGGAACCTTCCAAAAGAACACCCAGACACCCTAACCATCTCCCCCAAAACCCTTTAAAAATAAAATAATTTACTGGGCCACCATTAATGTGCTGCTGAAGTCCTCCTGGTGCGATTTTCCTCCTCACCCCCCTTCTTCTAGCATGTCATTTCAACATGCCAGGAGGGCTCTGGAAGTATGTTAATGGAGATCCGGCAAGTTATTTTATTTTTGAAAGGTTTTTGGGGAGGGAATTAGGGCCTTGTGGGTTTTCCGTGCTGATCCCATGACTACTGAGGGGGCAGTTCCCACAGGACCCACACTGGATTCAGGAAGACCCAGGTCTAATCCAGTGCCTAATTAATTTGGGACAAAGCAGGGTTTTTTCTGCTTTGTCCTGAATTAATTCGGTTTTACTGTAGACATCATTTGAATGTCTCCGGTAAAACCGTGGGAGCTCCCAAGATATGGGCCCTGTCTGGATGGGCCTTCTATCTATGTCTGGATGACCATAGGACAAAAATATGAAGAACCTACTCTCAACTACCTTTGTGACTAGATATTATGGGAGAGAAAGAAACAGGGAATTTTCTATACAACTCCACACACAGGTAGTAACAACAACAACAACAACAATCATCATCATCATCATAATTTTTATTTGCATCCTGTCCCATCACCCCTCTGGGGACTCGGGACACTCAGCTCACAACAAAGTACATAATAAATAAACCAAATTATTAATAAAATACAGGTAAACAAGATTAACAATAACAAATCAATAAAACACAATCAAGTAAACATTTAGTGCAAATATTAAAAGCCGAGTCAATAAATTAAAACACATTTCTGTATTTAAAAGCCTTATCCATTAAACATTTATTTCACAGGAAGCCAGATGTTTGAGTATACTATTCCTCATAGGTGAGTTTTAAATAATTTTCTAAAAGTGGTGAGTGTGAGGGCCGTTCTAATCTCTTTTGGAAGAGAGTTCCAGAGGCAAGGGGCAATTGTAAAAAAGGCCTTCTCTCTCGTCCCTGCCAACCAAGTTTGAGATGGAGGTGGGACCGAGAGAAGGATCTCGCCAGATGAGCGTAGTGACCAGGCAGGTTCACATAAGGAGAGATGAGAAGTTAGATAGTCTGGACCCAAACCATTTTGGGCTTTAAAGG
Organism: Anolis carolinensis; assembly: GCF_035594765.1. Lineage (NCBI taxonomy): Eukaryota > Metazoa > Chordata > Lepidosauria > Squamata > Anolidae > Anolis > Anolis carolinensis. The sequence continues at coordinate 113,929,675 of NC_085843.1, forward strand.
TAATGACCAGCACTTTGTATTTTGCCTGAAAGCAGATCGGCAGCTAGTGAAGCTGCTGCAACATGGGGGTGGTTCTCTCCATGTGCGAAGCCCCAATTAGTAATCTGGCCATCGATCTCTGAACCAGTTGAAACTTCCAAACTATTTTCTAGGGCAGCCCCACGTAGAGTGTGTTGCAGTGTAGTCCAGTCGAGATGTAACAAGGGCATGTACTGCCATGCCCAAATCAGAGTTAGCGCATAAGTTTTAATTGTGCAAAGGCTCTCCTGGCCACCGCTGACACCCAAGGCTTCAGGGTCAGTGATGAGTCCAGGATTACTCCCAAGCTGTGTACTTGTGTCTTCAGAGGGAGTGTAACCTCATCCAATACAGGCTGTATCCTTATACCCTGATCTATCTTACGACTGACCAGGAGCACCTCTGTCTTGTCAGAATTCAACTTCAATCTGTTTGCCCTCATCCAGTCCACTACAGCTGATAGGCACTGGTTTAGAACCAGAAGGGCATCCTTGGTATTAGGTGGAAATGAGTAATGGAGTTGGGTGTCATCTGCATAAATATGACACCAAACTCCAAAACTCCAGATGATTTCTCCCAGCAGTTTCATGTAGATCTTAAATAGCATGTGTAACAAGATCTGGGATGCCACACACTAGAGGTAGGGGGTCGAACAGGAGCCACCCAACACCACCATCTGAGTTCAGTCCTCCAGAAAGTAGCAGAGCCACTGTAAAACAGTGCCCCCTAATCCCATACCAAAGAGTTGACTTAGAACAATACCATGGTCGATGGTATCGAAAGCTGCCGAGAGGTCCAGGAGAATCAACAGGGGCACAGTCCCCCTGTCTAGTTCTCTTCATAGATCATCCACCAAGGTGACCAATGCTGTTTCAGTTCCGTAACCAGGCCTGAAACCAGATTGGCATGGATCTAGATAATCGGTATCTTCCAAGAAACTTTGGAGCTGAGAAGCCACAACTTTCTCCATAACCTCGCCCCAGAAGGGGAGGTTAGACACTGGCCAATAATTGTTTAATTGAGTGGGATCCATTGCTGGCTTTTTTTTAAGGCTAGATGGAAATTTGCCTTGAGATAAGGAGGCATTACCTAGCACCTCCACCAACTCATCTTCTGGCTTGTGTAAGTAGCCAGGATGGCAAGGATCAAGGATGCAAGTGACCATACTCATTTCTCACAAGATCATGTCTATGTCCTCAGGCAAAACATATTGAAATGAATCCCATAAAATAGGACAAGCAGGTTACATCTTTGTAGCTGGGTTATGTCTAAGTCGGAATGGATCTGAGCAATTTTATCCACAAAGAACCCTGCAAATTCTTCAGAATGAGTTGCTGAGTGGTCAGGGTCCCCCATCTGAGAGACAATCCTCTGACCATTCGAAACAGTTCGGCCGGTCGGTTCTTTGCAGATGCAATGTTGGCAGCCACATAAGACTTCTGGCTGCCTTCTTGCCGCAGGATTGGTTTTAAATGAGCTCTAGATTGTTCTAAGCTACAAGGTGTGTCGGGTAAAAATTGTTGTTGTTGTTGCTGCTGCTGTTGTTTTTGTTGCAGCTTTTGTTGTTTGGTAGCAATGCAGAGCTAGCTATCCTAATCCTGCTGTGCCATTGCTGTACATTGCAACACTGCTGTGACAGCTTAGAATATATTGTATATACAGAGCCAGCCCTAGGTAATTTTCAAGTGTAGGCGAACAGAATTTTGCCCCCCCCCCAAAAAAACCAATCACTGAAAAATAAAAGTGTTGGATAAGCGAAAATGTTGGATAATAAGGAGGGATTAAGGAAAAGCCTATTAAACATCAAATTACATTAAGATTTTACAAATTAAGCACCAAAACATGTTTTACAAGAAATCAACAGAAAAAGCAGTCTCGACTGCGCCCCCGTATGTTTTGCGCCCCAAGCGACCGCTTAATTCGCCTCATTGTTGGACCGGCTCTGTGTATATATCGTCTGGTGTAATAGTGATCATAATTTTGCCCTTCCTAAGATGCAGCAGCATAAAATAAAATATCAACCAATTTGTGAAGCTTTTCCCCTCAAAAGGTTCTTCTATAATGACTATATACTATATTCAGCATTTGCAAGTGCAATCTGAAACACAATTTTGCAGCATGGAGTGTTCTAGATCAAAGTGACACGAAATCAGCAACCAGACTCTTTCCTAGAATATTTCGTTCCATTTCATTTCCACTCTTTTCCCCAACTGTTCAGTTGCCTTAAGCAGTTAATCCACTTTTTATGGCCACTCAGCATATTTATTTTTCATTGTGTTGCTAGCTTATGCCAAGGTGTTTTCCTCCTTTGTTTTGTTACAGGAGTGGCTGGTGACTCCAGTGGAGCACAGAAGCTGCTCTGAGGATTAGGATTTTATCACACAAACCAGCCCTTCCACTACAATTGCATTATCATTGATAGCAGATACATAACATTTAAGCATATTCAATGTTTCGCCTTTTTCATTGCGCAATTGTTCACCCATTCCTGATCCCGCAATCATACTTTTGCACATCCTTATAAATCTGCCTTCCACACTTCTGCACAATTCCAGATTTTAAACACAAATTAAACAATAAAATATAACTATAATATAAAAGAACGACACTCAGCTTGGGAATAGTGAAGGGGAAGAAAATTGTGGAACTGAGCTATTGATGTGTTTTACCTGTTAATAGCTCATGGGCAGGGAGAGAGAGACCATTAGCAGGATGCACAGTGCTACTGCAATGCTCGCTTGCTTGCCTTACATGATAGTCTATTTTAAAGGTGCTATTCAATGTGTTGAGCCCCTCTCTAAAATACGTTCAATATTTTGGGATTCAAATTGTTTATTTTTAAATTTGTATATTCATCAAAAAGAACAGCAATACAAATCTACACACACGTGTGTGTGTGTGTGTAATATTTCCTAACATATATATAATGATTGGCGTAGTCAAGTACAATCATAAGTTCACGATTTTGGACAGTTACTTTAAGTTCAGAGTAAACCCCAGAGTAGATTCATCACATCACTAAGATGCGAGCCACAAACCACCATTGTTTTCTTTTCTCACTTCTCCAAAGCTTGCAGCCTCCTCCTTGCAAACAGATGGCATGCAAGCATCCACATTTAGTGAATGGGTTTGCTATTAATATATAGGTTAGAATTCATGCAATTCACAGAGGTCACATAGCACCCTGAAAATCTTCCTGATCATTCTTTTTACAAACGATTTTTCCCATTCTGTCAAAGACGTGTGCTATATTTGCCAGTGTTCTGGGGACCATGCCAGATCTCAACAAGTCTTCAATATATAGTAGCAAATTGTTCTGAGATTCATCCATCTCACTCCTTCAGAATGCCAAGAGTCATTTAACTGGATCTTTGAAAATACAAAGCCAGTCTCTCTCTCACTAGACTAGGAACATGTGCATAAAAAAGCTTAGCTAGCTGATATTTCATTATAAACAAATAGACTACTTTTATTAGAAATAAAATAATAACTGGGGGATTTAAACCCATTTACTATGTAGGGAATGGAGGACTACTCTAACATCTGTTTCTTGTGTCAGCTCTACTGATAAAATTAAGTCAAAAGATTTAACAGGAAACACAAGCACTATAGAAGTGGATACATACAGGTACTGATCTAAATGTATAGATTTGTTGGGATGTTATGCAGAGCTTTATGAATATCCAGTTTATACTTAAAATCATGTAATCATTTTTAGTGTTAACATGAAACGGCTGTCTGCCAGACTGAAGCACTCTAAGCAATTTTCTTCTGTGAGCATGCATTATGTAAGCTGTGCTTTGTTAGCATGTGACTTCAAAAATGAATTATAAATGGATAAAGCAGCTAAAAGCTTCCTAGTGGCCAAAACTGAATTACAGCAGGATTGGTTCTCAGAAAATCCCATGACTAAATTTTAATTACTCATTGACTGCAGTAAAGCAGTTCAGCAGTGACAAGTTCATTTTTTCTTTCCCGATCTGTGACACAAAATAACATGAATTTTTATTAATAGGTTAAAAAAAGGATTCAAAGTGGTAGCGGGGCTCTCCCATATTAAATTCAAAGAGGTTCACAGTTTGGATGTACTGTTCCATTCATACTTTCACTGGAGGCTCAGGTTTCTGTGGTGGCCTAAAGTACATTTTTATACTAACAATGCCCCAATTGCGCCTGTTCCTGAAAATTCCTAATATGGCCACAGTGACACATGTCTTGGATGGTTGCATCTTGTTTGGACAGCTGCAATGTAGTCTATATGGGGTTGCCTATGAAAAGTGCTCAGAACTTTGACACAAAAAACTGTAGCCAGATTGTTATGTGGGGATGACTAGAGGGAGTGCAAAACTCCTTTTTTTACAGCAGCTCAACTGGCTGCCTATTTCAGACATAATTCAAAGTGTTAGCTATGAACCATAAAATCTCATATAGCTTGGGGTCATGTAATCTGAAAGACTGTATTTTTACATATGAAAATGAGCCCTGAAGATTTTTATGGGAGGGCCTCTTATTGGTCCTACCAGCTTCCTAGTCATGCTTCCTGGGAACAAAAGAAGGGGGCTTTTGATGACTGATCCAGGCTTTGGAGCTCCCTACCTATGAAACTAAAATGGTTCTCTCCTTATTTGTACTATTTAACTGCATTTTAACAATAACGGTTGTATCTTTTGACTTTTTTCCTTGTATGTATTTTAAATTTGTGTTTGCTTTATTTTTGCAAGTTGCTTTAAATCCCATTGGGGGGAAAGAACAAAAATAAATGTGTAAACAACAACATCTTGCCTTCCCAAATAGTGGGTTACTTTTCCCATTTTTTGTTTTAAATTTAAACTTAAAGAAAATACAAAATGAAAAAAGTTATAATAAATTAATTGATAACCAATTAAAACCATACTAATATAAAAGGAAAGAATGTCATAATGTAAGTGCTATCCAAGTCAAGTAGTCATTTCACAATATTCTGCGCTACTCAGGTCTCATCCGGAATACTGTGTTTGGGTCTGGGCATGTCATTTTAAGAAGGATCTAGGCATGTTGTAGCAGATTCAGAGAAGAGCAACCAGGATGATAACAAGTATGAAGAATGAAATATATAAGGAAAGGTTGGAAGAGCTGGGTATGTTCAGCCTGGAGAAAAAAAGAGTTAGGACTGACATAATTACACTATTTAAACATCCAAAGGACTGCGTTAGAGAGGACGGAGAAGATTTGTTCTCTGCTGCCTCAGAAGAAGAAGGACAATGCTGTCGTGTTTTCTTGTTTTCACAGAGAACAGGGTTACAGTGCTAATAAATGCTAATAGACTATACTATGATAATGTCCTAAATTTAATTTAGGTGCATATCTGAATAAACGTGATTTGGATTGCAATGTGAGAAAATCATGATCTGTGTGGAGCATAGTGATGAGACATTACTTGTTAAGAGTCAGACGCCAGCCAATATAAACAACTCAGTTTATTGCAAAAACAACACAAACAAACAACAGAAACAAACAAAAGAGGTTCAAAAACACTTTCTCTTCAGTGTGAGATGATAATGTCCAAAAAGAACTCAAAAAATCCAAACTCAGGATATAATCTGGATTATCCTGGATGATAATCCAGATAAAAATAAACTTAGTTGAAAAAGCTGGAAACTCGCTCCACCTGCTGGTTGGAGCTAAACAAACACAGGAAACCTACCAGCAGTTACCCACAGTGACCAACGGCCACACAATACCCCAAAACGTAGTTAAAGCTAAACTGCGTTGTAAAGGAGAAGTCACAGCTGCCACATCCTGTCTGCGTCATTAGGGAGAGTCACAGGCATTGAGTTCCAGTCCAAGTTGTCAGGGAGAAGCCAGAGTCACCGAATTCCAGTCCAAATCGTCAGGGAGAAGTCAGCGTCACCGAATTCCAGTCCAAGGTAAACACAAAGAGCCAAAGTGATGGAGGCAACCGGCAGGTCCCAAAGCAGTCTTCCAAACACGTCTTCTGAAACAGAGATCCCAAAAAGCACCCAACAAAACACCTTGCCGATTGCAAAGTTACATTAGCAATAAACTTACTTTTATCTACAAGTCCTCCTCCGAATTTGAGCCAGCCAACGCCCCATCCACAGCTGGTTGCTGCAAATCCTCACCAGAGCTGGAGTCGCCCAACGCCCCACCTCCAGCTGCAGTCCTTCTACGATCTCTCCAGCCAGACCACTTTCTATCTGAACCCATAACTCCCCGGGACCCATCTGTATCTTCTCTGTGCCATCCCTCAAAAGTACCACTGCTTGTGGGTTCCTCAAGAATCTCCTGGATCTCCTGAACCCTAGTCCACTCCATCTCCTCACTCCCAGAGTCTGACATCCCATCCTCCTGACTCCCAGCCCCACAATCCCCTTCAAAAGCCTCAAAGGTATCATCATCAGTGGGTTCCATAAGTATTTCCCGGATTCTCTTCTTTTGTTGCTCCCCATCAGAGTCTTGTTCACAAGTCGTCTTCCTGCCTCTTCTAATACAACTAGTGGTATCTCTACTTGAAGACTCCATCACAACATTACTAGTCAAGCAGATTTCAGCAAACTACGACTACATCACATTTTAGACTGGCCTTCCCGTTTCTGGAAATAGAAATATCAAGTGGGTGTGGTATTAATAGATAAAACATAACATTTCTGAGTCAGTAGACGTTTTCTAGTTCATGAAAAATAATTTGAGGATAGATATGGACTTAAAAAATGTCAATTATATCAAAACTTTTGTACTTTTTAAAGCTATGATGTTTGAAGCTCAAACAAGATATGCAATAAATATGATTGAAATGCTATCTTTGGAAACAATACTTTCCATACTATGTAATACATTTTTAAAGAAAAATCTTGCTGAAATGTTTGGCAGTAATAGCCTTCCATGATGCCAAAAGTCCCCTAGGCCAAACTCACGTCTAATATTTATTATTATTAATCTGGCTATATGTCAAATTATAGGCAAACATTTGCTATGATATTTTGTCCCATACATATACTTGCCCCTCCATATCTATGGATTCTGCATCCATGAGTTCAACCACCCACAACCTGAAATTATTCAAAAACATCAATGAATTGGGTATTCATGGTGGGTCCTGGAACCAAAGCCACTGAAAAACAAGGACCCACTGTAGAGAACTATGAAGAATGTGGATCAACCCTTTTTAAAAACCTTATTTATGTATATGTCACCACTCGTGGGAGTGGCTATTCTTTACTGTGTTGGGGTATTCTGGAAATTCTAAGTCCAAAAATATAACATGTACTAAATTTTGTGTATTTTGTGTATAATAGATTTCCCTGGAAGGCCAATTATTATCTATGGGCCCAAGCAGAACGGCCCAAAAAGCGGGACCTGTCTCTGTTTTACCGGAGGCATCCAAATCCCCATGCAAAGGATCGTTACCTTGACGTGGTGCTGGGGCTTGAGTGCTTGGATGATGCCATGAATTAAACCATGCAGGGCCACCCAAGATGGCAGAGAAGTCAGACTAAATACAATCCCTGGGGAAGGTAATGGCAACCCACCCCAGTATTCTTGCTGTGAAAACTAAATGGATCAGTACAACCAGAGAAATGTTGGTATACCATCAGAAGATAGGACCCCCAGGTCGGAAGATGGTCAAAATGCTACTGGGGAGGAACAGAGGACCAGCTCAACTAGCCCCAGATGTGATGACGCAGTTAGCTCAAAGCTAGAAGGAAGGCTAATGGCCAACGGTGCTGGAGGTGAAGGACGAATCCGATGTTCTAGAGATCAACACACTATAGGAACCTGGAATGTAAGATCTATGAGCCAGGGCAAACTGGGCGTGGTCATTGGTGAGATGTCAAGATTAAAGATAGACATTCTGTGAGTCAGTGAACTGAAATGGACTGGAATGGGCCACTTCACAACAGATGACCACCAGATCTGCTGTTGTGGACAAGAGAAACGCCAAAGAAATGGAGTAGCCATTTAGTTAATAATAAAGTTGCTAAAGCAGTGCTTGGATACAACCCAAAAATGATAGAATGATCTCAATTCGAGTTAAAGGCAAGCCATTTAACATCACTGTGATCCAAATATATGCCCCAACCACAGCTGCTGAAGAAGCAGAATTAGATCAGTTCTGTGAGGATGTGCAGCACCTACTAGATAACACACCCAAAAGAGACATTATTCTCATTACAGGAGATTGGAATGCTAAGGTGGGCAGTCAAATGACAACCGGGATTACAGGCAAGCATGGTCTGGGACAACAAAATGAAGCAGGACGTAGGCTGATAGAATTTTGCCAGGAAAACGCTCTGTGCATAACAAATACTCTCTTCCGACAGCCTAAAAGACGGCTTTACACATGGACTTCCCCAGATGGTCAATACCGAAATCAGATTGACTACATCCTCTGCAGCCAAAGGTGGAGGACATGTTCTTGGTGGTATGGGCATACTGAGTCACCTTGTCTGTCTTTTGAGAAATCTGTATAAAGACTAAGTAGCCACAGTAAGAACAGACCACGGAACAACAGACTGGTTCAAGATGGGGAAAGGAGTATGGCAGAGCTGTATACTTTCACCCTCCCTATTCAACTTGTACGCAGAACACATGTGGGGCTTGAGGAATCCAAGGCTGGAGTTAAAATTGCTGGAAGAAACATTAACAACCTTAGGTATGCAGATGATACCACTCTGATGGCTGAAAGTGAGGAGGAGCTGAGGAGCCTTATCACCAAGGTGAAAGAAGAAAGTGCAAAAGCCAGGCTGCATTTAAACAACAAGAAAACCAAGATCATGACAACCAGACTGATTGATGACTGGCAAATAGAGGGAGAAAACATGGAGGCCGTGACAGACTTTATATTTCTAGGTGTGAAGATCACTGCAGATGCAGACTGCAGCCAGGAAATCAGAAGACGTTTACTTCTTGGGAGAAGAGCAATGGGCAACTTCGACAAAATAGTGAAAAGCAGAGACATCACACTGGCAACGAAGGTCCGCATAGTCAAAGCAATGGTATTCCCCATAGTAACCTATGGATGTGAGAGCTGGACCACAAGGAAGGCTGAGCGAAGAAAGAACTTTGGTGCTAGAAGAAAATCCTGAGAGTGCCTTGGACCTCAAGAAGATCCAACCAGTCCATCCTCCAGAAAATAATGCCTGGCTGCTCACTGGAGGGAAGGATATTGGAGGCAAAGCTGAAGTATTTTGGCCACATCATGAGAAGACAGCAAAGATCATGATGCTGGAAAAAATAGAAGGAAAAAGGAAGAGAGGCCGACCAAGGGCAAGATGGATGGACGGTACCTAGCTTGAACTTGACTGGCTTGAACTTGAAGGAACTGGGGGAGGCAACAGCCAACAGGGAGCTCAGCCGTGGACTGGTCCATGAGGTCATGAAGAGTCGGAAACTACTGAATGAATGAAGAAGAAGAAAGATCCAAATGACGCCTCTGGTAAAACCAAATTAATTCAGAACAAAGCAAGGTTTCCCTGGCTTGTTCCAAATTAATTAGATACCCCATTAGATCTGGGCCTTCCTGAAAGGCCCAGGTCTAATGGGATATTTGGCTTGTGGGGATTCACCCCTGGGTAGTATGAGGACTACCCGGGGATGAGTCCCGATTTGCCATCCTGAACCTTTTGGGCTCCTGGAGCCCATGGTCCGGGATAGCACCCACCCCCTCTCCCCAGTTGCACATTTTCCCCTAAAAAGTTTTTAAAACTTATCTGGCCACCATAATGTTTCTCCTTGCGCCCTCTTGGAGTGAGAAAATTGCATTCCAGGAGATCAGAGTCGGGGTGGAGGGTGGGCAATAAGACATTTTCCTCCTTGCTTCCCCATCTCCTGTAATGTTATAGTGGCCAGGCAAGGTTTTTTTTTACTTTTTAGGGAGAAATGGGGGGGGGGGGGCTGGAGGGAAGGAAAGGGCGCTATCTCGGACCTTTGGGCTTCAGAAGCCCAGAAGCTTCAGGATAGCAAATGGGGACTCACCCCACTGATTTCTCTCCCACCTCCAGTCTCTTTTACTTGCGCCAAGAGGGCACCAGGAGAACGTTATGGCAACCAGATAAGTTTTTTTTAATTTTTAAGGGAAAAATTGGGGGGCTGTGGGGGGACTGCATGCCATCCCAATTGTAATTGGGATAGCATGTAGCTATCCCCTCAGGAAAGTCCAGGTTTTTGGATAGGAGTGGGGACAGAAATCCATGCCAAATAAGTTTTTAAAACCCACTTTGGCGCAGATATCTGGGCTGTCTGGAAGCGCTCTTTCCTAAAAATATGGTTGAGTATTAATCTGTGAGTGAGAGCAGACAGCATGGGATAATATATTCTACCATATACACACACCTGTTGTATACTGTCTGTTGGGAACAGAAGTATAGAAGTGTGTTTCCAATAATCAGATTAGCTGACCAGGTTTTAGAGTTCCTTCAAAATACATCCACATATACAACATGGCAATACGGATTTGCTGGCTATGTTGCAATTATAGACTACAGTTCTGGTACATGGTGTTCTACTGAATAAAATATGCACGACTCCATGTTCCCAGTAGAACTACAGAAATCTTTTAAAGATATTTGCTAACTTAAATAAAACAAATATTCAGCTCCCCCTCACTCTACAAGTGAGATTTCCAAATATTTTGACACTTCTAAGAGCAACAGTTGATGGAAAGGTCTTTAATGCCCTTATGAAAAGCCTTCCCTTACTGTTATAATGCCATCTGTGTACATAGCAATTAGGGATGTGAAAAACTTTGTTTGTTACTCATTAGTCAGATCTATTTCATAAGATTCATACATAGGAAGCAATATTTAGAAACGTGAGGGGTCCCTATTCAAAAAACTTAAGATTCAAAACACTGACCTATGACTTTCGGATGAGCTATGCAAGTCTTGTAAATGGCTCCAGGTCTCTGTTGTGGGCACCACTTCTCCCCCAAAAGGGCTGGGTTTGGTTCCCCCAAAGGGCTCTGAGGAGGATGCTGAGGCCCGGAGTCGAGGAAGAAGCCCTGCTCTTTCCCAAAGGGGGTGGCGATGGGGAGAGAGGGACGTTTGGCTGGGTAGTTGGGCAAGGAAGAAACCCCTCCAGCACATGGCTGGCCCAGAGAGAGAGGCAGAGGCCACACTGACATTGAGACTTTAATGCAGGAAGCGAGCAGAATTCTGAGAAATGTAGATGAACCTTTTGAATTCTCTGCCACAGGGGTCCTCACCTTCTCAAACTTAATTTCCCAGAATTCTGCTTACTGCCTTGTGCCTCTTCCTCCCCCTCCCCTCCCCTCCCTGAAAGCTTTGGTGGGGGAAAACCTGTGTTCATTCTCTAAAGGGATTTCGAGATAAAAAGGGATTGTTGGGAGTTGAATCAACCCTGTGAGACAGGCAAAGTTGAGAGGCAGTAACTCCAAAGTTTACCTAGTAGGTTTCCTATTATTATTATTATTATTATTATTATTATTATTATTATTATTATTATTATTTCAAAGCTGGGTGGGCATCTGTTGGGCGTGGTTTGACTATGCTTTTTCTGCCTGGCAGAAGGAGTTTGGACTGGATGGCCTCTGGGGTCTTCCGATGAAATAGTACTGTTAAGTTTATGTTGGTTAAAATTCCCTAAAAATCAGTGAATGTGCAAACCTTTCTGAAACTTGTGGGGGAGGGGGGCTGATGCTTTGTTTATGTGGTATCACTGAAAATAGAAATTCAAGGAGATAGCTCTTGTAGTTTTTTTCAAAAAAATGTTCATTAAAACTTTTTAAAATGTGTGGTAAATGTGTTCTACCACTGAAGCAAGTTTTATCCTGATAGCTCTAAAAATGAGAAAACAGCCCCCCAAGCTCCCCCTTGCGCAATTACATAACGAAAAATTTGGTACTTCGTTATAGTTATGATACAGACCCATAACGATATTTCAGAAACACTTTAGAAACAATTTGCCGCCGCCCCTAATTTAGTAATGAGTATTGAAACATTTTTTCCATTGATCACGCAGACCTAATAGCAATATGTTAGAAGACAGGACTCTGCCCAAGGAGAATCATGAGGCCACCATAGCCAATGCAAACACATGTTGGGAGATGCATGTTAACAACATAATTTCCATCTTCGATCCAATACTTGTCAGAAAAAAGAAAATGGAGGCTTCAAGGACATAGGTAGGTATGAATGTGTATATGCATGCATACATAAATATACTGTTGCAGGCAGAGTAGCAGGAAGCAGGTACAAATATCTGGGGGCTGGCATTCTGGTAGGAGGCCCAGGGCAAACCGTCTTTGGGACAGAGTAGTACAAAGTTCTTTATTTTTGATCTGGTGAGAGTAGGAACACCAGGTACCAGCTGTATTCTTAACAAAAAGACTTTAAGCTTCAAAATGACCTCAAATTACATGCAAAATACTGTAAGGATCAATTAGTTACAAGCAAAACCAGCACCTGCTTTTCAGCTCTACAGATCCAGATAATTGAAGCAAGTACTATAAGAAGCAGGCTTATATAAAGTCCACCTCAAGCCTTGCAACAGGAAAAGCGCTTGTTAAAAGCAGACCAATGTCTCCCTGGATGAGTACTGAAAGCAATCAGTACGCGGAACCTTGGTGTTGTACACTGGAACTTTTGTAAGAGTGTGACAGAATGGCACCATTTTGATAGTTGTCTCAAGCAGCTGAATGTCTTGGCCCAGGATGGCATTTGCTTTTTAACTTACAATCCTCTAGTTTGTATCTTTGGGTCTAATTTTCTTCTCCCCACATCTGGAATTAATACAGAATATATTAGCCAAATTTAAGCAATTTTTCAGTGTTAAGACTGAATGCCTTACTTAATTCTTCCACTGAAATCAATGCAATTGGAAATCACTTTCACAAACCTGCCCAAGCTAATCTGAGAACAATGGAGAAAAGCTAATACTGTAATGCTAATGATGGCCGGTCATCATTCAGTGAGCTGAACAACACACATAAAGTGATATCTCACTGATAAACGTTATTTCTCAATTTAGTTCCTTTACAAAGCTAGAACAAAATCCCTGTTGTGTAGTCACCTGGCGGAACCATGGGACATTGCGACTAGTGTAAGTGCAGAAGCCTAAAACTGAACATTAATAAAACTGAAAAGTCAATACTAAATGCTCACCACCTCAGAACAGCTTTTCCTCCTCCTGAGCAGTTAGGTAGAGTTTTGCCTGGTTTTTGTTTTCTTATGTGAGTGCAAACAAAAATAAAACACAATTTTAAAAAAGATTCAAAATTCTCATAGTATAGTAGATTCTTGGTATCCACTGGAGCATGTTGACAGGACTCCCAGTGAATACTTAAATCCATGAATGCTCAAGTCCCATGATATATGATGGTGTAATAAAGTGGCAAAATCAAATTTTGCTTTGGGTTTTTTTAAAAAAATGTGTTTTCACACTAAGGATGGTTGAATCTGTAGAGACAGAGGTTGTAGATGAAGATGACTGCTGAATTAAACACTGGATTTAGCCCAAGATTTTCAACAAAGACTGCAAATGCTTACATTTTTATTCTGTGAATATGTGCTTTCAAGACTATTTGCATGGTTGACTCCCCCCTCAAAAAACCCCAAGATAAGTCTGATAGGTCTACAGAGAAATCTAGGCAGACCCTTGTGCTCTTCCCTGGGTTTTATAAATTAGAGCTTCTTGGATTCCCCAGAGTTGGGGAATACCTAAAATAGCTTTCAGTCAGTATGGGAAGGGTGCTATTTGAATAGAAGCAAGGTGGTGAACATGAAATCTTGTGGAGAAAATTATCTGCTTTTACTCGACACATGGCAGTGTGTACAATTTTGAATGCATTTTGAGTGGGAGAGTTGCCTCAAACCTGTAAAGATTGCACCTCACAGCTAGCGCTGATCTATTGCAGACTTCCAGGTCAATTATATAGCGAGAATTGCCTAGGGCTGAATAATTTCTAATTGTGGAGAAAGAGACATTGGAAGCCAATGTTGCAAGAGTGGAAATCAGCTTGCACAAGGGGACTTTTTCTGCTCTCATCACAAAGCTGGTCTGGAGAGGGATATAGTGGTTTCAGCACTGGACTAATACTCTGGAGACCACAGAGTTTGATTCCTCATTCAGTCATGGAAACCTACTGAATGACCTTGGCTGAGTCACACACTCTCAGCTCCAAAAAAACACTGTGAGTGAGTCACATTAGGGTTGCCACAAGTTGAAATGACTTGAGGGCATACAGCAACATTCTGTTGACAGATGTTCTATCAGCAGAGAAACTGCATTGGATTTAATCCAGTATATCTGAAGGCTTCTCTACTTGAAAAAACATCCCTGCCAGTTGTGTGCCTTCAGGAAATGCTTCCAACCTAGGCTATCCTACATTTTTTGATGTGGGATTAATACTTATTTGAATCTGGGACAAGCATTAAAAAATGTTAGATTTCATATGCAATCAGAAGTGGATTCTAGATGGTCTATATCACAAGTTATTTTTTAGAATTGTGCCATTGCTGCTTTAAATATCAGCTAATCATTTTCTCAATGACACCGTGATCAAATCTGGTCTGAAGCTATTGGGATAACCCATGATTGCCTTTCTATTGGCAAAATGTAGGCAAAACATATTGATGACTGCAAAATGAACAGAGCTGAGAAAGTTAGTTTAAGGTAAAATAAATATACAGTAATAGCATGCTAAATTTCGTAAGCAAGGGTGGAATGAGTATTGTTCTGCTCAGTTGTGCAAAAGACTTTACTGAACTTGCTTTTTCTATTCTGAAAGAATTACTTGCTGGAAACAAAATTTCCATCCCACAGTCAATAAGCACTTTGAAAACTGTATCTGAGAAATAATAAGTGAACGGTTGGTAAATTTGCATTCAGGTGGCAAGAGCGCAGCAGGTGGTAAAAGGATGATAAATTAAAACAGGGTGATAAACTGAAATGTAGACATGGTTTAGAGATAAAATGGCATGTTTTCTGTTCTAATTACTCCTCACAAGACATCTTACTTTGAACTCAAAACAGAAGCTCTAAGAACTGGGGGGCAGAGAGGAGGGGGAACTCAAACTATAGCAATTTTACTTGCAGTTATCTGAAATAAACAACATTGTCTCAAGCTGTTGGTCATGAACACTCTGAAGTCCATCAGTTCTATTTGAGATGCCACTGAATTATCGCCCTTTTCCAAAAATAAACCATGTATTCTAAAAATTAACATGACAGCTACTTTAATTATTAAAGCTACTTAGATTTAACAATTAAATGTTGATTTGTTTACAATTTGTAAGAGAAATGCTATTCTTTCAGGGAGCACTTTTTGAACATGAGAAGAGGGGATTATTTTTGAATAGAGCACACTTGTTAATTAAAAAGAAAAAAGTGGTTGGTTAATCACAATTGTTGATTTGTGAGTCAACCGAAAAGTAAACTCAATGAATCTTCTATAGTCAGGACTAGAGCAGAATTTAGGCAAGTAAAAATGTGAATACATCAAGTAAAATTATTAAAATTGCCTATTTTCCCCATAATTTTCATACTCATTTCCCCCGTAATGTTGTTCTTTACTATAAAATAGTATATTATTTTATATTAAATACTAATTCCAGTGCTTGGTAGCAATATTTTTTTCAATGATAGCTTCCAAAATCCCAGGGCAGCATAAGTTCCTAGCCATGCTGTTTACTGCAATATTCCAAAAGTTGCAGTTCGGAAAGATAACATGACCAAAATCTGACTTTTTATTGCTGATTAGTTTCTAATTTATGCATATTTAAATGGAAAGATCATTTGTCTTCTTTAGAAAAGGCAGCAAAGAAACATGGGTAATGGCAACTAATGACAACAACAGCATTTGTATAAGATGGGCATTGAGGATTTGCCCCTATGCTTCTTGCTGCCTAGCTCGCTTACATCATGAAACTTGACTCAGGTTGAGCATGCTGCCTTTCTCTGGCCCAGAGCTACTCTCACCTTCCTTGTTTTCAGGGTGCGGTCCGGTTAGTCACTGGCTCTTAGACCAGAAAGCAATTATCCCAAAGCTTCCTGCGAGGTTCTATCATCAGCTAGCAAGGCGGGGCAGCAGAACAGAAACCTGACAGCTTATAGGGACCTATTCTCCATTTAGTAAACCATAAATACTTGCACAAGTAATACCCAATGGACTTCCTTAAATGTCTATTATATCCCCTCCAAAAAACCAAAAAACAAAAACCAGTCTCTATCTAGTAGGGTGGGTAGATGCTCAAACCAAGGAAAGCTAGTTTTCAGCCTACATTGTATATTAGAGAGGTTAATATTATAGAGTGAGGAATTACCAGATGTAAATTTTCTCTTATGTTTAGTATGACATTTTTTTTTTGCTTCTGGCTTTCTCCTAGTGTGTCTGTAGAATGAAAATAGTTTGACATTTGTAAACTGTAGAATCGCATGGGTCTGATGTGTTAATCAGGTTTCAAAAGAATCTTGGCTTTGATTTTTTTAAAAACACACACTGAACAGAGATCTCTGGGTATCTCCAGATGAAAGTTGTAATATCAGTTAACTGAATGTGGCTGAGGGATGAGGGGGATAGGTTAGGTCGACTGCCTTCTCCTATCTATTTATCAGTCCTTCAGGCTTCTATCCTGCCAATGTTAAGGCGCAAGAGTTGAAAATCAACACTTGCTTTTGATTGCTAGCACAACCAGTAATATGCATTTAAAAGTGCCTTAAATTTAAGTTATGTGGCGTCATCCCTCTCCCCCTGTCAAATATTGTATATACTGGAATATACCCACTGAATTGATGAGATTCATTTATGTGTTGGTTTATCATTTTATAACTGAACGTTAAGGAAAACTAATCTGGAGAAAGTGAGCTGCAGTAGCGCAATGGGTTAAACCCTTGTGCCAGCTGAACTGCTGACCTGAAGGTTGCTGGTTTGAATCCATGAGACGGAGTTCGCTCCTGCCTATCAGCTCTAGCTTGTGGGGATAGCTTTCAGCAACACATCCGGGCGTCCCCTGGGCAACGTCTCTGTAGACAGCCAATTCTCTCAAACTAGCAGCAACTTGCAGTATGTTCTCAAGCATCTTCTGACACAATAAAAAAAATCAGGAGAAACTAATTCTACAATGATTGTACTAAATGCAGTGGTACTGGATTTATGTTATGTAAAACTATAATTATTTGCATGTATATATTCACACTGGCCATGAAGGTCTGCATAGTGAAAGCAATGGTATTCCCCAAAGTAACCTATGGTTGTGAGAGCTGGACCATAAGGAAGGCTGAGCGAAGGAAGATAGATGCTTTTGAACTCTGGTGCTGGAGGAAAATCCTGAGAGTGCCTTGGACCGCAAGATGATCCAACCAGTCCATCCTCCAGGAAATAATGCCTGGCTGCTCATTGGAGGGAAGGATACTAGAAGCAAAGATGAAGTATTTTGGCCACATCATGAGAAGACAGGAAAGCTTGGAAAAGATCATGATGCTGGGGGTAATGGAAGGAAAAAGGAAGAGAGGCCGACCAAGGGTGAGATGGATGGACGGTATCCTTGAAGTGACTGGCTTGAAGGAACTGGGGGCGGCGATGGCCAACTGGGAGCTCTGGTGTGGGCTGGTCCATGAGGTCACAAAGAGTCAGAAGTGACTATATGGTTGAGCAGCAGCAGCAGCAGCATATATTCCAAAAAGAATAGAGCTCAGTGATCCTTTGAGATGGAAAAATACTTAGAATTGGATTATATGTAAAAAAAATTACTATATTTAAAGTCAAAATTAGAATTATTATTTTAAAAAAGAGAAACCAGAGTTAGTATACAAATTGGAAGTAACATTTCGCTGTTTATTTAACTTAGTGTTATAGGTGTAGCGTTTAGCATTTCAGTGTATTCTACTTTAACCTTTCATCGTCTGTTAGTTGTGCAAGCATGTAGACTTGTTAAAAAATAAAAGGAGAAAAGGAAAAATGTTATGAATGAATGAGGTCTAGAAAATCTTGTGTAAGGTACTATATACAAGAGGCTAATAAGAGAGCAGTAACAGACAAATGTCCTGTGAATCTACTTTACTTTAAACTGGATACTAATTTAATCTACTACTTTTCTTCCCTCGTGGAATATTTGGTTTTGTTTATCACTTTTACACCATTTCAAAATCCTCAAAGATTAAACCTCTGGCCAGCAAGAGGAAAGAGAGCAGACAAGACAATAGTGGTGCAATTGAAGACTCAGTAACCTGTGAGTCAGCCCCATTGAACTCAAGGACACTTGCTTTTGAATAGACATATATAAAGTTGTACTGGTCAATAGAAACAGCAGTTACTGGAAAAGTTGAAGACAACAAAAGATAAAACCAAATCCCTTTTAAGCCACGGGGATATAATAAATGGGTTGGGGGAGAGAACAGTGAGGGGCTAAGACAAAGGGGGAAAGTGTTGATGCCAAGTCTGACAACCAGTAGACAGTGAGAGTCTCCCTCTTTTTAACTCTAGCACAATCACATCCATGACTCCTATTTCTTGGAGTAGTTGGCAGACCTTGGGAAAGTCAGTTTTAATAAAGTAGCTGGAAAACTGCAACAGTAGCTGGAAAACTATTACTGTTGTAGCTGGAAAACTGCAACAGCTAGGAGAATTTTGGAGCAGTATTACAAAAAAGCAACTTCTCCAAGCTCTGCTCTTGGGCATCATTAAGTGTTGACATATGTCTGAAAAGGAGCCGCGGTGGTACAATGAGTTAAACCCTTATGCCAGCTTAACTGCTAACTTGAAGATCTGAAGATCAGCGGTTTGAATCCACAAGATGTGGTGAGCTGCTGTCTGTGAGCCCCAGCTTCCCATGCAGGGACATGAGAGAAGCCTCTTGTAGGTAGCACATCCGGGCGTCCCCTGAGCAATGTCTCTGTAGATGGCCGATTCTCTCACACCAGAAGTGACTTGCAGTATACTCTCAATTCGCTTCTGACACGATAAAAAAAAACTTAAAAGCACCTGTTCCCATTCATTTTAAGAGGAGACATTCATTAAAAATAAACCTGGTGAATTTTGTCCTATCAATTTGCCAGGATTTACCACCTCTCTGCAATGAAACTATATCAGTAGCCCCCAGTTGTGCAACAGGCTGGAGACTGATCTCGTGCAATGAGATCTGGGCTTCTATGGTGGCATCCTCTCCCCTGCGGAAATAATAAAAAGCAACATTTTTATAGAGTAAGCACTTTGTTGTTAAAAAATAAAGAACAAAGAAAAACAAAGGGGAAGCGGCACAGTGGGAGGGTGGCGTAATGTCACCCACCCGAAATTGTGGCTTCACATTGCCAATGGCTCTGTCATGTCACCTGTAATCATGCATGTAAGCAGCTACTATTCTGTGTTGCAAGAATGAATAACGTCCTTAGACTTTCACGCTGTACTATGATCTGACCACTATGACTTCATCCTATGAAATACTGAGATTTGTAGTTTGGTAAAACACTAGAGCTCTCAGGCTGAGAGTACCAAAGGCCCCTTCCTAAACAATCAATCCCAAGATTCAATAGATGACTACTAGTGTTATAGTACTATATGCCATAAAAGTGTAATGTGAAAGAGTGCCTGTATACTGTATATTAATGTGTAAGACTATTCCTAAAGAAATCAAAATCAAATCAATAAAAATTGACAATTCTATTCCAGATATCACTGATTTCATTTCTTTTGAAAATCCTTCCTCCATTTTTTCTCTTCTCCCTCCCCCAATGCAGATATATATATTCTGTTAACTAGATGTGCTCTAATACTGATATACACATATTCACAAACATGCTAACAGACGTAACATTTAGAAGAACATATCCCTGGTAGAAGGTCCCTTCCACTAATATGTCATGTCCACACTAACTTTTCCTCCAAACTCCACAGCAGCATGATGATGCCTCAGAGATAGCCATGTGCCAAAAATTGCAGATTTTCTGGAAAATTGTGAGGTTGAAGATTTTTTTGAACCCAATTAAAATGGGTTGTTTTATGCACACATCTATGACAGCCATCCTCTGAGGATGCCTGCCATAGATGTGGGCAAAACTTCAGGAGAGAATACTTCTGGAACATGACCATACAGCCCAGAAAACATACAACAACCCTGTAATTCTGGCCATGAAAGCCTTCGACAACACATAAAGCCCAATGAACTGCATTGTAAGTAATCATTGTGTGTTTGGATTACAGTGGCAATAAGGGAAGTACATTTTTTTACATCAGTGGCTGCAATCCAACATCCCCTTAACGCAGAGCAAATATGCACTTGTGAAGATATGCTGCACTGATACGAGCCACTTAAGAAAATAGGATATAGTAATAATAACAACAACAACAATAATACACAGCCTTCAGAAAAGTACAATACTTGAGTGCCCAATGCTCAACATTGCTACATGCAAAATGTGTCTGTTGTACCATGGTGAATAATTCACCATGTGTGTGTGATACAACTTACCTATGCATATATCACTAACAGGTTGCCAGCCTATCTATCTATCAATCTATCTATCTATCTATCTATCTATCTATCTATCTATCTATCTATCTATCTGTCTGTTCTGTTTAGCACAGAAATCTCGATGCCTTTTCCATTTCTCTAGAGAAAACTACTATTGATGCCAAGTCTTCTAAAGAACCACTTGTGGTGGTAATTGCATTGCCTTCTCATCTGATGCTATAGTTCTCTTGGGACTGATTCAGGACCACTATAGTAACCACAGTTAGAACTAATTGGATTTAAAAAGCAAAACAAAACTGAATCACTGAGATGTGACAGAGCAGCCGTGGAGCCTAATTTCATAACCCAAAATTACATGGGGCTTAATATTGTCTAGTTTGATCCTTCATTCGGTTCTGTTAAAGGTCAAGTTTTAAAGGAGTGTAAATAACCTTAAACAACAAAAAATCCCCCAATGACTTTTTTACTGCTATACTGGTCACTGAGGGAAGGAGGAGGAAGAAGAGGCAGGCCAACTCTGTCATGCTAAGCCCAAGGCGGATGGGGGCCCCTCCTTCCATCCCAATTGCCTTTGCCTGGCCTCAGAAAGGAGAGCTAAAGAGGCAATATCTGCCGGACTCAAATCCTTTCTCGCACTGGCACACCTTTTTTCTTGTAATTTCCATACAGAAATGTGTAAATTATTAGTATTTTGTCTTGCATGGTGTATCTGTTTTGTGGTTGTGAGATCCTAGAAATCTTTTAGATGCAATTTAAATGAATTTCTGTGGTTTCTACTCTGGCCCCTTCTACACTGCCACATAATCCAGATTATCAAATAAAATAATCCACATCATCTGCTTTGGACTGGATTATATGAATCTGCACTGTCATATAATCCAGTTCAAAGCAGATAATTTGGATTTTATATGCCAATGTAGCAGGGTTTCAGTGTACTTATCTGACTGAAGTGCCTTAAGTATCAGACCTCACATTTAGGGTTAACAAATAATAAGATGAACTACGAATAAGTCTTGGGTTCTAATTGGTTTTCTGCTGAAGTCAAAAACGTATGTCAATATTGTCAGTTCTTCTAGGTATGTACTTGATATTATACAGGCGGTAACTTCAGAGATGTGGTATAAATACTTTGGCTCTGACTGAGGCTCTTCAAGGTGTAAAGAGAGGTCCTGTTTTCTTTTGCAACTATTCTTTACATGCCATAAAGAATTTCTGCATAGATTCAGATCACAGGCTAAAACAGGGAGTCTTTGTGTTTTGGAACAATGTGGTCCTGTAGAGAAAATAAACAGAATTCCTCCCTGCATGTCTATGACTTCAGAGTGTGATAGCAGTTGGTTGCTTCAGGTGCTGTGACCCACTGTTGTTTCCAAAAAAATAAACATACCAAGTCCGAAGACTTTTTTTTAAATACAAATTTGCTTTAAGGGTACAGATCAATCCCAACACCCAATCTCTAATTTCAGTCTCATTTGTGACTACTCAGTTGTGGAAATCTGCTGAAGTCTTTCCGTAGAAAAATGGTGTTATGGATTTGCAGACTGAATTTTGCTGTTAATCCCCCAACTAGCACAGTGACAGATGTAGAGCTTGATGTGTTTATCTGTACATAGTCATCAGACCATCACAAAATAAAAAAAAAATAACACAGTATATTATCAGTCAATCAGACATGATCTGACTTTCATGGATGAATGCAATAAAGGTACCCAGTTTTTGAAGACCCCAAAATTGCAGGTTGGGTTCTGTGTGTGTTTCTTTACTTCCTTAGTTTAATCTTACAACTTTGGTTGAACCTTACTTTGCTGCTGTTAAATGTTATGCTTTAATTCAGGGGTGAAAAATAATGCAGTGTGGTTGGACTGCAGCTCCTATCTACACCAGCCATATCCAAAGGTATGGCATGCTGGGTGTTGTAGTGAAACAACACCTGGAGTGTTGCCTGCTTCTTCTCGGTAATAAACCCCTAAAGAACCCAACAAAGAAACTTCTCAAATCGCATGTTGTATGTCTTTGGGTGCTTCCATATGTGGCTTTAAAAACCCCAATTTGGTGCAGGTATAAGTCATTATGCCTCCCCCAAAAACAAGGCTACTCACCCCACGCCTCCTGGCACATCATTTCTATGTGCCAGGAGGACTCCCGGAGTACCTTAATAGTGGCCTTGTAAGTTATTTCTTCTTTTAAAGTCTTGGGGGTGGGGTGGGATGTGGGGAGGGGGTAAGTGCCCTTTTGGTTTTCCAGGTTCAGGTGATATCGAGCTTGAATTTGGGGATTCCCTTCCTCAGAAAGGGAACCCTAGCTTCTCCCCGGCGCAGGTCCGGCGATCCTGACAAGGGGAAGTCGCTAAAGACCAAGGTTCCCCGCTTCAATGATCTCACCCTCAGACGTGAAGAAAGAGCACTGAGTTGTTTATTCAGTTCAGCTGAAAAGGATGACACCCACAATCCTTCGTCAGGAAGCCATATCCCCCAGTACCGTACAGCAGTTTTTATAAACAAAAAGACAGGTGGAGAGATTTAAATTTCCTGCCTGCCTCCCTCCTCCCTGCCTTGTGCTGATTGGCTCTCGATCAGACAGCGTAGAACCTTGTCCAATCAGAGGGCTTCCTACGGTCCGGTGTCTCAGCCAATCACAGACGAGGGGGTGGGCCATGCCACGGACAATAGATGGCTAAGCGGATTATGTATGTGTAATGAGTCAATGTGTACACCGAGAGACCGGTTGAGCCCTCAAGGCGCAAACTACATATGTGTCTGACAGGCTTGTCAGGCACTGGAAAGCTGTTGCGTAAACTTTACTTTTGGAATGAGTCCAGTCCATTGACAAAAGGAGAGCTGTCAGTCTGAGTAATCTGGACCTTCCTGTCCGATGTGTAAATGAAATGTCAACAAAGGTGGGCAACCTCTCGCTTGATGGCCCTGCTCCGAAGTCAAGAGAGAAATAACCCGGTTTATTTGTCCATGCAAGAGGGTATCTGTTTGTACCCTGTGGTGAGGGGCAATCTCCTCTGGTTTGTGTTGCAATTTGTCTGCCCATACTGGCTTCCAGGTCAGATCTCGGTCACCTTTTAATATTTCATAATATAATATATATCCCCTGGTAATAAAAGGGAAAGGGAGCATGCAGGGTACTGTCATGCACCAGGGCAGCGGAGCACCAAGAACCCAACACAGAGGCCAATAAAACTATCTAATATCTTTATTAAGGAATTATATAAAAGTAATAAAATCAAGTGGAGAATATAGTTCAGAAGCAGACCTTTCAAATAAGGTCAAATATAGTCCAGAAATGTATTGTCCAATAAATGATATTAGAGTTCAAAGGTAAAATCCAACCGAAACACACACTATTTGCCAAGCAATAGTGTGGGGAACTGTCCAAAGTCTTTCGAGGCTTAAGGTAAATCCGAAGGGAAACTGGAAAACAAGGCTTGAATCTAGGAAGCAAGGTCCGTGGTTTAAAACAAGGCAGGTAGTCCAAAACTTGTCTCAAGAAGCATAATCCGTGGCTAAGAACGAAGCGAGGCAATTCTTGAAAACTTGGAAAGGCAAGGCAAGGAAACTGGATCGCGGACTTGGCAAAGTCCGCACTAGGCTGGGAACATGGAATTCACTCTCGAAGCTGAGCTGTTGTCTCCGCAAAGAACTAACAGAGCCCGATACTTTTATCTGGGTCTCGTTTCCCGCCAAACGGCGTCCAGCGATCCCTTTCCCTAGAGAACAGGGAACGAAAGACCCAGCTTGCAGGTGTAAGACTCCCTGGATTTTCCCAGGGGAAACATGGCTAATCAGCATCTTGCTTGGCAGCAATACGGGCACTCCTCCGAATTCTCTCTCTCGCTCCCCTATCCGCCGAGGAAGACTGTTTTCTCTCAAAGGGAGGTGAGCATTGACCAAGGTCAGTTTTAATTGATTCTTGGACAAGAACTTCAGGCAGCTGGAAAGACTCAGACTCTGGCCGTAAATCTGGAGAAAACTCCATGTTTTCATCCTCATCTGTCACAATGTTAATAGGCACAGGACTACAAAGTCCATGAGGCATCACAGGTACATAAGACACGACACATGTGGGAACATAATTCATCTTGTTTCACCCATCCCAGAGCCCAAAATTTAATGCAGCTGGTTCATAAAGTGATAAAAGTTCAGAAAAGGGGGAGGAATATGTGACAATCCAGGCAAAACGGCCATTCTGGGCCAAAGGTCACCGGGGGGGGGCACTACGAAGGTGAGGGCAGTTCATGGATGGCAGGCAGGGAGCCCTGGGTGACCCTCTCCACGCCCAGCATACAGTCCGAACCTTTGTTGGCCTGATCTTGCAGGGAAAACTGTGCCGCAGCACGGGGAAACTCCATTTTGACAGTTTTGACAATCAGCTGATTTGCTTCTTAAAACTTTATTAATTTGAGAACGGATGGTCTCCTTGTGATGGGGAGGTGTTTGGAGTTATGGGTTAGGAAGATGGTCATGCTTGGGGTCGAAATGAGAAAGATATCACTAGAAATAGAGGCTGGGAGGGTTAGTCCATGAGGGAAGGAAAAACCTCTCTCCTGCGGCAAGGGAGAGAAGGAGGCAGAGCTCCTAAGATCGGAAGGGAATTCATGCTACAGTCAAAGAAAGGATACAAAATAACCACTTGGGGAGAAGTTGGAGCAAGAAGATTCTTTTGTTAGGGGTTTGTTACATAGTTAAAAGTCTGAAGTGGGTAGGGAAGAAGCAGAAGACATATCTTAAGCTACTGCTGGGGCATGCATGCATTGCCAGATTGGTCTCAGCATGGTTCCTTCCGATCCGAAGGAACTCACTTCTGTAGGTCAGATTAGGCTGAATGCAGATAGTTGCCCTGGTTCGACCACACAGGGAGCCTGAAAAATTGAGAGGGCTATGTAGTTTGGCCTCTGGGATTGCGTGACACAGTCCCCAGGCCTAATCCACACTGGTCCCACACTTGGTAAGTCCCGGATCTTAACAAAGATCCAAGTCTTACCAGGTATCTAGTGAATTTGGGACAAAGCAGGGTTTACCTGCTTTGTCCCAAATTAATTCGCTTTTACCGGGGGCGTTATTTGTACACTTCTGGTAAAAGCCTGACAGGCCCCACATTTTGAGACCTGTCTGATTGTATTCCATATTTTCAG
Organism: Anolis carolinensis; assembly: GCF_035594765.1. Taxonomy (NCBI): domain Eukaryota; kingdom Metazoa; phylum Chordata; class Lepidosauria; order Squamata; family Anolidae; genus Anolis; species Anolis carolinensis. The sequence goes on from NC_085843.1 coordinate 113,955,256, forward strand.
AGTTTTTACCTTAAATATTTCTAACAGGCAAGATACTCTGTATGGTCATTGGAACGAACAAATTACAGTAAAATAAGTTATGAATTGTTGGAAGTTTGCCTAAGAAATGTGATAAATTAATTAAATTTACTTTTTAATGAAAATGATTGACATATTGAAATGTTAAGCATTAATGTTGCTTACAGTTAAGTTATTAAATAAATTAATACCATAAATGAGCCACTCTGTTAACAAGCCAATAAAGTTTACATTATCTTGTAACTTGCACTACTCACTTTTTAAAAAGTCTACCAGGGTTGACGAATTATATTTTTTAGGTTGGAAAGAACGACTAGTTTTCTTTGCATCTAGATGATTTCGCTATGTTCAATCTGGGGCCAGATCTACACTGCCCTATATCCCAGAATCAGATCCCAGATTATCTATTTTGAAATGGATTATATGAGTCTACACTGCAAGATAATCAGGGATAAATAGATAATCTGGGATCAGATCCTGGGATATAGGGCTGTGTAGATCCAGCCTAACATACTTATTTCTGCACTCATTTCTAGGGGACAGCAGGAGCTAGCATGACTACGATTTGGTTTATGCACGAGCAAATGAACAGACACCATTCCTAAGGTCTTAGATTTCTTCTACACTGCCATATAATCCAGTTCAAAGTAGATTATCAGAATTTTATATGGCAGTGTAGAAGGGGCCTTAACGTTGTGACAATCTACATTTTGAATATATTTGTGCCGTTCTGTTGAGAAGATGCAAGTCAGCATCCAGAAGAGCTATGTTCCTTTTAAAATAAATGGGTATTAATTTTTATACAAATGTTCTCTAGACAACATAAAACCCCTTCCCATTCCGATTATTCTGTGATGATTCTATGTTCCTCTAGATCAGTAACTCTAAGTCCCCTTCTACACTGTCATATGATCCAGATTACCAAAGCAGATAATCCATATTATCTGCTTTGAACTGGATTATATGAGTCCACACTGCCATATAATCCAATACAAAGAAGATAATCTGGATTTGATATGGCAGATAGGGCCTTGGGTTTATCTTTGTGCAAAGACTCTTGCTATGACTTAAAACTGATAAAGCTCTAATGTGAATGGCTTTTTGGATGATGATGGTAATTATGATATTGGATCCATTAAAAACATAAAAATACCACTTTTGTTAAGCCTAATGATCTTTGCTCTGTGTTCGTTCTCTACTAATCTTGTTATAGTCTTTCATTCTTGTGGTTATTTTGAACTTTTAAAAAATATTGGATTTTTGTTAGAAATCTCTATGCAAGCTGCCTCACCTGATACCTGGGCATGTGCCAGTTGCACTTCCTGCCAGCTGTGCCCTGGAGAAGAACAGGGTGTTGGCTGAAGGGAAACATGCAGTAACCAAGTGCAAGAGCAAAAAAACTCTCTCTTTCTGGAACTCCTCCTGCTGTAGGGATCAGAAGGCACAGTTACCTCATATGAACAGCATGACCGCTGATTACATACTTTCACTTTTTGGTACAGTTCCTTCAAACATAGTTATGATATTTGACATATGCATGACACTAAGCCACGCTTTCCAGTGGCGCCTTCAAAAAGAGAAAAGGGAATCTTGTAGCACCTTTGGGAGTAACTGATTAATTCTAGCATAAGAATTCTAGCACAGAAATGTGGTTTATTCTGGGAATAACCAGTTTATTCTAGCCCAAGACTATGTGGACACTAGTCCACTGGATCAGATGCAGTAATTATAATCAGATGTGTATTTACAATAAAAATGGTTTATCTCAAATCTGCTATTGGATTCCTTTGTGTCATTTTAGCCAGTTAGGGTGGTTCCACACAGGCACTAAATTCGAATTAGTAAGTGGATTAAATGGAACCAGTCCTACTGTGGAATGCTAACACAATCACTCCAAGAATCAGTTTGAGACTGGGATGTGACCACCATATATGCTGAACTCAGGAATGTTTTTTTTTCCTGTATTCAGTGTGAGGCTGGATCTACGCTGCCCCTATATCCCAGGATCTGATCTCATGTTATCTGATTATTCCAGATTAACTGGCAATGTAGGCTCATATAATCCAATTCAAAGCAGATAATCTGGTATTAGACCCTGGGATATTGGGCTGTGTAGATCCAGCCTGAGATTAACTGACCTGTCCATTCGGGATCAGTTCTAAACCGTGGCAGGGCACAGGAAACAAGAACAAATTCCTCATGTGAATCATGTGGTTTCCTCTTGTTTACATTCTTGTTTACATTCTGGCTAGCAGTGTTTTATTTATTTAGGTGCATGGGCTCTAGCGCTGTTCTGACAAGCACTCTATATTTTGCACTCTTGGACTGGGAAGGACCCTTTTGGAGTCTTTCCAGAACAAAATATTGTCTGCCTAATCTTTCAGCTAAAAATTCAGAAAAGATTCGTTGATTCGGATTTATTTTTCATTATTAGCATTCTTACCGTTTGTTTGTTTTGCAAGCACAAGCAGCAATCTCTCCATGGTGAAGGCAATGGGGCTGAGCAGCAAGTGCAGCCACATTTGCTGCATCAGGTTTCTCAGCCAATTGGAGGGCTGGTTCTATCAATTCTCCTCCCCTATTGTGGTGCATGTTGTTTTGGATTTCAGATCTCAGAAATCCCTTTTGTAGTGTTATTTAAAAAATGTTATTGGTAAAAACTTTTAAAATTTCCAAAAAATCATCGGATGAGAGAAACGTCATGAAACTTGGAAGACTTACAGCCGTAAATGTGTCCAACAAGTGGGCAAAGTTTCATCCTGATAGCAGTAAAAAGGATGGAGAAATGAGCATCTAAAGTTTCCCCGTTGACACCAATGGACCGAATCCTACTGAAACAAAAACAGAACTCTGGGTTCTGAATTACAAATTTGAATGACCCCCTTCATAATCTTCCAGAATCTTCCAGAAAACATAACTAGGGGGCACCCAAAATCAAAATGAAAACAGAACAAAATGTTTGCTGCTTTGGACACCACTCATTTTTTTGGGCTTATTCCAGACTTTCTGGCTTAATGTGTGCTGCTGTGTACATTTTGTGGACACCCCACTCTTCAAACTGCTTCATAGTGCCTGTGTAGAATCATTCTTAGTTTTGAAGTTGCGCCTGGATCCTTTTGGGCCTTTTAATTTGAAAGCTGAGGAACACAGCTCTCTTTTGAAATGACCACAGTGGTTCCTTGTGGGGGAAAGGAAGTGATGGAAGTGTTTTTATTTTTTAACTAGAGATGTGTTCCTTTGTATAGAAAACTGGTAGGAACCACAAGCATTTCTGGGCTGGAAACTTCTGGGAGTAGAATCTTTGCTTTGACTCGTGAGTTTCCCTTATTCACCAGATATATACTGTAAGTGCTCTGGATAACATCTAGAATGGAAACTGTACCGTTATAGTCTTGTTGGTTGTTCTGTACCTGATAGTTATGTTCAGTGACTACCTTTGCTCATTTTTTCCACATGCCTATGGGATGCTCACAAGCAAAACCTGAGAGCAAAGCAACCTTCTTCTTGTGTTCCCCATCAACCAATTTACAGAGGTATACTCTGGCATTGGTGAAAATGTATAGACATTATGACTAATAATCAAGGTTGGATACCAATCCCTAACAGTAGCACTGTGATGAAAAATGTACTAACATCCAGGCAATCTATTTTAATTGGTTTAGCAACTGTATACTCCTACCTCACCACAGGAATACCCACATAAAAAGCAACAGTATCCTATTTAACTTTTTTATTTTCATAGAAGAATACGCCTCTAGATCATTGAACATTGTTTAATAACATGAAACATTTAGATCATGTATTTGAGCTGGCAACTGGTGACACTCTTCTGGGTGTTTAAATTGAACCATTTCAACCTTCTTGGGCACCATCTGTCATTCTTGTATTCTGTTCTGCCAAAAAAGATGAACTGTATCCAAAAGAGTTCAACAGGCCACATATAGCTTTGCATCAGATATTTGGAAATATATGAGAAAGAAAAGCCCATGCTGGTTAACTCTTGATACCTGAAACCTTCAAATGTGCAAAGCTGTTCCCACTAAGATCTGAAAGGCAGCAGGGGTGCCAGATAAGAATCTGCTCTTAAATTTCAGTGCAGTACATGCTTTGTCTGAACCAATTAACCTTTGTTACTCTGAGGTATTTGTAATTTTTCAAAAAGGAGGATTCTGGCTTGCTAAGTGCCAAACTATTTGATGCCAAAGGATAAATATCACTCTCTGTTGTATCACTGAAGAATGATCGCTTCAGTTTCACACCAGTTGCAGTCACTGGGCCACTTGCCTCCAGTGGCAGCTGAATTTTGCAGCCAGAAAAAAAGGAATTGCCCCACCCCACCCACAAACTACTCTTATGGAAGCTCCACTCAGTCCTACATCAAAATTACCATAATTTATGCTACAGGTGGGAGACATCTGGCCCCTTAGATGCTGCTGAACTGCAACTCCTATCATCCTCACCATTGCCTGCCAAATAAGGCTGGCAGAAGTTGCAGTCCAAGAAAAAAAGCGCTGCATATCTTTTCTTTTTGGTGTATACACATACCTGAGAGTAATCGTCATTGAAAACAGTAAGATTTATTTTTGACTAAAGAGATATCTGATTGTACTGTCAGAATGAATCACTCCAAACCTAAGCAGAGAAATAAAACTTCGGTATGTGTTCCGGAAGTCAGTAATAGCACATATCTAGTTGTGTGCAAATTCCTACCTAGCCATGTGGGTCACTGAGAAACCATGGTTCACAGGGCAACTATCTGGTTCACAGAGTTTCTGTGTGAGAAAAAAAATAAAGAGACAAAGCCTGTATGCTTTCTCTAGTTTCACTGAAAATAGGGAAAACATAAAAGCAATAAATAATTTTCTGCACTGAGGATTCAGTAAAGTAGTCTTACCCATATAGCTGATTCTGGCACATAGAAGAGATCAATCTTTTACAAATCCACCATAAGGTTCTGGCTGTCTTGATCATACATGTTAAAATCAGTGGGGATACTGCTTTTATTGCCTCCTATGTACTGATTCAAAATTGTAGTTCCTTCCAGATAAAAAACTCAACAGCCTGAGAGAAACAATCAGGTTTTAACCCCACTGACTAAGAGGCCAGATAGGCAGAAACAGCCATTCAACTTTTTGGAATTGTGGCACCTTTCCTGGTCTGAGTTTAAATAAGCTCAAGGGATATTTCCCTAAGGTTGCATCATGAGAGAACAAGTGAGCATCATTGGGCTGTGCCTTATGTAAGCAGAATGATTCCTCTAGTGTGCCGGTGAGGTTTGCACATGTCACTTCAGTCACTGGCTGCAGTTCCATCAGCCTTAACATAGCTAATTGTGGGAAATATTTGCAACTGTAGCTCAGCAACAATATCATGAGGTCCAAAGGTTCCTTGTCCGTTTTAAGACCTTCAGGTGATTATTATATTAAATCATATATTTATAAAACCCTGTTTCCCCGAAAATAAGACATCCCCAAAAAATAAGACCTAGTAGAAGTTTTGCTGAATTGCTAAATATAAGGCCTCCCCCAAAAGTAAGACCAAGCAAAGTTTTTGTTTGGAAGCATGCCCAGTGCCTGCCAAACAGAATACCAGAGCATGCAGGATTGGTAAATGTACATACCAGTTGTACATGGAAATAATGGTACTGTAGTAACAAGAAATTCTTGATAGGATTCAGAGTTTGTCTGGTTATGCTGATTTGTGATGACAACTACTGTACAGTATATAATAAATGTTCATTTTTTTGTTCAACAATAAATGTGAATTCTTCTTCACGGAAAAATAAGACGTCCCCTGAAAATAAGACCTAGCACATCTTTGGGAGCAAAAATTAATATGACACTGTCTTATTTTCGGGGAAACACGGTATTATACAATAGTACTGCATTGCTGTTATCTATTTGCAAGGGATCAATGCTTGATAGGGATCAATACTAATTTGCATTGGATATCTGACATTCTGGATCTTTCCTGTGCTATGTATTTATACAGGGCAATTAAGACTGGTGATATGTAAGACATAACCTGCTGTGATGACACCACAAACTGGAATAAAGAACAGCAATTTTTCTTTTTCTTTTATACTAAGAAGTACTTACATTTGAACTACCTGCAACAACTTAGAATCACAGAATGATAGAATCATAGTGTTGGAAGAGACCTCGTGGGCCATCCAGTCCGACCCCCTGCCAAGAAGCAGGAAAATCGCATTCACAGCACCTCTGACAGATGACCAGCCTCTGCTTAAAAGCCTACAAAGAAGGTGCCTCCACCACACTCCAGTGCAGAACAGCTCTCACATTTAGGAAGTTCTTCCTAATGTTTATGTGGAATCTCCTTTCCTGTAATTTGAAAGCATGTTCGTGTCCTAGTCTCTAGGGCAGCAGAAAACAAGCTTGCTCCCTCCTCCCTATGACTTCCCCTCACATATTTATACATGGCTATCATGTCTCCTCTCAGCCTTTTCTTCTGCAGTCTAAACATGCCCAGCTCTTTAAGTCGCTCCTCATAGGGCTTGTTCTTCAATTATGAGGAACACATTGTTTTTGTTATATATGTACATTCTGGAATGTCTGGTTTAGTCCAAAGGAGTTCTGCAAATGACATCTTGAGGCATTCACATGGTTTCCTTATATGTTTTTGTGCCTGCACGAATCAAACTTTTCTTTATTATGTTCTGAGAAAATGTGCAAATAGTTCACTGCAGCCATAGTGAGTAGAGATATATTCTACTTGCTTCAGAATCATTATTGGTGGCTGCTGGGCCATTACTTGACAGTTGATGTTGCATTTCCTCATCCAAAGACATTGTAAAGTGCTGTACTTTATTATGCTCCCTCAAGTGAATGGTAGTCATTCAGATCTGTGAGAGAAAGTAAACTGTGTTTTTAGGAACACTATTGTGATGCTGTGTGTCCTTGAGGATTCTGGTGCTTGACTAAGATGTTTCGTATTCTGTAAAATATACCCAAGATAATAGTCTATTTATTTGTCTCACATGAGGCAATGAAAACTCGGTTTTCCTTCATTTGTTGTTTCCTCCAAGTCCTTTTCAGTCATGGCCAAATAAGGATTTTAATCCTGGTATCCAATACTCAAAACACTATGGTATACTGCCTCCCTTCATAAACTTGAAAAGGAACAAATAGACTTGGAACAGATTTTTATGGCCTTAGAAAAATAAACACATTGGGAACATTTTCAAGCACTTTTTGAAGTATGAAATGGGAAAAGATTGGGAGAAGAGCAAGTAAAAGTTTATATGTTGAGTTGAGCAAGAGATGTATAGAACATAATACAAACTAATTTAGCCACATGGGAGAAGATTGAATAAAGGAGTTAAATGCACCAGAGCAAATGAATTGAAAGAAAACTTTTACGAGATGTTTAATAAATGGTACGTAACAACTGCTAAATTAGCAAAAATGAATAAGGGCAATGATTACAATTGGTGGAAGTGTAAAACGAAAGAAGGAAATTTTTTCATGCTTGGTGGACTTGTCCAAAAACCCATGTGTACTGGATAGCAGTTAAAGAGACATTACAAATTATTTTAAAACAAAACATTCAGTTCAAACTGGAACTTTTCTACTAGAATTAACATTTGACATAACTGACAAAAAGGACATGGTAGTTTTTCAATCCAGTCAAATGCAACGCCTTGGGCCCAAACCAAAAAGAAGTACAATGGTCCTCCACATTCTATGTGGTTAAGGGCTTCTGTGAAAGTAAAAAAAAGTGAATACAGAAATTGCTATTTTCCCCCCAGAGAGAAAACCATTCTAAGAATTTCAGAATCTTTCAGTATGATTCTATGACCACTGGAATTTGGCCATAGAATCAAACAGCCATATAACCCTGCCATATAACCCAGGTCAATATCCTTTCCTCATATTTTTGTTGCGAATTCCTCAGTAAACCGGATATACTGTACTCCTATTATCTTACTGTTTGTTGGCTAAATCTTTGGACAATATACTTCAGTGTAAAGGGAGTAAAATATAAACCAATCTTCCATAAGGAAGGCTGAACAAAGGAAAATAGATGCTTTTGAACTTTGGTGCTGGAGGAAAATTCTGAGAGTGCCTTGAACTGTAATAAGATCCAACCAGTCCATACTCCTGGAATACAGCTTAATGGTGTAACATTAGAAAATGTTGACCATTTCCACTACCTTGGCAGTTACCTCTCCACAAAAGTCAACATTGACACTGAAATACAACACCGCCTGAGCTCTGCGAGTGCAGCATTTTTCAGAATGAAGCAGAGAGTGTTTGATGACCGGGACACCCGTAGAGATACCAAGGTGCTTGTTCATAAAGCCATTGTCCTCCCAACCCTGCTCTATGCCTGTGAAACGTGGATGGTCTACAGACATCACACCCAACTCCTGGAGCGTTTCCATCAGCGTTGCCTCAGAAAAATCCTGCAAATCTCTTGGGAAGACAGGCGGACAAATGTCAGCGTGCTTGAGGAAGCAAAGACCACCAGCATTGAAGCGATGCTCCTATGCCATCAACTTCGCTGGACTGGCCACATTGTCCGAATGCCCGATCACCGTCTCCCAAAGCAGCTACTCTACTCCGAACTCAAGAACGGGAAACGTAATGTTGGTAGGCAGGAAAAGAGATTTAAAGATGGGCTTAAAGCCAACCTTAAAAACTGTGGCATAGACACTGAGCGCTCTAATTGGAGGTCAGCTGTGACCAGCAGTACTGCGAAGTTCGAAGAGGCACGAATGGAGAGCTTAAGGGAGAAACGTGCCAAGAAGAAGGCCTGTCAAGCCAACCCTGATTGGGACCACCTTCCACCTGGAAACCGATGTCCTCACTGTGGGAGAACATGCAGATCAAGAATAGGTCTCTTCAGCCATCTGCGGATCCATCCCCAAGATAGCAAAGATGGAGGACCATCATCCTCGAACTACGAGGGATCGCCTAAGTAAGTATTCCAGGAAATAATGCCCGGCTGCTCACTGGAGGGAAGGATATTAGAGGCAAAGATGAAGTACTTTGGTCACATCATGAGAAGACTGTAAAGCTTGGAAAAGATCATGATGCTGGGGAAAATGGAAGGAAGAGAGGCTGAACAAGGGCAAGATGGATGGATGGTATCCTTGAAGTGACTGGCTTGACCCTGAAGGAACGGGGGTGATGACGGCCAACAGGGAGTTCTGGCATGGGCTGGTCCATGAGGTCACAAAGAGTCAGAAGCGACTGAACGAATAAACAACAACAAATTTACTAAATCCAAATGCAGTAAATGTGATGTAGTGGTTTGAGTGTTGGACTTGGACACTGGGTGATCAAGATTTGAATCCCAGTTCCCCCATGGAAATCGACTGGCTGGTTTTGGGCAAGTCACACTCTCTCGGCTTCAGAGGAAGACAACTTCCCCTTTGCTTAGGGTCTCAGTAAATCAGAAATGACTTGAAGGCAAGCAACAACTGAAGTTTCATTGAAAACAAGTATTTCTGCTCCTCAGAAATGCTCTTTCCCTCAGGCAATATACTTTTGAAAGGACTTTTAACAGCCCAATTAACCTGGCTAAATCAAAAGAGCACTCCAAATAATATGTTTTTTCCCTTCCTTTCCTTCCTTACCCCTATAATGGCTATAAGAGTTGACAAAGCTGAAAGTCTATCAACATCTGAATGTGAACTTCTGCTGAAAAAGGAGGATCTTACACTTCCTTCTGGTTCTTGTTTCAAGTAATCTGTGAAACTGAAGAAGTTCTGATAGTTTCTCTTCACAACTAAAGCAGTTAAAACAGAGAAAAAGGCTTTCCTCCCTCCACCAGCCTGGCTTTATTCTTTAAAGATAAGATTTTGCAGAAAGGTTGCAACATCTCTATGCAATTACTGGCTAGTTTTCATTCCAGAATCCTCTTTAAATTCTTCACAATTGCTCCAGTCCCCTGTGTTGGGGGATAAAGGCCCCACTAGTATCAATGTGCCTTGAGTTCCATTTATGAACAATTAAGGTCAAATGTTAAGGAGGCTTCAGTTTAAAAGTAAACTAATTCCAAAAGCTAAAGGTTAATGCTTCAAACACAAAATATAATTATAAAACCAATGGAATGTCACTGGCAGAATGGACAGAGTGATCTAGGTACCTTTCTATGGCCCCTTCCACACAGCTAAATAAAATCCCACATTTTCTGATTTGAACTGGAATATATGGCAATGTGGACTCAGATAACCCAGTTCAAAGAAGATATTGTGGGATTTTCTGCCTTGATATTCTGGCTTATATGGCTGTGTGAAAAGGCCCTGAGTCAGTCAGTCTACTTTTCTCTCTCACACACTCGATGGTGAAACATTCATACACATTCCTCAGCAAGGAACATATCACATATCTTTCATAACACTGAACACATGCATGTGAGTCAAGGTGGCCTTAGCAGAGGTCAGATTGATTGATAATTTGGTGAACAGCATTTGAAAATGAATTCAAAGAACTGTAAGATAATGTCTCCATGGGCCCTTCCACACTGCCATATAAGCCAGTTCAAAGCAGATAATGTGTGATTTTATACAGCTGTGAGGAAGGGGCCACAGAAAGGTAGAAAATCCCACATTTTCTGAGCGTGGACTTGGATAATCCAGTTCAAAGCAGACATTGCTGGATTTTCTGCCTTGATATTCTGGAATATAGGGCCATGTGGAAGGGCCCTATGACTTAGAGGATACCTCTGCAAACCATCTGACTATATGTAAAACCTTTCTTGTGTGCATTTTTTTCCCTCTAGGCACATTTGAATAAATTAATTGAATTACAAAGATTTTATTTTTCAGCCTTTTATTAGGGGCACCATAGTTTTCATTCAGAAATTAAATTCACTGAGATAGGTCCATTTTATCTAGCATTGTTTATCCCAGGGTCAGGCAACAGTTCCAAACGTCAGTGCTATGAATCTGGGAGCCATCAGGGGGCTGCTCAGAATTCCAAAAATGGAAAAATTAAAGTGGAAATTGTAAAAAGCATATTTAATTTTGGTAAAATGATACTAGAGGGTCCATGCAATTTGTTTAAAAGGTAGATTGCTGCTCCTGGAGGCTAGGGAAGTCCTGGGAATCTGAAAAGGGCAAAGGCTAGCAGAAACAGCCGTAGGAGCCAACATTCCCACCATAACTTGGCACTGACTAGTAATGCCTATTGAGGAGTGTACCCCCTTTCCCCTCCGGTCCTGTCAGTGATGCCAGCTAAACTTTTGTGGTAAAGACTGGGATTTTGTTGATGTATCATGGATATGTTGTTGGTTGCCACTGACTTTGACTTATGACAATCATTTGAATGAGAACTTCCTAGATCCCCAGCCATGCTCAGGTCCGGTAAATTTACGACTGTGGCTTCTTTGATGAAATCAAGCTCAGTCTGCTTGTGGTAGCACTGTTCCTGAAAATAATGCACCGGATCTTGCTAATTGTTGTGCTTGTGTTTTAATCTGGTTTTTATTTTTTAAATCTCTTTAGTACTTTTACTTTTTGTAATTTTTAAATGTATTGTTGTTCACTGACTTTTGTGAAAAATAGGCGAGATAGAAATAAACGTTGGGAGCCCTGCACATTTGCTGGTACTAAGGACACAGGACTCCAGTGGAAGTAAAAAAAACAAAAACACGGATAAAGAAATTGCTATTTACAGGTGCAAACACTTCTTTAGGAATTTTTAAGTCTATCAGCATGATTGGATGACCAATGTTTGTTGGAGGCTAACCATAGAATCACATTGGAGGACCTAAAGATTTTAGGGGATTGTTGTCTCTAGGAATCGCTAGGTTATCCAGCATGACTTGAGAAAGTTGACCATAGAGTCACACCGGAGGACCTACAGATTCCTACAGAAATGTCACGACCCAGGCTGCAGAGCACCAATAACCATACACAGAGGCCAGAATCTAACTAATATCTTTATTGAAGGAATATATAAAGTTAATAAAAGCAAGTGTATGAAATAGTCCAGAAATAGACCTTTCGGGAAAGGTCAAAATTAGTCCAAAGAAACAATGTCCAATATGAAATATTAAGGTCCAAAGTTGTAATCCAATAACCGAAACACTCACTTTGCCAGGCAAAGTGAGGGGAGATGACAAGGTCTTTTAGTCCGTGAAACTTGAGCGAGGCTAGGAAGTAACTTGATTCTTGGGAAAACGAGGCTTGATTCAAGGCAACAAGGAAACAAGGAACAAGAACAAGATCCGTGGTAATTTCTTGGCAAAATCCGGGAAACAAGACGAGGCTGAGTCTTAGAAAGCAAGGCAGGATTCGTGGAGTAAACAAAGCTGGGAACGAAGGCTTGGCGACAGGAACGGAGGCTTGGAAGCGGAGTAGCTGTCCACACACGCTACTCCGGTTGCTGACGAATTGACTCCGCAAGATCCCTTTGTGGGTAAAACACCTAAATAGGGTCCCGTTTTCCCGCCCAAGAGCAGTTCTCTGGAGAACCAGAAACGAAAGCTATTTTCTGAGTCCAGATGCATGACTCCTTAAAGTTTCCCATGGGAAGCAGGCTTAATCAGCTGAATGCTTAGCAGCTATCCTAGCACTCCTGCGAGACGCCTGATCGACTCCTCTCTGTTGTTTACAAAAATCATGGCGAGAAAACGTAGGAGATTTAGGCTCAGGGCTTGTTTGACAGACTTCTGGAAGACAAATCTCTTGCAGGTGCAAGGTTTCCAAATCTGGCTGGGAAAGTTCCAATTCTGACTGAAACGGCGAAAAACCCAGGTTTTCCTCTTCATCTGGCACCACAGTGCCAGGAATGGGACTACATTGCCCATGGGTCATCACACTATCCCCCCCCTCAAGCCCCCTCTCAAAAATGGGCTCTCTCCCCGAGGTGCGGGACCGCGGCTTAGCAGGGTAGTTCTGATGGAAGCGGCGGGCTAAATCGGGGGCATGGACTGCAGAAGCGTCTACCCAAGAGCGTTCTTCGGGGCCAAAACCCGCCCAGTCAATGAGATATTGCAGGCGGCGGCGGTGAAAGCGAGAATCCAAAATGTCCTGAACCTCGAATTCTTCCTCCCCATCCACTAAAACAGGAGTGGGGGCCGGCCGGTCTGCATCAGGGCGCACACCATCCGCCGGAAGGAGCAGGGAGCGATGAAACACTGGATGAATGCGCATAGAGCGCGGAAGTTGGAGTTTGAAAGTCACGGGGTTTAGTTGCGCCACCACTGGATAGGGACCAATGAAACGGGCATCTAGCTTCCGGCAGGGACGGTGGGAGGGCAAGAAGCGAGTGGACAGAAGAACCCGGTCTCCTACCTTGATTTCGGGGCCCGGCTGGCGATGTTTGTCCGCGTGACGTTTATAGTCCTCCTTGGCTTGGTCTAGTTGCTGGAGCAAGAGTTGTTGCACCGCTGTGAGTTCCTGCAGCCAGTCCTCTGCTGCGGGAACTTCTGAGGTTTCAATGACAGGGGGAAAGAAACGTGGATGGAAGCCGTAGTTTGCAAAGAACGGGGTTTCTTTAGTAGAAGCCTGGACACCATTGTTGTAGGCAAACTCTGACAGCGATAACAGGGAAGCCCAATTGTCCTGCTGGTAGTTCACATAACAGCGAAGGTATTGTTCCAAAGTGGCATTGGTGCGCTCAGTTTGCCCATCTGTTTGGGGATGATGAGCCGAAGATAAACGAGAGTCTATGCCCAATAGTTTTTGTAGTGCTTTCCAGAAACGAGAGGTGAATTGGGACCCACGGTCTGTGACCAAACTCTTGGGCAACCCATGCAATCTGAAAACATGTTGGAGGAATAGATCTGCAGTCTCTTTGGCCGTGGGAAGGCCATCACAGGGAATGAAATGGGCTAACTTGGTAAAAAGGTCCACCACCACTAGGATCGTGGTGAATCCACAGGAAGGTGGTAGATCAGTGATAAAATCCGCAGAGATTATTTCCCATGGGTGGGATGGTGTAGGGAGGGGATGCAGAAGCCCTGAGGGCTTTTCCCTTCTTGTCTTGGAGCGCTGGCATACTGGGCAGGTGTTGACATATTTTTCCACATCCTTGCGGATCTTGGGCCACCAGAAATCTCTTAGGATCAAATGCATGGTTTTAAATAGTCCGAAATGCCCTGCTGGCTTGCAGTCATGACACAGACGAAGTGCTTTTTCCCTGCCCGGTCCTGGGGGGATGTAAACATGATTTCTATAGCAAAGTAGCCCATCCTTAAGCGAAAAGGGAAAATGTAGTCCTTGGCGAAGTTGGTCCTGTGCCCAGGCATCTGCTTGCTGACTAGCCCTGATTTCCTGAGCACAAAGGGGCCCTGGAGTAGAGGGAGTTGATTCAATGGGAGTGGATTTGGTGTTTCCCACTGTGAGCGTGGCAAAGTTCTCGGGTTGTAGCAGCTGGGACTCCAAGGTCTCCTTGTGCCCTGCAGCGTATTCCGGTTTCCGTGACAAAGCATCTGCTTGCTTGGTCTGGGCTGGGGTTACATAATGAATTTGGAAGTTAAAACGTTCAAAGAATAAAGCCCAGCGTTGTTGCCTCTGATTTAGCTTGCGGGCAGTTCTTAGATGCTCTAGATTCCGATGATCAGTATGGACTTCAATGGGAAATTTGGCCCCTTCTAGCCAATGTCTCCAAGTTTCAAAGGCTGCCTTTATGGCCAATAGTTCCTTTTCCCAAATGGTGTAATTTCTCTCTGGTGCGGTCAATTGACGGGAATAAAAGGCCCAAGGATGAAGATGATCTCCCACTGGTTGTAGGAGTACAGCCCCGATTGCCACATCGGAGGCGTCCGCCTGCACAACAAAAGGGGTTTCAGGATCTGGATGCTGAAGGATTGGCTGGGACGTGAATAATTTCTTTAGTTGCTGGAACCCTTTCTCTGCTTGATCTGTCCAGCGGAAAGGCTGTTTCCCACGGATGCAGCTGGTGATTGGGTCAGACCAGCGAGCAAAGTCTGGAATGAACTTGCGGTAGTAGTTCGCGAACCCCAAGAATCGTTGCACCTCTTTCTTGTTGGTTGGCGCCCGCCATTCCAATACTGCTGAAACCTTTGCCGGGTCCATGGAGAGCCCTAGTGGCGAGACGCGGTACCCCAGGAAATCTACCTCTTGTAGATCAAAAGCGCATTTTTCCAGCTTGGCATAAAGTCCATGATCCCGCAATCGTTGTAACACCATTCTGACGTGGTTCTCATGTTCTGATTGTGATCTAGAAAACACCAAAAAATCGTCCAGGTAGATGATCAAGAACCGATCTAGATAATCCTGAAAGATGTCATTGACAAAATGCTGGAACGTTGCGGGAGCTCCACATAAACCATAATTCATAACTCGGGACTCGAATAATCCGAATTTAGTCTGGAAGGCGGTCTTCCACTCGTCCCCTTCTCTGATGCGAACTAGATTATAAGCCCCCCGAAGATCCAGCTTGGTGTAGACCTTGGCTCCTCGAAGTCGGTCTAGTAGGTCCGAGATCAAGGGCAGGGGATAGCTGTTCCGCTTAGTGATATTGTTCAATGCTCTATAGTCCACCACCAAGCGTAAGTCCCCTGACTTCTTTTTCACAAACATCACTGGGGAAGCGGCTGGGGATTGAGAGGGTCTGATGAATCCCTTGCGAAGGTTTGACTCTATGAACTCCCTGAGAGCTTCTTGCTCCGGTTCAGTCAGGGAGTAGAGATGTCCTCGCGGGATCGGGGCCCCCTCCACCAAGTCAATGGCACAGTCATAAGGTCTATGTGGGGGTAATCTCTCGGCTTCTTTTTCATTGAATACATCCCAATATTCTGAGTACTTCTTGGGCAAGGTGATAATGGGTTCAGTGTCTGTGGCATGGCAGACCTTGGCTACAAGGCAATGGTTTTGACAATATTTTGAAGCAAACTGCAGTTCTCTGTTGGACCAGGAGATGCTTGGGTCGTGAAGTGTCAGCCATGGAATTCCCAAAATCACAGGGAAATGGGGAACCTCGGTAACAAAGAAGGAAATCTCTTCCATATGTTCCCTTATCCACATTCTGGTGGGTTCCGACCACTGGCTTACGGGACCCGTCTTGAGGGGGCGGCCATCGATGGCTTGCACCACACGGGCGTTCTTGAAGTCATGATATTGTAATCCCAGAGAGTCGGCATACTCTCTATCAATGAAATTGTTTGTGGCTCCTGAGTCTATCATGGCATGGACCATGACGGGCCCTTTTTTTGCTGACCACAAGGTGACCACTAGAAGAAATAGGACCCCGGTTGGCGGCTCTTGAGTGGGTTTTTTGACCGGGTTGGCGAGCCTCTCTACGCCCGGTCGCTGGCTTCCCCCGCCGGCTGTGCGCCAGCCGCCTCAGACGCCTTCGTCTCCGTAGAGGACGCCGCCGCCAGACGGGCGGCGGGCTTCCCCTTGGCTGGGCACTCTCTGGCGAAGTGGCCCCCGTTTCCGCAGTACCAACAGAGATTTAGGCGTTGGCGGCGGGCCTTCTCGGCGGCATCTAATCTGGGACGCACATTGCCCAACTGCATCGGCACCTCCTCGCTCCCTCTGGGGTATGGGGCTGGTGGCGGGGGTCTCCATACTGGACGCGGCTGGACGCCGGTGGGAGCGGGAGGTTTCACCCCAGCTCTACCGCTCTGGCCTCGGACCCATTGTTTTCTGTTGGCAAGCATGACTTCAGCTCGTAAACATTGATCAATGAGTGCTTCAAGAGAGTGGGGAGGATCCACCTTGGAGATTTCTTCCAGCATCTCAATGTTGAGACCCTCCCGAAATTGTCCTCTGAGGGCTACATCGTTCCAGCCGGTGTTGTGGGCCAGCACTCGGAACTCGGCTATGTACTGGGACAAGGGTCTGTCCCCTTGGGAGAGGCGCCGGAGTTTGTGGCCGGCTGCCTCCAAATTGTCCTCGATTCCCCAGGTCGCCTTAAGGTGGTCCAAGAAATGTTGCGCTGACCTTAGATGTGGGGAGACTTGGTCGAACAGTGCCGTCGCCCAGTTGGCCGCTGGCCCGTCCAAGAGACTGTAAATCCACGCCACCTTGATGTCTTCTTGGGGAAACTCGGCAGCACGGGCCTCTAGATAAGCCTGGCATTGGCGACGGAAAACATGAACCTTAGAAGCTTCTCCAGAAAACTTGGTTGGCAACGCCATGGCCGGGAGACGGATTCCGTGCTCCTTCAAACCCCTTATTTCCCCATCCTGCGCATTGAGCTTGTCACGGATGCGGTCCACTTCGTCCTTGTCGATGGTGTAGCTGAGTGGCTGGCCACCCGGCACGGTTCCGGTAGACATTCTGGCCTAGGTTAATTGGTGCTTAGGGTGGCGGAGTCAAACTGTCACGACCCAGGCTGCAGAGCACCAATAACCATACACAGAGGCCAGAATCTAACTAATATCTTTATTGAAGGAATATATAAAGTTAATAAAAGCAAGTGTATGAAATAGTCCAGAAATAGACCTTTCGGGAAAGGTCAAAATTAGTCCAAAGAAACAATGTCCAATATGAAATATTAAGGTCCAAAGTTGTAATCCAATAACCGAAACACTCACTTTGCCAGGCAAAGTGAGGGGAGATGACAAGGTCTTTTAGTCCGTGAAACTTGAGCGAGGCTAGGAAGTAACTTGATTCTTGGGAAAACGAGGCTTGATTCAAGGCAACAAGGAAACAAGGAACAAGAACAAGATCCGTGGTAATTTCTTGGCAAAATCCGGGAAACAAGACGAGGCTGAGTCTTAGAAAGCAAGGCAGGATTCGTGGAGTAAACAAAGCTGGGAACGAAGGCTTGGCGACAGGAACGGAGGCTTGGAAGCGGAGTAGCTGTCCACACACGCTACTCCGGTTGCTGACGAATTGACTCCGCAAGATCCCTTTGTGGGTAAAACACCTAAATAGGGTCCCGTTTTCCCGCCCAAGAGCAGTTCTCTGGAGAACCAGAAACGAAAGCTATTTTCTGAGTCCAGATGCATGACTCCTTAAAGTTTCCCATGGGAAGCAGGCTTAATCAGCTGAATGCTTAGCAGCTATCCTAGCACTCCTGCGAGACGCCTGATCGACTCCTCTCTGTTGTTTACAAAAATCATGGCGAGAAAACGTAGGAGATTTAGGCTCAGGGCTTGTTTGACAGACTTCTGGAAGACAAATCTCTTGCAGGTGCAAGGTTTCCAAATCTGGCTGGGAAAGTTCCAGTTCTGACTGAAACGGCAAAAAACCCAGGTTTTCCTCTTCATCTGGCACCACAGTGCCAGGAATGGGACTACATTGCCCATGGGTCATCACAAGAAAATATTTTTAATGAAATTGGTTAATAATCAAATCCGCAAAAGGCAAAACTCAAAATGTGGCGGGAATAGCAAATTTTTGGGGGTTGATTTGTCTGCCCATTTAATTAGAGAGTGTTCTGCCATGATTATTGATACCTTGCTGAGTACTTCTGCCACGAAGCTACAGAAGCCCTCTATTTCGGCCTAGAACTGTTTTATCTCCTTGTTTTTAACATGTGATGTATGTATTGATTGTATGACAGCTTTTCATGTTTGATTTTACAATGTGTAATTTGTCACTGTTTTTATTATTGTTGTGAGCCGCCCCGAGTCCCCTCGGGGAGATGGGGCTGGATATAAGAATAAATTTATTATTATTATTATTATTATTATTATTATTATTATTATTGCAACAAACACAGGCTTTTGCTGAGGAGCCAGACTACTGGGCAGCCGTAGTAGTGCGGGATTGTGTGCCACTAGTGGAGGATCTCTCTTGAGACAATGGCATCATAGTTAACTTTAAAGGGGCCAGAACTGCACAAAGAAAGGCAATGGTAAACAAATTCTAGGCCCTACACAGAGAAGCCATTGAAATTCACAAGCATGCGGACAACTTCAACAGAAAGGAGGAAATCATGAAAATGAACAAAATCTGGCTACTAGTATTAAAAAACTCAAAAATCAGAACAGTAAATAAGAAGCAACACTCTGAGACAGGGGTCCTCAAACTTTTAAAGGAAAGGGCCAGTCTACAATCCTTCAGACTATGGAGGGGCCGAATTATCATTTGAAAAAAAAACCGAACAAATTCCTATGCACACTGCACATGTCTTATTTGTAGTGCAAAACAACAACAACAATGAAAGAACAATACAATATTTAAAAATGAAAACAATCTTAACCAAGATAAACCTATCAGGATTTCAGTGGAAAGTGTGGGCCTGCTACTGGCCAATGAGATAGTCAAGTGAATTAGGATTATTGTTGTTGTTGTTGTTGTTGTTGTTGTGTGCCTTCAAGTCATTTCAGAATTTGGGTGAGCCTAAGTCTAAAATTAATTATTTATTAGGAGAGAATACTTCTGGAACATGGCCACACAGCCCGAAAGACATACAACAACCCAATTATTTATTTATTTACTACATTTATTTACTACATTTATATCCCACCCTTCTCACCCCGAAGGGGACTCAGAGCAGCTGTATGTACATACAATATATTATATTATTAGCATAGCAAAATATTAGCATTATACATTACTATATTGAACTATACCACTATACTGTAATACTATATGTAATATATAACATATAATTAATATTATTATATGGTATTATTATTAGTATTATATTGTATAACATTATAATATTTTTATCAATATTGTATGTATATACAATATATTATATTATTGAAACTGATATAAAAA
Organism: Anolis carolinensis; assembly: GCF_035594765.1. NCBI lineage: Eukaryota > Metazoa > Chordata > Lepidosauria > Squamata > Anolidae > Anolis > Anolis carolinensis. Next base: position 113,974,895 of record NC_085843.1, read on the forward strand.
TATATTATAAAACTGAGGGCGGGGGCCAGGTAAATGACCTTGAAGGGCCGCATTCGGCCCCCGGGCCTTAGTTTGGGGACCCCTGCTCTGAGACATAGGAACTAGGGGCAGCTAACAAAGGATGCCCCCAGGCAGAAAGTAGCCAGTAGATGAAGCCATTCAATGCAAATTAGGGTGTTTAACTGCAACATTCACGCTGGCCTCCAACTGACAAGAGTTCTTCCCTCACCCTGGACTTCCCACAGATATATATAAACCTTCCTTGCTGAGTTTCTCCATACCTCACAACCTCTGAGGATGTCTGCCATAGATGTGGGCGAAACGTCAGGAGAGAATACTTCTAGAACATGGCCATACAGCCCGGAAAACATACAACAACCCTGTGATCCCGGCCATGAAGGCTTTCGACAACACATAGTGTGAAAGAATGGAAGGCAGCAGAAACCTGAATGTAAAAGATTGCCCAATTCCCAGTTCCTGAAAATTGTACCATAGCCCGTTGGCATTGGGGATGCTAGGACAACACCTTCATTTTGTTCAAACCATTTATCATTCTTCCTAAGCAGCAGAATATTGTTATTTAATCTCCACCAGGCTACTGAAGATTTCCAGCCTCAACTTCCAATTTCAATGCCCTTTCGGTGCTAATCTCGCTCCTCCATTGGCGTGGCCTTCTTCACTGATTCTGCTACATTTATACAAAGCCTTCTTCGGATGCATGTTTGCATTGCTCTGACATGGAAAGTGATGGGACAGGGGAAGAAGTGGGGTGATGGGAGTGCACACCCATTTTTTTGTTTTGCGAGCACCAAGCTTGAGTTTGGGTTTAATCCAGAGCTTTCATGTTGGTGACCATGCAGCATTTTGAGACAGTACTTTCTTCGAATATAATGTGCCATCGAATGTAGCACGCACTTTTATTTTGAAGGTGCATATCACAAAAAATGGATTTGCCATCAAATATAACGTATCCAATGATGCAGGCATAGTGCGTTAGGGAGGCAGGCAACAAGAATGAGGCCAATGGGGATGGCACATCCCTCTGTCAGGCAGAGGCTGGCAAACTCACCTGCCTCACACAATTCCCAACTAGCCCCGTTCATGAGGCCTTCAAAACCAAGGAGGAGGTTTTGAAAAAGACCTTGTGACCGAGGCCAGTCAAGAACAGTGCAGGGCTGAGCCTTGGAGACGCTAGTGGGGAAGAGACTCTGAGGGCTGCCCGGGAGGCAAGACGTGCACCAGCAACCAGGCCCAGAGGGCAATGCTTCCTGCTCCTTTGGCCAGAGAGGCCTAAGGGCCCTGCAGCCCCAGGACGACTAGGTTGCCAGCTGGACACTCCTCCTCTGGGTACCACAGAGTCCTGAACAACTTCTTTGCCCCTGCCTCCCTGTCTGGCCTCCTCACGCAAGAGGATATAGGTGTGATTCTCACACACTATCAAATCTAATGCACGCTTCATTGTTGGCAACACAATTTAGCAAAAAATAAGCTGAGCTGGGTTGCTGAGAATTTTTCCGGCTGTATGGCCATGTTCTAGATGCATTATTTCCCGACGTTTTGCCAACATCTATGGCAGGCATCCTTAGAAGTTGTGAGGTCTCTGTTGAATGCCCAGGTTGGGAGAAAAAACTCTTATCTGTTTGAGGCAAGTGTGAATGTTGCAATTTGATCACCTTGATTAGCATTGAATGGATTAATGGTACGGAAAATTGGACAGGCTACAATCTGGACTGTATGTTTTAATTGATGTTTTAATAATTAATGTTTAATTGTATGGATTTTAATTGTATTTATTTATTCTTTATATTTATATGTATTGACATTGAATTGCTGCCTGTTGTAAGGCTGCCCTGAGTCCCCCTCTGGGTAAGAAGGGCAGGACACAAATATGTGAAATAAATTGAATGGCCTTGCAGCTTCAAAGCCTGGCTGCATCCTGCCTGACGTAATCCTTTGTTGGGAGGTGTTAGCTGGCCCTGTTTGTCTGGATACAGTGAGCATTAGACTCCAGTAAATATGGGGTGATTTTTAAATAGTAGTTTTACTAGCCAACTTTTATATGGCAGTTTTATTAGTCAACTTATACACCAACCTTTTATAAGAGACAGGGCCACATATTTACATTATGATAATGACACGGGGAGCACAGCACATTCCATTCATATTTTTTAAAAATCCATGCTTTGTAAGATAAGATTTTCCCCAACATTAAGTCTATGTCACGATACAGACTCCTCTTAAAGAGCCGCACACAATAAGTAAAGTTAGCAAATGTTTATTAAATGATAAATTGAACTAAGAAACACTTAACTTCAGTGTTTCCACCAAAAGTAAACGTCTTTGCTTCAAGAAAAGGCACAAAACAGGAACAGAAACATAACCCAGATTATCTAGCTTGATAATCCAGTTCAAATGTAATCAAAACGTTCACTGAAATAAGCGCCACGGTATGCTGTGGCACAGAGTCAGGGAAGCGCCAAATGCTCTTCCTTGAGAGCAAACGATACCATTGTCAAAAGCCAAGCCAAGTTCAAAAGCCAAAAGGTGCCAAAACGCCAAGCCAGGAGAAAACACTGTCATCGTAAGGAAGCAGACTGGATTCAGGTGCCAGTGGAAGCCAAAAACACCAAACCAGAAACGCCAAGTTGGAATCGCCAAGCCAGGAGCAAAACGCTGTTGTCAGGAGCCAAACTGGATTCAGGAGCCAGGAACGCCAAGCCAGAAACGCCAAAGCAGGAACGAACGCTGTTGTCAGGAGCCAAACTGGATTCAGGAGCCAGGAACGCCAAGCCAGAAACGCCAAAGCAGGAACGAACGCTGTCGTCAGGAGCCAAACTGGATTCAGGAGCCAGGAACACCAAGCCAGAAACGCCAAGTCAGGAACGCCAAAGCTGGAATCAATCCGGATTCAGAACACGAAGCTGTACAGCCAGGACCCAAGGAGAACAGGCAGCGACAAAGCAATGTCCCAAAAACGACACCTTGCCTTCTGCAAGGGACCTCCACTTTCAATTCCACTTTTAACTTAACACCTCGGAGTCTGATGATGATGAGGCCTCCACCCTGTCATCATTATCCACAGCTGATCTTGATCTCATATGTGAACTTCGCCCACCAGCCCTCCAATCATTCCATCTTTGTTCAAGACTTAGATCTCCCCATGTCTCTGGTGTACGAGTAGCATTGCAGTCTCCCGATGCACCCTCAGAAACTGGTGCTGCACACACATTTACTTGAGTCCAACCTGCAGCTTCTTCCATCCCACTCTCAGACCCATCATCCCCAGAAAAACCTTCAAACGTTTCATCTTCCGTGGGAGCAGTAAGTATATCACGAATCTTCTTTCTTTCCCTTTCCTCATCTGACTCTTGCTCCCGAGTTGACCTCTTAGTTCCTCTACTCTCTGTTAACCCATCATCTTCCTCCATTGAGTCCTCCTCACTAGAGAAGCCTTCAAACGTCTCATCAGTAGGAGCCATAAGTATTTCCCGAATCCGCTTTACTTGCTGTTCCTCATCAAACACCTGCTCAACATTATCCCTTTTCCTCCTACTAGCAATTTTACCAGTAGTACCAGAACTGCCCCTTGGCGCAACTACAACAGTCTAGTCATGTCCAACTCTGTGAGTTGGTGCTCATTAGACTTGTGCATCTGTATAAAACTGCTACCCATTTCTGTTTGTTCCATTCGTATGGCCTCATTTCCGTGTCTGCCCGCTGCTTCCGACATTGGCACCCATCCGAATGAGTTTTCGTTTCACCATCTGAATATACAAATGCATTTGTCCTATTGGCGGCAATGGGCGAGCTGCCTAGGCTCCTCTTCTGCTCAGTTTTAGGGCTAAAGGGATGAAAATAACCACACATGGAGGGCATATCTACCATTTTTTAGCCCTCCAACTTTTACAAGGTTTGGGTTATTCCCCCAAATTTTAGGGATTTTTTTTCTTTCTATAAATAAAATCTCCTTAAAACATTCCCTCTTTCCCTGCTGGTCCTGCCTTCTTACCTAAGGGCTTAGGATACCAATGATTCTGAGACGTTTTACTCTTGATCTGCGGAGGAAACCTGAGGTTAAAGACAGGGCTTAAAGTACCACTGATTCTGAGAGGTCTCCCTCTCGATATGTAGAGATCTGAGATTAAAGAATAAGCAGGCTGCAAGGCAGGCACTGAGGCAGGCAAGAGACAACAAGTGCGGCCAGCAGATGCGCCCCACAATGAGCTCCCAGGGCCGCACAGGGAACGCCACATGGAATGAACAGCAGCGAAACAAACCGTTTTGTGTTGCTTTCACTTTCATTTCACTGCTTCATCCGTGTGGGGTCTGCTGTATAGTGCAATACGAATGAACGATACAGTACAAAAGCATGAATGAAACATATGAAACAAATACCAGGCCCTACTCTAGTGTTCATCTCCATTTCTAAGCCAAAGAGCTGGCGTTGTCTGTAGGTGTCTCCAAGGTCATGTGGCTGGCATGACCTATTGATCTATTCACATTTGCATGTTTTCGGACTGCTAGGATGGCAGAAACTCCCTAACAATGGGAGCTCACTATGTTCTCTGGATTTGAACCGCCACCATTCAGTCAGCAAGTTCAGCAGCTCAGCGGTTTAACCCACCGTGCCCCTGAGGGCTCCAAGGTGAGCATTAGACTTGAGCAAATATGGGGTGGTTTTTATATGGTAGTTTTACTGGCCAATCTGAGGTTAAACCAACCCTTTGTAAGAGATAGGCACACATATTTACATTGTGATAATGACATAGGGAGATACAGCACATATAATGAACACATTCCTTTTTTTAAACAAAATCAACCGTTTGTAAGACAATACACAATTGGCCATCTGTCGGGGGTGCTTTGAATGCAATTTCCTGCTTCTTGGCAGGGGGTTGGCCTGGATGGCCCATGAGGTCTCTTCCAACTCAGGGCCCTTCCAGACAGCCCTATATCCCAGAATTTCAAGGCAGAAAATCCCACATTATCTGAGAGTGGGCTCAGATAACCCAGTTCAAAGCAGATCTTGTGGGATTTCCTGCCTTGATATTCTGGGACGTAGGGCTGTGTGGAAGGGCCCTCTACGATTCTATGGATTCCAAGATTTGCAGCCAAGAAGGCAAGCTGGGGCTCCAATCTCCATTGTTATGGGCCACGCCCTGCTCGGCTGGGGAGCCACGCGTGTCCCTTCCTCCTTTGAGGGAGAGCGACAGACCGCCTGCCCCCCATCACATCCTCCCACCCAATCTCTCACTCCTCCTGCTTTACCCAGAAGTGCTTTGCTCCGCGTGTGTGTTTCCGCAGGGTTTTCCTGCCGGGGAAGCGAGGAAGGAAGGAAGGAAGGAAAGAAAGGAGCTGCTTGGGCTCCAAGGGGCGCATGCTCTCCCTGCCTCCTGGGCGCCTTCCTTGCTCGCTCGCTTCCACTCGCAGGGTTGGCTTTGTCTGTGCGGCTGGCCTTTGGGGACCGGAGGAAGAGGGGCAATCAAAGGGAGGGGGGTCGGCTAGGAAGGCGGCGCTTGGTGTATTGTTCGCGGGAAGGGCGGGAGCGACGTGCTCTTGCAAAGGAGGAGGAAGCCGAGCCCCTTCTCCTCCTCCTCCTGCTTCCTCCGCCGGCTGAATGCGGGCTGCAGCTGCCTTCGGAGAGTGAGGGGCGCCTCTGGGGCCGAGGAGAGGGACAAGGGCGCCCCCGCTCCTCCTCCTCCTCCTCGGGCGCGCCATGGCGTCAAGCGCGGATTGCAATTGAGAGAGAGAGCGAGAGAGGCGCTCAATTTTGGGGAAAGACCACACAAAAGGGGGGCCTTCCCTTCCGACCGACCAACCCAGGCTTGCCCCTCTTTTGCATAGGTCCTCCGTCCCTCCTCCTCGGCCTCCTCCCTCCCTTTCCTTTCCCTTCCCTCCGCCTCCATCCCTCCAATGGAGAAGAAGAAGAGTTGGATCCCGGAGTGAAGAAAGCCAGAGCACAGAAAGGAAGAACAAGGAAGAGGATCCACATCTATTTTTGGTCTCGGCGCTGCTTTTGTCTTGTGTCTTGTCCCCCCTACTCTGATCTTTGCATTAGGAAGGAATTAAAATAACAAATAAAGCCACCCAAAGCGGGGAAGATGGCGAACGATTCTCCTGCCAAAAGTCTGGGGGAGATAGACCTCTCTTCCTTGAGGGTGAGTGGATGGAAAACGGGGTTTGGCCGGGGCTGGGTGGTGGGGAAGGGGGAGAGGCCCTGTTTTTCTCCCTGGGCCCTTCCACACAGCCATAGCACCCAGAATATCAAGGCAGGAAATCCCACAAGAGCTGCTTGAACTGGATTATCTGAATCCACACTGCCATAGATCCCAGTTCAGAGCAGAAAATGTGTGATTTTATTCAGAAAATTGTTCAGCTGTGTGGAAGGGGCCTCTGTCTGTCTCCCTTTTCCCTCCCTCCCGCTAATTCACACAAAGCAGCGGGCGACGTCTCCTGTAGCGTGGCTTTTGTTGTTCCAGAGCTGGCTTAGGGGCGAGGATAGGCAGGGCTGCAGGCTGGTGGGGTGTATTTGTTTATGGGGAGAGTTGTGGTTGTTTTTTCGCTGGGAAGGGTCTGCAAGGAGGCGGCACAGGATGGAAGGGAAAAGGTTGCCTCGCCTCTGGACGGGGCCCTTGGCTGCCCACTTGGGCCGCCCTCCCTCCCTACTCCCATTTCCTTCCCAGATGAGTCCAGTCTTGGGCTGCTTTCCTTTGTTTGCATGCATTGGCATGTCTAAGGGGAGAAACAGGGCGCAACAGCTGCAGGGCCAAGCAGCCCTCTCCATGCAGGGCCTTTTGGGAATCAGGAGGCCCTTCCACACAGCCCTATATCCCAGAATATCGTCTTTGAACTGGGTTATCTGAGGGCCCTTCCACACAGCCCTATGTCTCAGAATATCAAGGCAGAAAATCTTACATATCTGAGTCCATACTGCCATATATTCCAGTTCAAAGCAGATAAAATGGGATTTTCTGCCTTGATATTCTGGGATATAGGGCTGTGTGGTAGGGCCCTGAGTCCACACTGCCATATATTCCAGTTCAAAGCAGATAATGTGGGATTTTATTCAGCTGTGTGGAAGAACCCAGAGAGCCACTCTTGATGCTTGATAAATATAATCTCCTCCTTGTCTTCTTTGCCTTCTTTTTCTCCTATCCCCTCCCTTCATTGTGTAGGATCCGGCTGGGATTTTTGAGCTGGTGGAAGTGGTTGGAAATGGCACCTATGGGCAAGTCTACAAGGTTTGTGTCTGCAATTTATCTATTCACTAACAAAATAAAATTCAAATATGTATACCGTGTCTACATTTCTCCCCACAAGCCCCTCCCTGCTTCATCCCATGATTGTGAATGTACATTGTAGTAGTTTTATTAAATTTGCTTATTTTATGATGCTTTAATTTATTATTATTGATATACTTCCAATTGTTCAATGTGTTGAAGGCTTTCATGGCCAGAATCATTGGGTTGTTGTGCATTTTCTGGGCTGTATGGCTGTATTCCAGAAGCATTCTCTCCTGACATTTTGCCCACATCTATGGCAGGCATCCTCAGAGGTTGTGAAAACTAAGCAAGGGAGATTTATAGATCTGTGGAAGGTCCAGGGTGGGAGAAAGAACTCTTGATTGTTGTTTATGTGATTTTAATATGTTGTAACCCGCTTTGGATCCAGTGTGGGAGAAAAGTGGGATACAAATAAAGATTTATTATTTATTATTATTGATGGTGGCAGGCCTTTTTGCTTGGCAAACAAAAATTAAAGGAGATAGACCTGTGTCTTTGTGACATAGCTGTCAGCGTTGAGTTAGCCCTTTTATTTTTGAGGAATTGGCTAGGCCTTGAAAATCAGTCTTTAAATTACTGGCTGAAAATCTTTCCTTTAATTTTTCTGTCTCCTAAAACAATACAGCTTTGTTATGTATCAGCCCTGTTAGTGCATTAGTGTTTCTGTCTTTCCTGAATGGCCCTGCCTTTATTGAACACAGCCTAATTTCACTGTTTTCCTTTGTTATGAACCCGTCAAGGTGTGTGAAGATGTGGAGTCTGGCACAGTATTACCTCTGGTGTCATTCACTGTTGTAGATGCAAAGGGGTGGGGTTGGAAATGGGCAAAAAGAGCAGGGAAGGTTATTGTTAGTCTGGAGAACAGAAAAATGAAAAAAAAAAAATCATGGACTAACCTGCTTGACAAGTAGGTAATTTGGGAGGTGTAGGGGGAGAAAGGGATGCAGAGCAGGGAAAGGAAGATGTTGAGAGAGATGTTGCTCTTTTATGTGGTTGAATGTGAATGAAGACACCTCCCCCCTCCACTGTCTGTTATGTAAAGGAAACAGATATTGGGATTTCATGGCCCTGTAATGTTTAGTCAGTCACATGACTAAGTTTTCCATCATGCCTTTTATATGAGTGGAACATAAAAGGCAAGCCTGGGGAAGTTTCATGTAGATAAAGGTCTAAAAACTGTATGACAAGGTAACAAAGTGCATTTCTTGTGGTGTATGTACTCATTCTTAGTAAGCCTACCTTATATGTTTCTTAGGGCATTTTCTTATATGTGGATTTCCCAAAATGGCCAGTTGTGGTTCCCAGCTTACATATTGTTGTTCATATGCACTATGGAGTCATTTCTGACTTATGGTGACTCTATCACAAGGTTTTCTGACGCGGAGAGTGTGTGACTATCCCAAGTTCACCCAATGGGTTTCCATGGCAAAGGGGGAAATTAATCCCTGGTATCTAAATAATAATCCAACACTACTACATTACACTGGCTCTTATGTATACAGATTTTTTTTATGTCAGAAGTGACTTGAGAACATACTGCAAGTCACTTCTGGTGTGAGAGAATTGGCCATTGCCCCCGGGATGTGCTAGCTGAGAGGCTTCTCTCATTTTCCCACAGGCTAGAACTGATAGACAGGAGCTCATCCCATTTCACGGATTCAAACCGGCAACCTTCATGTTAGCAATCCAACCTTCAGGTCAGCAGTTCAGCCGGCACAAGTGTTTAATCCATTACGTCACCATGGCTCATCATGTATACAGATAGAAAAACATGCGAGTACTTTTATTGTATTGTCTTGCTTATCCAACATAAATGGGCCTTTAGAACGCTGGATAAGCAACAATGTTGGGATAATAAAGAGAGATTAAGGAAAAGCCTATTAAACATCAAATTACGTTATGATTTTACAAATTAAGCACCAAAACGTCATGTTTTACAACAAATCGACAGGAAAAGCAGTTCGATACATGGTAACGTTATGTAGTAATAACTGTACTTACGAATTTAGCACCACAATGTATTGAAAACATTGACTACAAAAAGGCAGATTGTGTTGAATAATGTTGGATGAGCGAAGGTTGGCTAAGCGAGACTCTACTGTACATCATTTTTGTACTCCAGCATTTTTCAGCCTGCTGCCTATTGGACATGGTGGACAATAATGCTCGCCATCTCCTAGCTAGCTACCCAGCTTTTGTAGTCCAATAATATAGGAAGGAGACCGGTACGTATTCTGTTTTTATGTGAATCTACCTTAGGGCGAAATCTTCATTTTGACCATTAATCTTTCTTTTGTTGATCAACAATGTGCAAGTTGCATTAGGAGCAACATTGCCTTGTGTGAGCCTCAGTGACCTAAAGGGTCTTTAGTTTTGCTGTAAATAAAAGGATCTGGATACCACAATGACTCAGCATCTGTCTGAATTAGAGATCTGATTTATAGCTGACCTTTTGTTACCTGTCTGATCTCAGTTTCATATTTTTTTTCTTGGAATAGCTGTCTGTGAGGCTTGCATCACCTGGGGTGTGTCCCCTTCCTGTCTCCCCACTTCCAGGGAGGTCAGTTGCACCAATTTATAGCCCATGTTAAATCTAATCTATTCAGAATATAAATCAGTAAATCAAAATATAAATTATTTTCTGAATTGACAGTCTGATTACAAATTTACTAAAATATTGCAGGTTGTGAATACAGTAATTTTCTGTTTAATAAAAGCAACAGGCAAATCTCTTTTTTCACTTCATATGCACAGAATTAGATTTCTTCATGTAAACAGTATTTGTTGTTGCCATTCTGTCAGTATATACAGATAACATGCTATCAGTATATACAACTATGAAAAAGGGGACATACACATTTTGGGATGACTCTGATGTAGACAGTTTTGTTTTGGTAACAGGATCAAAGCATCACAAACTGTTTATCCTTTTTGCAGCAAAGATGCTCTGTGTGCCTGCCTTTTATGGCATGGCACAAGCTGCAAAGCTAGATAGGTAGGTTTGCAATCAGGGAGTTCACAGTTGATCCTGTCATGTACATTGATGGCACTATACTATATCAACAAATATTGACAACAGCAATAACAGAAAATATGTTTACAAGTCACTGTTGTTTTTTTTTTGGTTTTTTTTGGAGGGAGTAAAGGGAAGGGTAACCAGCACAAGAATGAAATAACAGATCACTTTGGATGTTCTATCAATCTCCTACTGAAACAACAAATGTACCATGTTCTTTGAAATAAGAATTGAGTTTAAGTATAAAGTCTATTTGGGTCACTTTGTGATTCAGGGGAAACAAATAGTTAAAAGCTTGGCTAAAGCTCAGGGATAAAAGTTGCTGTTTGGAAGAAGAGGAAATGTGTTGTCTAGAAAGCAGGGCATTGTTAACAATGTGAAGAGAGGAGTCCCTCCTTAGGCATTTAAGGCCAACTGATTTCCGACTAAATGGCATGTAGAGACTTGTCCACCAGTGTACATTCTCTTATCACAGAACAAGGGGCCGAATGTTCTGCTCTGTGTGTTTTCCTGTGTTTACATTGTGTAGTCTCACTGCTCTTCACGAGACAATAGAACAAAATAGAGGGGAAGTAGCTGTAAGGCAGTCTGGTTAGTTAAGCTAGAATGGTAGTACAAAGTTAAGTGAGTTATTTGGAGTTACAAGAAATGTATTTATTTCTAGCTGGTCTGGATAAATACTCTCAGGTGTTTTTGGCTTCAGCTTCTGTCCGCATTGCTAATAACAAATTATCCACTTTTGATTTAGATGTTCTAATGAAATCAGATATAGTAGTCCATATTGGGGGGGGGGGGTTAGGGGCACAGGGTCCCTGTTAAAGTGTAAGATCCATTAATGTATATATGTTCTGACCGTTTCTGCCTTAAAGTAAACAGCGAAACTAAACACTCCAAACCCAGGAAACTTGGCCACAAAAGACATGGTCATCCCCACTGTGTTTAGACATCAAAACCAAAAAAAAATAAAAAAAATAAATTTAAAACTGGAAGTCACTCAAACCCCCCCAAAAACGAAAACTGCACTGTGGGCATGCGCGGAGTAGCCTCCACCCTTAGAAGACATACGTGCATGAAAGGCAGCTGCGCGCAAGCATCCCAACCGCCTGGGCCGGCGGATTGCGTAACACGAGGGAGGAGGACAATAGGCCTAAACAATCACATCCAGCAAGTGAACGAGGCAGAGAAAAAAAGGGTGAAGGAAAGCTTTCCCATTTTCAGGCTTTTAAAAATGTATTTTCTTGGAATTTCATTTACGAAAACGACATAGCGCGAACGCAGGCAGCAGAAGGGAGGGAGAGCAAACAATTCCCACAATCCCTAACCGACTATTTGGGACTATGGCAGTGGTAGTCCAAATGGGGGTCCATTTCGTTAGAAAACTGCTTGATTGTACTTAAAAGAAACGGCCTCACTGCCCTTCCGTGGGCATCTGGTAAGCAAAAAGAGACGTTTATGAAGTAATGGCGTCTTCGCTTTTTCCCAACTCCCGTCCTCCCTCCCTCTTCCCCCCAGCGTTCGCACTAAGGCCTTTTCGTAAAGTCCCTGACTGCATTCTAAGAAAATAAGTTTTTAAAAGCTGGAAAAGGGGAAAGCAATGCAGACAAGAGAAGGGACGGAGGGCGAAACAGCTCGGAGGGAAAAGCCACACTGCCATTACTTCAGAAACACCTCAGTTTGCTTGCCAGATGCCAACGGAAGGGCTGCGAGGCCGTTTCTTTAAGCACAATCAAGCAGTTCTCTGTCAAAATGGGCCCCCATTTGGACATCAACTCCCACAATCCCAAACCGGCTATTTGGGACAGTGAAAACAAACCAACACTATGAACACAGGGAAAACAGGGCCAGCTAACACCATCCAACAAACGACAGCAAATGAAATAAAAAAGGACCCAGTATTAAAACCAATACCCCCCCCCCCCCCCCGGACATTAAATAAAAAACAACACTTTGAACACAGGGAAATTCCACAGAGGAAACAATCAGGAAAAAATAACAAAACAATAACATGTATGCCATCAGGACAACAAATAAAAGGGGAACCATCTGAAAACAAGGGAATTCAAGAAAGGAAACAATCAGGGCCAGCTAACACCTCCAATCAAAGGATTCCCCCGGGAGGAAGCAGCCAGGCTTTCAGGCTGCAAGGCCATTACATGCTACTCAAGGAAACTAATAACAGCATACATACCTGCCTCACTGAGACAATTCAGTGTATTCCAGCTTACCAAACTAGGATACCCTTATGAAGAAAACAGCCAGGCTTTGCGGCTGCAGGGCTATTCACTGCTATTCCACCTGGCGAACAAACAAATCCAAGAAGCCACAGCAATCCGTGGTCGGGCACATCTAGTATAAATACAAATTGGAAACACTTTTTTGTGACCTGCAGAGTGACTCTATAGTCAACTTCAGCTGTAAATCAGACATAGAAATTCACTGGAAACTTAGAATTGAGTAGCGAGAAGATATGTGTTCAGCTCTGTGTAGGGCAGCAGCAAAGTTGGTAGCAAATACAGCAGTATACTAATAATCAAATTCATTCATGTTTAACCCACAAATGTGGAAGGATGACTGTAGAATCTAATTTTTATCATTGCTAATCTTGGGAGGTCAGCTGGTAAATGCTTCTAATTACAATATTATATGCCTTATATTAAATAAGATTCCAGGTTACGTGAGTCAAACACTTTGCTATATATGTTAGTTTGCTTGTAGATCAATGCTGTAGATTTTTTTTTCAAAAAGAAGTAAAATTTGGTTACTGGGAAGATATATTTTTCCGTCCATTGTGTATAAAATGAAACAAGAGAGGTGGAGCATCCTTAATCCGAATTCCAAAATCTAGAGTATTTCAAGGTCTGAAACTGTTTGCATGCCCGGCTGAAATAGTGACACCTCTGCTTTACGATGGCTGGGGGTCCTTCCAGATAGGCCCTAAATACCAGGATCCGATCCGAAGTTTTCTGCTTTAAACTGAATTATAGTATATGAATCCGCGCTGCCAGATAATCTGGGATAAACAGAAAATATGGGATCAAATCCTGGGATATAGGGCCTATCTGGAACGGCCCTTAATGTACATAGACCTTTTCATGCACAAAAATATTTTTAAAATCTGGCGTATAAATTATCTACAGGTTACGTGTATAAGGTGCACATGAAACAAATGTGAATTTTGTGTTTAGACTTGGATCCCATCTCCCAAAATATCTCAGTATGTTTGTATATGCAAATGTAGATATTCCAAAATTAGACTTTTGGTCCCAAGCCTTTTGGGCAAGGGATACTCCGTGTTTATCCAGTATAAAATGAAACAAGTCCTGTGTGTATTTATGCTCACGTGTGAATACTATTATACAATAGATTGAACAAATTATCTCCAACAATAACATCATTTTTTTGGAAGAACATTTTGGAAGAACCCAAAAGATTATCCAGACCCAATTCCCTTTCATGATCTATCTCTCTTTTCCAATTTTGCTACCTTTATCTGTCATTGCTTTTCTTTTTTCCAGGACTTTTCACAATCCCAGGCCCCCTTTAAAGGCTGCAGATTTTGCTGCTGCTTCTGTCCATTCCCAGGTTCTTACTGTGCAGAGAGACAAATCAGATGAGCCATATAATGTGTGAAGCTGTCTGAAAGCTTGTCCAGAGTTCCTGAGCCTCCCTTGCTTTATAGTAGCTTTGCAGAATGTTTGACATGGAGCCATTGCTATACCCTACTGCCAGTAGACTGTTCCCTCTTTAATGCTATCACAATGCAATTTTTTGTGGGTTAATAAAAAAGGAAAACAAAATCCTCTGTTGCTGCAGTTGTATGCCTCTCGCAGTTTAATACTGGGAGGCTTGATGCAATAGTAGTGGAACTTGCTTTGCAGTTTGCTATGATGAATGACAATTTGAATCTCTGCTCTCAAGAGACAGCATTATTGCTGTTGTAATCTGGGCAACTTTTGTTTTGGGTTATAAACATATATTCTGGGCTAAAGTGTTGGTTGGTTTTTTTGTCTAATGTTAGGAGACTTGTTTGACAGTGGCATCAGTGAATTGAAAAAAGTATGTTATTGTACTAAAGCAGAGATTGGAATTGAGCCCCACAAAGAAAAATGTTGCCCCCAAACTTGCTGCAATGAATGCTTCTCACATGCATTCCAAAACCCCAAACACATACTAATGATTAGGAAATAATTGGCATGTTCAGTGTGAGCTGGAACAGGAAATGCACCATTAGGATAGGGATGACTCTCCTAGTTCTCATAACTGCAGCTTTCTCAAAGCCTTGTGAGAGTTAATTCACAGTGAAGGCTTTTGTTTGATTCATATTTCAGCCTTTCAAAGCTACATGTAAATTATGCATATTGTCTAAGTTCTGGCCTGTAAAAGAAAATGATGTAATGGGGGATGGCTTACATGCTGATGTGAAAATAATCTGAAGCCTGAGACAGTATTTCTTCAGTAAGAGCAATCTATTGTTACCTTGGTGAAAAGGCATAAGGAAGATTTGGACAACCAGCATCTTTTATACCTTCCTAGCAAACAGAGATGATTACTTATTTATTCCTTTATTTAGTGAAATAAGAGAGCAATTTATTCTTATCAGCACAAAGGCAAATTGTGCCAGCATTGGTGAGGTCACTTGTTCTTGGGAACTAGGCCAGACCAGTTTCTCCAAATATGAAGTGCTTTTATTATTTCTTTAGAAATTTTGTGTGTAGGGCTTTGATTGTTTGTGGAAAAGTAATCCTGTGCAATTTGCCCATAACGTTGTTTTGAGATGATACTATATCAGTTACATTACTGAGAGCAGTTTATGTTTGGAATCTTTCTGTTAATACATCTTGAGTTCATGTGAATGAAATACAGAAAAGCTTGGGATCACTTCTTTCTTTTAAAAAAGTTATCGAGAAACTCTCACTGTTGTACTTGTTTACCTCTGCGGTCTTAACTACCCCAGTCCCGCTCCATTGTGCTTTGTTTAGAAGGTTGACTGTGGTCTCTTTAACTTCATTTGTTACTTGTCTTCAAATTGACTGACATACAGTGATCCTGTCATATGGTTCTTTTGGCACAATTTCTTCAGAGGGGGTTTGCTATTGCCTTCTTTTATGTCCGAGGGAATGTGATGTGCCCATGTTCACCAAGTGAGCTTCCAAGACTGAGCTGAGATTTGAACTCTGGATTCCTAGATCAACACTAAATACCCTCTGCTATAGTGGTGCACTTTCAGTCCATAGGAAATGGAAGGAAGAATTCACCGTTGAGTTTTCAAAGCTAAGTCACAAAAGATGTATTGGGTTAAATTTCATGCTATGTAAAGCATAGCAAGACAGCACTGGGAAGCATAAACACAGAGGATACTACACAGAATTTTCAGAAGCTTGTTAAAGATAACATTTATTCCCCATGAAAAGCCAAATATAACTATGATGGCATAACATTATAATTCCATTATCAGGGCCTAACCAGTCTTTATCTTGAAGTTGCTTTTTAAACATTGAGGGATGGAATAACATTGAGGGACGGAGTGTGTGTGTAAAATAAACTATGGTTCCGATTGTAAAGTAGCCTGTGGTTGTGGATATTTGGTCAGAGGTATGGTATTTGGAAAACATCTTAAATCAAACAGCAACATGAAAGTACCACAACAATGATAGCAGCACAGCAAGTTAGACTGAAATTAAATTCAGTCTGAGAGCCTAAGAGAATAAAATATTGTTTAAGCGTATGTTGGAAACTTGCTATGCAGGTGTCAAGTAGATATTCTTGAGGTTCTTGTTGCAGAGCTGTGGCAAAATCTCAAATAAACCCCTAATCACCTGTCATCCTTTTCCTCACCTGTAGATGCAAGTAAGGTGGAACCTGAGAATGCCTTCCATTTTTCAAGCATTGGGTTGTGGATGTCCCTATTTATAGGATCAATTCCTGTTGTTATCATAAAATACGCCAAACCCAGTGTACCTTTATAAAGTGTTATAGTGCTGAGTAAAGCTAGAGGCTGTGGATTTATTAAGGATTTGTCTTTTTATTACACTATACAGCATGATTTTTGTTCCTGGGTTATAAATATAATTTCCTTATTTGTTCTAGTATAAAGACATGGAAAAAGTTTATTAAACTGCAAAAAAATTGTTTTTGCGGGACATCCTACATCAATTTTTCAGTAAATATCTAATTGAGTTTCAACTAATTCAACAGCCAAAAAAAGGAAGTTTCTGGAGTATAACAACTACTTTCAAAGAAAGTACCACAAAATTTAAACAAAAATAACACTTTCAAACCAGGAGCAGGTTTTTTTTTTCAAATTTTGTTACATAGTGTTATCTGCCAAGAAAACAGCAGATTTGCGGACACAAATTTTGGACACAAATTTTACTACTTGGATTGTAAATTGGTTGGATTTGAAAACTTCGACATGGCAGATAAGTACGATCTCAAGTAGTGCATATATGGTTTGATTGCAGATGAAACATAGCTCACGTTGGAGATGCATATGTTGCCAAGAATTGTGATGAATTAGAAAGAAGAAAATGTGCTTGTAACAATTTGTATACAGTAGGTCAGTTTATTGTTCGATTTTTATGAAGTGAGAAATATACAGTTATATACAAGAAAGACAAATGATAAAAGTAAAATACATTATGGTGTATTATTATTATTTCATTTCTATCCCGCTTTTCTCTGGTGGGTGGGATTCAAAGCGGCGTACAACATATAAAATTCACATAAATACATCTGACCACAATACATAATCAGTTAAAACATCAGTTTTTTTAAATCAGTTAAAAGTGTATGATCTCTTAAGAGAACGATAACAAATAAAATATCTGAAGGAGTGAACATGATGCCATTTAGAATTAAACAAAAAGCTTTCATTTTGTTTAAATCTTTGTTTTATTATTGATCAACAATGAAGTCAATAGCCATTTTTAAACATAGTAAAATACTTTCATTCACAGTGCGTTTAATAGTAATTGTTTCACAAATACAGTGGTGAGTTTTGAATTACATTTAACCTCAGAGACTCAGACTTTGCAGGTAAAGCCCATGGTATCTGAGCAACCAGTGTACAATTAGGACACTCTGCAATTTCATGAGTATTGCAAACAAAATAGGAACATAAAAGCATATTGTTGCTGTAGATTTCAGTCATTGCCACAGAGATGTCCCATTTTGTGGTGTCTGCAGCAGTTTGGTGCTTTTCAGTTTTGAGGTACCCTCTTCCAAATTTCCAGGCAAACAGACTACTACCCTGTTTCCCCTAAAATAAGACATCCCCAAAAAATAAGACCTAGTAGAGGTTTTGCTGAATTGCTAAATATAAGGCCTCCCCCGAAAGTAAGACCTAGCAAAGTTTTTATTTGGAAGCATGCCCGGCGCCCACTAAACAAAACACCATAGCATGCAGGATTGGTAAATGTACATACCAGTTGTATATGGAAATAATGGTCATTACAAGAAATTCTTGACAGAAGTCACAGTTTGTCTGGTTTGGTTATGTTGGTTTGTGATGACAGCTACTGTACAGTATAGAATAAATGTTCATTTATTTTATTCAACAATAAATGTGAAGTCTTCTTCATGGAAAAATAAGACATCACCTGAAAATAAGACCTAGAGCATCTTTGGGAGCAAAAATTAATATAAGACACTGTCTTATTTTCAGGGAAACACGGTATTGTAGATGCATTCCTGGGTTTGGCGAACTCCATACTTGGTTCTACTTGCCTTCCTTGTGAACCTTTCGGTTTTTGTAAACATTTAGCCAGACAGTGTCAAATGTATTTGAAAAATTACACAATTGATACTGTTTTATTGCATGTTTGGTTAAATGTATGTGGACGCCATCTGGGTGCCAACATTCACACCACTCTTAGTTCTGTTATGAAAATAATATCAGATTTTGATTCTGATGTGTTGAAGAAAGAAGAACCAACATGTTTCCTTTTTTGGGGGGGACACATAATATGTTTAATCTTTTTGAAAATTTTGCTGTTGATATTTCCGTGTGTGTGTACACCAATCAGACAGTGACAGGGTATTTGTCTGTTTTTTTTGGTGTGAATTTCCTGGTTAGTGGTCAACTGGTGAAAGAGCTGCCCTGTTTCTTTTTATGTTGAAAACAGGAAATGGTAGATTTGATATTGATTATGGTTAGCAAACTAATATTAAATCACAACTATGTTTCTATGATAGGAAATTGATGATTAAAGTGTCTTTCCTCATTCTGATACCCATGGGCTCTTTCATACCACACTGTTGTAACACTACATTTCAATATTAACTGCCAAGATGATATCCTCTGGGATATGCAGTTCAGTGATAACTCATTGCCTCATCCAACAAAAGTGGAATAATCCAGTTATAACTGCATAGTGTCCAGGAGCACCCAGATTTGCAGGGGACAAGGGTATTAACCAAATCATCTAGAGGTGACTGGTAGGACTGGTAGTGATGAAATCAGAACTTACATGGCAGGATAGTTTTCAGGGTAACCTCGTTCTATGCCTCATAGTCTATGAAGCAGGGAAATTCTCAAATGAAATACTGAAAAGCCAATTGTATTGAGGTAGTACTTAAGAATGATCTCTTTATTTCATAGTTACTGTGTTGGCTTTTTTGGGGGAGGTAGCAGCAAAACACATATTTTGCATACACAAGGTCCCAGGTTCCATACTTAGCATGTCCAAGTTGGATTAGGAAAGCCTTGAGAGCCACTGAGCTAGGTAGACCAATGATCTGATTTCATATAAGGCCTCTGTTCCCCTGTGGACAATCTGTGTATAGCCTGCGGTAATAGTGGCAAAAGATCATGGGACCTCTGACTGGCACAGAAGAATTATGGGATGTATTGCCTCTGGAAGCATTTTGAGCTCTTGTCTCACATGAACTTTAGGAAATTAATCCATCATATCCAGCCAGCATTTGAAGGGCAAAAGGTTAGGGAAGGCTGTTTTCCAACTGTTGTTGCTGAAGGCTTAAAAAAACACATTAGCTGGGAAGTTCGAGAATAACTTTTCATTCTTAATTGAGAATAGAATAGACAAAAGAAACTCATGACTCCACCCAGTTACAATAAAATCCACGGGCACCTAGTGATTAAACTGTAATAACACTAGTATCCATGCAAAACAATTTATTGCATAAAATAAGTTAACAAATTATAGTGATTTCAGTCGACTGATAGGAGGGTCAAAGCACTGATTCACTATAGTTAACTACATTGCAAAACTTTAGCTGTTTTAATCTTTCTGAATCTCTCCTGAAGCATTGAAATGTCAGACTGTCTTCTGGCTTTGAATTCCAACCAAGAGGCAAACACTTTATATGTTAGCTATTGATCATATTTGGCACAAGGAAGACAGACCCACCACACATTCAGTGTGGGATTTGTCAAGACCAGAGCTTGAAAAAGTTATTGTTTTGGACTGCCAAGACTTCTGAGTCAGGGATACCCCTCTCCTGCTACAAAAATATTTTTTCCAAGGTCTGTTTTAAGATGCCAAGACCATGGGTGCATATATACACTATAGTTTGCAGTTCAACACCACATTAACTGCCCTGGCTCAATGCTATTGAAGCTTGAGAATTGGAGTTTACAAGATTTTTAGCCTTCTTTGCCAGAGACTGCCGGTGCCTCACCAAACTACCTTCTGAGATTCCCTAGTATTGATTTATGGCAGTAACACTAGTGTCAAACAGCATTAATTCTACAGTGTATCTACACCCCAAATTGTTTACTGGTTGCAACCAAGGCAGTGAATATACCTGGAGATAAATTCTGGTTTTGAGTCAAAGGTCAGGGTCTAATGCTGAAGAATTAGGATGTCTCTTTGGTAGCCTTCCCATATGAACAAAAGACAGCTCCAGAGGATTTCCCAGCCCTATGAATCACGTTTTTCGGGTGCATAAGAAGAGGCATGTGAAACAGCAAGATATAGTGGAAGTGCAATACTGAGTCCTTTCCATAGCTTTTGAGTTGATTGCATCAGAATTTAGGGCCTTACAGATTACCATTGTTTGGGTAAAAATAAGTTGCAACATGCAGGAAATGTTTCCCAGTTTGGCTGTACATATTATTGAAGAAAATTTACTTCAGCATTTATTTTGCTTCTCTAAACCTTCTCTTCTGTTTTTACAAAATAGGGTAAAATATGTGTATCCAGTTACTTCATTTATACACAGGCCTGACAGTAATTTAGTAGTATTTTATGTCTGAAATTTAAATGTGGGGATACAAATAAATAATGAAAATACTGGCCTTTCGCTGCAAAGGGCACATCGTTGTAATTTCCACAAACCCTTTGAGAGGGCTGATGATGCAATCAAAGCACCTCTGTAATGTACCCTCAAGAATACAACGCTTAATTGCAGTTCTTTGCGTTACTCTAAAGACAATTGCATTGCTATATTATTTAGGAAATTTGTTGCAATGACTTAAATTGCTGGAATTGAGCAAGGACTGCCTTGAAATGTCTGCTTATTCATTTGCAGTGGGTGTTTTGTCTACATTTTTAGGTCTTTTTATAGGATGGATGGGTGCATTTTGACAATGGGGGTGTCTGCTATTTATATCTGTACTTTATTAGGAGAATAGAAAAAAATCCATTATGAAATGAAAAGGTTTTAAAAAATGACATTTACAGTATGGTTGAGAGAAAAAAAAGTCCCAGAATTCAGTGGGTGATAAAAAAAATTGCTTGCATTATCTTAGAGGCACAACCTGGTTACCTGTGTAGCACTTAATATGTATTAATTGATAAACCTGTCATTGTCTGGCAAATTTGATTTTTCGGTGTGTCTTCATACATGTATAAAATTCATACATGTCTACAGTGAATATTTTATTTGAAGATGCATTAAAATTTCATTGCACAAACATAATTATCATTCGTGATAAAGCAGAATATTTTTCTTCCTCATGTGGCCAAGTTCCAAATAAAAATGTATTTTATTTAAGCTTAATACCACCCCCTTTAAAATATAAATATGACCATTATTTTGTGTACTTGCAAAATTAATGGTCATAGGTGATGTGTTTGTTATTAACTCCACAAGGGCTTTTTGTGTATTTTTTTCTTTTTGCAACATTGACCTTTGAGATTTCTACATTTTTAAAAAATTGATTAGATGCCACTTGGTAGTAGTGACTCGGGAGGTCTATATATCTTAAAACAACTTTTATTAAAATCTACAGTGGTAATGCATTGCTGAATTCCTACAAAAATCTAAACTGTCAACTCTACTAAATCCTTGTTAAAGGTGCTTTTTTGTGTTTGGTTTTTTTTAAAGGATACCATTTGAAAAAGATTGTTCTTAGGAGTCAAGTGAGTCTTCAAGGATTAAAAAGTTCCATATTTTTAGGAGTGCCATTGAATGTGTTTTATGAAGTTGCTTTTGTTGTTTATTGCACAGATAGATGAAAATATGATGTGTTCTTGGTTTGCTATGATTTCAGAGGGGAAGGCAATAGTAACCTGTTAGTATGGAGTAAACATTTTGAACTTCACCAGCAAATATAATGGTCAACAAGGCCTGTTGGTCGCTTCTTGTGCCACGTAGTATAGGTTTCATGTGTTAGTACTAGAAAGAAGACTTGTCAGTTATAAATCCCTCAGCTTCATTAACCTGAGCCCTAGCTTTTTATAGCTGATTTCTTCAGAAGGAAAGTAGTACTTTTACATCCATATCACATATTGTATCAGCTGTTGTAGGTCACTTGTGGAATGCATGGGATAGGGAGTAGGGCTGGCAGGGAAACCAAGCTGAGGATATTCTTTGACAGCCAAGTCATTCTGTGGCTGACCCCTTGTGTCTTGCAATGCAGGTGGGCCTTTCCCCAAGCCTTTTGATTTAGTGTTAAGCTATTAGTCCTGCTTATTGTTCATACTTCACTTAAACTTCTATTCTGACTTTTCTTCAAGGAGATAAGCACTTTTTTTGTGCGTTTCACAACTGAATGGGGATTTGAAACTAGATCTCCCTCCAGCCCTGTGATGCAAGTCGAATACTTGGACTACATTGCCTTTTTTATAATGGAAAATGGTAGTGTTTATGTCCTTTGTTCACTTAAAATGGTGCCTTAATAAACCTGTGTTTGCTCTTCAGCTGTACAAACAGTACCATATTCCATCTGACTTCACTGTTGTTATTTGCATGTGGCCCCATAGTCTTTTGTTGCTAGCCACATTGTCTAATACCGTGATGGATATAAACTATGCTATTTTAATTTTAAACACATTGGGGATACTTGAACCACAGTGTCTTAAATGTTAATTAAAAAAAAGAATGGATAATACTTTTGAGTTACTAGCAAAGTGTATCTGATGCAGTTTTAATGAATGTATGGAAATGGCATATTTTAATGTACTGGTATCTTGTCCTTCAAGATTCAGCAGTACAAAAAACAATTATAAATGTGCTTCAGAATGTAATAGCCCTTTAACACGACACATTATTACAGCACAATTCAACTTAAGGACCCATGGTTCCATACTGCAATTTTGTGGCACATGTAGCTTAGGGAGGGTTACTTAGACCTTTTAGCCAGAGGGCTTTTTTTCATGTTATTGTAGTTGTGTGCCTTTGAAGTCATTTCCAACTCCTGGTGACCCTAATTAAGGAGAATTTTTCAGGAAAATCTCTTGGCCAGATTTGTTCAGAGGGGAGTTGTTTTTGTCTTTTTCTGAGGGTGAAAGAGCATGGGATTTGTCCAAAGTCACTCATAGGCCCAGCAGGCATCTGAGTTCTGGTTTCCAGAATCATAGTCCGACACTGAAGTAACTATATCATGCTGGCTCTCTAGGTAATGTTAGGCTCTCCCTAAACTATAATGGTTTTGTACGATGCAGCCAGTTAGTGGAGTCGTAGTCTCATAACTGTGTCCAAGGTCTTTGCTTTGTTCATGTGGTCTTCTTTACATGCATGCATGCATTAAGATATGTGTGAAGGCTTATAAGGTAGAGGTTATTAATTTAGAACCTGGGAGATCAGAAATAATTCAGCCAAAAATCAATTAAAATTCATTTACAAGCTCCTTGACCATAGACATTTTGAAGAACAGTTTTATTTTTTTTTAGGCATTGTTATTTCTGAGTAATATAATTTATTGTCACTTCAATACAGTGTATTGCCAATTTTAGTAAAGCCAAATGATTTTTAAAGCAGCAGGTTAATTATTGATGATAATTTTATTTTATTTGTACTAATATTTAAATTCAGTTGGCTGTTTACTTCTTTTTCAGTCTAATATCAGCAGTTTAGTACTTGTATGATCAGTGCTTTCAAACTCTGAGCAAGCTAGTGCATTTTCCTAATTTCTTTAATGAAAACACATTCTAGCCCATGTGTTTCTGCTAGTTTTGTGTGGAAGAAGGGCTTTTTGAATAGTTCAGTACAACACAATACTCAATCTCTAAATCTATTGCAGACTTCTTAGGAATGCTTTGTACATCAGATTAATGAAAACCTCATTAAAAACAACTAATAAAAAAAGGGATGTTGCACTCAAAAGGCATGTAAAGCAAGCTTGCTGGAGACTATGGATAATGTATGTACTCTAGTTAAACCTTCATGTGTTTAGAGAGCTAAGCTGTCTTGTGAGAGCACAGTATTTACAGGGAAAACATAAATAAATTTGTTCACTAGGCTGAACACACTGGGCTGAACACACTACATATGCAAGGAGGTAGAATGTTATTTTGAGCTTAATGAAACTTACATGGCAAGGAATGAAATCTTTTAATATTGGGCTAATTTTAGTTCTACATCTGCTTCAAAGAACTTTTTGAATGTTCTATGTGGCATTGTTATTAAAATATTTCTAAGGCCTTATCAGTAAATTGGTATGAATTGATATACAATAGATTTTGTGTTGCCGTTGGCATACTTCTTCACAGCGGCTTTGATTTTCACAGCTATTTTGATGCAGTTCTGAATATAAAACCTTACTTTTTCCACACCTTCTCAGCTTTTTGTTTTATGAAATGTGGATCCTGGTGCTGTATTAAAACTAAACTAGCTTGTGAATCAGACTCAAATTAGTTGCTACCTTCTGGAAGAGTAGGTCTTCTGATGTCTTGAAAAATATTTTATTTTCTCAAGGGAGTGCATCAAGATTGTTCTAATAAACCTCTGCAACGTTCCACCTAGTTTCAAGGAAGGTGAAACATAGGTGAAACATTTTATTGCCTTGCAAAATGTTTGTCAAACCTGAATGTTGCAGCTAATATCGATGTTTTACTTACTCATAATAAAATATTTTCTTTTAAACTCACAGAGGCCTGTTGTATGACAGCTCTGTGGGCTTTGCACTTGTTGATTTTGTGCAATTCTGACTGATCTTTGAATTTCAGGAGGTAGTAGGCATCACAGGAAATTAGGCAACCCTGATTATGCTTATTAAAATTCAGTTATAAAACTGTTTGGTTAAAGAAGTGCTCTCCAGAAGTGAAAGAAAACTTTCCAAGGATTGTTTCCCAGTCCTATGGCAAGCAAGCAGCATTGTGCTAACTTTGTACATGTAAATCATGTGACTCAGTACAACTGTTTGGTGTGTGCATTGGTACACTAGACCTTCAGTATTGGTGCATTTTGTATCCACCCACTGCTTAAAAATAGTTTTTAAAATTCCAAAAGAACTTTGGTTTTGTCTTTTTATATAAGGACCATCCATGAGAGGTTTTATAATCAAAGTTTAGCTGATGTCAAGAACCCACTGTAGTTCCTTATAGAAAATAAGATATTTTGTTGGTGCTCTGCAAAATTTGCTTGCCTCTGTGATAGGAGGTTTATATCATACATAGCCATAGCTCCCTGGGAAAAGGGAACATGCATTTTCCAGTCCTCTTTAACTCCTATGCTGTAAATAACCAACAACTATAACAAGCATTCTGCTGCCAGCTGACTGTAGAATCGAACTGGTGGACCTGCAAATCCCCAGAGAAGAGTTTAAATCATTCAGTGCAATTTTATGGTCAGCTTCTGGCAGAAGTTGACCATAGGGTCATGCTGGAGGACATAGAGATTTCTAGAGAGAACATATTAATCAAATGTGAGTAATCAAATCCTCAAAAGTGAAACCCACAAATGTGTACTTTTATTCTGCTAGACATTTTCAGGTACATATTGCTATATGGGACAATAAAGTGTTACTCTAACCAGTTATAGTATAACTCAGCTGCTGATGTGCTTCCCGGGATTTACAGGTGCAGGGCTTATAAGGAAGCGCTCAGCTCGTACATCGATCTGGGGCCTGAAGAGCAGAAGGGGGAGAGGGACCATTTATTTTTGAAAACCTTTTCTCTAAAATGACAATAACAGCAAAACAACAAAAAGGCATAGTCCCATTCCATTATATTACAAAAGCTAGCAAATGTGTTTGTCAGGTATTTTCTTAGCTTTATCCTAGGACCCTACCTATTTTTCATATGAAACAAATTGATCCTTCACTTAGACCTCAGAATTGTGGTTGTTGATCATAGCTCACATTGATATTGTAACCAGAAAGCCTCCCCTCTTACAGGCTTTCTGTGATGACCCATGGGCCTTGTAGTCCTGCTCATGACATTGTGATGCCTGATGAAGAAGAAAACTTGGGTTTTTTACCTTCCCAGTCAGAACTGGATTCTTCCCAGACAGATTCTTCCCAGCCAGATCTGGGAACCTTGCACCTGCAAGAGGGTTATGTTCCAGAAGTATGTCAAACAAACACTGAGGCTACTTCTCCTGTGTTTTCTCGCCATGAGTTTTGTAAACAACAGAGAGGTTTGGAAGCGGCCTCGCGCAGGAGTGCTAGAATAATTGCTAAGAATTTGCCAATTAAGCCTGCTTTCCATGAGAATCTTTAAGGAGTCAAACATCTGGTCTCAGAGATTAGCTTTCGTTTCTGGTTCCCAGAGAACTGCTCTCGGCGGGAAAGTTAGACTCTATATAGGTGTTTTACCCGCGGAGTAACTTTGCGGAGTCAATTCGTCAGCCTCCGGAGCGAGTTGTGTCTGGACAGCGCGCTCCGCTTCAAGCCTCGTTCCTGCTCAAGCCTTGTCCTTGTTTCCAGCCTTCGCTCCTGTTTCCCAGCCTTTGTTTACCTACGGACCTTGCCTTGTTTCCCAGGACTAAACCTTGCCTTGTTTCACGGATTTTACCAAGTTATTCCACGGACCTTGTTCTTGTTCCTCGTTACCTTGTTCCACGATTCAAGCCTTGTTTCAAGTATCAAGTTATTTCCTAGCCTTGCTCAAGTTCATGGACTAAAGGACCTTGTCATCTCCCCTCACTTTGCCTGGCAAAGTGAGTGTTTCGGTTATTGGATTACAACTTTGGACCTTAATATTCCATATTGGACATTGTTTCTTTGGACTAATTTTGACCTTTCCTGAAAGGTCTGCTTCTGGACTAACTTTTACATTTGCTTTTATTAACTTTATATATTTCCTTAATAAAGATATTAGATAGAATCTGGCCTCTGCGTATGGTTATTGGTGCTCTGTAGCCTGGGTCGTGACACTTTCATTAGCATCTTAATTTTAAAATGGGCCCCACCCCTGGTGCTCGAAAGCGGCCTTGTTCCACCTTGCAAGATTTTTCATGGAGGCTGTATAACAAGAATATACCACCGACATTTTCAAACCACAGTTTTCAATACACACTTGAAAAATTTATTTTAATTAATTCATGATTGCTACTTGGTTGTATTTTTGGAGCTATTATACATGTGCTAATGGCATAGTTGGAGGCTCATGTATTTTTCATCTTGAGGTGTTATTCTTGATGGCCCTATGGTGGATGGCATAATCATTAGTTACCTGTCATTATAGTTATATATTTCCATCAGTACCAGAGACAACATGCCTCTGATGACCCATTACTGGCATTGACAATGTGTAGGAGTGTGTTGGGCCCATACTTTGCTTGGCAGCCTCCCATGAAAAGCTGGGTGGCCTTTGAGTGAACACAATCTTGGATTGATAGGTTTTGATTTGATACAGCAGGCATGCTGGCCTCTATTTCTATTTTTTTTACTGGAATTTTTTTTAATAATTACAAATGGCATAATACAGAGTAACCTGCACCAGGTATTTTATTTATGTGGCTTCCTTTTGAAAAAAATACATATTTTAAAATTCAGTAATGAATTGGAGTATGTTGGGTTTTGGTAGATTGAGTTTTTCTGTTAATGAAGGATTTAAGGAGAATGCACTATGCCTGTCATGTAGGGTTTAAGTAGACATTTTGCATAGAATCAGTTGAGGGAAAGAGAATAAACCTTTTCTCCATTTTGTGGACAGTCCATACAATATGAGTAATTATATGAACGTATTACAAGCACTAGATCTTGTCTGATCTTAGAAGTTAAGCAACGCCACCCCCCTGGCTAGTACTTGGATGGAAGACAGCGAACAAATACCAGATGCTGCAGGTTGTATTTCAGAGGAGGAAACCAGAAAAACCACCTCTGAGGTTTCCTTGCCTGAGAAAACCTATAAAGTTCATGGGTTTGCTATAAATAAGCAGGCGACTTGAAGATACATACACAAACATTATGCACTTATAGTCGGTGTAATCTCTGTGTCTCTTTTTAAAAACTGCCAAAATAGATCTTGACATTGATAACTTTTGTAGAGCATATGAAACAACTAAGGATTTTGAACTGTGGATGATGCTTGAAATTGACTTGGAGATTGAATCTGAATTGAAGTGAAGTACCTAGTTACTTAAACAAAATGTTTTAATAGGATTTTGGATTCCATCAACATGAGTCCCTTGTGACTATCTGAATCAAACTGCCCATTAGCAAACAGATAGTTCTATTAAAACACTATGAATGGAATTGCTGCTGCTTCATTCTCTGAGGCTGTGAGAATAGCGTCTTTAATGGATTATGTACACTGTACACATGGGTAATTTATTCATATGAATATCGTTTTGGGTAGAGGACACAGAATTAAGAATTTGTCTGATGAAAGCATAAGATATAAATAGTGTTACTTTTTATCGCAGTAGTTGTACTTGCATTACTACTTACAGAGTTGCATTAAAACTCTGTGTCTGATGTGCTTCTATCTTTATTTTTCTCATAGTGTGATAGTTCAGGTGCATCATTATTCTTAACTGTCATGAAGTCAACTTCGACATTTAGTGACCTCCAGGTGCTTTACATAAAAAAGGAGCTAGTGTTCTTTTCAGTTTTGCTTACATTTAAAATTTGGTTTTGTCTGCTACTCTGTCTGGCAGCTTTTGCGGGAGTTGGGGATAGAACATGGGGAGCTGAAGACAAAAACAAGACCTTAGGCACACAGTAGCTTTGTTATTAGAATGTGTCTTAGATCTAGTGTGAATAGTTGTAAATTGCTTTAAAGAAAAGTTACAAAGCTTGGTCCAGACAAGGACAGAAGCAGCTGCTGGCCAGCCACTTTGAGGCCAAGGGTGACCTTCTCACCTGTAACCTCATTAAAATCATCCAGGAAAACACAGCTGGAAGCCCACTGTCCTCTGGGTCAGCGGGTCCTGAAAATCTCACCAGGAGGCATTCTCCCTTTCACAAAAACATTGGCAGACTCTTCATGGAGCAGAATTGAAGTAATTGAAACAACCGTGAAAGTGATAACCTTAGAACTGCCTTTCATAGATTGTTCTGAATGATTTTAATTCCATTAACTTAAAAGCAGTTTTTGGTATATCACTGAATCAGAAGTGTTGAAGAGTTGTAACCTCCTGCAATATTCTTCCTGAAAGCTGCCCTATTACTCCTTTTGGTCATCAGTAGTAATTGGGAAAATCCTCGCAAGAATCCTTGCAAACTGCCTTCTCCCTGTTTTAAAAGACACCCTCCCAGAATCCCAGAATGGCTTCCATCCCTCCAGAGGAACAGTGGACATGATCTTCACTGCACAACAGCTCCAAGAAAAATGCAGGGAACAAAATCAACATCTGACCATGGCATTCATTGACCTTGCAAAGGCATTCGACACAGTGAGTCGCAGCGCTCTCTGTACCATCCTCCAAAAAACCGGGTGCCCTGACAAATCTGTGAACATCCTGCAGCTCCTCCATGATGACATGCAGTCTTGGACAGCAGTGGTTACCAAAGTGACCCATTTAATGTGGAATTGGGTGTCAAGCAGGGGTGTGTTAATGCCCCTACATTATTTTCCATCTTCATCGCTATGATACTTCACCTTGTTGATGGGAAGCTTCCCACCGGAGTGGAAATCATCTATCAGACAGATGGCAAGCTATTGACCTCAGCAAACTGAGAGCCAAAACCAAGGTCACCATAACATCTATTATAGAACTCCAACATGCCGATGACAACGTAGTCTGTGCGCATTCAGAAGAAGACCTACAAGCCACTCTAAACACCTTCGCAGAAGCATACGAGAAGCTCGGCCTCTCATTGAACATCGGGAAAACCAAAGTGCTCTTCCAACAGGCACCAGCTAATCCCTCTGCAATGCCAGGAATACAGCTTAATGATGTAAAATTAGAAAACGTTGACCATTTCCGCTACCTTGGCAGCCACCTCTCCACAAACGTCAACATCGACACTGAAATACAACACTGCTTGAGCTCTACGGGTGCAGCATTTTTCAGAATGAAGCAGAGTGTTTGATAATCAGGACATTCGTAGAGATACCAAGGTGCTTGTTTATAAAGCCATTGTCCTCCCAACTCTTCTCTAAGCCTGCGAAACTTGGACAGTCTACAGATGTCACACTCAACTCCTGGAATGTTTTCATCAGCGTTGCCTCAGAAAAATCCTGCAAATCTCTTGGGAAGACAGGCGGACAAATGTCAGCATGCTGGAAGAAGCAAAGACCACCAGCATTGAAGCGATACTCCTACGGCATTAACTCCGCTGGACTGGCCACGTTGTCCGAATGCCTGATCACTGTCTCCCAAAGCAGTTACTCTACTCCCAACTTAAGAATGGAAAACGGAATGTTGGTCGGCAGGAAAAGAGATTTAAAAATGGGCTTAAAGCCAACCTTAAAAACTGTGGCATAGACACTGAGAATTCGGAAGCCCTGGCCCTTGAGCGCTCTAACTGGAGGTCAGCTGTGAACAGCAGTGCTGCGGAGTTCGAAGAGGCACGAATGGAGGGCTTAAGGGAGAAACGTGCCAAGAGGAAAGTGCGTTAAGCCAACCCTGACCAGGACCGCCTTCCACCTGGAAACCAATGTCCTCACTGTGGGAGAACATGCAGGTCAAGAATTAGGTCTCTTCAGCCACCTACGGACACACCCCCAAGACCCCACAACTGGAAGACCATCGTCCTCGGCCTACAAGGGATCGCCTAAATAAGTAAGTATTCTGTAAAGGACATGCTGTGTTGGGTATCTTTTTTATATCACACTTGTCTATATTTTCTCTATGAAGTGGAATATGACATGGTGACATGTTTGTTTCTTCTCTTAATATTTTCAATCATCATGAGAGATAAATCAAACAGTCAACTCCATGGCTACATTTCTTCCTCTTTGTAGGCATTCAGTTCCTTGCTGCTCCTGCTCTTGCTCCTGCTGCTGCTCCTGCTGCTGCTGCTAGTAAAAATAATAAAAATATTTCTTGACTCCCCAGGGCTTAAGGTGATATGCAACACAGAGTTAAAATACAATATGTACAAATATAAAAACATAAATCCATGTTTGACAGTTGCCAGTTTAGTTTGCTGAAGCCATAATGTCTGTAATATTTACACTTCAGTTTCTGTCTTCCATACTTTTACTTTTTCCATTTCATATGAAAGCAACTGAACACTTATCTCAAATGAAAAAGCACAAAGAATTGTTTATTCAAATTATATTCTGCCTAACAAGAGGTCTTCAAAGACCAATAAAAGGGCAAAATGCCTACTCCAGTGGTTCCCAGACTTTGGCTGACTGGGGCTTCTGGGAGTTGAAGTTGAAAACTCTTGGAAGAATTTGAGAGCTACTGCCCTGTTTATTTTGTAGCATGTCAGTTTGAGTGATATTTTACTATATTCTAGAAAAACATTTGTGGACTATCTATGAGCTATCTATACAGGTGGCACAGAAGCATAAAAGCTACAAAATAAATAGTCATCATAGCATAGTGGAAGGTATCATAATATTTTCACATAAGCTGAGGTGAAAAGAAGAGTTTTTAACCTGTGCCTAAAACACAACATGTTTCATTACAAGGCTTAAAGTGTGTAGTTCTGTGACTTTTAGGAATAAGAGTTATTGGCACCACATCTGCCGGATGAGCTGTTGAGCCAGCGGTTGATTTACTTTCTCATTGAGAGCAGTTCCTCTGGTTCTTGGGGCATTATAAAACTATTCCTTTTACTTTGCTGCATAGGACACAGCATCATGCTGACTTGAAATAAGGTTTAATTTAAGTGGACACTTCTGATAATAGCTGGATTTTTAGCCCTCCCCTGCAGTCCTTTCCAGTGCTAAAAATGCTCCAGAGGTTTTTATTATAATCATAAGAAAACTTTATTTATATGTGTGTATGTGTATGTGTATGTGTGTGTATGTATGTATGCATGTCCTCTTAAGCAGGGTTTTTGTGCCTCACATATTCTGGACTCTTCTTTTGCGCAATTGAAATCTCCATGTTGGATGCAGCCTGCTCTTAGCAGGATCCTCAGTCTGTGAAAGCAGAATGAAATTAAAAACAACCTATTTGTTCTCATAGGAGGTAAGGGAGGCATTCTGTAGGGTTTAACTTTATGTAACTGTGTTACATTAAGTTAAATTTGTATTTATTTGCTTTTAATTATTGTATTTCTATATTAATATCAAGTCAATACAATCTTGGTATGATATAGTTTGGGGTATAGTATTAGGTAGACCTATTTTTAACAGTAACTCTCTAGAAACAAAAAAACCCAAATTTATTTGTTATTTAGCAATCCTAACAGGTCTATTGTATCATTGTATTAAGAAGATAACAAAAAAGGAAGAATAAGAGGCCTCTTCCCCAAGATCTGAGAAACCAAAAGAAATTTAAACCAAGATGCTCTACAAGCAGCAGAAGAATACACTGCATGTTTAAGAAGAAATAAAAAGACAGTGGAAACAATACACTGAATTATATAAAATAGATGAAGGATGACAGATACATTAATCGAAAAACCATATGAGGATTCACCTGTAGTTTTTGAAAGTGAAGTTGAAGCTGCACTCAAGGCACTTGGAAAAAATAAATCATAGATAACAGATGGCATATTTCTAGAGCTGCTTCAGTCTATAGAGTGAAAATTTACTCTAGTTCTTACTAAAATCTGCCAACAAATGTGAGAAACAAAAGAATGCCCCACAAATTGGAACTGCTCAGTATGTATTCCCATTCCTACAAAAGGAGATAACAGGGATTGTGTAACTACAGCACTGTTGCATTAATTTCCAATGGAAGTAAAGTGAAGTTGAAGTTCAGAAGTGATGTTCAGAGTTCAACAATGAAGAGTGAAATATATGAAGTGAAAATTCCCAGATGGTCAAGCTGGATTCAAAAAAAGGAAGAGGCATCAGGGATCATCTTGTAAACACATTGGACAGTGAAAACGCCAAGACATTTCAGAAGAAAGTCACTCTGTGTTTTACAGATAGTAGCAAAACCTTTGGTTGTGTAGATTATGACAAACTATGGACCACTTTTAAAGAAATGAGGGTGTCACAGCACATAACCTGTACTAAGAACAAGAGGCTATCATCAGGGCAGAATGGTAAAGAAATGAAATGGTTTGGAAATGGCAAAAAATTCATGCAAGGCTGTATTTTATCACCCTATGTTTAAGTTCTATATATCACAATTAGGTTCAGAGGAAAGAAGAAATTCAAAGGAAGAAGATGTGAAAATTAGAAGAAGGAACATTCTATATGTTGATAGGCAGATAGCACTATATTACTAACAGAAAATAGCAAAGACTGAATGACTATTGAAGAAAATGAAGGAAGGAAGTGCAAAGGAAGTTTTGCCACTGAACATGAAAACATAAATAATTATCACAGATTGTTTCCATAAGTAGATGAAGAAGATATATGTCCAAATATTTCCATACTTTGCTTCGTTCATTAATCAGAATGGAGTCAGCAGTCAAGAAATCAGAAGAAGACTAGGACTTGGAAGAGCAGCTATGAAGGAACTAGACCAGATCTTGAAATGTCGAGATAGATAATTGAATACTAAATTTAGGATTGTGAATACATACTGTATTTCCATGTATGGTTATGAAATCTAGACTGTGGGAGAAAAATTGAGTATAATATTTGAAATGCAGTGCTGGAGGAGAATTCTGTGGATACAGGGGACTGCTAAAAGACAAATCAGTGGGCCCTAGAGGAAATCAAGTGTGACCTCTCCGTAGAAACCAACATGACTAAAGAGACCATTGTACTTTGGCCATATCATGAGAAGACATGACTCCCTGGGAAAAAAATTCTTGATAAGGTGGAAGGAAGGAGGAAAAGAGGAAAACCGCATTCTAGATGGATAGACTCAATCAAGGAAGCCTGAGTCTGCAAGGGTTGTTGATTATAGTGTGACTTGGGGATCTCTGATTCATAGGGTTGCCATAAATTGAAGTTGACTTGACAGCTGTTAACAACAGCAGTGTGTGATATTGTGTTCAGCTAGAAACACTGGTAAAGACTGGGCATATTCATCATTTTTGAGTAAATACTGTTGCCTAGAGTTTATCATTCAGTTATTACCACTTTATTCAAGGCCACTGCTGATGCCATTGTTGACTCTGAAATACGCATAAACAAACATTCTTTCACACAATAGGTATGTAGAAAAGAGGTGGTATATATAGGGAGTATGCAGGGAGTAGATCTTAACTGTAGACATATAACTGCACAACTTATCTCCTTTTCGAAAAATTTCCACAAGTTTGCTTTTGTAAGCCAGGGACCTTGCTGTTATCTTCATATTGCCTTTCCAGGCAATCATTATAGGGTATTTGGTGCAGTGTGTGTTTAAAGCTTCTGCTTATCTCATGGTTTGGAAACACATTTCTTGAGAACCATGGTTATACATATTCATATGAAGATTAGTAGGAACATTCTCTTTTCACATTATTTCGTAGTAGTTTATGCTTGTGAACATTTTGCTCACATCATAATCCTTGGTGAATTGAACATATGAAAAAATTCCACTCAGAGTGTTTTGATTCCGATTTATTTAGATTTTTTTCTTAACAGCATGTCTGAGGTAGCATTTAAATGTTAAGTTCTGGTTCACTGGTAATTTAAAACTTTTTCATTTGCAGTTCTTTCATCCATACCAGTATATTCTAATCTTCCACTTCTTACAGAACTCTTTCTATGCTAGTGATGAGGAACACTTGCCTATTTGCCACAGAATCCTTCTGTGATACAGATTATTTGAGTATGTATTTGGTCAATGTGTACATAAATGAATATACAGTAGGCTCTTGTTATTTCCTGAGGTTTGGTTCCAAGTCCATGTGAATACCAAACTTTGTGGCTGCTCAAGTCCCATTATATAGAATGGCATATAAAATAATACCCCTTATATAAAATGGAAAAATCAAGATTTGTTTTTTTGGGGGAAAAAGGAAATATTTTCAAGCCATGGATGGTTGAATCCATGGATGCTGTATTCATGGATATGGACTGCTGACTGTATTTCTCTCAGCAGTTCTTATAGCTTGACACCAGGTTAGCTGTCAAGCAAAAAGTAGGCAAGTTTCTTCCAAACTTACCTGAGAATTCCACCCCCAACTTTTCTGCAAGGATCTCCAGGATTTCTACAAACACGTCACCTTTATTGTTTTAGACACATTTCTGTTGAGTAGGATATAAAGGGCCCCATGAAAGAGCTCTTGTAATTGATGGCATGTTGATGTGAGCTTTAGTCATGTTTAAATGGATAACCTGGTGCCTGGTGAAAAGTGATGGAGGTTTGCTATAGGCAACTTATTCCTGAAATCTGCCATGCAGATATTAAGGACGCTACATAACATTTGTGGAAGGGCAGGTAAAAAATCTTCATGGATTTTAACCAATTTTCTCTTTACTCTCAAGATAGACATTCTTTAAGGCTTTTAGATTGGCAGTGGGCAGACTGGTTAAATGAAAGTAGGGTATTGATACAGCCAAAGAGTGGGTGGTGAAGGAGAATAATTTTTCAGCGAATGATCTGGGTCAGTAATGACTTTCCTTGTTTCATTGCCTTGGGTAATGTGTTACATTAGGAAATGTGTGGATGAATGACTGGTTTGGTGTTGGAAATTGTACGTGCTTTCTGCCTCGTATCCATAGTATGACTTTGTGGGTAATTTGCATTAACTTCACAGTCTACTAGGTGTTACTGACTGGAGCATTGGACCATCACTGATTGTGATTCTATCCAAATATTAGGAATCACTGAGATATTCTCAGATAATTCAGATAATTTCAAGTAGTGTTATTTTTTGTAACTGTGTGGTTGTGATCTGTGATAACTCCCTTTCTATGTTTTGTCAATCCATTTGGAATTGCTCTAGAACCCCTATGTGTTTTCTTTTCCCAAAGGCTCTTTTTATTGCTTTTAGTATTATTATTAATGCTTTACATTTTCTGAAATCCAGGGCTCATTTAGTCCTTATTCCTCAAATCCAGGGGTCTTCAGACAAGAGGGCAAGTTCACGGTCTCTCAGACTGTTGTGGGGCCAGACTATAGTTTGAAAGAAACATGAACAAATTCATATGCACACTGTATATATCTTATTTCATCCAATGCTTTTGGGGTGGACCTTACGGCAGCCTATGACACGGTGCAACATAGAAAAATGCTGCATAAAGTCTACCATATCACCTGGGACTTTGACTTTACAAAAACTGTCCAGACCCTCCTGGAAAACCGCAGCTTCTATGTGGAGTTTCAGGGCCGGAAAAGCAGATGGAGGAGGCAAAAGAATGGTTTACCCCAAGGCAGCGTTCTTGCACCGACCTTATTTAACATCTTCACGAATGATCAGCCACTACCACCACTCACAAAGAGCTTTATATATGCTGATGACCTTGGTCTTACAACACAAGCGAAAGATTTTGAAACAGTTGAAAACCAACTCACTAATGCCTTGAAAGACCTCTCCAGCTACTACAAAGAGAACCACCTGAAGCCCAACCCTGCCAAGACACAAGTGTGTGCTTTCCACCTACGTAACCGTGAAGCCAACAGGAAACTGAAAGTTACTTGGGAATGCCAAGAACTCGAACACTGTTTCCATCCTAAATATCTTGGTGTCACCTTAGATCGAACACTAACATATAGGAAACACTGCACGAACACCAAGCACAAAGTAGCTGCACGCAACAACATCCTGCGGAAACTGATTGGCAGCTCATGGGGTGCAGACCCACAAGTAATAAGAACATCAGCCCTGGCCTTGTCTTTCTCAACTGCTGAGTACGCCTGTCCTGTCTGGCAAAAGTCTGCCCATGCGAAGCAAGTGGACATAGCACTAAACGAAACATGCAGAATAATCACAGGATGCCTTAAACCTACACCTGTTGATAAACTCTACAAGTTAGCTGGCATTGCCCCTCCTGACGTGCGACGGGAAGTTGCTGCTAACTGTGAGAGAAATAAGGTTGAACATTGTGAAAGCCACCCACTGCATGACTATCAGCCTCCTCCCAGGAGACTCAAATCAAGGAAGGGCTTCATGTCCCTCTGGGCAGCTAAACGTGGCAATTCTAACTGGATGGCCCCCCATGAGGGTCTTCCTCCAGGGGCAAACCAAGAATGGGCAACTTGGAAGTCCCTGAACAGACTCAGAAGTGGAGTGGGCAGATCTAAAGACAACTTGGCAAGGTGGCACTACCTGGAGGAATCCTCCACCTTGTGTGACTGTGGAGCAGAACAAACAACTCCGCATATGTATGCTTGCCCACAATGTCCTGCCTCATGCACGGAGGAGGAGTTATTTAAAGCTACGGACAATGCGGTTGCTGTTGCCCATTTCTGGTCTAAAACTATTTAGTTGTTTGTGATTTCCTCTATTTTTTTTCATCATTTTTAAATGTATTTGTTATGCAATGCTTTTGACACGAAATAAAAAATATCTTATTTGTAGCACACAAAAAAACCCATGAGGGAACAACATAACACTTAAAACAAGGAACAATTTTAACCAACATAAACTTGGGAAGTGTGGGCCGTGCCGTATTTTGGCTGATGAGATAATCAAGTTAGGTAGGATTGTTGTTGTTTTGTTCCTTCAAGTTGTTTCATACTTAGGGCGACCCTAAATCTAAAGAAGAGCAGTGGCCAACCTTGATAAAATAGTGAAAAGTAGAGACATCACACAGGCAACGAAGGTCCACATAGTTAAGCAATGGTATTCCCCATAGTAACCTATGGTTGCGGGAGCTGGACCATAAGGAAGGCTGAGCGAAGGAAGATAGATGCTTTTGAACTTTGGAGGAAAATCCTGAGAGTCCCTTGGACCACAAGAAGATCCAATCAGTCCATCCTCCAGGAAATAATGCCTGGCTGCTCACTGGAGGGAAGGATATTAGAGGCAAAGATGAAGTATTTTGGCCACATCATGAGAAGGCAGGAAAGCTTGGAAAAGATCATGATGCTGGGGAAAATGGAAGGAAAAAGGAAGAGAGGCCGACCAAGGGCGAGATGGATGGACAGTATCCTTGAAGTGACTGGGTTGACCTTGAAGGAACTGGGGGCGGCGATGGCCAACAGGAAGCTCTGGCGTGGACTGGTCCATGAGGTCACAAAGAGTTGGAAACGACTGTGTGAGAGTGTCACGACCCAGGCTACAGAGCACCAATAACCATACGCAGAGGCCAGATTCTATCTAATATCTTTATTAAGGAAATATATAAAGTTAGTAAAAGCAAATGTAAAAGATAGTCCAGAAGCAGACCTTTCAGGAAAGGTCAAAATTAGTCCAAAGAAATAATGTCCAATATGAAATATTAAGGTCCAAAGTTGTAATCCAATAACCGAAACACTCACTTTGACAAGCAAAGTGAGGGGAGATGACAAGGTCCTTTAGTCCATGAAACTTGAGCGAGGCTAGGAAATAACTTGATACTTGAAACAAGGCTTAAAACGTGGAACAAGGTAACTAGGAACAAGAACAAGGTCCGTGGAATAACTTGGTAAAATCCGTGGAACAAGGCAAGGATTGGTCCTGGGAAACAAGGCAAAGTCCGTAGATAAACAAAGGCTGGGAAGCAAGGCGAAGGCTGGATAGCAAGGCAAGGCTTGAGCAGGAGCGAGGCTTGAATCGGAGCGCGCTGTCCAGACACAACTCGCTCCGTAGGCTGACGAATTGACTCCGCGAAGTTACTACGCGGGCAAAACACCTATATAGAGTCTAACTTTCCCACCGAAGCAGTTCTCTGGGAATCAGAAACGAAAGCTAAACTCTGAGACCAGATGTTAAACTCCTTAAAGATTCTCACGAGAAGCAGTCTTAATTGGCTACATTCTTAGCTGCAATTCTTGCACTCCTGCGCGAAGCTGAATCCAAACTTCTCTGTTGTTTACAAAACTCCCGGCGCAAGAACACGGGAGAAGTAGGCTCTGGGCTTGTTTGACATACTTCTGGGAGACAACTTTCTTGCAGGTGCAAGGTTCCCAGATCTGCCTGGGAAAGATCTGGCTGAGAGGAATCCAGTTCAGACTGGGAAGGTAAAAAACCCAAGTTTTCATCTTCATCAGGAATTACCATGTCCTGAGCAGGACTACAAGGCCCATGGGTCATCACACTATCCCCCTCCTCAAGGCCCCTCCCAAACTGGGGCCCTCTCCCCGAGGCGCGAGGTCGCGGTTTGGTGGGATAGGTCTGATGAAAGCGACGGGTTAGATCAGGAGCGTGAACTGTGGAGGCGTCTTCCCAAGAGCGCTCCTCAGGGCCAAAACCCACCCAGTCAATGAGATATTGCAGGCGGCGGCGGTGAAAGCGAGAATCCAAAATGTCCTCAACCTCGAACTCCTCCTCCCCATTCATCAAAACAGGAGGGGGGGCCGGTTGGTCTGTATCAGGACGCACACCATCCGCCGGAAGGAGCAGGGAACGGTGAAACACTGGGTGAATGCGCATTGAACGCGGAAGTTGGAGTTTGAAAGTCACGGGGTTTAATTGCGCCACCACTGGATAGGGGCCAATGAAACGGGCATCTAACTTCCGGCAAGGGCGGTGGGAGGGCAGAAAGCGAGTGGACAGAAAAACCCGATCTCCTACCTTGATTTCGGGGCCCGGCTGGCGATGTTTGTCAGCGTGGCGTTTATAGTCCTCCTTGGCTTGGTCCAGTTGCTGGAGCAAAAGTTGTTGTACCGCTGTGAGTTCCTGCAGCCAATCCTCTGCTGCGGGAACTTCTGAAGTTTCAATGACAGGGGGAAAGAAACGTGGATGGAAGCCGTAGTTTGCAAAGAACGGCGTTTCTTTTGTAGAAGCTTGAACTCCATTGTTATAAGCAAACTCAGACAGTGGTAACAGAGAAGCCCAATTGTCCTGTTGGTAGTTTACATAACAGCGAAGATACTGCTCCAAAGTGGCATTGGTGCGCTCCGTTTGCCCATCTGTTTGGGGATGATGAGCTGAAGATAAGCGAGAGTCTATGCCCAATAGTTTTTGTAGCGCCTTCCAAAAACGAGAGGTGAATTGAGATCCACGGTCTGTGACTAAACTCTTGGGCAATCCATGTAGTCTGAAAACATGTTGAAGGAATAGATCCGCAGTCTCTTTGGCCGTGGGGAGGCCTTCGCAGGGAATGAAATGGGCTAACTTGGTGAAAAGGTCCACCACCACTAAGATCGTGGTGAATCCACAGGAAGGTGGTAGGTCAGTGATGAAATCCGCAGAAATTATTTCCCATGGGCGAGATGGGGTAGGAAGGGGGTGTAAAAGTCCTGAGGGCTTCTCCCTTCTTATCTTGGAGCGCTGGCATACTGGGCAGGTGTTGACATATTTTTCCACATCCTTGCGGATCTTGGGCCACCAAAAATCCCTTAGGATCAGATGCATGGTTTTAAATAGTCCGAAGTGTCCTGCTGGTTTGCAATCATGACACAGACGAAGCGCTTTTTCCCTGCCCGGTCCGGGTGGGATATAAACATGATTTCTATAGCAAAGCAGCCCATCCTTAAGCGAAAAGGGAAAATGCAGACCTTGGCGAAGTTGGTCCTGCGCCCAGGCATCTGCTTGCTGACTAGCCCTGATTTCTTGAGCACAGAGGGGTCCTGGAGTAGAGGAAGTTGAACCAATGGGAATGGATTTGGTGTTCCCCACTGTGAGCGTGGCAAAGTTCTCGGGTTGTAGTAGTTGGGATTCAAAGGTCTCCTTGCGTCCTGCAGCGTATTCCGGTTTACGTGACAGGGCGTCTGCTTGCTTGGTCTGGGCTGGGGTCACATAATGAATCTGGAAGTCGAAACGTTCGAAGAATAAAGCCCAACGTTGCTGCCTCTGATTTAGTTTGCGGGCAGTTCTTAGATGTTCTAGATTACGATGATCAGTGTGGACTTCAATGGGAAATTTGGCCCCTTCTAGCCAATGTCTCCAAGTTTCAAAGGCTGCCTTTATGGCCAGTAGTTCTTTTTCCCAAATGGTGTAATTCCTCTCTGGTGTGGTTAGTTGACGAGAGTAAAAGGCACAGGGATGGAGGTGATCTCCCACCGGTTGTAAGAGTACAGCCCCAATTGCCACATCTGAGGCGTCCGCTTGCACAACAAAAGGGGTTCCAGGATTTGGGTGCTGTAGAATTGGCTGGGAGGTGAATAGTTTCTTTAGTTGCTGGAACCCTTTCTCTGCTTGATCAGTCCAGCGGAAAGGCTGCTTTCCACGGATGCAGCTAGTGATGGGGTCGGACCAGCGGGCAAAATCTGGAATGAACTTGCGGTAATAGTTCGCGAACCCCAAGAAACGCTGCACCTCTTTCTTGTTAGTTGGCGCCCGCCATTCCAATACTGCTGAAACCTTGGCTGGATCCATGGAAAGCCCTAGAGGCGAGATGCGGTAACCAAGGAAATCTACCTCTTGTAGATCAAAGGCGCATTTTTCCAGCTTGGCATAAAGTCCATGATCCCGCAATCGTTGTAACACCATTTTGACGTGGTTCTCATGTTCTGATTGTGATCTAGAAAACACCAAAAAATCGTCCAGGTAGATTATCAAGAACCTGTCTAGATAGTCCTGAAAAATGTCATTGACAAAATGCTGGAACGTTGCGGGAGCTCCGCATAAACCGAAATTCATAACTCGGGACTCGAATAATCCGAATTTGGTCTGGAAGGCGGTCTTCCACTCGTCCCCTTCCCTGATGCGAACTAAGTTGTAAGCCCCCCGAAGGTCCAGCTTGGTGTAAACCTTGGCTCCTCGAAGCCGATCCAGTAGATCCGAGATTAAGGGCAGGGGATAGCTGTTCCGCTTGGTGATATTGTTCAATGCTCTGTAGTCCACCACCAAGCGTAGTTCCCCTGACTTCTTCTTCACAAACATCACTGGGGAGGCGGCTGGGGATTGAGAGGGTCTGATGAATCCCTTGCGAAGGTTTGTCTCTATGAATTCCCTGAGAGCTTCTTGCTCTGGTTCAGTCAGGGAGTAGAGATGCCCTCGCGGGATCGGGGCCCCCTCCACCAAGTCAATGGCACAGTCATAAGGTCTATGTGGGGGTAATTTTTCGGCTTCTTTCTCATTGAATACATCCCAATACTCGGAGTACTTCTTTGGCAAGGTGATGATGGGCTCGGTGTCCGTGGCATGGCAGACCTTGGCTACGAGGCAATGGTTTTGGCAGTACGGTGAAGCAAACTGCAGTTCTCTGTTGGACCAGGAGATGTTAGGGTCGTGGAGAGTCAGCCATGGAATTCCCAAAATCACAGGGAAATGGGGAACCTCGGTAACAAAGAAGGAAATCTCTTCCATATGTTCCCTTATCCACATCCTGGTGGGTTCCGACCACTGACTTACGGGGCCCGTCTTGAGGGGGCGGCCGTCTATGGCTTGCACCACACGGGCATTCTTGAAATCATGATATTGTAATCCCAGAGAGTCGGCATACTCTCTATCGATGAAATTGTTGGTAGCTCCAGAGTCTATCATGGCGTGGATCATGACGGGTCCCCTTTTTGCTGACCATAATGTGACCACGAGAAGGAACAGGACCCCGGTTGGCGGCTCTTGAATGGATTTTTTGACCGGGTTGGCGAGCCTCTCTACACCCGGTCGTTGGCTTCCCCCGCCGGCTGTGTGCCAGTCGGCTCAGACGCCTTCGTCTCCGTGGAGGACGCCGCCGCAAGACGGGCGGCAGGCTTCCCTTTGGCTGGGCACTCTCTGGCGAAGTGGCCCCCGTTCCCGCAGTACCAACAGAGGTTTAAGCGTTGACGACGGGCCTTCTCGGCGGCATCTAGTCTGGGACGCACATTGCCCAACTGCATCGGCACCTCCTCGCCTCCTCTGGGGTATGGGGTTGGCGGTGGGGGTCTCCACACTGGACGTGGCTGAACGCTGGCGGGAGCGGGGGGTTTTGCCCCGGCTCTACTGCCCTGGCCTCGAACCCACTGTTTCCTGTTGGCAATCATGACTTCAGCCCGTAA
Organism: Anolis carolinensis; assembly: GCF_035594765.1. Classification (NCBI taxonomy): domain Eukaryota; kingdom Metazoa; phylum Chordata; class Lepidosauria; order Squamata; family Anolidae; genus Anolis; species Anolis carolinensis. The sequence goes on from NC_085843.1 coordinate 114,017,732, forward strand.
ACATTGATCAATGAGTGCCTCGAGGGTCTGGGGAGGATCCACCTTGGAGATTTCTTCCAGCATTTCAATGTTGAGACCCTCCCGGAATTGTCCTCTGAGGGCTACATCGTTCCAGCCGGTGTTGTGGGCCAGCACTCGGAACTCGGCTATATACTGAGACATAGGTCTGTCTCCTTGGAAAAGGCGACGGAGTTTGTGACCGGCTGCCTCCAAATTGTCCTCGATTCCCCAAGTCTCCTTGAGGTGGTCCAAGAAGTGTTGCGCTGATCTTAGGTGTGGAGAGGCTTGGTCGAACAGTGCCGTCGCCCAATTGGCCGCTGGCCCGTCTAGAAGACTGTAAACCCACGCCACTTTGATGTCTTCTTGGGGAAACTCGGCATCACGGGCCTCTAGATAAGCTTGACATTGGCGACGGAAAACATGAACCTTAGAAGCTTCTCCAGTAAACTTGGTAGGCAACGCCATGGCCGGGAGGCGGATTCCGCGCTCCCGCAAGCCCTTTATTTCTCCATCCTGGGCGTTGAGTCTGTCGCGGATGCGATCCACTTCGTCCTTGCTGATGGTGTAGCTCAGTGGCTGCCCACCGGGCACGGTTCCGGTAGACATTCTGGCCGAGGTTAATTGGTGCTTAGGGTGGCGGAGTCAAACTGTCACGACCCAGGCTACAGAGCACCAATAACCATACGCAGAGGCCAGATTCTATCTAATATCTTTATTAAGGAAATATATAAAGTTAGTAAAAGCAAATGTAAAAGATAGTCCAGAAGCAGACCTTTCAGGAAAGGTCAAAATTAGTCCAAAGAAATAATGTCCAATATGAAATATTAAGGTCCAAAGTTGTAATCCAATAACCGAAACACTCACTTTGACAAGCAAAGTGAGGGGAGATGACAAGGTCCTTTAGTCCATGAAACTTGAGCGAGGCTAGGAAATAACTTGATACTTGAAACAAGGCTTAAAACGTGGAACAAGGTAACTAGGAACAAGAACAAGGTCCGTGGAATAACTTGGTAAAATCCGTGGAACAAGGCAAGGATTGGTCCTGGGAAACAAGGCAAAGTCCGTAGATAAACAAAGGCTGGGAAGCAAGGCGAAGGCTGGATAGCAAGGCAAGGCTTGAGCAGGAGCGAGGCTTGAATCGGAGCGCGCTGTCCAGACACAACTCGCTCCGTAGGCTGACGAATTGACTCCGCGAAGTTACTACGCGGGCAAAACACCTATATAGAGTCTAACTTTCCCACCGAAGCAGTTCTCTGGGAATCAGAAACGAAAGCTAAACTCTGAGACCAGATGTTAAACTCCTTAAAGATTCTCACGAGAAGCAGTCTTAATTGGCTACATTCTTAGCTGCAATTCTTGCACTCCTGCGCGAAGCTGAATCCAAACTTCTCTGTTGTTTACAAAACTCCCGGCGCAAGAACACGGGAGAAGTAGGCTCTGGGCTTGTTTGACATACTTCTGGGAGACAACTTTCTTGCAGGTGCAAGGTTCCCAGATCTGCCTGGGAAAGATCTGGCTGAGAGGAATCCAGTTCAGACTGGGAAGGTAAAAAACCCAAGTTTTCATCTTCATCAGGAATTACCATGTCCTGAGCAGGACTACAAGGCCCATGGGTCATCACAGAGAGGAGAATACAACCTACCCTCCATATCCGCAGATCCTGCACCTGCGAATTCAACCAACCGTGGCTCAAAAGTCCTCAGCTTCAAAAAGTTGAAATGGAAAATCTCACTTTTGCTATGTATACAATAGACACTATTTTATGACATCATTGTGTATAATTGGACTTGAGCATTCATTGATTTTGGTATCCATGGTGTGTCCTGGAACCAAACTTCAGCAGATACCAAGGGCACATTGTATTAGATGACAAGGCATGTAGAGTGATGGAATAGCTATATACTTTTGATATTTGCTATCCCCTGACCTGACCTCAGTACCTTGACAAGATTGTTGGAGGTATACCATCCCAGTTTTGAAGAGTTCTCAACTACTGTACCATTCCACACATATGCTGCTGTTGTGTATAACATTTTCCCATTGTGTAGTTTCTTGGCTGAATTGCTCTTCTACCACAGTTCAAAAAGTGCATTTGTACTCTGGAAGGATGCCAGCGGTTATCTTTAGGAGTCATATACCTCTGTGTCCTGTTTCTTACTTAGACATCCTGATTCATCTTCCTTTTATAGGAAATGAGTGAGTGCGTAGGAGGAAGGAGAGGGCAACCATATGGCTTTTGTGTACTGCTGTGAACTACTGGTTACCCAGGTGAATGAAAGTTAGTCATCTGCCCAAGATTTGTTCATTTGCCTCAGGCTGTGATTATATCAGGAACGTATGCTGCTGTGACTGTGCAACCGGGAGTTCAGATCTTGCCGTCACATCACATCTGGTGTTACATGAAATTGTGTTTTGGCCTTGTTTTGGCAAATTAGAAAGTGATGAATGGTGTTTATGGATGGTAGTAGTGAAATGCATTGGGTACGCCATTTCTCTCTAGCCCATGGTGTTCATTTAGAGGCAGAGCATTAAATTTTAAATAATATTTAAAAGACCCCCTACTTAGGAGGAAGGAATTGTTTAAGGATTGAGAAAATAGTCTGGTGTGCATTTTGAAGTATTAGGAGGTACTTAAAAGAGTTTTGTAAGGCACCATCTGCTCTAAGATTCATTTTGTTAATGTGGGCACTGCATGTCTTGAGAACTGGCTTTGTGTGCTAGTCTATTGAACTTTGTTTCATTTGTTCATGTCAGTTTCTAAATATGGTTTCAAAATGGTGAATCTGTGAAAGTCAAATAAAATAAGTCTCTTTTTTTCTTTCTGCCTTGTTTGATGTGATAAGTAGAGGTGGCTAACTGTAATTCCCTATCCTTGACATAGTAATATTTTTCTTCTCCACATGCTTTCATATGCAATTACCTTCTTTTTCCTAGAGTTTGCCACACACCCTTTTTAACAGTTGCAACCTTACTTAGTAGTGTACGGTTGTCTTCTGAAAATTAGTCATACTTAGCTTTATGGAAACCGCGGCAACACCTTGATTTTGATGTGCTACTGACAAAGGGTAAATATCCTAATAGTTGTCCCTTAGACCTTTTATAATCTGGGTAACATTTTCAGTTGCAAAACATACTTTAATCACTGCTGCAGATGGAACTGTGTTTGATTTTCTTTTAACACAACTTTATTATTTAGGGCTGCTAAAATGTGTTGAGATTGTTTAAGAAGTTATTCAGAGTATAAAAACAATGTGAAAAGCAGTTCAGCATTCCTAATTTGTTAAATTCTTTGACTATTTTAAAATATGCATCGTATATTATTGCTTTTGAGTAAAAATGGCTGTTTCCTGTTACTTTAATGAAAATTACATTTAGTAATTCTGAGTGATTTTTTTTATTACTTTAGTAAAACAACAAATTAATTACCCTATACTTGAGTATAAGCCGATCCGAATATAAGCCGAGGCACCTAATTTTACCACAAAAAACTGGGAAAATGTATTGACTCGAGTATAAGCCGAGAGTGGGAAATGCAGCAGCTACTGGTAAATTTCAAAAATAAAAATAGATACCAATAAAATTACATTAATTGAGGCATCAGTACCAAATGTTTTTGAATATTTACCATATTTCAAAGAAAAACAGTAAACTAGCCCTGTAAGTGGAAAGGGAAGGTCAACAGAAACAATATGGTATCACCAATAACTTTATAATAATAATTTATTTGTACTCCGCCCTATCTCCTCGTGGGGAATTAAGGTGGCTTCAAACATAGTAACAGGCAAACATTCAATGCCTATATAAACAAAAACCATACAGTTTTTAAACAAACAAAATACTAAACGTTGTACAATAAGTTAAAATAAACAGTTGCATTAAATAATTACCATTAAAAGCAATTAAAAAACCAGCTGAGGTAAAGTGTCATATCAGTTCCCTTTTGCCTTCTCTCAGGGTTCTCCTATTGGGAATGGCATTGGCCTTTCAGTGTGATGCTGTGGCCTAGAACGACATTGGCTTTTTCAGCTGCAGCATCACACTGTTGGCTCGTGTTCGGCTTGTGGTTGACTAAGACTCCTTTCACAGAATCCAAGAGTTGGAAAGGGACCTCTAAAGGCCTTCTAGTCCAACCCCCTTCATTCTGCCTTCATGCAAGGAAAGCACAATCAAAGCACTCTCAACAGATGGCCATCCAGCCTTAATAATATTAATATTATTAATAATAAAAGAATTGGAAGAGATCTCTTGGGCCATCTAGTTCAACCTCATTCTGCTTTCATGAAGCAAAAGCACAATCAAAGCACCCCCAACAGATGGCCACCCAGCTTTAATAATATTACTGTTAATAACAAAAACAGTAATTTGTTTAAAAGCACCATCAAAGCACCCCGAACAGATGGCCATGCAGTCTTAATAATATGAATATGAATAATATTACAATTAAGAATAATAATAGAGTTGGAAGAGACCCCTTGGGCCATCTAGTCCAACCCCCTTCTGCTTTCATGAAGCAAAAACACAATCAAAGCACCCCCAACATAATATTACTGTTAATGATTATAATTATAATTATAATATGATGGTTGGAAGAGACCCCTTGAGCCATGTAGTCCAACCCCCTTCTGCCTTCAAACAGCAATAGAACAATCAAACCACACCCAATAGATGGCCATGCAGTCTTAATAATATGTGAATAATATTACAGTTAATAATATTAGTGTTGTAAGAGACCCCTTGGCCATCGAGTCCAACCCCTTCTGCCTTACCTCCTGCTTTCTTGCCTTCGCTGGCAGCGAGAGGGTTCCGCTGTGTTCGCTGCATCCTCCGCTCGCTGTGAGGCCTCTCCCTACCAGCACAAGCTGTGTCTGGAGGCTCCTTGCTGTGACCGGAGGTCCTTCGTACCGAGCACAGGGTCTCAGGTTGCAGCAAAAGGCCTCGCAGTGGGTGGAGGATGCAGCAGATGCAATGGAACCCCCTCGCTGCATGCGAAGGCAAGAAGGCAGAAGGAGCTTGTAGTGAGAGGGCTCCATTATGTTCGCTGCATCCTCCACTCGCTGTGAGGCCTCTCGCTGCCAGCGCTGGTCCCTGGCTGTGACCTGAGACTCTGCACTTGCTACGAGGGTCCTCCTGTTGCAGCAAGGAGCCTCTGGACACAGCCAGAGGCCTGTGTTGGCAGCGAGAGGCCTCACAGCAAGCAGAGGACGCAGCAAATACAGCAGAGCCCTCTCGCTTCGAGCCCCTTCTGCCTTCTTGCCTTCACTCGCAGTGAGGGGGTTTTGCTGCATCCCCTGCATCCTCCACTCGCTGCGAGGCCTCTCGCTTGCAACTCAGGCCTTTTGCTGCGACCTGAGACCCTCCGCTCGCCACGAGGGGCCTCCGGTCGCAGTGAGAGGCCTGTGCTGGTAGTGAGAGGCCTCACAGCGAGTGGAGGTTGCAGCAAACTCAGCGGAGCCTTCTCACTTCAAGCCCCTTCTGCCTTCTTGCCTTTGCTCGTAGCGAGGGGGTTCCGCTGCATCCGCTGCTTCCTTCACTCTCTGCAAGGCCTCTTGCCTGCAGCTCAGACCTTTTGCTGTGACCTGAGCCCCTGCGCTCGATACAAGGGGCCTCTGGTCGCAGCGAGGGGCCTCTGGATACAGCGAGAGGCCTGCGCTGCCAGCATAGGGCCCTCACAGAGAGAGGAGGAGGTTGCGGACGGAATGGAGAAAGAGGCTGCAGAGGCCAATGCAAGGCCGGGGACTTGAAAACAGCGGCGACAAGCTTCACCCGAATATAAGCCGAGGCGGGCTTTTTCAGCCCCAAAAAAGGGCTGAATAACTCGGCTTATATTCAAGTATATATGGTATATTAGATTAACACTCTTAATGTTCTTTAACTACTTAATATTCTAACGAAATTATTAACAAACCTAGGATGGACCAGGGATGGTCAGCTGGAAAGCTAGGAGACTGGATAGCATCATGTACTCCATAATAACAAAACAAGCAAAGAAACAAATATAATACCCCCCCCCCACCAATGATTCTAGGCCAGGGCATTTGTTTTGACTATATGTATTTGAAGCTGAAAGTCAAGTTTTTTTTAAAGAAGAGAAACAAGCTTAATGATATGTTTATTTGTTACTTTGACAGGTATGGATTGTCAGCATTTGTCTCTTTAGAATATTTGAAAGTTAATATCTGGAGTTTGGCCCATCTAACATGTTTCTTTGCTACCCAGACAACTATAGATCCACTTAGATGTACATAGGTGTGGATAAAAAGATAGATTGATATAGAATCTTAGAATTAGTAGAAACCACATGGTCCATCCAGTACATCCATCCCCCTTCTAGCATATAGGAAAAGCACAATCAAACTGTAAAGAAGTATGATGACAGGGAGGATTGTGCTATAAATAAACAAGTTACTGTTTCTTCAATTGTTGCTTATTATTTGAGCAAAGCATCTTTCAAAGGTGGTGGCAGCGACAACATTGAAAAGTGGGATACATAGAGGTAGAAGTTGAATCCTTCGCAATTTGGTGGCAGCGGTGGGATCCAAAAAGATTCCATCCCTGTCATCATACTTCTTTACATTTCCCCATCTTCATCAATTATCCCCTATCCTCCCCATCTTCATCAATTTGACTTAGGACTGCTCCTAGTCCAGTGTCTGAAGCGTCACAAGTTAAAATAAATGGGTCATCAAAATTTGGGGCTTTCAAGACCGAATCAGAAGTAAGGGCCTTTTTTAAATTGTCCATGGATTCCTGACACTCGGAAGACCAAATTACCTGGTTTGGGTGTTTCTTTTTTGTAAGGTCTGATAATGGGGCAGCCAAATTACTGAAAGACGGAATGAACTTTCGGTAATATCCGGCTAAACCAAGAAATGATCTAATTTGTTTTCGGGATTGGCCATTGGTGTATATCTTTGACCTTGGTGGGATCAGGTCTGATACACCCTCCACCTATAATATGTCCCAAATACTTAGACGTATGGTTTCCTAACTTGCATTTAGAAGCTTTAATAGTTAACCCAGCTTCTAATAACCTGCCCAACACAAAATCAAGATGCTTAAGATGGTCCTCCCAACAATCACTATAGATACCTATGTCATCCATGTAGGCTAAACAGAACTCACCTAAGCCATAGAGAACTTTGTCTACCAGCCGCTGAAATGTCGCAGGGCTATTTTTTAATCCAAACGGTAAAACTACAAACTCATAGAGTCCTCCCTGAGTTCTAAAGGCCGTTTTGGACTGGTCTTCAGGTGCCATAGGCACTTGCCAGAACCCCTTAGTCAAATCAATACTACTTATAAATTTGGCTTTTCCAATCCTTTCTAGTAAATCATCCAAATGGGGCATCGGATACATGTCGTTTTGGGTGATTTTATTTAACCGCCGGTAATCTATGCAAAACCTTACGGTTTTGTCTGGCTTCTTTACTAACACTATGGGCGAAGCCCAAGGGCTGTTAGATGGCACGATTATATCCAAATCTAACATCTCCCTGATCTCTTGCTCTATGCATTCGCTTATCTTACCCGTTACCCTATAGGGAGGGGATGCTATCGGTGCGGCGTCACCGGTGCATATTTTATGTTGCACTCCCTGCACTCTCCCAGGTAAATCCGAAAACATGACTTTATACTTAGCCAAGATTCCTTTAACCTCTCTTTGTTGTGATGGAGATAAGTCTGAATTTATGGATACTTTATCCAAGTTTCTATGTATCTCCCTATCACCTTCCCAAAATGAAAAAGGACCTGTATCTTCCTCTGATACTATACAGTAAACATTTGCCGACCTATTTACATACGGCTTAATCATGTTTACATGCACCCGTTTCTCAATCCCCAATCGTTCATCTAGGATGTCACAGTTCACATGGTTCTGCTTCCTGACGATCCTCCACGGTCCAGTCCAGTCCATCTGTAGTTTGTTGTTCTTGTTGGGTGTTAAAAACAGGACCTCATCTCCAACGTTGAAGTCTCGGGGTCTCGACGTTGCGTCGTACCGGGTCTTTTGTTGCTCCTGGGCCGTCATAAGATGTTCCTGGGCGATGTCCCTGGCCATCTTTAATGTTGACTGAAGATCTTTGATGTAGTTGTCGACAGGAACAGGATCTGGCGTAGGGCTTGCTTCCCAGTGCTCTCTGATCAAATCAAGGGGTCCACGAGCCTTCCTTCCGAATAACAATTCAAAAGGCGAGTAACCAGTGCTGTCCTGTGGGACTGATCGATATGCGAATAACAGCTGCTGCAACTTGGTGTCCCAGTCGTGGGGTCTCTTCTGGCTATAGGCCTTGATCATTTTCACTAGTGTTTTGTTCAAGTTTTCTACTAGGCCATTCGTTTGCGGATGATAAGGTGTGGATGTTAGGTGTTTAATTCCACACAACTCTAATAACTTCTTCATTAGCTGCGAGGTGAACTGAGTCCCCAGGTCTGACACAAGCTCTCTGGGAAATCCAGTCCTTCCCCAAATTGATAACAGCGCATTGGCTATGGTGGAAGTTTCAATATTGGTCAAAGCCACTGCATCTGGATACCTGGTTGCATAGTCTATTACCGTGAGGATATATTTGTATCCTCTCCGACTGGGCTTATACAAAGGACCAACTAGATCAATCCCTACTCGGAAAAAGGGTTCCCCAACAACCGGCATGGGAACTAAAGGTGCTTTGGTCTTATCTCTTCCCGTGCTAAACCTTTGGCAAGTATCGCACGTTCTGCAAAACTCCTTGATATGTTGATACATGCCAGGCCAGAAAAAGTTCTTGCTGATTCTTTGGGCGGTTTTTCTAATTCCCAAATGCCCTCCTTGTGGATTGTCATGGGCCACATCTAACAGTTGTTTCCTGTAGTTTACAGGTACCACTATTTGGGTACGTGTTTCTGGTTTATTCAAAGTCTTATGGCTTGTACTTTTCCTGTACAAAACTCCCTCCTTAAGTACGAACTTAGGAGTTTTATTTTCTTCTGTTCCTGTGGCGCTCTGAGCTTGCAAGAACAGAGGTTGTAATGTTTCATCTGCTAGCTGCTCTCGCAGTATCTCTTGTTTTCCCTCTATTCCGCTGACCAACTCAGTGATGTTCGAACTAGACTCAGGAAGTTGCTCTGAGCCAGCTTGGATGGTCAAACACTTGGCTTTTGGAGTGTGGACCTCCATGTTGCTTTCATGTTTATCAGCTTCTTTCTGCCAATTCCTAACTTTTCCATTTAAATCATTCCCAATCAAACATTTGTATGGGATATCCGCGCAGACCGCGAAGTCCCATAATCCTTCCCAGCCTTTGTACTTGATGGGTAAGGATACTACAGGGGTTGGTATCGACGGACCTATCCCCTTTAAATTTATCTCTGAAGAGGGATGTTGGTATCTCCGTGGGACCGCTTCAGGACGTATAATACAGACATCCGACCCAGTGTCTCTCCATCCCTGCGTGTGTATCTCATCTATGACAATAGATTCTAAATAGTCTTCAGAGATTTCTCTTGAAAGGATAAATAAACATTGTTTTTCTTTTGGCCTCGCATCAGGGCTTCTAGACTTAACTTCAGGTTCCACTTCTTGTTCTATTGGAGCTCTATTTACAAAGAAAGTAGACCTGTCTTTCCTGATTAAGTTACATTGATATCTAAGATGCCCTGGCCTTCCACAATGGTAACATTTTATCTTTTCCTCAGGCTTGGCTTGGCCTGCAACTGCCTCATGCTTCCTATAGGCGGTGTTTTCTCCTGAACCTCCCCTTTGCATCTGTGTGCGTGAGTGAGGGTAAAACGTCGGCTTTAGAGTTTTTTTCTCTTTTGGTTCTTCCTCCTTCCTAAAGCCTTCTTTCAAGGTAATTAGCTGGTCAATCATAACTGCAGCTTCGTTGGCTGTCTTTGGGTTTCGGTCTTGAATTAGCCATCTGTATTCTGAGGGAACTAGGTGAAAGAGCTGTTCCAGCTTCAATAGTTCCTTAAGTTGCAGAAAGGAATCTACTTCAGAAGTCCTCACCCAGCTGTCAAAGTATTGAGCTTGCTTTGAAGCAACTTGCGCAAAACTTTGGTGTCTGTCCCTCTTTAAAGTTCTGAACTTTAATCTGTAAAATTCAGGCGTCAACTGAAACTTTTGTTGTACCTGCAGTTTAAACATCTTATAATCTCTGTGAGTGTCTTCAGCCATATCACTATATATTTCCAGAAGCATTCCACTAATTTGTGGCCTCAGATATAACATCCATTTGTCTTCACTCACTTCAAAATCTTTACAGCACCTTTCAAAGGATATAAGGAACTTTTCTATATCATCTTCCTTGTTATATCTGGGAAACCTTTTTAAAATTACATCAGGTGCTTCAGCTCTCAAATCCCCTTCTTGGGTATCAGCTTGAGGTTGAGAGTGTGTCAATCTTTACTTCTCCAAATCTATTTCCATTCTCTTCAACTCTAATTCTGCCTGTCTGGCTCTCTCCTTCTCTCTTTCCTCCATCTTTTTCATTTCCAATTCAGCCTGCCTGGCTCTCTCTCTCTCTCCTCAATCTCTAATTTCTTCATCTCTAATTGATACTTGAGAGACATTTCAGACAAGGTTACTTGTTCTGAATCTGAGGAGGAAAGCTCTTCCGCCTCCTCTGCCAACTTTTTCTGTTTCCTGGTGGCCATTTCCAGACAAGTTTTACTTCAGCCCTTTTACCTAAAGCTGATCTCCGGCACCAAACTAACCTTTGCCAAACGAATTTCAGGCACTGAATCAGTTTTTGTTACACGGATCCTAGGCACTGAATCAGTCTTTGTTACACGGATCCTAGGCACTGAATCAGTCTTTGTTACACGGATCCCACCGCTGCCACCAAATGTAAAGAAGTATGATGACAGGGATGGAATCTTTTTGGATCCCACCGCTGCCACCAAATTGCGAAGGATTCAACTTCTACCTCTATGTATCCCACTTTTCAATGTTGTCGCTGCCACCACCTTTGAAAGATGCTTTGCTCAAATAATAAGCAACAATTGAAGAAACAGTAACTTGTTTATTTATAGCACAAAGCTTGATGGTCGCAAGAATGTTATATCTTGAGTTGAACGATGTTACTTCTGCACAGTAAGTGTTGCAAGATTTCTCAATAGTTTCTCTGAGCTTAGTATGGTATCAGCTTTATATGACTTGTTTCTTTCAGTTAGGAATACTGTCCTTCTTGAACTTAGTTGATCTGTACCCGATCAAACTTTGACTGGGGAGTTTAACTGGTTAACCCTAGTCCTCCTTGACTTAGGGATGTAGCCTCAGCTCTTTAGTTATCCCTACTAAAGGCTCAGCAACTTTAATTTAGCCCTTCTCCGCTAAAACTCTCTAGCTGCTCAACTTCCTCCCACAATCCCTTCTCTCGATCTCACTCCTTTCCCACTGAACAGAACCAACTGCTCTGGTCAACCGTCAAACTCCAACTGCCCAATTCCAACTGCTGAATTTGAATTCTAAGGCTTCCACCAGCAAGGTGAAGCCACGCCCCTTTTCCTGGCCATGCCTTAGAGGCTCCCAACTTCTGTATAAGAATAGCTGAAATATATAACCTTAAACAGTCAACCTAAACATAGCAATCATGAATAAAACACAATGATCATGACATCTTTACATCCCCAACAGATGTCAATCCAGCCTCTGTTTAAAATGAAAAAAATTCATAGAAAAATATAACACCAGAAAATTTTCCACCCCACACCTCAGAACATACATGTCTTTGCATTTTCTTTGTCTCAAAATATTGTTTGGAATCCTTATGTCAAACTACTGAAATCCTTATGTCACAGAAATTAATCCCAGGGAGAGTTACTTAAAAAACAAAGCTTTTCAATCTGTTCTTAAAAGCAGCAATTGTTTTAATTGGTCTTTGACTGCTTTAATAAGAAAGTTTTTGCCAATTCTCTAGTAGACTGGATGATATATAGTTGCTAGAAGACATTTATTAAAAATGCTAGTTTTCTTTTTTGAAAATAATGAAACCTCAACCATTATTTTATTGAGGGTATTTATGGCACTGACCAGAATACTGTCCTCAAATTCCATGTATTTAAAGTAATGACTTTTATAGACCCCATCTACAATGCATTATATGGTATGGAGTCATATAATGCAGTTTAATTGCATTGCATTGAATCTTTTGGTTCTACACTGACCATATAATGCAGTTTCAAACTGCATTTTATGGCAGTTTATAGATGAGGCGATAGTTGAATGAAAATGGCCACGAACAGGAGCAACCAGAGAATGGCTTACCTTCATTTATGAAGGTACAGAGAACTAGTTATGTAGAATTAGGGAATGAGTTAAGTTGTTCAGTACTCTCTGTAACTGAGTGTTGTGTTTAAAACTTCCTGCTTGTTCTCTGTAACTTGTGTGAAAGTTTGGGGGAGATGGTGTGTCTATCTGTTATTTTTTTCTTTCATTAATTTGTTTTATGTCTCTGATAATGTCAGGATACTTGGGTTGTCTGCTATCTTGTTTTGTATTGCCTTGGCAAGCCACTGTGAGAAAATATTTAAGGTCTGGATTTACAATTAATTCCTGCCCAGGCTGGCTTCTAGGTATTGTTTATATAAGCTTGTAGTTGATGTAGTCATGAGCTAGTCCTGTTGATTGGATAAACACCCATTTTATTTTGGTTTTTTGCCCTTGCGCCTTATTGTTTGCGTTGGGTAGATTTACATGGTTATTGAAATGCTGGCAATCAAGGTCATAGCAAATTTAAGCAGTGCCTGGGAGAAACTTTTCACAGACCACTATTGATATTATGAGATTTTATGTTGGTTCTTATTCGGAATATCCTTTTCTGATCAGCAGCTCGGATGAAACTTAGTGTTTTTGTCTATTTTGTTTCTGCTTATTTCGTTTTACTTTTTTTAATTCAGTTGAATATGTTCCTTTAAAACGGGAGGAAATCTCCTTGGAAGAGAAGTAAAACTTTAAGAAAGTCTGAAACCAAGACATTTCATAACACTTTTGGAAAGTCATCCCTGAATTTACTTTATTATGGCCCAAACAACATAAGAACAAAATATAAGCAACACAATACAGTCACAATATAAAAAGATAAAACAATAATACAATATATCAATATAAACAACAATACAAGATAAAAATTTCATTTAAAACACATAAATGGAAAGTGCATGATTACGTGGGTAGCGTTTAAACACAGGATGTTGCCTTATGTTACATCACACCATCAGTCTGTGGAACACAGTTTTGGCCATGCAGGAGTCAAGGCAAAAGGTTTTCTACTCCAGCCCTACCTTGAGATGCTTGGGGACTACATGCATGTATGCATGTACGCTTGCCGAAATAAATATGATGAACGTGTGCTCCAATTAACTAGAGCTAAATGACTGATATGTTCTTGTCCAGAATCCCAAGTCATAATTCACAGATGTTGTATTTCAAAAATATCACCATTAGTTGCTGATTGGATCCTGGACAGAATGGATGTTGTATGGATAGCAAAGCATAGCAGCTCAACAACTATTTCTTCTATTAAGAGTTATGGATAGGACTGATATTGGTGTAGGCAAGGGGAAGATTTTCAGTGTAGAAGCGGCAGAGGGAAATGCTGCCATTAGGTAGTGATTGCATAGCATCTTAAATTTCCATTTGTTAAACCTGAGGCATCTTCGTTTGGTTTTAAAAGCTTAACAATAATGAGTCTGTTGCAACCTCCTTAGTGACAAAAAGGTCACAGTAAGACAAACTGTACATGTATAACTTGGAAGCCTTTATTTTACTGGGTGTAAAAAGCTGCAAAGACAGTTTTTAAATGTCAGATGCCCCTTAATTTGAACATTTTGGAGGAAGAGCTAATGTTCATTGGCAGTGCACATGCTTTGCATGCTAAAGGTCGCTTTACCAGACAGCAGATGGACAAGAGGGACAAGGCTCCTGTTTGAAATGTGAAACTCTGTCAGCCAGAGTTGTCAACATTAAGTCAGATAATGATACACACACACCTTCCTTTGTTCTTGTTCAGAACATTGTGGATTAAAATAGTTGTAAAACAACCACTGTAGCTACTTTCATTGTTACTACTATTAAATTTAGAATCAATGTATTTTTGATTAGTAGACAATATTTGGAAAAGTTAATCTACAACTTCCAGAATCTCTCTCATTGCCATTAGCTATGCTGGCTGTTTGTTTCTGGGATGTGTAGACTCAGAATGTTTCTCACCAGGTGCTGGGAGCAGACAATGTCACCATATGTTTTGCTTTGTGAGCTCTCAGGAGACATATATTTGACTGATATCAGAACACTGGACAAGATGGGCCTTAGTCTAATCCAGTGGAACACTTTATTTTTAACATGAGGGAAAAGATTACCACATTTCTGCCAGCTGTTACAAGAGTTCTAGATACGGAAGTTGGCAGCGACTACAGCATTGCTTCAGCTAGTTTGCTGCATCTGGAAAATAACATTTTCTACCATCCCTTATCACAATGTTACATGTACTCATCTGGGCTGTGTAAAATGCATAACTGGTCTTGATTACCCCTTGGAATGTATGGAAATGGAGCTTAGATGCATTTCTACCTCCTGCTTGTACCCTTTCCCCACTAGTAAGAAATACATTATTTATTTTCAATTCAATAGGTGCAGAGAGGGGGAAGGTAGTTAAACTCCCACATTTATCTTTCCCCGTAGTCCTGCTATGATCTTTGTACAAATAGTCTTCTGTTGCATTAGCTGTCTTGATTAACAACTTGATTAATTATTTAGAGTGTTTTGTGGAAACTCTCTTGAGTAAGAGAGGGATATTCCATGATCTATGTGGGAAGAAGAATGGATCTTTGTTCTCCATTCTTCTGAGATGTGCCACAATGGCCTCAGGATGGGAAGACTTTCATGTTGTGCTGTGTCGTGCATTTTATTATTCCACAATGATCTTGTAGGGCTCCATTGTTTCTCAAGGAACTGTGGAGCTTTTCGGGTTACAACACTCATAGTGTCTAAGAAGCATAGCCAGTAGGGAGAAATTAACCGCCTTGGGTCCATTGTCAGGAGAAAGCTGAGATACTAGCAGGAAAACAGATGGCTGGGTGGATCTAAAATAAAATATGGAGGTTGGAGTTGGAAAATACCTGAAGGGCCGGTTACCTATCCATGATGTAATTTCACCAACAATGTAGAATTCACGTGTCATGGATGCTGTACCTCTCCAGAAATCTCTTCGTAGTTTCTGGTGGCATTTTACAATCTATTGGCCAGATCATTCTGGTTTGTGTCATGTACTTCAAAATGAATATACTTGAACATTTATGCACCTACAAGCTAACAGCAGTGGAAATAAGGGGTTATGTGAGAAGGATAAAACACTTTTCTGAGATGTAAGTCCGTGCTTCATCAGTGTCTCTTGGCTAATAATATCTCCTGGTGCAGCTTTGGCGGGTCTTCTGTTTGCAAATAAGTGGAAAGAGTGCAGCTTATTTTGAACTTGGTTATGTTTAGTTTGTCAGTTCTTGTTTTGACTAGTCCATGCTAAATTAACTGTCAGAAGTCATTGCATATGTACCAAAGCATCTTTATGTATAATTCTTTAGCAATTGCCTTCTAATGTCTGATCCTCACTGCAGAATCAGACATTAGAGGTAGGCAACCTCTGGAGGTCTGGAGTCGCACCTTAGAAGGCACTTTACGCTTTTTATATGTCTATGCATTTGCCAACATGTTTTAGTGAACCTAAGATGTAATTAGGATTTTTGAAGATGCAAAGCAGAATTGTGCCCCCAATACTGGAGGCAGGGCAGTGGGTGTTCAGGGGTGGAATTGGAGGTAGGGGTCAGTTCCAGTTTTAAAAGAAATGGGAAGAGGTATTGAGAGTTTATTCAGAATATCCTGAATTAAGCAATGACTCACTTTGCCAGGACCTCAGCTAAGGTTACCAATGGGATGTTAGTGTAAAAGTACGACATACATAACCAATAGTAACTTAATATAATGAAATTCACTTTTTTTGTACCATTTACTGTCGTGGTCATATTAAGCATTTTAACAAAGGTGAAATAACAACAAATACTAAAAATTTTCCATCACAGAACATTTAGTTGTCCTGACAGTTAACAACAATAATAATCGTAAAACTTTATTTCAAAAGTCTTGCTATCTTTTTTTTAAACCTTCCAGGTCCCACTTCCTTTTCTCATTTTTGTGCCTCAGGGAAAGTACTTATCAGGAACTAGATCCATCCTTTTCCAGCAGCGGCCTTCAGGTAGATAACTGATTCTCAGGATAATTAGTAGACTTTCTCAAGATGCTATTTTAAACTACAGTGTTCCCTCACTTATCGTGGGGGTTAAGTTCCAGGATCACCTGCAATAAGTGAAAATCCGCAAAGTAGGGAGGCTATATTTATTTTAATATCTATACATTATTTTAGTAGTTATACACTATTTTAAGTCTTTATCAACCATTCGTATGTTGATAAATCTCCTCTTTCTCCTCCCATTGCCACTTGGGCTCCTTTTCTCTCCCTTTGGCTTCTTCTTCCTCCCTTCCTTAGGCTGTAAATTGTAATTTTGTATTATTTATAATAGTCTTTTAGAGTTTATTGAAAAACCGCAAAACAGCGAATCCGCGAAAAGTGAACCGCAAAGTAGTGAGGGAACACTGTAGTTGGAAGTGCACGAGTGATTATTATTAATCTTTTTTTTACTTGTATAACTCTTTGTTCTCTAGTTTTAGCTAGGAAGGATTGGCCCCTTAACACAGCGATTAGCCTACTGTGTATTAAGATGTATAAATGGCTTCTTCATTGAAATGCCTGAGGTGATAGGAAGCAATTAAGAGCAAATGAAAGCAGCAACAAGGGAAAATGTATAAAGAAAAACAGTGCTCAGTCACAACAACTGACATTTTTACTTACCACTACAAAACTGTAAAGTGGGGTGGGATGGGGTGCTTTCAAGATGTAATTGAGTAAGAACTCCCGCCATCCCCAAACATTCATGTCTTGTGATGGCTGGTGATGAGGGCATGGGATTTCCACGGCATCTGGAGGACTGGGATGATGATCCGTTGCACCACTAGGAAATTATCCCATTCGTTTAGGGGTGTCTGCATGGTTTTCTTGGGGCAAATAGATGATACTATATAATGAACCCTTTTCTGAATTTTGTGAAGAACATTGATATACATGTTTTGTGTTTGGAAACCATAAAACCCTAACACGAGAGAAAAGCAGAAAAGCAATTCTTCTTTGTATCACTCAAAAGAGTAAACGAGAGTAAAAGAGATTTCCCAAGAACAGACAAAAAGAGTATGAAAAACATGTCCTCTGTATGTGTGTGTTGCCTCTTAATGGGAAGGAGAAGAATGCTAGATGCATGCTGTGAGAAGCTTTATTATCACATATGTAGGTAGCAGACATAAAGGAATGTAGTAACTAATATGTCATAGAGAGAAGTCCATAGGAAATCACAATTAAACAAGCACTCAGGTGGGATTTAAGAGATCATAACACTTCTTTGAGTTTCACCCAGGGAGATAGAAAAATGCATGTTATTGATGGTTTGCAAGCACATAGGTGCAGATGTCACAGATATGTTCATAATATGGTGTCTGACAGAGAAAGAATAAAAAATAGTTGCTGTTGCTTCATTGATGTCCACTTTACTTTGATGGGGATTTTCTTTTTTACAATTTAGAAGCTGCTTCTGTGGTTAAAAGGTGATTAATTATTTCAGCAAAACCAGAGCATCACTATCAAATAGCAGTCCAGTTGTGACATGAAGCCCTACCATTGCATGATGTAAGGGCCCATCTGTGTACAGCCTAAAAAACTGTAGAAGCTGTGCGCTCTTTCCCTCCAAGGGAGAAACACATCTTGTAAACATTATTAAGGCAGGATTAGGAAAGCTGTGAAAAGAGCTTTCTTCCTGATAACCTTAATTAGAATTGAGGCAGCCTTGTGACCCATTTTCAGAATACTGCTGTCGGGACTTACATTTTTATTTATTTATTTATTATACATCTTTTTTCAGCCAGAAAGGCTCCTGGGGTGGTTTACAAATCATTAATTTCACAATTCCCAGTGCTCAGGCATAAAATCTAAATAAAACAGCATACGATGAAAATGGTTGGCTGGGAGGGGTTAAGTTGTTGGCTGCCCTTCTCCTTTGAAGCAAGAGCAATGGCAGCTGGAATGTGGAGGGAGTTCCAGTCACCAGACACCGAGAAAAGGCTCAATGCTTCTGACTGCCCTTCTCCTCTCCAGAGGCCACAGCATTAGAATAAGTTATGGTTATTTCTCTTCCACACAGGGCAACAAGCCCTGCCTATATGTCACATAGGTAAAAGAGTAAAGGTTTCTCCTGACGTTAAGTCCAGTCATGTCTGACTCTGGGGGTTGGTGCTCATCTCCATTTCTAAGCCGAAGAGCCGGCATTGTCCGTAGACACCTTCAAGGTCATGTGGCCGGCATGACTGCATGGAGCGCTGTTACCTTCCTGCCGGAGCGGTACCTATTAATCTACTCACATTGGCATGTTTTCGAACTGCTAGGTTGGCAGAAGCTGGAGCTAACAGAGGGCGCCCACTCCGCTCCCAAGATTTGAACCTGGGACCTTTTGGTCTGGTAGTTCAGCAGCTCAGTGCTTTAACACACTTTGCCACCGGGGCTCCCGTATGTCACATACAACACTTTAATTTAAGGACACTGCTATGGGTGCTGGGTAGGAAGAAAAGAAGAGGTCTCCTAGCTTCTTTCCATTATTCCTAGCTTCTTTCCATTCAAAGGAGCTTCAAGCTAAGATGTACCAATACTTATGGACTCTCATTGTTGTGTATATGTATGTTAATTCACTTCTGTCTATTGACAAGAGGAGAGGGAGTGAAAGCCTGTGTTTAGGAAGAACAAATGAATGCCCCTTTCTTACAGGAAGACAGCTTGATGTGTTACAATTCAGCTTTTTCTTTCTTCAAATCATGAGGGTGGGGTGGGGGGTCATGAGCAATCATTTTTGATATGATGGAGCACCATGCAATTATGGAGTTCGAAAGTCTGCATGTTGGATTAGCAAAACCTGTATCTATGATTAAGAGGGAAAACTTAGATGACATCCTCTATCTATTCTAAATGTAGGACCTTTCCTAAAAATCAACATATGGGAAGAATAATAAGTTGTCAGGCAATCCTTAGTTAGTTATTTATAGGAGCATCTGGAGGGCCAGTTTCCCCCCAGTCCTGGACGAAATTAGTAACAGGATCATTAAAAATACCAGAAGGTTATTCCCGAGATGATTCTGAACTTTCTGTTAATGTTCTCATTCAAATCCTATACACTTTGAGAATTGCTGGCAACCAGAAAATTTTATTGGGCATTTATTTTTGACCTGAAAACTTCCAGCAAATCATTGACTTAATAGTCAAAAATAGTCAAATGTAATTAAGGCAGACATTGTTCTTTGTCTGTGCTAATACAGTCTTTTGGCATGGGTATCTTAATGCAGAAGATTTCACTTTTCAATTTGTGCAGTGTTTTCAAGGTCAAGGCACTCTGTAGACATTTTAGAATTCTGAAAACTACAGATAGTGTAGCTAGCACTGCTTTAGAAATAAGTATATTTTAAAGTTTCAAAGATAGCTTTCATTTTGGTCTGCTGAATTATTGTCTCCATCATGAAATTGGTCACTAGATATACTGGATGTAATGTACTGACATTCAAAATCTCAAAAACATAATAGCAAAGCTCTGCATTTTAAAATTTGAAACTGAAATGCAATTTTTGGATTGCACTGTGTTTAAATTTTAGATCTAGTGAGCTATCTAATTAAAGCAATTTGAAATTTTGGGACAGTGATGTTAATGGGCAGGTTATTTCTAACAATGATCTACATATCTAGGTAGTGATTCAAATGCATTAATGCTCCTTAGATACATTTCTTTTAATGAAGCTAATCTGGAAAAAGCAAGAATGTTTTATGTAGCACCTCACATTTAAGCAAATGACGAACTTAATCATGAAGAGAGAAACCAATGAAGTCACATAAAAAGCATTTAATTCTTGTGACTGATTTGAAGAGATAAGTGCTTGGTTATTTATGAAATAGTCTGATTAGTATATATAAAAATGATATGGTAATAAAAAGTGCAGATTTACTTTGGAAATGGAAGAGGTCAAGGCAGTGGTGGTTTGCAGAAAAGAGACTCATTGTGGGTACTGGTTTGAGCATTGAACTAAAATTCCAGAGTCCAGGGTTTGAACTCCTACTCAGCCCTGGAAACTCACTGGGCTAATCACACACACTCAGGGCCCTTTCAGACAGGCCCTATATCCCAGGATCTGATCCTAGGTTTTCTGTTTTAGACTTGCTTATCTGAGTCTCCACTGCCAGATGATCTGGGATAAACAGAAAACAGATCCTGGGATATAGGGCCTGTATGGAAGGGCCCTCAGCTTCAGGGGAAGACAATTGTAAACTCCTGCTTACATCTTCTTGCTAATAAAACCCTGTGATAGGTTTGTCATTGTAAGTCAGAAATATCTTGAAGGCACTCAGTAACAATATGTGAAAGAAAACAAAACCAATAAATCACAAGTCAGAAGGGTTGCAAGAGAAAAAAAAATTGAAAAGCACACTAATTCTTCGTACGCAACTTGACTCTAGAGCAGTCAGCGTCTTCCTACTACATTTATGGGGTTTAACCTTCCTAGATTAAATTTTTCATGGATTATTTACTCCTTCCCCATTCCATTTTTAATATGGACTTTAATAATACTTTCATGATAATACCTGAGCCTCCCCTGCCCAAAGTGTAGGCTAACTGTGAATTGCAAATGTTTTTCATTAGACCGTTAAAAATGAAGCTTTTTTTGTTTACAGTTACTCATATTAGCATGGAAAAGTTCTTCTCTCAAGTATCCATGGATATGTAATTGAAATTATTGTTAGTTTGAGGCATTAGAAGGAATATGCACAAGGAAGGATTCAAAATGTGAACCAAAGAAGATAAATGTACTATTTTATTTCCTTTTCCTTCTTTTCTGCTTTTTGAACTTACCACTGTTTTGTGTTTGTGTCTATGACATTGGTTTGCAGGAAAAGTTTTGAGTCCTTGATGATTCAGGCATTCCTATTTGTCTTCTGTTGTTCTTCAATGTAGTCCTGTCTTAATGACTGTATCAAAAATTTTGGGGAATGCTGGCGGAGGTTAGCTCTTATTGCATATTAAATTATATCTTTCTAAAGTATAGTAGTAATTATTTCCCCTCTTATTTAGGCAAATGTATTGCATTTGGAGAAATCCCTCTCCATGTTATTACCCTATTCATACTTGGTCTTGTCCCCAGAACTTGTTGATTGCATAATTTAGCTATTTTAAAACAGAAGAGTACTATAATTGTTGAGATTATGATGGCCCTGGCAGGATATTGCTTTGTGGGAAAATATTAGGATTTCGAATAAATGTCGAAGAAGGGGCAGGCTGGAACATCCAAAAGCATTGACTCAAGTTCATCTTGCAGTGAAGTTATCTTCCAGCGATTTGGAGCTGATTGGTTATGTTTGGCTTCAAGAACTACTTGCTCTGCCAATTCACTAAATGTAGGAGAATAGTCTTGGAATGCTGGCATTGGTTTAAACTACCGGGAGAACATTTCTAACAACTGTAATATGGCGATTTGGGTTTTTGTTTACCTGACCCAGTTTTACAGATTCCATGCTTTGAATGAATGAAACGACATTGATGATTCTCCTGTGGAAAACTTTCAAGTATTGGAGAGGTTTTGTGGCAAGTTCTGTTAAATGTACTCAGTTAAGGGAAATTCTTACTATCTGAGAATGTGCTGTTTGACTACATATTGTAGATGTTTGATTACAGTACACTGAAGAAGCTCCCTATCATAGGGATATCTAGTGAAAGACCATAGTTCAGAAGCACAGAGTACATGCTTATCATATAGAAGACCTTAGGTTCAGTCCTTGGGTGTTTTTTGTTCAGATTGGGAAAGACTCCATCCAGTCTGGAGAGTTACCCCTACTGAACAGTGATCTGAGGTGACTTGATTTCCTAATAGTTTCTACACTTCTAAAATTGCAGTTCTATGTTTTGACTTCAACTGCCATTGTTCCATTTTATAGAAACCTGGGCGTTGCAATTTCGGGAGGGCAACTTAAAATGATCAGACAGAGAGTTTCAGTGCTGCTCCAAATGGCAAACATTAGATTCCATAAGATGTATCCATGGTTGTTATAGTGGAATCATAGTGTTATAATTATGCAGTGTGAAAGGGCTCCTGGAACATAATGATGTGCTCATTTCAAGTTAGGGTGTCCAACCTTTGGTTTGCCAGGTATTTTGGACTTTGGCTCTCAGAATTTCTTACGTTGGACAACCCGGCTAGGAGTTCAGGGAGTTTGGAGTCCTCAAAGTCCACCAGGAGACCAAATTTTGGACACCACAGAGTTAGGAGATGCTTAAATTCCATGGCTAGAGTGAATGTTTTTTTGTGTGTGTCAGGAGCAACTTGAGAAACTGCAAGTCGCTCTCGTGTGAGAGAATTGTTTGTCTATTTGAGTCCCTACGGGTGAGAAAGGCGGGGTAAAAATGTAAATAAATAAAAATATTTATGAGTGTGGTTGTGAAGAATATATAATCTGGAAGCCTTGCTGAGAAGACATATTGCAACAAGTTGTGGTTTTATCTGGTTTTGATACAGCTAAGATTCAGGTGAGACTAGGGAAATAAGTACTGTAAAGACAAATGAGACAAGGTTGCAAATTAATTTGTTAATCCTCATCTCTGGTAGTTGTATGTTATTAGTATGGTTTATTTCTGTCCCTTCTGCCCATCTTTTCAGTTAAGATACTTTTCTTTTTGTTAAGTCACATTTTTTTAACCTAACCATTGATGTGTACCAGAAAATTCAAATGTATACACTGCTTCATTCTTGCATGTTGCATAATCCAATCTTCACTCTTCCCAAAGTTTGACATGGAGATTTCTGGAACAGAGAAATCTTTGTAAATCACCTGCCAGTTGACAGGACCTGGCTGCCAGTAAACATTAGTTCTTTATATACAGCTAATAAGATACAAGAGCAAGCCTTGTGTATGTTCCCATCTAATGCATGCCCCAGTGTTTGCAAATGGATTTGGCTACAGTTTATAGGCAGTACTATAGGACTGAGAGTGAAGGCATGTTTTTCAGATTCCCTGTAGGTGCCATACTTCTAATTGCAGAGAATTCAGGAGTGTACTCATGGGAATAAGGGGCAATTTGGTTGTACTGAAAGCAGTATGAACACTTGTTTCCCAAGGTGTAGCCTTTTTTCATAGCATAGTAGTAGCATCCTCCCCATAATAGAAAAACAGCACAATGAGTATATATATATATATACATCCACACACCCACACACAAATACACACACGTTATGGCAGATAAGGCAACTTAACTGGTAGAATTCAGACAGTGAAACTAAACACACCAATAAAGATCGAAGAACACAGTTACATTTATCAG
The DNA here is from genome assembly GCF_035594765.1 of Anolis carolinensis. Taxonomy (NCBI): domain Eukaryota; kingdom Metazoa; phylum Chordata; class Lepidosauria; order Squamata; family Anolidae; genus Anolis; species Anolis carolinensis. The sequence continues at coordinate 114,041,207 of NC_085843.1, forward strand.
TAAAAATAATTAGCAAGCTTAGTGAATCAAAGGGGGCCCCTGGTGGCACAGTGCGTTAAGGTGCTGAGCTGCTGAACTTGCGGACCAAAAGGTGCCAGGTTCAAATCCTAGGAGCGGAATGAGCGCCCGCTGTTAGCTCCAGCTCCTGCCAACCTAGCAGTTCAAAAACATGCAAATGTGAGTAGATCAATAGGTACAGCTCCTGTGGGAAGGTAACGGCACTCCATGCAGTCATTCCGGCCACATGACCTTGGAGGTGTCTACAGACAATGCCGGCTCTTCGACTTAGAAATGGAGATGAGCACCAACCCCCAGAGTCGGTCACAACTGGACTTAACATCAGGGGAAAACCTTTAACTTTATTTTATCTAGTGAATCAAAATCAGTTCAGTTCCAACTTACTTGTTATTCCAAAACTTCTGAATATGACTTGGTCCTCATGTGTCACTGGTAACTCAACAAGGAACAGGTCCAGGCTAGTTTTCACTGGTGAGGAGTTCCAAAAATTTTGAAGAATAAACTGTCAGAACCACCTCTTGAGTATTTCCTTGCCTAAGAAAACCTTATAAAATGTATTGGGTCACTATATGTTGACAGGGAACTGGAACACACACACAGAGAGCATCACCCTGCTATGATGCCATGGTAATAGGGAATGGAATAAACTACTATAGTAGTACTTCTGAGCAAAATTACTTGAAGCAGTATAACCTGCAGTTTCTTTGTGTCATTTTTCTTCCCCATTTTGATAATGTTCCATGTTAAAATAATTGCTTTCCTCTAAAACTACCACAAGTTCACAAATGGCAGTCCAAAAAACATTATTAGGGAGATAAAATATATTCTATCACAGCTTTGGTAGAAAATGTGTCATTTCTTTTTTTACATAAATTGTTAACAATTGAATTGTTATTACTTTTCTGAATGTGCATTTTAGTTTATTCTTATAAATATATATCCAAGTTACTATTGTTTGCACATTTTAACATTTTAGAAAACAAAAGCTGGGAAAAGAGCAAAGCAGTATAGTTTGTAGATAATAAAGAGTACTTGATTAATAATTACTCCCATAGATTAAATAAGAGTCATTCTGAGGGGGAAGTATTATTTCAATAGCATACAGTAATATAACATACTATTTTTGGTTTGAATGGAAACAGGAAACTGAAGTGGCTGTTCTGTATCTTGTTATATTTTCCCCCTTAGTTTGTAGAAACAGACTTTGTTTTTAGGTTGAATTGCCACTAACAGATTTGAAACCACTGTCAGTGGTAACTGCCAAGTTTTACTATAGCATTGTTTGAGTTTTGCTGTTGTGGGAAGAAAGCTGTTAAAATTGCCTTTTTAAGAATTTACCGTAATATAATATGAAAAATGGGGAGGTGAGATGAGACAGACTAAACATGTGGCATTTGAGATTATTAGTTCAAAAGGAGAGGATGAGAAGCTGATAGTGGTGTTATCTGTTCTGGTGCAGTATTAACCTTGTTGTGATTGTCTGGATAAACAGTCATGTGGACTCTTGAGGGGTCTGGAGCCAGATCTGTTCAGCTTAGCAGCTTCCATGGCCACAAGCGACGGCAGACTTAAAGACTGCTGAGTTTAGTGTTTGTTAAGCTCCTTGCTTTTGTTTTGCTGCTGTTGATGACCAGTTAATCTGTGACAAAGACAAGGAGATTGTTTTTCCACCAAAAAGTCCAAAAAACAACCCCCCAGCTACTTGTCTGTTGTAGACATAATAAAACCTTCCTTGATCTGATTTCATCAAATGTAACTCAAGAAGGCAGTAAAAATAAAAACACCTGCACAGTGACAGAACACAATCAAAACAATTGATGCCTTTACTGAAAAGTTTTGTCCCTTTGTAAAGCAGTATACATGAAAAGAAATAATAATTCAGTAATATACACAATGCAAAACACACATATTAAAATGTGATGGTGCATCTGGAAGTATCTGAACAACTTATTCAAAATGCATAATGTTTAACACATACAGGGTGTTGAATATTTTTCTTTTGTCATTCTGCTTGCATTTTTGGACTTTATCGGTGGGATTAAATGCAACCAGTACATGGTTATTGCTTTATAATAAAGAGCTTGTAGGTTCTTTAATCAGTACTAAAGGGAAGTGGCTTCCCAGTCATCTGTCAAGGAAACATTATTTTTCCTCAAGAGGAGAAAGAGCTACAACAAACTCTTTAGTTGTAGTCTGGCAGAACTACTTATTTCCATAAAAAAAGAATTGCTTTCCTGATAATGATGGTGGGCAAACATGACTAGACAGAAACTTCCTTACTGCAGTGACTCACTAAATAATCCTCTGATTTGCTTTGGTCAGAATCAGTGCAACATAATAATGGAGGCTTTTTGAACTGACCTACAGGAACAATATTATTGTAACTAGAGAACTTAAGGTTGACTGGAGTAGAAGTAGAAGATGGAGTAGAGGGGTTTTTTTTTAAGTGTGCTCTTTCCAGTTGTTCAGTGTTGTGGATATTATTGAGGCCAAGGTGAAAAAATAATGGATTCATCTGCACAAGAAACTAAAAAAAGTATTTTGGAAATATAAAATAACATATTAAATACTAACATGGTCACTTGTGTGCAACAAACTCCACAAAAGGGTGATAATTTTGTTAGCCAACCAAAATATAAATTATCCTTCACCTTTTTCCCATTGTTTATTTAACAAATTGAGATAAATGCCAAGGAAAGGTACCTTCATGGACAGAAATCTAATGCACGAGTTGAGTTTGAATTTCATTTGTTAATGCCTAGACCAGGGGTCCCCAAACTAAGGCCCGGGGGCCGGATGCGGCCCTCCAAGGTCATTTACCTGGCCCCCGCCTTCATTTATAATATATTTTTATATCAGTTTTAATAATATAATATATTAAATATACATATGATAATGGTAATATTATCATGTTATACAATGTAATACTAATAATAATACCATATAATAATATTAATTACATGTTATATATTACATATAATATTACAGTATAGTGGTATAGTTCAATATAGTAATATATAATGCTAATATTGTGCTATGCTAATAATATAATATTTTGTATGTACATACAGCTGCTCTGAGTTCCCTTCAGGGTGAGAAGGGTGAGATATAAATGTAGTAAATAAATGTAGTAAATGAATAAATAAATAATTTTAGACTTAGGCTCGCCCACTTGACTTGAAGGCACACAACAACAACAACAACAACAACAATCCTAATTAACTTGACTATCTCATTGTCCTGACAGGTTTATGTTGGTTAAAATTGTTTTCATTTTAAAATATTTTATTGTTCTTTCATTGTTGTTGTTGTTTTGCATTACAAATAAGACAAGTGCAGTGTGCATAGGGATTTGTTCGTATTTCTTTTTCAAATGATAATTTGGCCCCTCAACAGTCTGAAGGATTGTGGACCGGCCCCCTGCTTAAAAAGTTTGAGGACCCCTGGCCTAGACCATAGATTATTCACACAAATAAATACACTATGAAAGTTAATGTGAAAATCAATTGGTTGGAATAAGAGCAACTTGAATATGATTTGGCCTTCACTCTAAAGATAACCTTAAAGTTAAGATGGAATTGCTTGTTGAAAAATATGGTATACCCACCCATTTCTGAAGCATCTAATTATTGCAGTATACCCATATTTACTCGAGTCTAATGCACCATTGAGTCTAATGTGCACAAAAAAGTATTTGCTGGTGAATGTAATGCGCAGCAGCAAAAAGTGCACTCTGTAATTTGTCCAAGAAAGGTGTGCATTGCAGCTGCTGCCTGCTTTGGAATTCTACTTTAAAAAGAAAAATGATAAAAACAAAAGAGTACCAAAGCTTCCAGCAATGGAAAAGAAAACCTTGGGATGCATCTATGCTGTAGAATGAATGCACTTTTACTGCCTTAATTCAGTTCTATGGGTTCATGGGGGCAGTAGTTTGGCAAAGCTTTGAGCCTTCTCTGCAAAAGAATGCTGATGCTTCACCAAACTACAAATCTCAGGATTGCACTGCATTGAGCCAAGGCAATTAAATGAAAGATAACGTCCCTCAAATAGGAGCTCCAGGTGCAGCTCCTGAAGAAGCTTCCCCTCTGGCTTTGGCTCAACACTAAGATTACTGTATTAATGCAAATCTAATGTGCTCTCCATTAATGGCGCTCCATGCAGTCATGCCGGCCACATGACCTTGGAGGTGTCTGCGGACAGCGCTGACTCTTCAGCTTAGAAATGAAGATGAACACCAATCCTCAAAGTCGAACACGACTAGACTTAATGTTCCTGGGTTATATATGTCATTTCCTAATTAGTTCTATCATATAAACATGGAAAAGGTTTATTAAATTGCAAAAACTTTGTTTTTTGCGGGACATCCTACAGCACATTTTTCAATGAATATCATAAAGTCTCAACTAGTTCAACATAGTTTGTGGCACCCACAAAAACGAAGTTTCTGGAGTATAACAACTACTTTCAAAGCACAATTAAACAGGAGATAACACTTTCAAACCAGGAACAGATTTTTTTTCAAATTTTGTTATATGTTGTTGTTTGGAACATGCTACATCAATCCATTCACATCCTTTTGATCCCTAGATTCTTGGATAGAATTTGAGCCATATGATTTATCATCTGATTATGAGGTTTGCCCTTGTTTAAACTCGCTTTTGTGTTCCTTTTTAAATTCACTTGGTACTTGGTAAAGATTCAGAAGGCTCATTTTACTTATTGTATCTTCAAAGGAGTATAGTAATTATAACAGTGACTACATCTAGTTTTCATGATGCTTCTCTTTTTATGATGTGGTAAAAAGATAATGTTAGGTTATATTGCTTCGAAAGCCTCATTCAGCTCTTGAATGGAAAACCCTGCCGAATAAACACAGACCCACTTCCAGTAACTGGCATAAGGATACAGTTGTTTTGGCATAAGGATACAATTGTTTTTCCTCTACGACTAGTGATTGAAAAATGAAAACCATATAATGTAAATACAGAGAATGCATGTTCTGTCTGATGGTAAAGGTCACTGCATTTTTATCTTTGCTCTCTGTTCCTGGGGAAGAAGTTTGGAAGTACTGTATATATAAAATTGTTTTCCATCTTTATTTTCAATCAGCTTGAATACACATAATTTTAAACCAATTTGTCATCTAAGATGAAGTCATTGAGTTTCTGTGTTTAATTATTCCAGCCTGAATGTGCTTCAAAGAATAAATAGACCATACAGAACAATATACTGGAAAAGGTCTTTTATGTTATTTGTTGAATAGATCCTTCATCTTTGGAGTAATAAAATACATGGATTTCTTTCTTTTCCCTTTGGTCAACTAATAATTGATAAATGATGCTGGTCTTCCCCCTTGTTATGATTCTGCAGACTTTCAAATAATGGTCCCTAATATGTTTAATTACTGATAATTATGTTGTTTGAGACTTCGCTGAAAGTGTTCTGTTTCTTTTGTAGTCTGCCTAAACTCTTCCTAAGACCCCATCGCATCATGCAATTATAGCACTATTATTTCAGTTTAACTGCTATGGCTCTGTCCTATGAAATCCTGGGTTAGAAGTTAGGGAAAGAAATTTTGTCTTTCCCATCTGGAGAGAACCAAACTTCTAATGGATAAAAAAAAAAATCAATTGCACTACGTTGGAAATAGCACTACCATAACCTCCTTAATCTCAGCTCCAATGTGGCTGAAGAGGTTCTCTTGCAAATCCTGCAACAACAAACCGGGGGATGAGCTTGCAGCACTGCCTAGTTTGGAGGCATAGCCGTGAGCCAAGTAACAAATAACAGTCAGTGGACCTGATGGGATCCCTGTTGAAATCTTTAAAGAAGGTGGATGTGAGCTGACACAATAACTCCACCAGCTCACTGAAAAAGTGTGAGCGACTGAGAAAATCCCAGCAGACTTCAAGGATGTCACTATCACCATCCTTTTCAAAAAGGGGAAAAGAACAGGTTGTGGAAACGATCAATAAATGGGTGGAATCACTGTTGAACAGTCAAGAAATAAAGAAAATAAAAGGAAGCCCAGTATCTTCAAAATTAGAAAGCTGGAAAAAATGGAAAAATAACAAAATAGAGAAACTCCCAATAGAAATATTAGATAATAAAAAGAACAGATATATGGGAAAGCGATAATAAAAACAGTATAACAAAGGTAGGGGATGTTATAAATTCAGATGGAACAATAATACTGGGAGGAGTTAAGAGGCAAATATGGATCAAGCAACTGGTTGTAATGGCGTGAGATGTCACAAAAGATTACAGAATGGAAGAAGGAAGGTCCTGATACAGATTTAGATCAAATATTGCAATGGAAAACTGAGCAAAGAACATCTAACATCTGTTGGCAAGAATGCGGGGAAACAGGAACATTTACCCATATGTGGTGGGACTATGCCAAGGTACAAGAATTTTATAGAAAAAATAAAGGAGGAAATGGAGAAAGGAGTAGGGAAAAAATAAGGGTTGAACAAGAAGCAGTTTTTTACCCTGAAACTGGAAGTGAAAAGTGGTAATAAAGAATGGGCCAAAGTGACTAAATATATCTTAGCTGCAGCAGAAGATACGGTTGTCCTGGGATGGAAAGAACATAATAATGGGATATACCATAATAGAACAAATATTTAGCAGATTATATACTTCATGATTAGTAAGTATATTTTTCATAAGTATCATGAAAAATAAATATACCAATGGATATCCCAGGGGGAAATGGGAAGGAAAATGGGATGAACTGATAGCCAAGGTATAAAGGGCAACAGAAAATATAAGGAATTGAACCAAATTATCTTTATGATTCAACAAACAGAATGGATAAAGTACATGCACGACTGTTCTTGGAGAGAGGGGTGTGAGGGAGGCGGAGGGGTAAATCATGGAAAAGGGTTTGATACAAGTAGGGGATGAGGGCGATTACTTATGAATTTTTTCTTGCTTTCTTGTTAAATTGTTAATATACGAGGGTTGAATGAAAAGTAATGCCTCCACCGTCGTAACTTCTCAACAGATGGCAGTACTGGTATGCAGCAGGTACTGGCTTGTTCAGTAGACTCTCCTCTACAGTTCCATTTGGTTGGAAGCCTTAGTATTGAACGGTGGTGTTGTTAAAGTGCGAAGTATGGAACCCTGCACAGATAGTCGGTCAATGAGACTTAAGCACCGTGCAGCCATTGAATTCTTGAGCAGAAGGTGTCACTGCGAAGGAGATTCATCAGAGAATGCAAACTGTTTATGGTGATTGTGTTGATGTGAGTACTGTGCGTCATTGGGTGAGTAAGTTTAAAGATGTTGAGGTGGGAACATCTGACTTGCATGACAAACAAAGAGTTGGATGTCCTGTGACAGCAACCACCAAGTTTCACAAGCAAAAGGTTGACAAATTGATTTAGGACGATCGTCGTATCACTCAGAGAGAAATTGAAAGCATAATCGGCATTTCACAAGAACGTGTGGGTCACATTATTGCTTTGCTTGGCTATCGGAAGATCTGTGCACGATGGGTACTGTGAGACACTGGTTGCAGAAACAGTGTCGACTTCTTCCGTGACGGCTTCAGAAAACTTGTTCATCATTGGCAGAAATGTATCCAATTGTCTGGTGATTATGTGGGAAAGTGTATAGTGGTAGTTAAAGAGCACATTCTAAGGATTATTTCTGCGTTTGATTTATTAAAATATTCCCATCTAAACACAAGTAACAAAGGTGAAGCATTACTTTTCATTCAACCCTCTTATATATACCGTATGTGTTGCCTTTGTTATCTTCTAAACTCCCTCGGGAGGAAATGTGGTTGTGTTACACTCGTTTGACCCTAAAACAAAACAAAACAAAACAAAAAACAAACTACAGATCCCAGAATTTAATGGCAGTTAAAGTGAAATCATAACATAATTTTAACGCGTGGTTTGTACTGTTCGGTTGTGTTGTGTATTTATAGTCATTCATTCATTCAACAAGATTTTTCCCCAGAATATTAATCAGGATTTTCTGCATTTAGTGTTCAGCTATCATAGTTTTTTAATCGCCCTCTAAGTGTAATATAAGAAATAATACCTTTTTATTTTGTTTATTCTACTTAAGCAAACAAGTTTAAGTAGTAACTGCCCACAACAGAAGCTTGCAAGTTCTTTCTTTCATTTTTATGTACACAATCACATTGAAGTTATCAATGTGATTAACAGATTATAGAAATTCTTTTTACGATATTTCATTTCTGTATGCATATGTATTCAAGTCATCTTTGAATTCAAGAGTTCTTGAATTTTAGCGGCTTTTGCCAGTTCCTTCTTCTGGAGTATAACTTATAGCACCTGGTACTCCTCAGTGGATCTTCCATCCAAATACTGAATTAGAGCTGAACCTGCTTAGCTTCCAAGATCAAATGGGATCTGGTGCCTTTGAAATATTTAGGTCTTAATATTTGGTCCTTCATTTTTTTAGTATTTTTTCTAAATTACATACATTTTGAGAGACAAAGGACCATCTTATGGATGATATCAAAATAGCGATGTTTACTGTGTTTCAAGACAATAAACTGCTTTGAACTGTGAATTTTTGTATACTTGGTTGGTTATCTTTATTGCCTGTGTTTTATTGTGGCATTGTAAATGTTTTCCATTCCACTTAACTTTTTAAAAAGATTTTTTGAAGCATCATAACATAGTAGCTGATGTATCAAAAAACTGGATCTTCATGGGAGCAAATGCATCTTCTATGAATACAGATACTTCAACTATGCTTGTTCTACATGTGTTTAAAATGGAGATATTTCAGGGTTGTACATGTTGCAAACTTGTTTATCTATGTCAAGATATAGCACTTCCTTTTCTAGATAAGCTTTTGGTATCTGACTAGAAACACCTCTTCCCAGAGGTCATTAAGTTAGGAGGCACCTTGAGATAGACCTTAGGATGGTATTCTTTAAAGTCTGTAATCTTATAATCCAGGAAAAGAATGTATCTACCAATCTTTGCATAATTTTTTCTTCATGTCAGTAATGCGATGCAAACTCCTGGACATATTGTGTTGAGTTTAGTAATCTTGACTTTGTGGTAACATTCTAAATTTGGTATTTGTTGGTGAAAGTAAATATAAAAGCATCACCAAAGTAGGAGATTTTGGGTTGGGTTGGGTTGGGTTGGGGGAAGAGACTCTAATATACACAATTGGATTGAGACCATGGCAGAATGTTCCCTTTGTTGGTTCCTTCCATCCCGACTTGTGGAAAATAATTTTTCCTTCAGATTTGTTTAATTGGGTCATTTGGGTGATTGAGTGTTGGGATCCTTTGAACATGTAGGGCCAGCCTGTGTGGATGTTAATTTTACAATAGGGCCTTCCAGGTAAGTTTCGTGGGAACAGGAAGGAGTGCCTTTCTGTCTAGACACATCACTACATACCACTTTATCATCTGGGTATAATGTGTAAAGTCTTCGTTTGAAGACACAGTGTGGCTTAGGCAATCCCTTGGGTACACTGATTTCTAAGGGTTGTGTAATCTAACCTACGATCAATTTTGCAGTTTGAATTTATAGACAGCCAGTATGTTACATGGACATGTTGACAGAATAGACAGTGCTAATGGAATTAAATCTATATCCAAGGTATCTTGCAGTACCTGTGTACATCTTTTGGTTTTTAAAATGCTTTGGGCTGAGAAACAAACTGGACAGTTCATCAAAGGATGATACATGTAGAATTAAGAGCTAATTAAAGGGCATAGTTGATCCTATGTAATTAAAAAGGGATATATTATTGGATTGTATCATGAATGTCTGCGAATTGAAACAAAGTGTATGGTACAAAGCGGTCACTGCTAATTTGTCATGCTTATTGCCTTGCAAAGAGAAAAGGTTGTTGGTGCAAAATTACTCTTTATGTAATTTACTTCTGTTTTTTTGTTTTTATTTATTCATGTGGAGATAGGAAAGAAATATATTCTAGCACATTTCACTGCGGCTTCTGGCAAGATGCCTCACTTCTGATTTGAAGGGGATGAATTTCAAAATTTTGTTCCCTACCTACCCTTCTCATCAATGGGTTATTATATTATAAATTTGATTCAGAGTAGGATAGTGTGTTTATGTGTCAACACACACACACACTCATACACACACTCCACTTAATGCGTACTCAATGCTCTTCTTGTTATAAAGAATATAGCAGTGTTGCTCAAAATGAAACTTGTGTCTCTGGTGCTAATGAAGCTCGGAGTATCCTCCCCCTCCCCAAAACACATGCTGGCCACTTCAAAGGAGAGGGGACAGCAGGGGTTTTCAAGAAATAGAACAAAGTTGTTGTGTTCCCTTTGAAATGTGTTTTTACATAGGCGCTTCCAAAGTGAATTGTATACATGAATGAAAAATTAATGAAAAATGTAATAAATGTAACTTGAGCATTAATGTTGCTTGGACATGATACCTTCTTAATACAACTAGTTTATAGGAAGTGCTCATTTTTCATTTAGAGTGTGGGGTGAATTCTCTATTTCTGTCTGCATTACGGGTGAGAGATTAATACACATGATGGGATTTCCTCCCTCATGTTGGCATTTTAGATTCCTGCAGCTAAGTTTTCAGTAAAATATTGTGAATATAAACCTGATTTAAGTTTAGCTGCTCTCCTTAACCTGGGATTCTGTCAATTGTTGAATGATAAATTAACACTAAAGTGATTAATTAAATCAGATTGGGACTTGTGTATTTGTTGTTTTATGTTTATGTTATGCTAACATTCCATTGTTCCAAACAACCAAATGTGGCCTCTTGCAGGGTTTGATCTACATTTTTAATTGAAATTTTTAATAATAGCCTGGTATCGAAACCAAAATCAAAGAAAGCACAAAAAAGTGTAAAGAGTAATTTTGCTCATATGTCTCAATCAGGTTTTGTATGTTTCACTCAAAGCTCTCTCTTACCCATTGCTTACTATAAATACAGCTACATTAAACAACTGATCTCTAATATTTTAAATCAGGAGTCCCCAAACTTTTTAAACAGGGGGGCAGTTCACGGTCCCTCAAACCGTTGGAGGACCGGACTATAGGTTTTTTTTAAAAAAAAAAACCTATGAACAAATTCCTATGCAGTGGACACTGAGTGCACATATCTTATTTTGAAGTAAAAAAACAAAACAGGAATAAATACAGCCTCAATGTTAATTATAATCATAATCATAATAAAAATAATGAAGAGGGTTGGAAGAGACCCCTTGGGCCATTTAGTCCAACTTCCTTCTGCCTTTGTGCACCAAAAGCACTAGCACTAGCAAGGCACCCATTAATAATAAATAATTAATTAAATAATAATAAAAATACCATTATAAACAAGCAAAGTTTTGGAAGGCACGCAGCAGACAAGGGAGAAGATGGGAAATGTATGCACCTTTCCCTCCTATCCCGCGCCGCATAGACCTTCCTCGGCGGAGGAGGAGGGAGCTGCCTCCGCAGCGGCTGGATAAATGGCTTCTGTGGGCTGCATGTGGCCCCTGGGCCTTAGTTGGGGGACCCCTGTTTTAAATGTTTGTTGACTTGCTTGTGAACCGTTAATACTGATGTTGATTCTTGGGCCTGGCTTGTACCTTCTGCTGTTTCATGATTTTGTGGGATATGCATTCACAAGAAGCCATAAGCCACAGGGCCAAACATGCACTCTTTTTTATCCTCTCACTACATAAGTGGGAAACTTTAGATCAGGAAATCCCATGGTCTCATTTTCCAGATATTTTGGATTTCAGCTACCACAAGCCTTAGGTGCCTTGGCCAATAAATAGGGATTCTGGGAGCCAATGTCCAAAAACACTTTGAGGACCAAATTTTGGGAAACACTAGAACAGGGTCAAACTTTAGCTGAATTAAGAAATTAGCTCCAGAAAGCAGTGTCAAGTGAAAAAGGGGATGGTTGTAAAATCTGATCCTTGATTTGTTTACCATGACAAATCTAGAATTATGAAACACAGAGATAACAGCATATTAAAGTTGTCTTCCTGGTTTTGTGAGAGAAACAGACAGCAGTGGAATATATATTTCTTGCCCCACTGACAATTTGGCATTATGCATGCACTTATCTTCACCTTTTGTGCTTTCTCTGTGATACCATATATACCGGAAGAAGGTTTTTTTTAAGAAGGTAATGGATTTTTAAAATAAAAATGGAATTTTGCACCCTAAGATATGCTACTTGTGAATTTCATCAAAGATCAAAAAGCTTATATAACAGCTATATGCCCTCATAACCTGTGGTGGATATCAATAAAGATAGTGGAACTCATAATTTTGCCTGCCTGAGAATAATATGGGACACTAAGCCTGTGCATTCAATGAAAAAAAAGTTTCAATACTCATTACTAAATTTGGGGGGGGGGGGGCGCTTTCTAAAGCGTTTCTAAAATATTGTAAGGGTTCTGTATTGTAACTATAATATATACCTTAGCAAATGTCATTGTGCCAATGGGAAAAACTCGGGGGCTCTTTTCTCCCTCGTTGTTAGAGTTATTGGGATGAAACTTGCTACAACTGTAGAACACATTTACCACTGTAACCCCCCCCCCCCCAAAAAAAAAAATTCAGAACATTTCACTCATCCACTGATTTTTAGAGAATGTTTAAAGTAATGGCAAGGACCCAGCCACCATGGTTTTTTTTGCCCCAAATGGCCCACATGGCTGCCGGGTGGACTTCTTCCCTTCTATTTGGGGGCACGCAGCACATGGAGAGGCTGCTGCATGCTCGCATGGGATTTTTCTGAGAGCCTTGTTGGACCAATCAGAGTAGAAGAATGCCGTGATGCAAGCTGTGTGTTAGGCGAGCGCCTCCCTTGCACTCAGTTGCATCCTGGCTCTGAGAGGTGCTGCCTTGCCTTGCCGCTCACTTGCAACTTGTCTTCTAGAATGGAATCTTTTTGGTTTCCCTTTATTTTCTTGATTCCTTTTATTTAGTGGGATTAGGAGTTGGAAAGTGCGGGTGGATATACACGTTTGAGGACTTGGGAAAGAAAAGAAAGCATCTCTTGGATGGGTGGGTGTACTTTTCTTTAGGGTGGCTCTGAGCCTTGAGCCACCCGTTAGCTTCTTCCCTTCTCTCCTCTCCTTATATTTTTCTCCTCCTTCCCCTCCTTCAGAAATCACTTTTAAAAGATAATTATTATTGATAGTAATATAATTCCAGCAAACAACAAAGCCTCATTTTCAAATAACTACTACAGTAATTTCCTACCAACATCCCTAAACTTACCACCAGTACATTTTCATTCCATTGCAAGCAAGTTCTTTCTGTTTTTATTTCTCTCTGACTCTCAGCCTTTTAAATTTCAGTTAATAATAATAAAAATCATTAAAAGTTAGTGTTGTTAATATAATAGTCTTCCAAAAAGATTGTTCCAGCAAAGAAACAAATACAAAGTTCTATCTGCCTTAGACCAAACCTATCTTTATAATCTCTCTGTTGTCTTAATTTCAATTAATAATAATAATAATAATAATAATAATAATAATAATGCTGTTATGGAAGTGCATCTTTTACAGTTGGCAGGATGGAATGGTGCTCTGCTGCTGCTCCTGGAGAAGTTACAGGGTGGGGCCTGCGAAGGATACCTTCTTGGGAATTTTTAAAGGAGATATTATTTCTAGAAAGAAAAAAAAATCCTAAAAATCAGGGGATTGCCCAAATGTTCTGAAACTTGGTGGGCCAGCAGTGGTAGATGTGTCTCCCAAGTGTGGCCATTTTCATCCCAATACTCTGAAAATGATGAGAGGGGGAGCCTGTGAAGCCCCCCCCCCCCCATTGCTGTCAGTGGGCCGTATCGAGATGCATTTTTCAGCTGTGGACCAAAAACGGCTATTTGGCAGTCCACCTGTTTCAGGAGGCGCACAAAAACGGAACCACGCCTCCCCGAATTCGGGTAGCAGAAACGGATTGTGGTCCAGCTGAAATGTACAAGCCTACTAAGCACTTGTTGGCATGTAAAAATGTGCTATTTAAAGTGATTTTATTTTTAGTGGGTTTCAAAAGAGTATCAATTATAAATATTGCTTAATTCTTATATGTTTTAGTATTCATTTTGCAAGCCACTTCGGACCCCAACAATGGAGAAAAGATAAGATATAAATGAATTACCAGTAGGTAATTTTCACAATACATCATAGTGTGGGCCTACACCTTTAATTTGTCTCTGTAATGTAAGGAGTTATAGTAAAAAAAAAAGATGACATTTTAAATTGCTGGTCAGCAATTACTGTTCGCTGGTAATTCTAAAATTGGCAAGAATAAGCCAGTTGAAAGCATCACTATACAGCCCACTAGAGAACAGTAATCATTGTCTAACTTTGTGTCCCAAACATCTTATACTTTTTTTTCAAAAAAGAATTTTTCTTGGACCTTTTTGCTTTATCCACACCTAAGGCAGTAAAATGCACATACACAAATACCTATAATAACTGACTCTAAATCTTGGATTGACTCTGTTGTGTCGGGCAGAGCTGTTGATTGAAAAGCCCGAGAGTCTTTATCAGATCTTCCCAAGATTTTGGAATGCGAATAGTGTTTTTAATAGTATTTCACACAGGTTTTCATCCAGTGGCTGCACAGATGTGGGCGCTTATTCACCTGCTTTATGGAGAGGTACAGTAATAAATTCTCTGTCTGTAACACTTTTGCCCATAAAACTTTTGCCCTCTGAGACAATAGTGCGCTGGGGTGGGAAAATTTGAACCTGTTCTCCACGATGTATATGTGAGCAGATGTTCGGGTCCAAGGCATGACTTACTTAGAACTACTAGCTGTTGCTTGGTGTAGAATTCTGGCGATTGCAAGTTTTTGGTCTTGAGAAATTATAGATAAGGCTACTGGGGAATTCCTGGAGAAATAGATGCTTGAGTTAGCATTCCTTTGCTTAACTGTAATGAATGCTTTTGTAAATATATATGTTAGAATGTTGAACTCCAATGTTTACAATTGCTCTATGAATATCCTCTTTCACGTCTTGAAGTTCTTGGAATTGAAAACCTATTTTCAAAACACTACTTTACTATATACAGCTATTTCCTTTATACCATTTCCCTGCTGGTTTTTTTATGTTAGCCTTGCCAGAAATCATCACAGTAGGAGTAGGGGAGCATTGCTTTTGGCTAGTCTTTGTACAGTTACAAATTGAAAACGTAAAGAACATTTACAGGCAGTCCCCAAGTTACAAACTTCACCTTACAAATGACTCATAGTTAAGAATGGGGGTGTGACAACAGGAAGTGAGAGAAATCTCCCCCTCAGAAGGGAAATGCACACCTGAAAGAGTTATTATTAGGAAAGGGTGTCTCCACTAAACCTTTTATCACCAATCTTTGTTTCCACAGCAAGCTAATTTTTTCAAAATTCAGTGATCACGGAGACAGAAAGTGAAGTGAAATTCTGAATGAGGGCACAGATAGCAAAACGAACACCACAGGGATGTTAACATTTCCCTATGTTATCCAAAACTTTACATATATATTAGCTGTGCCCTGCCATGCGTAGCTGTGGCCAGTTGGAATTGCACTGAATAGCCTCGCTGCTTCAAAGCCTGGCCGCTTTCTATATAGGGGCATCCTTCCTTGGGCAGGTTGAATGGGATGGAGTAGCCTCATGGCTTCAAAACCTGAGGGTTTTCTATCTAGGGGACATCTTGGTTGGCCAGGTTGAACAGCACTGATTAGCCTTGCTGCTTGCAAGCCTGGCCGCTTTTTACCTTGTGGAATTCTTATTTGGCCAGGTCGAATAGCAATGAATAGTCTCAGTGCAGCAAATATGAATGCTGCAATTAGTTACCTTGATTAGCATTTAATGGCCTTGCAGCTTCAAAGCCTGGCTGCTTCCTGCCTGTTGGGAGGTGTTAGCTGGCCCTGATTGTTTCCTTTCTGGAATTCCCCTGTCTTCTGAGTGTTCTTTATTTACTGTTCTGGGTGCCATTAAATGGCTGAGTGGGTTGCTAGGAGACAAAGTGGGCGGAGCTTAGCCTTTTACCTGGCAGCAATGGGAAAAAAACAGTTTTTCCTCTTCCTCTAATTAGGACTTTATTTTTCTTATTTTTTTATTGAAAGACATATTTTTGGTGATTATGTCTTTTGTGGCCAAATTTGGTGTGATTTGGTTCAGTGGCTTTGTTGTTTATTCCAAAATAAAACGAACATAACATTTTTATATATATAGATATATATACATACACACAGAGAGAACATAGATAGAGAGATAGATAGATAGATAGATAGGACTTACATTTAAAATGTACCTGTTCCATTTTTAACTTATGAACAAACCTACAGAACTAATGTTATTCATAACTTAATACCCCTAAAACATGGTAAAATAAGAACTGCTGCTGGATTCCTTTCCTACACCCACACAATTATTTTCCGTTTAATGCTAAAACAGACCAACTTGACTATTTATTTGAAAAATGTTTCTGTGGAATCAGCCTTTAGCTCAGTACCTGACCATCTTATCTTGTGCAACTTTCAAATCTTATCTCATGTTTGTTGCACTGCTAATCGTGTGTATAAGTGGCAAAAATTGATCTTATAATCTTAACAAGATGTAGGTTGCTGTTGATTGATAAACCAGAGAATAAGTTGATAAATAGGTACAGTAGAGTCTCACTTATCCAACACTCACTTATCCAATGTTCTGGATTATCCAACGCATTTTTGTAGTCAATATTTTCATTGCATCGTGATATTTTGGTGCTAAATTTGTAAATACAGTAATTACTACATAGCATTAATGTGTAATGAACTTTTTCTCTCAGATTTGTTGTATAACATGTTTTGGTGCTTAATTTATAAAATCATAACCTATTTTGATGTTTAATAGGCTTTTTCGTAATCTCTCCTTATTATCCAACATATTCGTTTATCCAACATTCTGCCGACCTGTTTATGTTGGATAAGTGAGACTCTACTGTAGTTGTACTGATTGTAAGTGGAAGGGGACAGAAAACAGAATTAAATGTGCTAAAGATGGAGTATTTGCTGTTTTTTTAATAGGAAATAGTTGTTTTAATATAAACAATTTCTTTTATTGTGTTGTTTAATGTGCTATGATTTGTTGTTCTATTATATTTTGTTATATTGTATTGTTCTGGGCATGGCCCCATGTAAGCCGAGTCCCCGTTGGGGAGATGGTGGCGGGGTATAAATAAAGATTATTATTATTATTATTATTATTATTATTATTATTATTATTATTATTATTATTATTTTGTGTCTTGTTCATGTGGGATTTAATCTTAATGGGAAATTGTCTTATTTGAAAAATAAATTTGTTTAACTGTTGTTTCCTTTTTATTCAATTCAGGTGATTTTAATTGTCCTGTAGTTTGAGAAAAGGCAAAAAATGACTGCTTTTTCATTTTATGTATGTCTGTTTTCTAGTACTCCCTTTCCTTCCAATCAGTCCCTGCTCTTAATAGAACTGTTTAATAATTTATAATTTTATATTGCAGTATTTCATTACAGCTTGGCTTGGTTAATAATATTTCAAGTAAAAATTTGGCTAATATTTTCCTCTTTTTCTAGGAACCAATAACAATTAATTAGCTATAATGACAGCTTTTAATAGAGCAGGGTTCTTTGTATTCTGAAAGTCCTCCGGGCTGAAATTGAAGAAGGAAGCATTTTAATGTTTAAACCAGGTTGTATAGAATTTCATCAGCAGTTGTTTCTGGACAAATATAGGTTGCTGCAGACCGGAAATGTGAATCTGCATTGACATTTTTCAGCAGACAAGTGAGGAACATCCTAAAGTTTTGATTAGTTCCCCATTTACTCTAGATAGGCAGGAAAAAGAAAAAAACTTTTCAACAAAAGGAAGTTAACTACCCTTAGGAGGTCAGTAGTTTTCCTGCCTATTGCTCTGATAGGATGTATTTACTCTTTCCATAGCTGGAAATTATTCTTTGCTCTGTAAAGCAATATAGACATTTCATACTGCAAACAAATATAAACTGTTTTGTCACAGTCTATTTGAATTTCATATTAGTAACCTCATGCTCATAATTGCAAATAGTTATAAACAGTACTGTCTGATTAGTCATTGTAGCATATTGGAACCTTGTACTATTTAGACATAAAGAATTGATATAGGTAAACACATAAATCTTCTCTGTTTCCAAGCAAATTAAGAGAATTGATACTTTCCTTTGTGGCTTAAATCAGTGGTTCTCAACCCATGGGTCTCTAGATGTTTTGGCCTTCAACTCCCAGAAATCCTAACAGCTGGTAAACTGGCTGGGATTTCTGGGAGTTGTAACTCAAAACACCGGGGGACCCACAGGTTGAGAACCACTGTCTTAAATGGTGTGGTGACAGTAAATTTGGCATCACTTTTACTAATATTTATGCACCTCTGTATTTTGTAAATATAGAATACTGTATGATTTCATGCTGCTGATTTTAATGTATTTTCAGTAGGCTTGTATTTTCTAGATGGTTGTGTTCCCATGTGTTGTTTCCCTTTGCTTTATAAAATTCCATTTGCTTTATAAACTGTGAAATTAATAGAAAGTATGAAGATCGTGTGCTCTCCTCTCCACATTTTAGTCTGCTGCGGATTAAATCCAACTTTAGGCTTACCTAGACTAGATCCATTGAAATAGCTCAACAGCTGCCATTTTTATAATTAAATATTTTATAATTAATTAAATTAAATATTAAAGGTTTCTTTGGGTAAAGTTAAAAGACAGGGAAAGTAAAGGAAGGGAAGGGGGAAATCGGGGGAGGGTAAGGGGTGGGTCTAGGATAGCGGGGAGGGAAATAACAGAAAAGGAAGTTGTTTCCGATTAATGATAAACCAAGGCAAAACCTATGGGTGTGTGTGTTTCTTAGCACGATTTGTCTAAGGGGTTTGCCTTTGTCTGCATCTAGACTACATAATTAATGGAAACAGGAATCTTAAAGTGGCTAATTGTAAAATATGAGATGGAGATTTTTAATGGGATTAATTTTCATCGGGTTTTATTGCTTTTACCAACAGGAGCAGGTTCTGTGATGCTTTACTGGCGCTATATGTCTTAATTGTTGTAAAGTTTTCTATTTGTATTAGTGATGAGTTATAGTTAATACGTTTATTGAGATTTATTTTTTTCTATGTATTGTGATTTGTCTTTTTTGATTTGTTTTGTTGTAACTTTTTTTTGGATTGTAAGTGTGACTAATATTATATACATTGTTTCCTCTTTTTGTAAGTCGCCCCAAGTCCCCTTGAGGAGAGGGGGTGGGATATAAATAAAGCTTTATTATTATTATTATTGTATGACACAGCAAACAAGATAGATATGCTGGATTTCATTTCACAAAATCACAAGTCAAACAGTTCCCAAGTATCTAGGACTGTGATGTATTTTCGGATGATGCGTGCAGATCCCAGCAGGGTGGCCTTTTGCAGTTGGCAGATTGTAATTTTGTCAATGTCTATTGCTTCCAAATGCCGGCTGAGATCTTTTGGCACGGCACCCAATGTGCCGATCACCACCGGGACCACCTGCACTGGTTTCTGCCAGAGTCTTTGAAGTTCAATCTTGAGGTCCTGATAGCGGCTGAGTTTTTCCTGTTGTTTTTCGTCAATGTGACTGTCACCTGGGATGGCAACATCAATGATCCAAACCTTTTTCTTTTCCACAACTGTGATGTCTGGTGTGTTGTGTTCCAGAACTTTGTCAGTCTGGATTTGGAAGTCCCACAGTATCTTTGCTTGCTCATTTTCCAATACTTTTGTAGGTTTGTGATCCCACCAGTTCTTTACTGCTGGGAGGTGGTACTTGAGGTATAAGTTCCAATGAATCATTTGGGCCACATAGTTGTGCCTCTGTTTGTAGTCTGTCTGTGCGATTTTCTTACAGCAGCTGAGGATATGATCAATGGTTTCGTCAGTTTCCTTGCACAGTCTGTATTTTGGGTCATCAGCTGATTTTTTGATCTTGGCCTTAATTGCATTTGTTCTGATGGCTTTCTCCTGGCCTGCAAGGATCACGCCTTCTGTCTCCTTCTTCAGGGTCCCATTCGTGAGCCATAGCCAGGTCTTCTTCTTATTAGCTTTTCCTTCAATTTTGTCAAGGAACTTTCCATGCAATGTTTTGTTGTGCCAGCTGGGGGGGCTTAACTACTCCAATGATGACAGAGAGCTGTGCTGGCGGTAGTGTAACTACCAGCAGGTCCAACCAAGCCAGAGAGGTTTCAGCTGAGGAGTAGAACTAAGAGCACCTAACCCATTAGCATTATGGAGAATCAAACCAAAATGAAGTCTATACTGGCTTGGTCGTTGCCCAGGATAAAAAGGACCGCAGTGGATGCTGCTGATTCTGGACATCCATCGACAAGTGGGCTACGGAATCAAAATACAAATGAACAGTCACAGAAGCGGCAGAAATATACAATGCCAGAAAACTGCACAGTTATCTAATGCTATTACAAATCTGAACCTCAAAAGCTTTATTATTATTATTATTATTATTATTAATGCAGTTTGACACCATTTTAACTGTAACGGCTCAATGCTATGAAATCCTGGGATTTGTAGTTTGGTGTGGCACCAGTAGTCTTGGACAGAGAAGGCTAAAGGCCTTGTAAAACTACAGCTCCCCTGTTTCCATAGTATTGTGCCACAACAGTTAAAATACTGTAGTATCAAACTGCATAGTATCAGTATAGATGCATCCTAAGAGTGTGATTTGTCCAAGGCCACTCAGTGGATTTGCATTGCTGAGCAGGGATTTGAATCCGGTGGTGATTCACTAAAATAAAATGTTAATTTTACATTTGCATTTGTAAGAATGAAGATGAGTACTGGTTGATTTATTCAAATTACTTTTGCATGTAGCCTTCAATAGTTATTCCAGATGAAATAGAATTGTATCTTTTCAGTAAAAAACGCCTGTTTGGATTACAAAACATGGTTTTGAATAGGTTTAGTTCAAGAAACAGTGACTTCTCACACTTTTAACAGCATGTAGCTTTTAATTGAATGGTTAAAGGGAAATTTTTTTACACGACACTGTTTAAACGATTGATGTCATAGTTTTAGAACTAATTGGAAGGATACTTTGTGTGATGTGCTTAAACTCTAAAATCCCTTCTTGTAGATTTCCTAGCAAAGACCTTTTGTTTTGCCTTGGGGGGGGGGGGATTCTTGGTTCACATGACCAGAACCAGTGAATAATTGCTGGACATAGGTGGATCTGGGGGTATTCTTACCTTCATATCTCTTGCACTCCTCATCCTAGCAAACCTGCAATTTTTAGTTTAATTAGTAACAGCTTGCAACATTTGAAGCATTTCATTATTGGGTTATCTGGGGTGTGTGTGTGTTCTGTGATGAATTTATCACCTTTGCCCGGTTCTTGCAAAAATACTTGCTGCTCCTTCATCCCTTTTTAATTTTTAATGACAATTTTGGGCAATTTCCATAGAAAGTAACACATGTATAAGATCTGTTGTCTTATTGTATTCTATAAGAAATTACAGAAGTAGAAATAAGCCATGATTTTGACAGCAAAATAATAATAGAAAAAGAGGATTTTAAATAAAATATATAGTGCGTTGTATAAATACAAGATCACCCCTTTATTCATGAATTCAATATCTAGTTTTGCTTACTCACACCTCCTCAAATTAACTCTTTGAAGTGTTTGTTCTCCTCTATGATATTCATGGATACATGAAACCATGGATATTAGCAAATTGTGATCAAGAACATCTGGCCCAAGAATACCATCGCGTTGAGCTGGAGGACCTAGAAAATGGCTAAAGAGGACCTCTTTTGTCTGATGTGGATAAATTATACTGGAAACTCCTGCTGCAGCTATGGAGTCCATACTACACTGCCTTAATTCATGCACTTATCACCTCCCATTTAGACTATTGTAATATGCTTTTTGAGGACTTCCTTTAAAGTTTATTCAGAAGCAGATCTGGAGGGCCCACTGGATTTTTTGGACAATTGAAATACTAAATCCAAAAAAGCTCTCTTTGTTTTTACAGACTTAGAGGAAGTGACAGTTTATGCGGAAAGGCTTTTAATAGTGTTGTATTGTTCTTATATCTTACTTCTTAATGGATGTGTTCTGAGGTGCTTTTAATGTTATTGATAATTTAATGCTATTGGTTGTTTAACTGCATATCTATATATATAAAAGGGTAATGAAATTTCGGCCAAGGACAAAACAACAAAGCTACACATCCCAGAAACACTAAACTTGGCAGCACAACCCCTCATCCATGCCTCTACGTTCATACAACAAAAAGAAAAGAAAAATAAAGTCCTAATTAGAGGGAGAGGAATAATTGTTTTTATCCAATTGCTGCCAGTTAGAAGGCTAAGCTCCGTCCACTTGGTCTGCTGTGAGTTAGAAGGCTAAGCTCCACCCACTTGGTCTCCTAGCAACCCACTCAGCCCAGGCCCACTTCCACACACACCAGGCCTCTTCCACACTGCCTATAAAATACAGATTATCTGATTTCAACTGGATTATAGGGCAGTGTAGACTCAAGATGAGCACCAACCCCCAGAGCCAGACACGACTGGACTTAATGTCAGGGGAAAACCTTTACCCTTTACCTTAACTACCACCAATTCCTCAATACTTTATTTCCCATACCACCATACTTCGCCACAGCAACGCGTGGCCGGGCACAGCTAGTTCATATATATATATATATATATATATATATATATATATACACACACACACACACACACACACACACACACACACACACATATACACACACACACACATACACACACACTAGTGTGTCTCAATATATTTTTAATTTCTCCCAAGAATTTTGTATCCCAGAAGTGGCATGTGTAGTTCAAAGCAATATATTATATGCCAACCAACAGGTTAAGAAAATAATAATGGCATTAAAAATCCAAAGATTACTTACCAATAAATCAATGCAAACAAAATCAGTCTGAGTCCTGGTGGGTGAGATCGCTATATACAGATTTAATACACTTGCATTTAGCAAGCAAAATAAATTTATTTGTGCTAATTGTGACTGCAACCCTTCTCAGGTGTTCTTGTGTAAAGGTTAATTAAATATGCTAAGCTCCTCCCCCCTCCATCTTTACTTTGCTTACATGAAAATAGTTAGGCGTGCAACCAAGGGACTCTTGTATGCACGGATGATCCATATTAGCTAGAACTCTTAAAAAATCAGGGTTTAGAAATGTATGGAGTCATTCCATGCTTGTTAGGAACCCTTTTATTTCAGACTCATCCTTTTCCATATACGCAAAGCAGCACTGATTTTAAAAAGGCCACATTTAAGTAACTCTCAAAAGCAGAGGTGGAGGTCCTATTTCATGCCAAGATCATTTGCCAATTTGGGAAGTGTTTGCGGGGGTTTTTTCTGGCAGAGAAAAAAGTGAAGCGAAAGCAAAGTGCATGGGGTCAGATGCAAGTCTTATCAGTTTAGATGTTTATACACCAAACTGATGGAAGCACAGTTCAATTATATGCAAAAATATTCAGGAAAAAGCTCTAATCCAAGACTTTTAGACATGCAAAAGCACAATGCAGTTCCAATGAGGAATTCCTGGCTTGCCAAGCACTATTTTTCCTTTCGCACCTTCTCAATTTAAATAGCGCAATACCATTCAAGGTATTTAAGAGCAGATGATTTGAAGTTTAAGTGACTTTACATATTCTATTGTTTCTAATTACTCATCTTGAATCACTGGAAAAACATGTCAATCAGATGTGGAACCATCCTAGCTTGGCATGCCCAGATCCCTTGTTTAAATTATGCTTTGGACTGTCGTGACACAGTTCTAGACTTGCATAGTTCTTCTTCCCTTTACTTACAAACAAGGGAAGGAGTCTTCATGTCTAGTTAGAGGCAAATCATAGGTTTCCATTGAGTGAAAAACCACATTTAGCCACACATTAGAAGTAACAGGTACACCATATAAGCCTGTAGTTTAATCAGTGCTTACTTTTACTTCTGATTTGACATCTTTATATATCAAATATTCATTTCCTGCCAGAAAGTAAAATGGTAAGTAATAATGGAACAACTTGAAGCAAACAAAAGAACTCGTACATTAAAAACTGTACAGGATCATCATTACCTTTAATTGACCTCATGTCTATTTCGAAGTCTGAAGTAACATTGAATTAAGAACATAATGTGTTTTGTTGAAAGTGGTAATTATTGAGTTTGATACCTAGAATGCTATTTAATGTCTAGGTAAGAGACAAGCCTTGAAACACACCTGACCTCTAAGAGGGTGGCACTCACAGCCTGAATGCTTTCAAAACCCCCAACAGAAATACTTTTTAAAAAACAGTTCTAGCTTGAGTACAGGCAGTCCCTGTTTTCAAAACAATATCTAAGGAAGCATATTTTTCTTGCCCAAGTCTCAATTAAATACTGCAAGTTATTACTGTTCCATTTAATATCGGTTTGACATGTGTTATGAAATCAGTGAATATTTATGAAGGAATCCCCCTCCAAACACACATACCATTTCTATTTTACTGATATTATTAACTTTGATGTCAAATGGCCTTTTCAAATGCTCATTTGCTTAAAGTGTGTGCTGGTCAATTAGTCTATATTATGGAACTTGGGCTTGTCTTTGTGATCAACAAGTTTGAAGTCTTACATTTTTAGTTTTGTGGGGGAAAAGTCTGCATCAATTTTAGGACAATTTACAGGAAGAGCAAGACAAATGAATGATGCTATTATCAGATAAATGTAATTTTGATGCATTCCTGATGACAAAGTTTGTCATGAATGTCATGGCCTAAACCAAAGTTATAGCCTAAAAATTCCATGGCACATAATATTGACAGCTAGACCCAAATATCTCACCTGTTTGAGGGCACATCTGCATTGTAAAATGAATACAGTTGGACAAAATTTTAACTTCTATGGCTCAGTGCTGTGGAACCCTGGGATTTGTAGTTTGCTGAGGCACCATCCCTCTTTGACAGAGGAGGTTAAAGACTGTGTAAATCTATAACACCCATGATTCTATAGCATTGAGCCATGACAGTTAAATTGGTGTCAGAATGAACTCATTCTACACCGTATTCAAGTTCAGACACCTTGATTGTTCATTCAGTACCCACAGATACTGCTTTGACACATTGTATGCTGCTGCTAAGTCGTTTAGTCGACTCCAACTCTTCGTGACCGCATGGACCAGTCCACGCCAGAGCTCCCTGTCGGTCGTCACCGCCCACAGTTCCTTCAAGGTCAACCCAGTCACTTCAAGGATACCGTATATCCATCTTGCCCTTGGTCGGCCTCTCTTCCTTTTTCCTTCAATTTTCCCCAGCATCGTGATCTTTTCCAAGCTTTCCTGTCTCCTCATGATGTGGCCAAAATACTTCAGCTTTGCCTCTAGTATCCTTCCCTCCAGTGAGCAGCCAGACATTATTTCCTGGAGGATGGACTGGTTGGATCTTCTTGCGGTCCAAGGCACTCTCAGGATTTTCCTCCAGCACCAGAGTTCAAAAGTGTCTATCTTTCTTCGGTCAGCCTTCCTCATGGTCCAGCTCTCGCATCCATAGGTTACTATGGGGAATACCATTGCTTTGACTATGCGGACCTTTGTTGCCAGTGTGATGTCTCTGCTCTTCACTATTTTGTCAAGGTTGGCCATTGCTCTCCTCCCAAGAAGTAAACGTCTTCTGATTTCCTGGCTGCAGTCTGCATCTGCAGTGATCTTCGCGCCTAGAAATTTAAAGTCTGTCACTGCCTCCACGTTTTCTCCCTCTATTTGCCAGTTGTCAATCGGTCTGGTTGCCATGATCTTGGTTTTCTTGACGTTTAACTGCAACCCAGCTTTTGCACTTTCTTCTTTCACCTTGGTGATAAGGCTCCTCAGCTCCTCCTCGCTTTCGGCCATCAGAGTGGTATCATTTGCATACCTAAGGTTGTTAATGTTTCCTCCAGCAATTTTAACTCTGTCCTTGGATTCCTCAAGCCCTGCATGTCGAATGATGTGTTCTGCGTACAAGTTGAATAGGGAGAGTGAAAGTATGCAGCCCTGCCGCACTCCTTTCCCAATCTTGAACCAGTCTGTTGTTCCGTGATCTGTTTTTACTGTGGCTACTTGGTCTTTATACAGATTTCTCAGGAGACAAACAAGGTGACTTGGTATCCCCATACCACCAAGAACATGCCATAGTTTATTATGATCCACACAGTCGAAGGCTTTAGAATAGCCAATAAAGCAGAAGTAGATGTTTTTCTGAAACTCCCTGGCTTCCTCCATTATCCAGCGGATATTGGCAATTTGGTCTCTTGTTCCTCTGCCTTTTCTGAACCCAGCTTGGACATCTGGCAACTCTTGCTCCATGTATTGCTGGAGTCTGCCTTGCACGATCTTGAGCATTACCTTACTGGCATGGGAAATAAGTGCCACTGTACGGAAGTTTGAGTATTCTTTAGCATTTCCCTTTTTTGGTATGGGGATATAAATTGATTTTTTCCAATCTGATGGCCAATCTTGTGTTTTCCATATTTGCTGGCATATGGCATGCATCACCTTGACAGCATCACCTTCCAAGATTTTAAACAGCTCAGCTGGGATCCCGTCGTCTCCTGCTGCCTTGTTGTTAGCAATGCTTCTTAAGGCCCGTTCAATCTCACTTCTCAGGATGTCAGGTTCTAATTCACTCACCACACCGTCAAAGCTATCCTCTATATTATTATCCTTCCTATACAGATTTTCTGTATATTCTCGCCACCTATTCGTGATCTCTTCAGCTTCTATTAGGTCCCTGCCATCTTTGTTTTTGATCATGCCCATTTTTGCCTGAAATTTGCCTCCAATGTTTCTGATTTTCTGGAAGAGATCTCTTGTCCTTCCTATCCTATTGTCTTCTTCCACTTTCATGCATTGCTTGTTCAAAAATAGTTCCTTGCCTCTCCTGGCTAACCTCTGGAATTGTTCATTTAATTGGGCGTATCTCCCCCTATTGCTGTTTCCTTTCGCCTTCCTTCTTTCTTGGGCTGCTTCCAGTGTCTCAACAGACAACCATCTTGCCTTCTTGGTTTTCTTTTTCTTTGGGATGTACTTTGTTGCTGCCTCCTGAACAATGCTGTGGACTTCTGTCCATAGTTCTTCTGGGACTCTATTTATTAAATCTAATCCCTGAAATCTATTCTTCACCTCCACTGCATATTCACTGGGAATATTTGTGAGATCATATCTAATTGGTCTGTGTATTTTCCCCATTCTCTTTAGTCTGATTCTAAATTTTGTAATAAGAAGTTAGTGATCTGAACTACAGTCAGCTCCAGGTCTTGTTTTCACCGACTGGATGGATGTCCGCCACCTTTGGCTGCAAAGGATGTAGTCAATCTGATTTCAGTGTTGACCATCTGGTGCAGTCCATGTGTAAAGTCCATGTGTCTTTTAGGTTGTTGGAAGAGAGTGTTTGTTATGCACACTGAGTTTTCCTGGCAAAATTCTATCAGCCTACGTCCTGCTTCATTTTGTTGTCCCAACAAAATGCCTGTGATCCCGGTTATCATTTGACTGCCCACCTTAGCATTCCAATCTCCTGTAATGAGAATAATGTCTCTTTTTGGTGTGTTATCCATTAAGTGCTGCAGATCCTCGTAGAACTTATCTAATTCTACTTCTTCAGCAGCTCTGGTTGGGGCGTATGTTTGGATCACTGTGATGTTAAATGGTTTGCCTTTAACTCGAACTGAGATCATTCTATCATTTTTTGGGTTGCATCCAATCACTGCTTTCGCAACTTTATTGTTAACTATGAAGGCTACTCCATTTCTTCTGTGTTCCTCTTGTCCGCAGTAGTAGATTTGGTGGCCATCTTTTGTGAAGTGGCCCATTCCAGTCCATTTCAGTTCACTGACTCCAAGAATGTCTATCTTTAATCTTGACATCTCACCAATAACCACATCCAGTTTACCCTGGCTCATAGATCTTACATTCCAGGTTCCTATAGTGTGTTGATCTCTAGAACACCGGATTTGTCCTTCACCTCCAGCATCGTCGGCCGTTAGCCTTCCTTTCGACTTTGAGCTAACTGCGTCATCACATCTGGGGCTAGTTGGACTAGTCCTCTGCTCCTCCCCAGTAGCATTTTGACCATCTTCCGACCTGGGGGACCTATCTTCCGATGGTATACTGACATTTCTCTGGTTGTACTGATCCATATAGTTTTCATGGCAAGAATACTGGGGTGGGTTGCCATTACCTTCCCCAGGGATCGTGCTTGGTATGACCTCTCCGCCATGACCTTCCCGTCTTGGGTGACCCTGCACGGTATAGCTCATGGCTTCATCGAGGCACTCAAGCCCCAGCACCACGTCAAGGTAACGATCCAAGCTGGAGGACACATTGTATATGGATATGATTTCTTTTACATTATTTATGAACATGTTAGTGTTTTCTTAAGAGCAGATGTGGTGTAATATTTTGAATAATGGACTATATTTTATATGTCCACTAAACCACGAAAGCTCATTGGATGAACTTATATGTTACATTCTCTCAGCTTCAGGGGAAGACTGTGGCAACCCCTTTTCTTGCCAAGAAAACACAGTCATAGGTTAGTTAGCCTATAGACCAGTGGGTCTCAGCTTGAAGTCCCCAGATGTTTTTGGATTTCAACTTCCAGAAATCCTAATAGTTGGTAAACTGGCTGGGACTTCTGGGAGTTGTATGCCAAAAACATCTGGGGACCCCAGGTTGAGAACCACTGCCTTAGAGTCTCTCAAAGTCACAAATGGCTTCAAGGCACACAGCAAATGAATACTTTTTAAAATATTCTATGGCTTTATGCTAAAACAATATAAAAATTTCTGTTATAGGTTGAATATCCCTCAACCTTTTATATTGCTTTAGTACAAAGCCATATGTTTTGGTACCGAAGTGTTTGGGTTTTGGAATTTTTTAAATAAGAGGTATATTGCAATTATTTATATAGTGTGGACAATTCTAGATTTTGGAATATCTTGGATGTTGGATTTTTGTATAAAGGATACTCAGCTTGTATCCTGTGAATACAGAAAGAGCCCTGCAGGGTCAGACTATAGGCTGATATCTAGCATTCTGCTCCCACAGTGGCTACCCAGATGCTGTGGGAGACTTAAAGCAGAGCATGAATTAGCATCCTCCTGTTCAAGTTTCAAGAAACTAGTATTCAGAGCTGTACTACATATGTTACTTTATAGTGCTGCTTTCTTACTCAGAGGTTTGGGTTGTAGTTTCCCCATGTGCTCAAAGACCTGTGTGTGTTGTGGTGAAGGAGTGTCTCTAACATGTTGTATGTGTTTTTCCTGCTGTTCCCAGTTAGTTGAGCAGCCAGCTAAGCCGGGCATCTTCAAACTGTGGCACTCCTCTAACTCCCAGAAGCCCTAGCCAGCCTGTTTAGTGGTCAGAAATTCTGGGAGCTGAAAGCCCAAACATCTGGAGGGCCGCAATTTGAAGATGCCTGAGCTATGTTGCATATTGTGTATTTTCCATGATGGTTAAGTTAAAAGAAGTTTCCTGAATGTGGAGGCCCTATAGGGAAACAGTGAATCTGCTGGAGAATTTCCCATGGAAGTTATTTGTAGGTTTCCTTCAGCCAATAGAAAACTTTCACTTGTATGTATATTCTGCATGCACAGTTCTGATCGGGTGTGATTTGGTTACATTCATCATTGTCTCCCTTCCACTCTTTCCCAAAGATATTCCCCGTGTCTGTGATTTTAAAACAACAACAACATATAAGAGTGTTCAATTGATTTGACCAATAATAGGCAGTTGTTATCTTCTGACTCCCCAGATGTGTGCTTTCACTTCTTGTTCCTTACCACTCAGTAATGCACTGGCTGTGCATTCAGGAAAATCAGTCAGACCACACTGGTCACATGAATTGGATTTCTTTCTTTTTGCTGGACTGGGTGCATGGTAGCTCTGTCTCATTTGAATGCTGCCGAAGCGTCCAATCCCTGTCTGGCAGCAGTGATGACTCTTGTCCCATTACAACAGTAGAATATTTGAGACCTTTTTCTCTTGGGTGCACATGCGTGCTTTGCATTGCTTTTCACTCTGTAAAGAGAAAGGGTCCTTTTTTTGACTGCTTTGGCACTCTGGCACAGGCTTTCATGCAGAGAATACAGCTTTTCTCTGAGCAGCCTAGTGTTCTTGAATCCACAGAACCTTATGATGCATTTTAGCAGGAAACTCCCCTCCCCCTTGTTTACAGAGCCTTTGAAAAAGGCATGGGGAGGCAAAGGTTTGATTTGCACCAGTTCCTCTGTAGGGCCCACCTGGAGTGGTGATTGCTGAAAAATATTCAGGAAATTAAGAGAGGGTGAAGAGCGGGTATTAGAAGCCCATGTGCCCCATAGAGTCTCTGTACTGAATTGAGAGCAACCATGTTGAGCCTTGTACTCAACCTCTCCAGTGTTTATTGAAAACACTGACTGCCAGTTATGGGGTTCCTGTATCATCTTGGCCTAAAACTTTCAGCATCTTTAACTGGCTGTTTGAAACCTGAAGAGCAGTCTTAAACCTTCAATGGTTGTGTAGAAACATGGTTACAGATAAGCAACCTGTCCATACACTGGTCCTGCTTGCTAGAATGTTGGTTTCAGTTAGTGCTTACATTGAAAGACTAACGTAATGGTTACACTTGAAGAGTTGAAGTTACTGAATATTCTAATTTTTAAGTTAGTCATCCCTTCATTAGACTGATATGGTGCTGCAGAACTATAAAAAGAACACTGTGATGCTATTAGAGCGACCACCTCTGTGCCTCCACTGCTTTTTTCCTTGCATTTAATTTTTTGTTAGATCAAGATTGTTTATAAAAACAATATACTTCAGCCAGAAGAAAGACAAAACTGTTTTCATCTCATAGGATCTCTTCCTATTTAATATTCACTCCTCAAAATACTATATGGGCAAACCTATTTTAAAACATTTATTTTTAAAGTCATTCATTAACTGCCTTTTACTCATCTAAACCAAAGTTCATTGGTGTTGTTGAAGCTGGATTTGGGATTATTACATTCTAATAGAATGATTTGGAGAAAATCATGTACCAGCATGCTGCAGGTAACAGACAGGGTGATGGCACATTATGAGCCTGTAGCATCCTCAACAGGGATTAGGAACCTGCAACCTTCCAGTTGTAGCTAGATGTCAGGACCCTGGCTGCAGAGCACCAATAACCTTACACAGAGGCCAGTCTCTATCTAATATCTTTATTAAAGAAATATATAAAATCAATAAAAACAAGTGAAGAATATAGTTCAGAAGCAGACCTTTCAAAAGAGGTCAAATATAGTCCAAAAATGTATTGTCCAATATAAGATATTAGAGTTCACAAAGTTTTAATCCACTTGACCGAAACACACACTTTGCCAAGCAATAGTGTGGGGAATTAGCAGAGTCCTAGAGTTCAATGAAGCTTGACAACAAGGCTGGAATTAAACTTGATTCTTGGCTAGATTCATAACTGGAAACAAAGGCAAAACATGAGCGTGGAGCAGGGTCCGTGGTAAAACTGCAAGGCTAGGCAAGGCTTGAAAACTTGATCCGAGAAGCAAGGAACTGGGGTACGAAGTCCACACACGATCTCTCTCCTGAAGCTGATCAATTGACTCCGCAAAGAATTCCTCGCGCCAACCACCTATATTGGGTCTCGTTTTCCCGCCAACAGAACTCTTTCCCTAGAGAACGAGAAGCGAAACCCAACTCTGTCCAGATGTGTGACTCCTTAGAATTTCCCAAGGGAAGCAAGCCTAATCAGCTTGATTTCTGGCAGCAATGCATAAACTCCTCCGTTGAGCTTCTCTGTTTCCCCTTTCTCTGGAATAAGATTCTTTTCTGGGAAACGGGGAGGGGGGGGGAGTTCTGCCCAAGGCCTGTTTGGCTGAATTCTTGAGGACAAACATCAACATCCTGCAGGTGAAGAGACTCCGGCTCTTGCTGAACCGGCGAAAACCCCATGTTTTCCTCTTCGTCTGCCACAATAGTACTAGGAACAGGACTACAAGGCCCATGAGTCATCACACTAGACTGGAGATCTCATGCCCCCTTACAGTCAAATTTCATAACTGGAAGGTCATACACCCTCCATTTTTGCTTTTTCCTTCACCTACACAAAGAGTCTCTTCACTTTCATCCTTTAATATCTATTTATTTATCATATCAGAAGCAAAACTTAGGGTGCAGTTGTAACGTATTTAGAAACACAAAGTCAAAAACTTGACATTATACTAAACGTCATTTGACCAGATTCTGGCCACTTGGAGTGCCTCTGGCGTTGTTGTGACAAGGTCTTCCATTGTTTATGTGGCAGGGTTCATGTAGCACCAGGAGTGTGTAAGTCATGGGTGGGCAAAGTGGTCATGGGCTTCATGTAATCTCACGGCCACTGTGGCTCTTAGGGGCCTCCAGAAATCAAAAAATAATTTGAATGTATTTCAGAAAGATTGCTTTGCCCCAATATGCCATTTGCTAGATTTTGCAACATGTAAGCTCCCTTCCAGGCCGTTTTAGACCCATGAAAGGTATTTTTAAAACCCAGAAGCTACTTCTGATCACTTCCTGTTATCAAAAGAGTTCTATTCTTGCTAAAAGCATGACAAAAGTGCTCCTCACAGCCCTTGCATGGCACTGGTTAATTTGGGAGGTTAAAAAACTGGCGAGAGGTGTTGCCCACTCCTGGCTAAGAAGCACAGGGTGCCCAAGTGTTTTTTTGGTTAAAATGAAATCCTGAAGATTTACAATAGTTTTTTGTTTTCTCCTGTGACATTTAAATTACATACTTGATTCATTGAACTGCTCTGTCTGTGCCTTGCAGCACTGCAATTCATTGCATTCTATTTTTGATGTAGTGCAGAGTAAATGTTTGGGGATGGGATGGCTGCAAATCGAATTTTGCAGCAAATAGATTGCTTTTCTCTCTCGGTATCTTGTGATTATTAAAGTCAGAGTATAGCTTTCCACGTTCATAATTCGATCACATTATATACAGGCAGTGGAGACACCTTTTCCCTGTGATAACTCTTTTCAGGAGTGAATTTTCTTTCCTAGGGGTCGATTTCTCTCACTTCCGGTTCTTTCACTCCTGTTCTTAAGTATGCATTGTTTGTAAGCTGGATGTTTGTAAATTGGGGACCTCCTGTATATATATTCTTACTGCATTGCTTTTTAACTTTTTACAATTTTTGTAAAAAGAGCTATGCTGTTTTGTTCATCTATCATGGCTATTATTTAAATCTCTTTTTTCATTTTCTAGTACATAAATCATGGGAGTACATATAGTAAAATAGGGGGCTGTCTAGAACTGAACTGGCTTCTCCAGCTTAGTAGTTTATACCAAGGGTGTGCACAATGTGACCCAAATCTAACTTTTGCATCCCAGTGGACCCCCTTCCCCCAAGATCGTCCTGACCTTTTTGACTCGAAACAGTTCCAAATGTCTTCAGTCTTCATGACTCATGAATCTTAATCCCGCTCCCAAAAGGTTGAACATTGACTGAAAAGGATAACTGTAAATGGCATGTTACTTCAGGTACACCCACATGTGCTGATACAAACCACAAAAGAGCACAGGAAATGGGGCCCCGCTCATAGCCCACATTTGCTGCGTCTATCAAAGGCTCTTCAGGGTTCCAGTTGGAGGGTCTTTCATAGTAAGCCCCAACCTTAGTATGAGTTATAACTCAGATGAGATTCCAAATAAGAGACTGTAGATATACTTTCCAAAGCTTGAAACCTGTTGATTATTGTGTATATGATGTCTATGGTTTGTCGTAGAAGATGGAGATCACAGCTTTTTTTTTCATATGGAAGCAGTATACTTCATTGATTATTCCTGTTTTATTGGAGTGGTTTTAAGGTTAGGCAAATATTAACCCACGCAGCCCTAAATAATTTGCCATTTTTCTTCTTTGGCCTTCATTAATAGGCTCCTAATACAGAGTGACATAGTTTGTAATGTTACGTAGCTGCTTCAGGCTGTTATGTTGAATACCAACTGACTTCTGTGTTGTATGATACAGAATTATCAGATACATGACTTATATTCATGCATAAACATTTTATTTGAGAATTCAAAATAATGTGATTCCAAAGAATGGCTGAAATTTCAGAGATGAAAGATTAACATCCTTCTATTCATAACAGTCAACATAATGGGGGAAGGACTTTGTTTTAATTCTTATCAAAATTTAAAAACCATTGATGCGCTAATGTTTGTATTATGTTTGTATTCTGAAAATAAGGTAACCATTTTGGCTTCTGTATGTTTTTGCTGATTTTTCAAAAGTTGGTGTTAGATAATTCTGTAAGCACAATGACACAGTACTGAATATGGTACTGTCTCTAAACTTTGCATTTATATAGCATCTATGATTTTCTAATCCTGTGGATATTTTATAGATAATTTTAAAAGTTTTTTTAAAAAAAATACTACCTTTGAATACCAATTGTCATTTGCTAAAATGCAGAGAGTCATTAGATGTCATATGTATGCTATGAGGACAGATCCAGATATTTTTCCAGGGTCATTTTTTGGGATATGTCAGGGTGCTTCCAACTCATAACCTTTTCTTTTTTCCAAAACACCAGACTTCTACAGGGTTATTTTTTACATTATGTAAACTTCATCACAGTGATTTTCCATAAGCTTCAAAGTAGATGAATGAAGTAGAATCAATTTGACTCTAGAAATTTTGTATGGCAGAATAATAGAACATGTTGTGCTAAAGGGGTGGCAAGCTAATGTTTAAGCATAAAGATTATACATTCACCATTATCAAATACAGCAAAAGCCATACTTCCAAATTACTAAAAATAGAATTGTTTGCAATCTGAAAGAATTGTGCTGCTCTTGAGACAGAAACTCTGAAAATGGCTACAAATTGCAGTATCGTCATGAGGGTTGTCTGTAGGCATTCTGTAGTATGGAGGAAATATATGGATTATCCAAAACAAAAATGTGCTGCACCTATTGGTCAGAACATCTTCCATCATTCATAGAAGACATCCTTTGAAATCAATGTGCCTTAAATCAGTCAGGGGTGTATTCACTTGTTGATGCAACTTCACTCATGCTCCGTTCTGTTGAATTCTGGGATTTGTAGTTTGGTGATGTACTTAGAATTCTTTAGAATAGTGCCCCAAAATTCTAGAGCTCGGTGGCAGAGAATTTTACGTACCAAGCTAATTTAATTTTGGGATACTGTAGGATAGAGCCTTGGCATTAACTCACCATTAAGAGTGTAGAATAACTACAACTTTAGAGCATAATCTACTTGAAATTTGATTTAGACTGCATCCAACCCATATCCATGTGAACTCTTCCATTTTGATTCCTATGAGACTTCCTGTTTCCAAAATATGGATAACATGGAGAAGAACCAGGAAATAACTGCCAAATAGTCCCCTGCTTCCCCAAAAGGCACCAGAGGGGTTTCCTTGGGTGAAGTGATGGGCATATATGCTGGGTAGAACATCTGAAGGCAATACAATAGTGAAGATAATGTGAAATAATGCATTAAGTCGCCTAAGGGGAACTACTGTCTTAATTTAGTGTCCTAAAAATATAGAAGTACATAACTTGGACTTTGCCTGAAGTCATTAAGATTGAATAAATCAGAACCTGCTAAAGTAAAAAAGCAGAAAAGCAGTGTAGTGCGATCTGGCTATATTTTTGTAATGTTTTCTTAGGTATGAACACTTTGCAAATGCTTTCTAGCTCATTCTCTGTGGCTTTTGGTGACTGAGTTTAGAGTAGTTTCCCCAAAGGAATAGTGAAAGAGGTTCTCTAGGCAACCCTGACTTTGGGCTAAGAAAAGTTAAGGTGAAATCTGATTGTTAGTCCCAGCTAGAGTAGATGTACTGAATCAGGGTAAACTTGGTACCTGGAGGCCCAGAGGACAAAAAATACTTTTTTCTCTTCCCCAAAATATTTTTCCTCAGAAAAAATGGGCCAATTGAAAATTGGGGGAAAATGGAAAACATTGGATTATGAAATGTTATCTTTTAGTATGATTATTTAAAGCACTAAAGTCTCCATATATTTAATCAATTATCTCTGAAAACTCATTAACAGGAAAACTCATTAAAGGCAATATAATAATAATAATAATAATAATAATAATAATAATAATAATAATAATAGGTAAGGTAAAGGTTTCCCCTGACATTAAGTCCAGTCATGTCTGACTCTGGGGTTTGGTGCTCATCTCCATTTCTAAGCTGAAGAGCCGGCGTTGTCCGTAGACACCTCCAAGGTCATGTGGCTGGCATGACTGCATGGAGCGCCGTTACCTTCCCACCGGAGCGGTACCTATTGATCTACTCACATTGGCATGTTTTCGAACTGCTAGGCTGGCAGGAGCTGGAGCTAACAGCTGCCGCTCCCGCCGCTCCCGGGGTTTGAACCTGGGACCTTTCGTTCTCCAGCTCAGTGCTTTAACGCACTTCGCTACCAGGGCTCCTAATAATAATAATAATAATAATAATAATAATAATAATAATAATAATTTATTTTTCTATCCCGGCTCCATCTCCCCGAAGGGACTCGGGGCAGCTAACATGGGGCCAAGCCCAAAAACAGAAACAAAGTATGGTAAGTTAAAAAAAGTTTAAGTAACTAAATAAACAGTATCAACATAACAATCAAATAAAATAAACAGATAAAAACAAAGTAATTGTCAAGACCCAGGCTGCAGAGCACCAATAACCATACACAGAGGCCAGAATCTATCTAATATCTTTATTGAAGGAATATATAAAGTTAATAAAAACAAGTGTAGAAAATAGTCCAGAATTAGACCTTTCAGGAAAGGTCAGAATTAGTCCAAGAAAGCAATGTCCAATAAGAAATATTAAGGTCCAAAGTTGTAATCCAATAACCGAAACACTCACTTTGCCAAGCAAAGTGAGGGGAGATGACAAGGTCCTTTAGTCCATGAAACTTGAGCGAGGCTAGGAAATAACTTGATACTTGAAACAAGGCTTGAACGTGGAACAAGGTAACTAGGAACAAGAACAAGGTCCGTGGAATAACTTGGTAAAATCCGTGGTACAAGGCAAGGATTGGTCCTGGGAAACAAGGCAAAGTCCGTAGGTAAACAAAGGCTGGGAAACAAGGCGAAGGCTGGATAGCAAGGCAAGGCTTGAGCGAGAGCGAGGCTTGAATCGGAGCGCGCTGTCCAGACACGACCCGCTCCGTAGGCTGACGAATTGACTCCGCGAAGTTACTACGCGGGTAAAACACCTAAATAGAGTCTAGCTTTCCCGCCGAAGCAGTTCTCTGGGAATCAGAACCGAAAGCTAACTCTGAGACCAGATGTGAGACTCCCCAAAGATTCTCACGAGAAGCAGTCTTAATTGGCCACATTCTTAGCTGCAATCCTTGCACTCCTGCGCGAAGCTGAATCCAAACTTCTCTGTTGTTTACAAAACTCCCGGCGCAAGAATACGGGAGAAGTAGGCTCTGGGCTTGTTTGACATACTTCTGGGAGACAACTTTCTTGCAGGTGCAAGGTTCCCAGATCTGCCTGGGAAAGATCTGGCTGAGAGGAATCCAGTTCAGACTGGGAAGGTAAAAAACCCAAGTTTTCATCTTCATCAGGAATTACAATGTCCTGAGCAGGACTACAAGGCCCATGGGTCATCACACTATCCCCCTCCTCAAGGCCCCTCCCAAACTGGGGCCCTCTCCCCGAGGCGCGAGGTCGTGGTTTGGTGGGATAGGTCTGATGAAAGCGACGGGTTAGATCAGGAGCATGGACTGTGGAGGCGTCTTCCCAGGAGCGTTCCTCAGGGCCAAAACCCACCCAGTCAATGAGATATTGTAGGCGGCGGCGGTGAAAGCGAGAATCCAAAATGTCCTCAACCTCGAACTCCTCCTCCCCATTCATCAAAACAGGAGGGGGGGCCGGTTGGTCTGTATCAGGTCGCACACCATCCGCCGGAAGGAGCAGGGAACGGTGAAACACTGGGTGAATGCGCATTGAACGCGGA
This sequence comes from Anolis carolinensis, assembly GCF_035594765.1. Lineage (NCBI taxonomy): Eukaryota > Metazoa > Chordata > Lepidosauria > Squamata > Anolidae > Anolis > Anolis carolinensis. Next base: position 114,079,218 of record NC_085843.1, read on the forward strand.
AGTTGGAGTTTGAAAGTCACGGGGTTAAGTTGCGCCACCACTGGATAGGGGCCAATGAAACGGGCATCTAACTTCCGGCAGGGGCGGTGGGAGGGCAGGAAGCGAGTGGACAGAAAAACCCGATCTCCTACCTTGATTTCGGGGCCCGGCTGGCGATGTTTGTCAGCGTGGCGTTTATAGTCCTCCTTGGCTTGGTCCAGTTGCTGGAGCAAAAGTTGTTGCACCGCTGTGAGTTCCTGCAGCCAATCCTCTGCTGCGGGAACTTCTGAAGTTTCAATGACAGGGGGAAAGAAACGTGGATGGAAGCCGTAGTTTGCAAAGAACGGCGTTTCTTTTGTAGAAGCTTGAACTCCATTGTTGTAGGCAAACTCAGACAGTGGTAACAGAGAAGCCCAATTGTCCTGTTGGTAGTTTACATAACAGCGAAGATACTGCTCCAAAGTGGCATTGGTGCGCTCCGTTTGCCCATCTGTTTGGGGATGATGAGCTGAAGATAAGCGAGAGTCTATGCCCAATAGTTTTTGTAGTGCCTTCCAAAAACGAGAGGTGAATTGAGATCCACGGTCTGTGACTAAACTCTTGGGCAATCCATGTAGTCTGAAAACATGTTGAAGAAATAGATCCGCAGTTTCTTTGGCCGTGGGGAGGCCTTCACAGGGAATGAAATGGGCTAACTTGGTGAAAAGGTCCACCACCACCAAAATCGTGGTGAATCCACAGGAAGGTGGTAGGTCAGTGATGAAATCCGCGGAAATTATTTCCCATGGGCGAGATGGGGTAGGAAGGGGGTGTAAAAGCCCTGAGGGCTTCTCCCTTCGTATCTTGGAGCGCTGGCATACTGGGCAGGTGTTGACATATTTTTCCACATCCTTGCGGATCTTGGGCCACCAAAAATCCCTTAGGATCAAATGCATAGTTTTAAATAGTCCGAAGTGTCCTGCTGGTTTGCAGTCATGACACAGACGAAGCGCTTTTTCCCTGCCCGGTCCGGGTGGGATATAAACATGATTTCTATAGCAGAGCAGCCCATCTTTAAGCGAAAAGGGAAAGTGCAGACCTTGGCGAAGTTGGTCCTGCGCCCAGGCATCTGCTTGCTGACTAGCCCTGATTTCTTGAGCACAGATGGGTCCTGGAGTAGGGGAAGTTGAACCAATGGGAATGGATTTGGTGTTCCCCACCGTGAGCGTGGCAAAGTTCTCGGGTTGTAGCAGTTGGGATTCAAAGGTCTCCTTGCGTCCTGCAGCGTATTCCGGTTTACGTGACAGGGCGTCTGCTTGCTTGGTTTGGGCTGGGGTCACATAATGGATCTGGAAGTTGAAACGTTCAAAGAATAAAGCCCAACGTTGCTGCCTCTGATTTAGTTTGCGGGCAGTTCTTAGATGTTCTAGATTACGATGATCAGTGTGGACTTCAATGGGAAATTTGGCCCCTTCTAGCCAATGTCTCCAAGTTTCAAAGGCTGCCTTTATGGCCAGTAGTTCTTTTTCCCAAATGGTGTAATTCCTCTCTGGTGTGGTTAGTTGACGAGAATAAAAGGCACAGGGATGGAGGTGATCTCCCACCGGTTGTAAGAGTACAGCCCCAATTGCCACATCAGAGGCGTCCGCCTGCACCACAAAAGGGGTTCCAGGATTTGGGTGCTGTAGAATTGGCTGGGAGGTGAATAGTTTCTTTAGTTGCTGGAACCCTTTCTCTGCTTGATCAGTCCAGCGGAAAGGCTGCTTTCCACGGATGCAGCTAGTGATGGGGTCGGACCAGCGGGCAAAATCTGGAATGAACTTGCGGTAATAGTTCGCGAACCCCAAGAAACGCTGCACCTCTTTCTTGTTAGTTGGCGCCCGCCATTCCAATACTGCTGAAACCTTGGCTGGATCCATGGAAAGCCCTAGAGGCGAGATGCGGTAACCAAGGAAATCTACCTCTTGTAGATCAAAGGCGCATTTTTCCAGCTTGGCATAAAGTCCATGATCCCGCAATCGTTGTAACACCATTTTGACGTGGTTCTCATGTTCTGATTGTGATCTAGAAAACACCAAAAAATCGTCCAGGTAGATTATCAAGAACCTGTCTAGATAGTCCTGAAAAATGTCGTTGACAAAATGCTGGAACGTTGCGGGGGCTCCGCATAAACCGAAATTCATAACTCGGGACTCGAATAATCCGAATTTGGTCTGGAAGGCGGTCTTCCACTCGTCCCCTTCCCTGATGCGAACTAAGTTGTAAGCCCCCCGAAGATCCAGCTTGGTGTAAACCTTGGCTCCTCGAAGCCGATCCAATAGATCCGAGATTAAGGGCAGGGGATAGCTGTTCCGCTTGGTGATATTGTTCAATGCTCTGTAGTCCACCACCAAGCGTAGTTCCCCTGACTTCTTCTTCACAAACATCACTGGGGAGGCGGCTGGGGATTGAGAGGGTCTGATGAATCCCTTGCGAAGGTTTGTCTCTAGGAATTCCCTGAGAGCTTCTTGCTCTGGTTCAGTCAGGGAGTAGAGATGCCCTCGCGGGATCGGGGCCCCCTCCACCAAGTCAATGGCACAGTCATAAGGTCTATGTGGGGGTAATTTTTCGGCTTCTTTCTCATTGAATACATCCCAATACTCGGAGTACTTCTTTGGCAAGGTGATGATGGGCTCGGTGTCCGTGGCGTGGCATACCTTGGCTACGAGGCAATGGTTTTGGCAGTACGGTGAAGCAAACTGCAGTTCTCTGTTGGACCAGGAGATGTTAGGGTCGTGGAGAGTCAGCCATGGAATTCCCAAAATCACAGGGAAATGAGGAACCTCGGTAACAAAGAAGGAAATCTCTTCCATATGTTCCCTTATCCACATCCTGGTGGGTTCCGACCACTGACTTACGGGGCCCGTCTTGAGGGGGCGGCCGTCTATGGCTTGCACCACACGGGCATTCTTGAAATCATGATATTGTAATCCCAGAGAGTCGGCATACTCTCTATCGATGAAATTGTTGGTAGCTCCAGAGTCTATCATGGCGTGGATCATGACGGGTCCCCTTTTTGCTGACCATAATGTGACCACGAGAAGGAACAGGACCCCGGTTGGCGGCTCTTGGATGGATTTTTTGACCGGGTTGGCGAGCCTCTCTACACCCGGTCGTTGGCTTCCCCCGCCGGCTGTGTGCCAGTCGGCTCAGACGTCTTCGTCTCCGTGGAGGACGCCGCCGCAAGACGGGCGGCAGGCTTCCCTTTGGCTGGGCACTCTCTGGCGAAGTGGCCCCCGTTCCCGCAGTACCAGCAGAGGTTTAAGCGTTGACGACGGGCCTTCTCGGCGGCATCTAGTCTGGGACGCACATTGCCCAACTGCATCGGCACCTCCTCGCTCCCTCTGGGGTATGGGGTTGGCGGTGGGGGTCTCCAGACCGGACGTGGCTGAACGCTGGCGGGAGCGGGGGGTTTTGCCCCGGCTCTACCGCCCTGGCCTCGAACCCACTGTTTCCTGTTGGCAATCATGACTTCAGCCCGTAAACATTGATCAATGAGTGCCTCGAGGGTCTGGGGAGGATCCACCTTGGAGATTTCTTCCAGCATTTCAATGTTGAGACCCTCCCGGAATTGTCCCCTGAGGGCTACATCGTTCCAGCCGGTGTTGTGGGCCAGCACTCGGAACTCGGCTATATACTGAGACATAGGTCTGTCTCCTTGGAAAAGGCGACGGAGTTTGTGACCGGCTGCCTCCAAATTGTCCTCGATTCCCCAAGTCTCCTTGAGGTGGTCCAAGAAGCGTTGCGCTGATCTTAGGTGTGGAGAGGCTTGGTCGTACAGTGCCGTCGCCCAGCTGGCCGCTGGCCCGTCTAGAAGACTGTAAACCCATGCCACTTTGATGTCTTCTTGGGGAAACTCGGCAGCACGGGCCTCTAGATAAGCTTGACATTGGCGACGGAAGACATGAACCTTAGAAGCTTCTCCAGTAAACTTGGTTGGCAACGCCATGGCCGGAAGACGAATTCCGCGTTCCTTCAAACCCCTTATTTCTCCATCCTGTGCATTGAGCTTATCACGGATTCGGTCCACCTCCTCCTTGTCGATGGTGTAGGTAATCGGCTGGCCGCTCGGCCCAGGTACGACTCCGGTAGACATTCTGGCCGAGGTTAATTGGTGCTTAGGGTGGCGGAGTCAAACTGTCAAGACCCAGGCTGCAGAGCACCAATAACCATACACAGAGGCCAGAATCTATCTAATATCTTTATTGAAGGAATATATAAAGTTAATAAAAACAAGTGTAGAAAATAGTCCAGAATTAGACCTTTCAGGAAAGGTCAGAATTAGTCCAAGAAAGCAATGTCCAATAAGAAATATTAAGGTCCAAAGTTGTAATCCAATAACCGAAACACTCACTTTGCCAAGCAAAGTGAGGGGAGATGACAAGGTCCTTTAGTCCATGAAACTTGAGCGAGGCTAGGAAATAACTTGATACTTGAAACAAGGCTTGAACGTGGAACAAGGTAACTAGGAACAAGAACAAGGTCCGTGGAATAACTTGGTAAAATCCGTGGTACAAGGCAAGGATTGGTCCTGGGAAACAAGGCAAAGTCCGTAGGTAAACAAAGGCTGGGAAACAAGGCGAAGGCTGGATAGCAAGGCAAGGCTTGAGCGAGAGCGAGGCTTGAATCGGAGCGCGCTGTCCAGACACGACCCGCTCCGTAGGCTGACGAATTGACTCCGCGAAGTTACTACGCGGGTAAAACACCTAAATAGAGTCTAGCTTTCCCGCCGAAGCAGTTCTCTGGGAATCAGAACCGAAAGCTAACTCTGAGACCAGATGTGAGACTCCCCAAAGATTCTCACGAGAAGCAGTCTTAATTGGCCACATTCTTAGCTGCAATCCTTGCACTCCTGCGCGAAGCTGAATCCAAACTTCTCTGTTGTTTACAAAACTCCCGGCGCAAGAATACGGGAGAAGTAGGCTCTGGGCTTGTTTGACATACTTCTGGGAGACAACTTTCTTGCAGGTGCAAGGTTCCCAGATCTGCCTGGGAAAGATCTGGCTGAGAGGAATCCAGTTCAGACTGGGAAGGTAAAAAACCCAAGTTTTCATCTTCATCAGGAATTACAATGTCCTGAGCAGGACTACAAGGCCCATGGGTCATCACACTAATACAATATAACACCATAATAACCAGATAAAAGATAAAGTAATAAAAACAAACTTCACCACGAATGGATAAAATAGGGGCGGTCAAGCCAGAAAGTGCATAGTTTCAAGACCATTTAATAAAGTGCCTGGACAGAATGTCGAAGAGTTGTCTGGGATAATTTGGGATAGGATGGGGTAGGAAGAAAAATAAGGTGAAGAAAAGCAATATGTCTATAGGAGGGATCTGTCATGTCGTTGATTGTTCGAATGCACACTGGAAAAGCCATGTTTTTATCTGTACATAGCTTGATCATCACAAATCCTGGTCTGAAATGAATGCTTTATGTCTGCTCAACACTATTGAAGATTTAAGGGAGATAAAATAATTTTCTGTGTTTTGTTAATATGAATGGCTTCTTCTGTTTTTGTTTGCTCTGAGTAAAAAGCCAAAACTAAAGAGCTTTCTTATGGTTCAGGAACTTATTGTTCAATCTGCATCATCAACAACAACAAAAATGAGAATTATAATAGGGGAATCCCAGATTTTACATCAGACAAAATTATTTCAATGTATTATATGTTGAATATCTTTCATCTGAAATTTTTATCTGAAATCCAAAATCTGAAGGTTTTTGGATTTCAGATTTTTAATTTTTTTGGAATACCTCAGAACATAATGAGATATGTATAAACAAATAATTGTTTATGCTTCTTATAGAAAATGTAACTGCCTCTTTAAAACTGACTGATTTTTATTTTAACATGAGCTTTTATGGATATAAAAGCCCAAAGTCTTCATAAAATCCTAACATAAAACCAATTAAGTCTTAAAGATGCTGCTATATTTCCCCCTCTCCTTTGTATGCTGCAAAATATTCACGCAGCTACTTCTTTGAAAACTACAAGAATTATTATCACTAAGTAGACAAGAGTTTGACAAAAAGGAAAACAGCTATCTGTAGATAAAATGCATACATTTTTTTCTCCGAAATGTGAATGCTTGTTGTTTTTTTGCAAGTTGCTTTTCACAAAGATGACTCTTTAAGAGTATATTTTTAAAAGGAAAACTTATTTGATATCTAACAGAAATCTTCTGTCCTTCCTGCTTATTTGACATGCTAGAGACCGGGGAAAGGGTCTACAGAATTTTTAGTGGCCTTGTGGTGTTCATTTTGCATTGTTTCCTAAGTAGTTCATTTCTTGCTTTATTCCCAGCCTTAGAATACTCTATATGTTAGAGAGCACACATTTTTGTATCCCTGTAAAAGAAGGTTTTCTAATGGTTTGTTTGGCTTGGGACAGTGGGAATTTTATACTTCCCACAGTCTTTATTTCCCACCCTTCAGCTTGACATAACTTTTCCTTGGGGCTGGGAGGAAAAAAAACCTAGTAAATGCAAACACTTCCACATCCTTTCCTTAGGGACAATGTAACGAAATATTTGTTCTTGCTACTCTTGAGTGTTTTGAAAATACTGTAAGGTAAAACAGCAGGACCCCTTTGAAGTTGTTGGATCATGACTCCTCTGCCTTCCTTCTCCCCCAAAAGACCGATTGCAGAGTCCAGTCATAGAGGAGTGTGAAAATAAAGATTAGCTCATGTTAAGCAAGGGCTGTGAAAAAGAGTCCTGTCTCAAAATATTTGATTTACTTATTTTCTTATCTAAAAAGGCAAAGGGTCTGGTAGCATCTTAAAATACAAGATGTTTTGTTTGACATAAAAGTTTTCTGTGTCCCACTTAGAGTGCATCTTCATCAGGAATCCTCTCACTTTTTAAGCCAAGGGCTCGTTCATGGTCCCTCAGACTGTTGGGAGGCCAGACTATAGTTTGGGGGAAAAAAATGAATAAATTCTTGTGCACACTGCACTTACCTTCTTTGCAGTGCAAAAAATTGATAACAATACAATATTTAAAATGAAGAACAATTTTAGCCAACATAAACTTACAATTATTTCTGTGGGAAATGTGGGCCATAATATTGAGCCAAGGTAGTTTTAGTGGTGTCAAACTACGTATATTAATTCTACAGTCTAGATGTATCTTTTATCAAGCAGATGAAAGCTTGTGCCAACAGCTTTTCCAGCAATATGGCTACCTCTGTCCTCCCATTTCCTCGCTCTTTCTGCTTTTTAATTTTACTGTTTTAGTATAAATTGCGAGAACGATCAGTACAAGTAAAGAATGAAAGGAGCAAGCCATCTCTTTCTGAGTAGTCCTTCTTCTCTTTGTATTGTGCCTTTTTATTTAATCATTTTCATCAGTTCTGTGTATGCTTGCTCTTCTTCAGCCCACAATGACTTATAACAAGATAAAGAAGCATGAGTCACATCCTCATCTTATAGACTACTAGTTTACTTCCTGTAGAGAAAGGAAGGTCTTCGACTGACTAGTACCAGTGACTCAATCAAAGGTTATCAGGGCAGACTTTATAATCAGATTTCCTCGTTAAAGGGAAAGGAAACGAGTTTTCTTTGATAGGTCATGAAAGTGCATAGTTGTGATATCCGGGACAATTTTTCTATAGTCAAAGAGTATGTATTAATAACTACTGGAAAGCTTCTACTGGAGCAACCTTACTCATTTGCTCAACCCTGTTAAGCTTCAGAACTCTTAAAATAATATTAATGTCTCAAATAACCACTGCATGAATGTAGTTAAATCTACAACTCCAAAAGATTATTTTTCCCAATCACAATCTTTTGTGGAGCCCTTAGCAACTACTGTTGGAGACCTAGGTTTCTGGCGAGCCCTAGTTAATAAACCCAGACTTCAAACATAATCATGTGTGGGAGATTTCATGAAGAAGTGTGTTAGACAGAACAGATCTGCTGAACCTAAGTCCTTTACAAAAGTTTTTTCTGTACAACCTGTGGTGCTCCAGTGTTGCCAGGTGTTGAATTCAAATTGCCTTCAGTCACAATTGGAAGCTAGCAGTGTGGTATTTGTAGCCCAGAAACACCCGACATGGCATATCTTCTCCACCTTGCTTGTTTTTGAAAAACTTATTTGAAACTTGTATTTGAGACATAGCAAGATAACTGGGCCTCTTGTCAAGCTAACAACTTCTGGCTCCAGTATTCTCTTAATGCAACTTCTAAACAAGCAGAACTTTTGCTGTTTTATTTTAGATTTTGCAAATAACTGACTATAATTATCCTCAGGAGCAGTTACACCAGGCTTGGGCAAACTTCGGCCTTTGGGGTGTTTTAGACTTCAACTCCCATATTTTCTAGCAGCCAGTAAGCTAGCTAGGATTTCTGAAGTCTAAAACACCTGGAAGTGTCCCCCCTCTCCAAGCCTGAAACTCAAATTAGGAGTGACCCTTACAATTGCCTTAAAATTGCAGTCATAAATGCTGCATTTTGGCCTTCTGGAACTCCAGAGGAATCAGATGTATGGTAGTATGTCATTCCAGCGTGCCTGGTGTACCTACTGGATATCCGATTGTAAGTGCGTGGTCATGTCTTATAGTTCAGTGGTTCTCAACCTGTGGGTCCCCAGATGTTTTGGCCTTCAACTCCCAGAAATCCTAACTGCTGGTAAACTGGCTGGGATTTCTGGTAGTTGTAGGCCAAAACACCTGGGGACCCACAGGTTGAGAACCACTGTTATACATGTGAATTTTCCCTTTCATACTTGTTATATTGGAAAAAGAAATAGTTTGCATACATAGCTTTCAGTCACTTTGTGATAAGGTTAAGCGATAACGAGGGATTGGCTCCTATTCCTTGCATCTTTTTTGTGGAAAGAAATCTTCCATTTTTGGCCTGTGGTTGAGCCAGGCCTGTGGTTGAGACAGGATTTGTTTGAACTAGATCTGGACCCAACTTATAAAATATAGTATTTTGTCTTAAGAGACTGATTTGGCCTAGTGAAATTTTTTGGTATTTCAGCAAGCATTATTTTCTTCTGAGCTTTGTCTTAATTAACTTAATGTTGTTTGGCTTGTTGTTCCATTTCTTTTACAATAAGCTGTCTTGAGTTCTGTGAAATGTGTTGAATTCCCAATGTTGGGTTATGTACAAATAATGCAAAACCGGCACAGGATACAGGGAAGGTAATAATTATCTTTGCAGCATTGAATCCTCATCCTCAACCCAGAAACAGCTCTGCAGGTTTTCTGATGACTTTGGAAGAGATCTGTTAGGACAACAAGCAGGATGTTTGATGTAGCCATTTGGAAATCAGTGTAGAAGACAAGAGTAGTGATTAAATTTACGATCTTACTGCATGACTTAAAAGGTCATACATATCTTTTTTTAATGTCCAAGATGCAAATAACTATGTACAGCTTGTCTTGCGTGTTTGAGATATAAATAATGGATAAATAGTCTGATAACATTTCCATTGTGCTTTATGTAATGTATTAATGGAATGGCTAATGATTCTTCCTTTCTTCATAGGGTCGGCATGTCAAGACAGGTCAACTGGCAGCTATCAAAGTCATGGATGTTACAGAGGTGAGTTTAAAATGGGATTCCAGTTTTTGAAGAGAAAAATAGGATAAAAGGAATTGTCTGTATGTTGAGTCCTTCATCGCTGCAACACTAGAGATCTCTGTATTGTGACATGCATGCATATCTCTGGATTAGGGCCAAAGTAAAAAGTAATGTGCACTCATCTGAGAATGTCTGCTCCGTCACAATAAATGTATACCCTTTTTAGGTTACAGAGGAAACAGACCCAATAAAGATCCCAAAGGCCTAAATGCAGAAACATCTGCTAAAATGTTGAGCAGATTGTTGGCAGAATTCAACAGTGTAAAGCAGTAGTTGTAATGGACTCAAGAGGATTTACTGTGGAGCTTTATATGAGAACCGGGAGAAATTAACTCAGCCAGTGAGATAAAAATATACATCTGTAGTTAAACTCTTATCTTTAATGGCTTTAGTTGAAGGCATTCAAAAATAGATGAGTTTTTTTGATTTAAGAAGTATTTTAAATATCAGAAAATGGGAGGGTAGTTCTGAAAATAGTGTATCTACTGGTAGCACACAGACTTTTTATTGCATAATCAGACAAAATTTATTTATCAACTGTGTTTTATTAGCTCAGCATTGCCATAAAGTATTTCAGACCAAGCAGTCTATTGGTCCAAAACCTATTTATTTTATATGAGTCATCTGAAGTATTAAAACTCATTCTCTGTTATTCTCAGAGAGAGGGGATTTTAATTGGCAGGAAGGTTAAGCTATGCTAAATTGAACTTCTCAAGAGAATTTCACATTCACTCACTTTAGAAGTTTAATCTAGAATTGTGTTTCAATCTGGGTTTGACATCCATTTGGTGTATTTATGTTTTGTGCATTTGTTTGTGCACATTCAACTAAAATCCCAGTAAGACTCTGAGCTTAGGAGTAAATGATATTGGGAATGATAAGGCAATAAACAAGGATAAGTGACTAACCTATTTCTTTATGACTCTGGACTTTTGTAATAACAGAGTAAGGCTGTAGATTTCCAAAACATGATGTAACATACTTTTGAAAAGAACTATGTATTTTGATACATGCTGAGGACCTGTACATGTTGCTGTAAAACATTTTTGAAAGACACACTACTAAAATCATGTAATAAAGAGGCACTTCTCTAAAAATAATTCTAATGTAAAATAAACTGGAACCAGAGTACTTGGATCCATTTAATTAGCCTTCTAGACAGAATGCGGGCCTGAGGCTGCTTTCATTGCTTTGCTGTAGTGTAGGGGACCCATGTTGGGAACCAAATGGAGAAACTGAAGTCTCATTAGCTCTCTTGGATTTCCCAGTTACTTTTGGTACTAATGATTGTGGTATCTTTCTGGACCACATCATGGCAGTGCTTCTTATTATTTCTTTCAGATTGTAACCAAGAAATGGTGCTATGGGATGATCCTTGAGTATTGTTTAGAGAAGGGTTCATCTAGAACAGTAGTTCTCAACCTGTGTGTCCCCAGATGTTTTGGCCTTCAATTCCCAGAAATCCTAACAGCTAGTAAACTGGCTCAGATTTCTGGGAGTTGTAGGCCAAAACACCTGGGAACCCCCAGGTTCAGAACAACTGGTCTAAAAGCATGCCTTCAAACTGCATTCAGTGGTCTGTGTAGATGTGACCCTATTACCACTACAACATCCTGGCTATCTGACAGGCTACTTACAGAGAAGGGTCTCTTCTTTTCATCGAAAATCCCACACTTACCCTCTAGTAAAACTAGTATGTTGACTATCCACCATGTTTGAGTCAGCTGGGCCCCAAGTACATTTGTAGTATTTATAAATCTATAGTGTTGGAAAACCATTCATCATAAATGAGAAACCTGTGGTAACAAAAGAAAGCTATCTGCAGAATATATTTGTTTAAATGGCCAGAGTAGATGTTTAAAATATACATTAGCATGTGTCTTCTTCAAAATACCAGTTGACTTATGGTGTCCCCATACATTTCATAAGACTTTCTTAGACAGGGGATATTCAGAGGTGGTTTTCCTAGTTCCCTTTTCTGAAATAGAACCTATAGCACCTGGTATTCCTTGGTGTTCTCCCATCCAAGTACTAATCGGGGAAGACCTAACATAGCTTCCAAAATCAGATGGGATCTGGTATCTTTTGGGTAGGCATAGGTCATTCTCAAATATTTGTCGAGAGACCACTGCTTTTGATTGAGCATGTATTAAACAATCGAAGACTCACATGAATGTTTTCAGGAAACAGAAGTATATTTATCAGAATTTTTGTGGAGGATAGTTCTTATTATTTAAAAAACACTTTAAAAACAAGTTCACATTCTTATGAAATGATAATTTTTGTCTCAAGACACATATCCTTTGGGTGATTTTAGGGAAAAGTCACGCTAGTGCTAAGGCATTTTGCCTACTGCCTGGATATACTTTTTAAAAATTAAAAGGCATTCATCAAAGCTTATAATAAGATAAGCACCTATCTTTAATGAGAGAGGAAAAGGCAAGTACAGAATTTAGAGGTAATGATGCAAAAAGTATTAAAATTGATGTCATTGAAAAACCCTGAGCTTGAAACTGCTCATGTAAAAACAGATTAAATACTTGGAATGTCTTATCTTTCCGTAGCAGATGTGGAGAGAAGTCAGTTAAACAACTGTCCAAAATTGGCAAAAATTACCTGTTGGGGGTCAGCTTATAAACCTCCACATGTTCATTCTCCCTTTGAGCCTGGCATAATGATGATGATGCAGCACACCGATTTTAAAAACATTATAGCTTAATCTTGGTAGTCAGGTTTTTATAATGCTTCTCTTTTTCTTCTAAGAAAAGAATTGACTTTGTGAAATTGTTCTGGTATGTATAACTTATGAATTGTAATAAATGCTTTCAGAAGTGGCAGCTTGCCTGTGTTAGATACCCTATAGTCTCTCCAGCCTCCTGGTGTTCTTGTTCTTCTCGTCTCCTCCACTTTTTTCGTTCTCAATATCCCTTTGGTAGATTTTAAGCCTTTCCCACAACTCATTGTCCTCTGCCCTCACTCATCAAACATCAGGAGTTTTACCTCCACCTTTCCTTTACCCTGTTTGAATATGTTTGTGGTCTGCTAGAACAGCATGAGTGGAGCTGCCTATGAGCTCTGAAAAACAAATGCAATCAGCTTTCGAACCCAATGCATCTTCTTCATCTTGGAAAGAAGTCACGAGTGGAGTGCCGCAGGGTTCCGTCCTGGGCCTGGTTCTGTTCAACATCTTTATTAACGACTTAGACGAAGGTTTAGAAGGCACGATCATCAAGTTTGCAGACGACACCAAACTGGGAGGGATAGCTAACACTCCAGAAGACAGGAGCAGAATTCAAAACGATCTTAACAGATTAGAGAGATGGGCCGAAACTAACAAAATGAAGTTCAACAGGGACAAATGCAAATGCACTTCGGCAGAAAAAATGAAATGCAAAGATACAGAATGGGGGACGATGCCTGGCTTAACAGCAGTACGTGTGAAAAAGATCTTGCAGTCCTCGTGGACAACAAGTTAAACATGAGCCTACAATGTGATGCGGTGGCGAAAAAAGCCAATGGGATTCTGGGCTGCATAAATAGGGGTATAGTGTTTAGATCCAGGTCAGGCCACACCTGGAATACTGTGTCCAATTCTGGGCACCACAATTGAAGGGAGATGTTGACAAGCTGGAAAGCGTCCAGAGGAGGGCAACTAAAATGGTCAAGGGTCTGGAGAACAAACCCTATGAGGAGCGGCTTAAAGAGCTGGGTATGTTTAGCCTGCAGAAGAGAAGGCTGAGAGGAGACATGATAGCCATATACAAATATGTGAGGGGAAGTTATAGGGAAGAGGGAGCAAACTTGTTTGCTGCTGCCCTGGAGACTAGGAGAGAACAATGGCTTCAAACTACAGGAAAGGAGATTCCACCTGAACACCAGGAAGAACTTCCTCACCATGAGAGCTGTTCAGCAGTGGAACTCTCTCCCCTGGACTGTGGTGGAGGCTCCTTCTTTGGAGACTTTTAAGCAAAGGCTGGATGGCCATCTGTTGGGGGTGCTTTGAATGAGATTTTCCTGCTTCTTGCAGGGGTTTGGACTGGATGACCTGTGAGGTCTCTTCCAACTCTACGATTCTATGATTTTATGATTCCACATTTGTGGGTTTATAATTTAATGTGACTCTTCTGGTGGAATTTAATTATAAAGCCATACTGGAGAACCTAGAGATCATTTCAATCAAATCTAAAAATAATCAAATCCGCAAAAAAATAAACCCACAAATGTGGAATCATAAAATCATAGAATCGTAGAGTATAACTTCCCCTCACATATTTGTATATGGTTATCATATCTCCTCTCAGCCTTCTCTTCTGCAGGCTAAACATACCCAGCTCTTTAAGCCGCTCCTCATAGGGTTTTTTCTCCAGACCCTTGACCATTTTAGTTGCCCTCCTCTGGACGCTTTCCAGCTTGTCAACATCTAGAGGGCCTAGAGCAGTGGTTCTCAACCTATGGGTCCCCAGATGTTTTGGTTTTCAACACCCAGAAATCTTAACAGCTGGTAAACTGGATGGGATTTCTGCGAGTTGTAGGCCAAAAGACCTGGGGACCCATAGGTTGAGAACCACTGGCCTAGAGACTTCTAAAGAGAACACCAGTCTAGAATCTCTGGATCCTCCAGTATGAATCTGTAGCGGGAAGTTGACCACATGCTGGAGGACATAGAGATAAATATCCTCAGTTTTAAAAAATAGCTTTTGGTTTTGTTTTTCCCACTTTTGTGGAGGTCCTGTGTCCCTAACCCTAGAAAATGTGGAGGGCTGCCTGTATTCCAAGTCTGTGTGTGCTTAGGAATGCTCTGGCACCTACTGGCTTAAAATGGGATGGCAGTTAGCAGATTGTTTAATTAAGAAGTTTGTTCCATTATTTCAATTAGTACTACACAAATGCATAACTCTAAAACCATAAAATATGTAACTCATAAAAATAGCAAGAGCAGATAAAAAGAGTTTTGGAGGAAGAAAAAAATCACACAATTTAAAGGAAAATCCTATTTTAATATTTAGATTGCACTATTGAGATATAAAATAATGCATTCTCATTATTAATAACCATGTTTCAACACACATTTAAGTTTGACTAATAAATATTTGAAAATATTAACTTTGATTTTGTTAAAATAGGTTTTCTTCACTTACCTTAGATTGTGTTTGCATGTGTTTTCAAGTCGCTTATTGACTTATGACAACCTTATGAATTTTACAGCATTTTCTTTGGCAAGGAATGCTCTGAGGTGCTTTTACCAATCCTTTACTTTACAGCACCTGGTATTCGTTAGTAGCCTCCCACCTAAGTTCTTACCATTGCTTAGGTTACAAGATCAAACAGAATCTGGTGCCTAATTTAGGGTGCCTTTAACTTGATTAGTTATTGTTAAATTCACATTTATACATAAATGAACAATAAAAGTGCTTAAATTGACTTAAATATGATATTAAATATATTGCTGACTGTAGTAAATGAGAGAAACATTACCACAGTCATTAATATTCTTTTCCCAAATGACTAGTGAGCATTTAACAGTTTGCTACCAGGTGTTGGTAATAAAATAAAATGTCACTTTTTAAAAACAAAGCTGGGGAACATTGGGAATTTTAAAAAAGACCAGGGGTCACCCATGGCCCAGGGCGTGTATTTACACAACACCCACACATATCTGTCTAGTGTTACTCAAGCTAATAAATAGAGATGGTTCTTCTAATACAGTGTGTCAAAAGTCAGACGCCAATGGAGAGCAAAACAGACTTTAATTCAGTTAAAGCCCAAAAAACAATTCAATAACCTAAAAATGGCTTAAAACACTTAACATTCAGTGTTATTAAGCAGTCTAAACAAAGAAACGCCAAAAAACGTGAATTGGCGAATAATCCGGATTAATCAGGAATATAATCCGGATTAAACTTAAAGTCCTTCAAATAAGCCCAAAAGTTCAGAGCGGACTTAGAAGGAACATACAAAGTAAAATAAACAGCTTGGAAGCCCCAAAAAACCTACTAAAGCCCAGAAATACAGAAGCAACTTTGAACCCAAACAGGAACCCAAACCGGGCAGAAAAGCTCTCAACTGAGAGCAGCTAAGCAAGTGGAGCTGAAGGACACTGGCGGGCTAGTGGCAACCACTACAGAGTAAAACGCCAAGCCAGGGGTTAAGGGAGCAGAGAGAGAAGCGTCATCAAGCCGGTCCGAGGTCAGGATGGGGAGACAGCGTCAAACCGCTGCAGGAGCGAAGCCCAAGCCAGGAGTTTAAAGGTGCAGGGCGTAGAAGCGTCGTCAAGCCGGTCCGAAGTCGAAGTGGGGAGACAGCGTTAAACCGCTACAGGAGCGTAGGCCAAGCCAGGAGCCCAAGGAGCAGAGCGTAGAAGCGTTGTCAAGCCGGTCCGAAGTCGGGATAGGAGACAGCGTCAGGGTCAGGAAACAAGCCAGGAGTCAGGAGCAGAAAGCAGCCACGGAATAGAGAGCGACGCCAGGCAGCGTTTAAGGGCAAAGAGGAGAGCCAAGTCGAGTTCCAGTCCAAGGTCCAGGGACTGAAGTCATCAAATGAGATCCACAACATGGAATGGCACAGAGAGCCAAAGCAACGAGGGCGAACAGTAGCTAATGCAAAATAGTAATAACAGTGCAGTCAAGGAAAACCCACCCACCTGTTCCCCAGCATCCATTTCCACTTCAAGATCCCCACATGAATCCTCCTCAGAAGACTCCCCATTAATTTCCCTGACCCTCTTCCTATGCAAATCCTCCAACGAGCCCTCCTCACGAGGGTTTTTCCTTCCTCTCCTGATCCCACCACTATCATTCACAGCCTCCGAAGGCGCATTCACAACACAGTGCTTCCCCAGATACTGTTGGACTTCAGCTTCCATTACTCTGGCCATGCTGAATAGAGATGTGGCATTTGAAATAATTACCCCTAAGTTTGCAATGCACATGTTTTAAATATAGGGGAAGGCAGTGATCATAAATGGTCCTAAAGTAACAGAAATATTGTAGCATCGAGGAACACGTTATGTATGAAGTAAAGTAATGCAATCCCAAAACTCACAGGTCACATTTGATTGCAAGAAACTTCTTGTGTTTGCTGTACAATTGCTCCTACTGCACATTAGAGTAGTTAAACAAACTACTATAGCTTTGGTCTATAGTCTATTTAGTGTGATTCCTCAGTACAGCAGACATATGTATGCCGGTTTGCTTTGCTTTTGACAAGTCAGAAGACAAGAACTTAGAAGAAGCCATAGATTCTTTCTCTGTCATGTGGAAGAGAGAGAGAAGTCAGAGTGCTGACATCTGTTTTGTTCAGGCTTCATACAAAAGCATGTGTGTGTGTGGAGAACAGTCTATTTTCTAATTTTACCTGTGACCAAAATGTTCTACTGCATGATAGGCTAATCTGATGAAATCACACATCTCTTAGTGTAGTTTTAAAACTGGGTTCTCCATTAAATGTACTGACCATGCCTCTTTCTCTTTATCAGTTAAATAATTGATGTTTTGTGGATTTGAGATGTTATTGTGTTTTGCTGTATAGTCAATATGGCTACTCCTAAATACTTTGATAGTGTCTTCTTAAAGGATATCCAAAATGCCAAAATGTGCAAACTTTCAAGTTCTTTAGAATCCTTCATCAGGCTAGTTTTTTCAAGCCACCTTCGACTGAGATGAACAGTTAATCAACTGTTCCTACCTGTTCCTACATCTTAGTCTTCTGCACCTTATCACGGACGTTTGCGATTAGTTCTCCTAATATATTGCAAATTATAATGATTCCTCCTCCAAGATCATGAAGTACCATGATATCGCTTCTTTTCAATGGCCATGCTTTTACTCTGTGAAACTGTGCTGTAGAGTTGATATATTAATCTGTGGTGATTATTATGTATTTTATATTGATGTATTTTATACTGTGTATTTTATACAGCTGTATTTTATTGTATGTTGTTGGGCTTGGTCCCCATGTGACCCGTCCCAAGTCCCCTCAGGGAGATGGGATGGGATACAAAAATAAAGTTGTTGTTGTTGTTGATATAAAATCCTCAGTTGGATGGAGAAACGAAGAATTAGGTGACGTTTTTGGTCATTGATTTTGTTGCTGATTAAAGCAGCCACTGCTTAGTTTGAAGTTAATGCTGACTAAAGCAGCCACTGCTCAGTTTGAAGTTACCAGCTTTTTCCTACCCATGCATGCATGCATACATACATACATACATACATACATACTGGGAGAAATAATCAGTGCCCTTTCTCCATCTCTGAAGATACAAGGGCCATGACCATGAGAGGAGAGATATCTTTAAAGTGTTTAAAAGTCTTGGTACCCTTAGATTAGTTTACTATGGTGCTAAGCTGTTTCAGGCAACAGCATTAAGTAAATCAGGCGAGGAATGCTGTGGCTTACAAACTGGTAACAAACTTGTTAGTCCAAAAGGGGCCAAGGTTTTGCTGATAACACTGGGGTGCTTCAAGAATGTTTCATATTGTGCTTTCTGTTGAATGGGGCACTTTATGGACTTACAAAATGAAGAGAGTGGGGAGAACTATGTTCTGAGAGCTCTAACCTCAGCTGAAATCCATTAATCTCTCAGCTGTTGCAGTCCCTTCTAAACTTCCTTATGGATGAAAAGAAGTCTTTGATACTTTTCTGTCAAGTTCCAAGTGATATTGAATCAGGGCAGCATCTAGCCTTTAATGCGTGACTGTGGATCACAGCAGTAGCGGTACAGTTCCCCTTTGTAAGCCAGTCCTGCAAATGTATTTGCACGGCTTACTACCTCTTTACCCCCACTTGCTTATAAAAGTATTTTGTTCCCACAGGTAAAACTGAGCCAGGAGCAGAGCTCTGGACTGATGCTGCTGAGCTTTGGCTTTTTTTTTTTTGGGGGGGGGGGGGAGGATGCAGAGTAGGGGACAAATAATATTCAAATAAGCAATATCCTTGTTTCTTGAAACACAGTGAACACATTTACTTGGGAGGGCGGGTTTATTTCAAAGGAAAGCATATACCATTTCAAGCATTGATTCTGGCACAAGTATTTCTCAAAATGAGTAAGGTTCCAGTAGCCTTTCCTGGTTTCTTTTGCGGATTTGGAGCCATGATCAAAATGAGCTTTGCAAAAGTATAAAAATAAAATAATTATCTCCCCCCTCCCCGCCTTTCCTCTTCTCTCCACAATAACTGTTTATGCTCCCTGTGTATTTATTTTACAGGAGAAAGAAATTCCCATTGACACGCAGATTCAAACTGTTGTTTCTCCCTTCAGACTTGAATCTACAGTACCATTCAGTTTGAGCCAAAATGTCTTAGGCCATTGTGGTTGAAATGGCAAGAGGTAGATCTTTCCACACTTTTTAAAAGAAACAAGTCCAGTGCTTTCTTTTTATAAAGAAGCAGTAACTATGGGAACCCATGGCTGGAAGCACAAAGAAGCTACTTTTAGATATCCAAACTATTGGTTCCCTTTTAATTTGCAGTCCTACATTTAACCCAGTCCTTTGCCGCGTCCTTCATTAAAATTTGTACTGATTTTGGACTTAATCTGTATTCTTTTAAAATGAAAGCGGAGGGAGAACTTAAATTCTACATTTTTGGCTAATAGTGAAAAGACTCCCATGTTAGGAAGTTACAAAAGGTGATGAGCATGTCATAGTTGTCGCTTTCTCATCTCACAGGAAATCCTTCTTCCTTTGGCTTAATTTCCTCCTATTCCAAAAAGGAACCTAAGCACGTTCAACTTCTTTCATACCATCAGCATCATTGGCTGTGGCTGTTGATTGATCACTCAGAAGGAGTTTGAAACAGGTGTTTCTCAGGGAAAATCTGAGATGGTTTAGGGTTTACATAATGGCTGCTTAATGTCTGATTTAGTGAAGGTCCTTTGTGATATTTATAAGTATTACCATTTTTAAAGGTGAGCTGCTGACACTTAGGTCACAACAATAGTCTGGCAGTGAGCTGTTGATTTTATTAAAAAAACAAGTATATATTTTAGATTTTGATAGATCTAAGCTATTTTAAATAACATTTAAAAAATAAAACAGAAATAAACCAAGATGGCCCTTTGGTTGTGAGAGAGAGCTGAACTGAGTGACTGAGTATAGTTTGAAACCCAACACATTTTGGCCCACATCCACTATCTTGAAGTTCCATTATTTACATTGTGCAGTTCTGTAGCATGCACACCCAAAATCTGTTTTTAGGATAGTCTTGAATGATACTGTATGCAGTATGCAGCTGTATGGAAAAAAAACATCCCATTGCTTTCCCCTATTAATGAAATATAAAGTTATTCCATACTATTATGATGTAGGGTGAAAGGGTGTATCCAGCCTCTGATTCTTTGTGGAGTTGTTGACATCCTACTTAGTGTTCAGATAAAATAAGGGGCGATATTTTTTCTCGTGGGAGTGTGATATTTAAAACATTTATTTGGCAGCTGTTGTATCGATTTGTTTTCAGATTTATATTTTCAACTCTGCAGGTTGGGTGGGGAGATCCTTCACTATTTATGGGCAGGGTGATAGTAAAATTAGACTTCCACATCAAAAGGGTGGAGTATTCATTTGTGGAACTGCAACATTTCAGCTGCATTTTCTTCTGCTGCTAAACCTTCGGTGGAATTATGGTGTTTTGTCATGCTGTGGTTATTTTCTGCATTCAACGTTGGCAGTATTCCATGATGTTATACAGTGATACTGCAACATTGTGGAGTGGCCTGTGTAAGAATCATTTTATCCTGGAATTGGGAAGAAGTTAATAAAGGCAGTCATGAATAAATGTAACATTGCTGTGGGGCATTTTTTTAGTTTGTATTTTTTTGGCCCAACATGTCTGCGTCCCCCCCCCCCCCCCGCCCAAATCCCCTGAATTTGTTTCCCATAGTTGTTCTAGAACAGTCTTGAACATGAAGCTTTTCAGGTGTTGTAAACTCACAGTCCCCAACCAAAATTTTTAAAATAATCAATACAGATACCTGTGCGTTTTTTAAAATTAAAACTATCAAGATACTTGATGAGATAACATTATTATTATGGGGTTAGATGGGTTAGATGGAGTCTTTCCTCTTTCCCTTTAAGTGCTGGGCAGTATAATTTAAGCTAGTCCTTTATGTAATATTTTGTCTGATAGCCATAGGCAATCTTGAGTTGCTAGCAGTTCCTTCAGAGTCCATGCAGTTGAGTGAATGTGCTGGCGGAGAAATGACAGATCTTGCTGTTTCTCCTCTGTAGCTCTCCTTGGTTCCCACGCTGCCTGTGAAACCTATCTCTCAGTGCTGTTTCACCTCCACTAGGAGAGGAAGGATTTCTTATCTTTTTTGGACAACTTGGAGAATGGAGCTACTAAAATCTTAACATATTTAACAAAAATCACTCATTAGCTTTTTGCTAATGATGTGTACTTTCAAGTCATTTAAGATTTTTTGTGATCCTAAAGAGCCTATATCAGCTCATTTAGTAGCCTGTTTGAATTATGGCCTAAGTCCAGTTTTTAGTTCCAAGTAGAAAATGCTCATTGAATAACAGGGAGCTTGATAAGTTGATGGTTTGATTCAGAATACCTGTTCTTGTTGAGGCCAAAGAGAGAACTTAGACCATTATTTGTACAAGTCTGTCCTGTTGATTAAATATGAGTGCTATGGATTCAGTAAATCTACTCTAGTTTAGACTAAATGTAGACCATTGTATATACAACTGGTCAAAACTAGATGGGTCCGAGTCTGTCACATGCTAGCATATTAATATTGATTGGAGTATAGCATTTCATTTCATCTCCTTTATTATTTTATGAAATCCTGTTGCCATCTTTGTTTGGAGGATTATATAGAGTGCTCTATGTTTATATCTGACATTTGGATTATCCTGAAATGTAGCTGTACAGTCAGCCTGCCACATTTGCGGGTTTCACATTAATATTTTTGATTATTTGTGAATTTGAAGCACCAGTAACTCCCGTAGTTGGGGCTGCCATGTGAACATTCACATGGCAGTCTCATCTTCAGGGGTCGAGAGTTACTGGCAAGTTTCCACTGCAGTCTTGAAGAAGAGAGACACTGGAGAGTTCAGAAGGTGTGCATGCCACAAGTCTATTCCGCCTGGTGTCTTCCATCCTTTCACAAGTGTAACAAAAATTGGTGGTATATGGGAGCTTGCCTTGTGCCACTTATCCTGTGGATCCTACTCCTCTTCCTATGTTCTGTGAATCTGTTACACCCAGACAAAGGAATAGGTGGCACATTGGTTTGCTGTATGTTTCTGGTCCCCCCTTATCTTCCTTCCTTTGCCTGGGCAAAAGAAAGACATCTGCCACACAGGATGAGGGAATGAAGCTGTGATGCAGATACTTGTAAGAGATATGCTGGCTGCTAAAACCTGTCTTTTTGGTGTCAATAAAGATCATATTTCCTTATAGAAAGACTTCATTGAAGCATATTACTTACGTGTTTCATGTTACAGTGGATTTAGTTATTGAAGCATATTTCTCCTTTTTGAGAGCCAGCTTAGTGTAGTGGTTTGAGCATTGGACTACGACTTTGGAGAGCTGGATTTGATTCCCTGTCCAGTCATGGAAACTCACTGGGTCACCCTGGGAAAGTTGTTGTTGTTGTTGTTGTTGTTGTTGTTGTTGTTATTTATTTATTTATTTCTCACATTTATATCCCGCCCTTCTCACCCGAAGGGACTCAGGGTGGCTTACAATAATGGCAGCAATTTGATGCCCATACAAATCAATATAAAACAGTGCATAAAACAGTTAAAACTATTAAAATACATTATAAATGACAAAATATAAATTTCAATCTGTTCATCCTCATGCTTTATCCGTAGTTCAGTCCTTGTCATCGTCGCCATTTATTGATTAATAGCCTGGGCACACAGCCATGTTTTTAGGGATTTTCTGAAGCCCAACAAAGTTGGAATTTGTCGCATCTCTCTTGGAAGGGTGTTCCACAGCCGGGGAGCCATCACCGAGAAGGCCCTGTCCCTCGTTCCCACCAGCCACGCCTCCGTGGCAGGCGGGACCGAGAGCAGGGCCTCTCCAGATGATCTCAGGAATCTTGCTGGCTCATAGGAGGAGATACGTTCAGACAAGTAGATTGGGCCAGAACCGTTTATACTTTCAACCTCAAAGGAAGACAAAGGCAAACTCTAAACAAATATTTCACACACATACACACACACACATTGTATTTATATCCCACCACCATCTCCCTGAAGGGACTTGGGGTGGCTTACAAAGGAACTCCAGGGAACAGCATATAAAATACGCATAAAATGGTAAAAAATTGACATGAGTATAAAGCAATATCACATAAAATTATAACAGCAATCACTATTAACACATATAACATAAAATCAAAATAA
This sequence comes from Anolis carolinensis, assembly GCF_035594765.1. Lineage (NCBI taxonomy): Eukaryota > Metazoa > Chordata > Lepidosauria > Squamata > Anolidae > Anolis > Anolis carolinensis. Next base: position 114,102,163 of record NC_085843.1, read on the forward strand.
CACAATTTTAAAAACACAGAGCATCTATAGATAAAACCAGCTGCCATCCATTTACAACTAAAGTGCCAGAGTGTCAATTTCAAATGTGCCCATTTCAGCCTCCTTGAAGTCAAAAGCCTGTTTGAAAATTCATATTTTCAGGTTTCCAAGAAAACCTTATCAGTAAAATCAGCAATACCAGCGTTAATGGGCCTGCTGTAGTTGGGACTAAACTTAGATGTAGCCATTCTTGTGACTTTTTTTATTGGATGATACCCTGCCTTTTTTTTAAACTCAAGGAGATTCAAAGCCATCATTTTCCATAAAGGAAAAGATTGACTAGTGTTCTATTTTAGTTGTTGTTCAGTGTTGAAGATAGATATCTATAATACAGTCTGCTAGAGTATAAATACTTGTATAAAGTATTCAAATGGCAAGCAAGAGAATTCTTATCTATAAACACTGGTTATGATATTGTCTGTCTTTCTATAGGAATTTTCTGTATCAAGCTACTTGGCCAGATCTATACTACCTGGCAAAAGGAGGTGACATCATGAAAATTTGCCATAGATACTTGTCTGTAATGCTAAATCCCCATCTACACTGATCATTTAATGCAGTTTCAAACCAGTATTGAAAAAAGTGATTTTGCTGTGCAGATGATTACATAGGAAATCCCAGAACTAGTTTGAGGTGTGGTTAGTGTTACATAAGTCACCGAGCATTGATGCATATTAAAGGCTTTAATTCACGCACTTTCATGAGAGTTTGTAGCAGTTTGAAGCTGGCTTGGAACTGCATTAAATGTTTACTGTAGATGAGCCCAAGCTTTTGCTTAATGCATGCATATTTGCCATAGGAATAAATACTTGCAAAATGTATTTTACACTGTAGTTTCTCTCTCTGGTTTCAATGAAAACTGTATCTTTATGGTAAAAATGGTAACATTGGAAGATATCAAACTGAGGCATACCATTGATCCACCTGGCAGTGACCTACTTAAATTAGGGTTGGGATTCATGCAGTTCCCCTGATGTTGTACTTCAAGTCTGAGCCAGTGTTTAAATCTGAGTGACACAAATACGGGTACTTTATGAAAACCGTGATGAGTACAGCAAGGTGCCTCAGGAACCCAGTAGCAAAAACATTACAGGAAATAACCTCCATAGATGGGAGGATATTAGCTTGAACTGTCTCAGGGACATTAACCCCCTCCCAACTATCTGTAATCTGAGATAAAAACAAAAATGGTGCTTTTTAAAAATACAGCCTAAGGGTTATAGCAGTACTGTCTGAGTTCTCGAAGTGTCTGGACACAATCTAAACGAAGTTAAAAATCCAAGAAAATAAAGTTAGTGTCTTTCAGATTGTGCTTTAATTATTATTTTTCTTTTTTAAAAGAATACTTCTGTGATAGGCCTGCCTTTGGCTCCAGGTGTGAATGTTCTCCCATCTGATTAATCAAAGCTTCCTCTGTCTGCTATTATTCTTAAGCAAGCATTGTAATTGCAGATGACTGTTAACTGTCAGAAGCTCTGTTGTCTGTATGAAGTCATGTCTGTGATAGACAGAGAAAGACACCTGGTTTTCACTGTTGATTATTCTCCCTTTTCAGCCATGAGTTTTCCATCCATGCTTGGCAGTGGTAATTCTGCAAACATCTGGCATAAGAATATACCAGTACTCATTGCAGGTGTATGAAAGTTGTTTGACACACATACAAGTTATGCCAAATATATTCTATGGTTCTGAAGATAGGCAGGAACATAACTATAGTATAAAACAGTGTCTGTCAGAGTATCTGATGCAGGGAAATCTTTACCAAAGTGCCAGGGATCAGTATCATATTTGTTGTCATTGGCTACAGTTACAGTAAAGTCTCACTTATCCAGCATTCGCTTATCCAGTGTTCTGGATTATCCAATGCAGTCTGCCTCCTGCCCGGATACACAGCTATTTCTCTAGGCAGCAAGGACTGAACTTTTTATGGATTTAATATCCAACAATCTTGTTACTGTAAGTTCATATTATGCAATTCTAGCTTTATTTGTAGTCAATTTGTTATTAGCCAATGTTTTTGTAGTCAATGTTTTCAATACGTTATGATGTTTCGGTGCTAAATTCGTAAATACAGTAATTACTACATAACTTTACTGTGTATTGAACGGCTTTTTCTGTCGATTTGTTGTAAAACATGATGTTTTGGTGTTTAATTTGTAAAATCATAATGTACTTTAACATTTAATAGGCTTTTCCTTAATCCATCCTTATTATCCAACATTTTTGCTTATCCAACATCCTGCTGGCCTGTTTATGTTGGATAAGTGAGACTCTACTGTATTTCTTTCTTGGCAGCCAACTGACTGTGGACCATTGCTTTGAATAAGACTGGTGTAAAAGGACATTCAGAACTGAATAGAACTATGGATCATTGCGGACCAATGTTCATATATGCTCAAAGGATATTTGTACATGGAATCTCAATCTCTAGTTTGATTTTTCAAGGGAGACAAGCGGGATATGAAATCTAAGAAACAAAAAGAAATGAATGAGTAGTCCAACTTTGTGAGGTTTAGTGATAGTAAGACACAGTTATTTAAAAATAAAAAAGAATCTTAATTTCTTCAAAGCCATGCCAGTGGTTTGGAAGCAGGGCATGGGAGCAGGAGCAGTCCATGATTCCCTGTGGCTTCTTTCCATCCAAGGTGACCTTGGTTTGTTCTCTTATCTGTACCGACAGTAAACATTGGAGAAAATCAGTGGTTTGTCTATATTAACAGATCACGAGGGAATAGCAAAAAGAACTGTAGCGTTTAATGAAGCACATGTTTTGCACATATAAAATCTCTGTCCAGAGTCAGACACCAATTAGCGAACAAAAATAGAGTTTATTCAGCAGTAAGCCAAAAAGTAATGTTAACACAGAAAAAACCTTGAAACACTTCACTATCAGTGCTTCAAGAGCAGTTCAAACAAAAATATAATTCAGCAACACAAGCAGGTAAAAACAAAGCTAAACAAACTTAGTGCAAACTGCACTTTCTGAGTCCAAGCCCTGCCAGCCGGCTCTGTAGTTTTCAAAGGAACAGTTCCCAAAAGAAAACACCAAATTGGTCAGGAAACAAACAAACAAACTAAGAATGCAGTAGACTGCTTCCACAATGTGGATAAAGCCGAAGGCTCCAAAAGGATGGTGAAAAGACGTCGTCCGGGATTCCAAGGTCAGTTCAGGAGATAACAGCGGTGTCCAAAGAGCAAGCCAGGAGTCAAAAGCCGATAGTAGTCATCAATCACAGGGCGAAGGCAGTAGCAAGGTCTTTCCGATCCAAGGTCTGAAGAGGGTGCAGTCATCCAAAACAGGTCCACGATAAGACACAGCGAGAGCCAAGCTAGGTGATAACAGCAGATTCAAATCATAGTCCAAGTCCAGTCTTCATGGAAACACAGAGATCCCAATGGCGCCTCAGCAACACCTTGCCACACGCAAAGTGCAGTGGCCAAACATTCCCATTGTATTCCCCTTCCTCCTGGGTGACCAAACACTCACACCCAAACACCAGGTGTCCCAAATCTACTCAGAGTCTGAGCTCCACACAGCTAGAGCTCGTGGATCTGGAGTACCTAGCAATTCGTCGGAGTCCCAATCATCCTGCCCACACTTAGCCCCATGAACACTTAAAGAACCATCCTCCCTTCTCCAAGCATCCCAATTGGGATCAGCTCCTGCAGAAACCCCAGGTTCAGAAGTATCCATAGACCCCAAATCCCCAGACATCTCTGGTGGCTGTGCCCATTCAGTGCCCACTTCCCCAGCCACCACCTGTTCCTCAGCATCCATCTCCCCATCTGAATCTTCCTCAGAAGATCCCCCATATAGCTCTCTAAGTCGCTTCCTGCGCAACTCCTCCAGTGAACCCTCATCACGAGGGTTTTTTCTTCCTCTTCGAATTCCATCCCCATCAACCATAATCCCCGAAGGCGCACTCACAACAATCTCATTACAATCTCTGGCAATCTCAGTTAAAAAGATTTTAGAGTTTCTCATCTCCCCCCCCCCCCCCTGATTTTTCCTATCTTTTTCATAGGTGACCTGGTATTATGGAGTGCATTTTTGTATGGATTTTATTTTGGAAAAATGTAAGGGTTGCCATTTAGAGCTTGAGCAAGGTTTCCCAACAAAACAGAGCTGAGCTTTGAAAGAAAGTATGCTGTGCACAGCATCCTCGCAAAGTAAAGGCCATGTGGTGCATGGGAATTTGCTCTGGGAAAATGCAGAAGGAGAAAGACAGTACTCCGCAAGAAAGAAAGCTTCCACCGTTGCCAGCTGGCACAATAAATGAGAAGTAGCTCAGCAGCCATTTCACACTGGAGGTAAATGTCTGCCCACAATTGAAGGCAATTCCAGGATTTGGCTTCTGCCCAGTCGAGCCATGAGGTGCAGGAGAGAGAACTTATGCTTCCCATAGCAATCAGTCACTTATCTGGGTCTGGCACTTGGAGAAGTCTGTTTCTTTAAAGTTGTGGTGGTGAGACAGATATCTCCATTACTTTTGCAGTAGTTTTCTTTCCCCTCCTCTTAGTTCTGTTTCTCTTCTAAACTATTTTGCCAACATAAAACAAAATTAAGGAGGAAAACAGGAGTAGATTATGTGTAAATTCCAAGTCTGATCTTGAAAACTATTTCCTTTTCTGCTATTTCAGAGTGGAAAAGTCACTTTTTTGGACTTCAGGTCTCTGAATCCCCCAGCTAGCATGCTCACTGACCATGCTGGTCTCAGGCTTCATGAGCTGCTGTTTTGCACCAAAGTTTAGCTGACAGTTTTGGAAACATAGTGAAAATCAGGGTAGAAAGGGTAGAAAATCAGGGTAGACAGCCCGAAAGACATACAACAACAACCTTGTGATCCCGGCCATGGAAGCCTTCGACAACACAATCAGGGTAGTTCCCAACAAAAAGATCATGTCTGTCAGTTGCTGTGAATATTTGTAAATACATGTATCACATTGCCTACTTACAAAATTACTCAGTTAGGTTCCTGCAATGCCTAATTTCTGCCTCCCTCCAATAATAGTTATATCTGTTCATTCTCAAGTTGTATTGAACGATCAGTATTAAAATGTGTCCACGCCTCTGAAGTTTTACGTTGGAAACCAATCAAGTTGATCTGGTCGATAGCAGTCAAATTATATTTGTCTTTTTAAGGGTTGATCCCAGCACGTTTGTCATTGAAATATAAGAGGCAATTTCTAAACTGCTACAATAATTTATTTTTGTTGGCCATATGGGCTGTTAGGACTTACAGTAATAGGAAACAAAATTATCCTAGTCTGATAACTCGAAATTAAGGATTTTAGTTTGATACCCCACTTCACCCAGTTCATCACATATGGATTCAATCCCTGTCCATGAATGCTGTATATGAAATATGTAAAGTAGTTACTCTTTGATACAGTAACCTAATTCCCACAGTCTTTTTGCAGTTTGATACTGTATGTAGTGCAGGAATGTGTTAATAGAGATATTAAATTAAAAACAAAAACTGTAGATTTTAGAAGGGATCAGAATGAAAAGAGACATTCCATGTTGTCAGGAACATAGAGATAATTAGTGTTGTCTTTTTCTTACCCACATATCTTTTTGTTGTCTTTCTGTTTTTCCTGGCATGTAAAGGCAATTTTTGGATGGGCATCTCCATGCATGCACACTTGTTGCTTGTTTTCTTGCTTTCTTATGAGTAATTTGTCAAAAGCATAACATTTTAAGTTACTTAAAAAACTGATTATGGTTGTAATGCCCCAAGTAGTTAGTTACCATGTAACTTTTCTCTTGCATTTTTAAGAATTAACTAAAACTGTTAATATAAAGGCTGCTGCTCAGTCGTTTAGTCGTCTCCGATTCTTCGTGACCTCATGGACCAGTCCACGCCAGAGCTCCCTGTCGGCCATCACCGCCCCCAGTTCCTTCAAGGTCAAGCCAGTCACTTCAAGGATACCGTCCATCCATCTTGCCCTTGGTCGGCCTCTCTTCCTTTTTCCTTCCATTTTCCCCAGCATCGTGATCTTTTCCAAGCTTTCCTGTCTCCTCATGATGTGGCCAAAATACTTCAGCTTTGCCTCTAATATCCTTCCCTCCAGTGAGCAGCTGGGCATTATTTCCTGGAGGATGGACTGGTTGGATCTTCTTGCGATCCAAGGCACTCTCAGGATTTTCCTCCAGCACCAGAGTTAAAAAGCGTCTATCTTCCTTCACTCAGCCTTTCTTATGGTCCAGCTCCAGCTCCAGCTTGGATTGTTACCTTGACGTGGTGCTGGGGCTTGAGTGCCTCGATGAAGCCATGAGCTATACCGTGCAGGGCCACCCAAGACGGGAAGGTCATGGCAGAGAGGTCAGACCATTAACAATCCCTGGGGAAGTTAATGGCAACCCACCCCAGTATTCTTGCCATGAAAACTACATGGATCAGTACAACCAGAGAAATATAAAGGCTACAGCTGAATTATTAAAGTTCTAGGTATAGGTATAAAACATATTTTCATTATTCTAAGATACTTGGAAGTTTTATTTTTGGACTACCATTTGGTTGGGGGTTTCTACAAGTTATTATTCATTTCCATCTCAGAAACCAACATCATATATAATTACATGCAAATAATGATTTTTTTAAAAAAAAATCAGTGGCTCAATGAGTGATTAATAATAGAACAGCATAATAATATGCCCACTGATGTCCCCAGTGCCAACATATATACAAAAGAATAATTTAAAAATTACTACTTTTAAATTAAAGCCTGTTCTTTGTCAGAACAGCTGGTTATCAAAAAGGCAGGGGTTTTCTTTCCTCCTTTTGGTTCTTAAAAAAGAATTCTATAGGCTAGCTCTGTCCATTTGGAGAGCAGTGAGGAAAGTAAAATGCTGCAGGCCTTTTTCTCTCCACTCCCATGGCTAGCAATTAAGACTGGAGTCCATCATTGCCCATGGGCTTAATAAAGCCTGGAAGTGTGCTTTTGCACACCCACTCCCCATTTGGGGAGGAAAGATATTTCTAAAATATTTTAGAAAGTACCAAAAGGGTATGGGGGGATTTAAGCCCATTTTTGGAAGGGTCGTGGGTTTTCTCTTTGGTTCAAGAGATCCTCCTTTCAGTAGGACATGGACTGGGATCATTTAGAGAAGCCTCTAATGGCATAGAGAGGCCTCTACATGGACTGGGATAACTTAGAGAGGCCTTTAATGGACATAAAACAGCCCAGGGGGTGTGGAAACATGTAAAATTGTTCCATTGCATGTGCTTGGGGGCATTTGGGGTACAGTTTTCTTAGAGGGTAAAAAAGATCAATTTGTTGCAGGGGAATGGGTTGGTAGGCATTGCATTTCTCCAAAGTCCCCAGAGATTTAATGTGGACCATCAACTTCTGACTGGTGTCTATCCCTTCTGTGGATTGTTGAATTCAATCCATTTTTCTTCATGAAACTGATGATAAAAAATTAACAAAATTAGTTACACCACAGGAAGTGAGGTACTCCTCCAACGTGTTACAGTTGGAATGTTTACTTACGTCTTTATTATTGAAATATAATTATGAATGACAACTTATTTGAAACTAGGTACTTCCAACATCTTATTAAAAGCATTATAAATAATGCTCTCTTTGGTCTCTTTCATTTTCATAAAGTTTTTTCTCTTTTTGCTCCCACTTGCAAAACAAGCAATGATGTACATTGATTTCAAAGGAAAAGTTAGTGCTTAAATCCTTTCCATTGAAATCCCTAGGGCATAAAAGTACTTAATTTTAATTTCTGTCTGTCATTAGTGGTCAAAGTTATCTGGACAGCGAGGAGAAAAACAGATGTGGTTTCCATGTGCAGTAACACCATCTTTGTCTGCTTTTATTTTCCATGAGCGGGCCTTGCTTTCTTTGCAGCGGCTGGTGGAGTGGGAAAGAGGGAAGAGAGTGGGAGAGCTAATTGTATTTCACAGACCAAACTTCATTTGTTCCCTCCATCTAGAGACTGTGCCACTAAGTGCTGAAAAATTAAGAGGCACAGTGAGACAAATGGAACGTAAGTGGGAGAGGAAAACCCCATTATTATGAAAATTGCAGCAGGTGGTTGCTTTATCAGACACAGATATTGTACAAGTGTTTTGGCTCCAGATGGAAAGGGTTTCAGCATAGAATTTGTATAATGTGAGCTGCAGGCGTTGCTTATAATCCTGCCTATTGTTCTAAGTTTCCCTTTCATCTTTATCCTTACTGTATTTTATTGTCATTCCACAGATACTGTTACAGGTGGTTAATTTGTTTTTTTTTTACAGATGGCAGCACCAAACTCTGGCTGGCTTTAAAACCCATCCAGGAAAGTGCTGTGTGGATGGCAAACAATGCAGAGCTTGTGATTTTACCTAAAATTATAGATTACACTCTCTATACTGATAAAAAACTGGGCTCAAGTCCACAAAAGCTGAGATAAATGTTTTCAGTCATTAAGGTGACAAAAGGATGCTTAGATGTTATAAAGAGAACGGAACCCTGTCCGTTATGTTGTTTGAGAGAGCCCTTTCTGTTTCATTCTTGCATTGTATTTTGGTTTATAATTAATTATTGCATACTCAGTTTAAACTGTTGTCATAGTGTCTAAAAAGTAAAAATATATATTATTCAGAATCTGTATAACAATTACTGAGAACATACTTGATTCTCAGCATGCAGTCATGTGTGGGAGATTGATTAGTAGGAATACAGAGATACTAATAAATTATGTAATGATCACTGCATCCACAAAGGATATGTTTCTGAACTTCTGTGTGGACACACAAAACCACGTATATAGTGGAAGTGAAGGACTTTTGGCCGAAGAATGACCTGGAAAGTGCCAAGAGAGGACATTTTATTTATTTATTTATTTACAGTATTCTGCCCATCTCACCTTGAAGGGGATTCAGGGCAGATCACAATGCACATATACATGGCAAACATTAAATGCCATTAGACATACGACATATATAGACAGACACATATAGACAGACACAGAGGCAATTTAACATTCCACCTTCTGGCTTCATGAGGGTATGCTCGATTCCAGCCACAGGGAAGCTACCGCTTCACTGGCCATTTGTGACACCGAGACCTTGATGGAGCACTTCCTCATTCTTCCGCATGCAGCTGGAGATTTTATGGTGTCGTAAATTAGTTACCGTATATACTCGAGTACAGAGCTAGATATAGGTCTATAATTGTATATTAATTTCACATATGAATTTTCCCCTGAAATGCTTGCAAATCCTCTCTCTATATATGTTCATTTCCCTCCAGCAATATTTGTAAGCCCTATATATTTGTTTATATCTATCTAGAAATCTCTATATGTGTGTGTGTGTGTGCATTTCCCCTGCAATATTTGTAAGCCCTACATACCTATATTCATATATATATCTATCCAGACATCTCTCTATATATAGATAATTATATCTGTATAGGATTTGCAAAGACTTGCAAACATGTGAGACAAAAATTCATATATAAAATTAATGTATATAGATAAGATAGATAGATACAAATATAAATGTACATAGGGATTGCAAAGGCTTGCAAGGGGAAATGCCTATATATCTGTAGCAGAGATTAAGAAATATTTCAGGGGAAAATGCTTTTATAAGATTAATGGAGGGATACACACACACACACACACACATACTTCTTGACTTGCAAGAGCTTCTTTCCCTTTTCAAAATATTCCCTTGGTTAAGAGCGAGGGAGGCTTTGGAAAAGAAACACTGATAAGGGAGTGTAAGATGAGAGATAAATATGTCATATATTGCAAGCAACGGCCTCCAGGCTCCACTGCCGGCTTGACTTTGACCCGATTATAAGCTGGGGAGGCTTTTTCAGCTCATAAATAAGGGCTGAAAAACTCGACTTATCTTCAAGTATATATGGTAAATTAGCCTCCCCATATAAGCAGTGCCTAAATTACTACTTGAGAGATGCAACTGTCTTTTGGCCTCATAGGTCAACACCAAGTTAGACTATTAAATGGTCGGGAGCTTACTCCGACTGGGGCTGGTTCGAACTCATGACCTCTCGGTCAGTAGTGATTTATTGCATCTGGCTACTAACCAGCTGCGCTACTGCCCAGTCAGACATAAATTACATTTACCAGCCCCACCGATGCGGGAGTTGTACTATGTAATGTACATACATTTTTGCATTATTTTTAAATACAAACATTAAAACACAACAGTATGATACCACCAGGTGTCACTATAACATATTTAATTTTTAAGCAGATGCTTTTTATGAGTCTTTGTCTATATCCGTGGTTCTGAACCTGTGGGTCCTCAGGTATTTTGGCCTACAACTCCCAGAAATCTCAGCCAGTTTACTAGCTGTTATGATTTCTGGGAGTTGAAGGCCAAAACATCTGGAGATCCACAGGTATAGAACCACTGGTCTATATGAGCAAGCACTGTTATATAGATAGAACTTTTAGGATTGTCAAGGTTGTGTAGAAGAGGGAATTCAACAGGTTTTTCTCATGCAACCATGTAATATTCAGGACTTGTTGGAATTCTCTATTCTTCTCAACTATTGCTGGTACAGAAATCCTCTCCCATTTTTCACTCTGGCAACCTTAATGGTATTACGTAGACTCTTCTTACTGCAAGCATATATTTTGGAAATATATGGATCATATTTATGGTGATTTCCTTTTGTAGAATATATTTGTAACATGAAAAATATAGTTAATGGGTGTTATTCTCTGTTATCAGATGGTCTGCCACAAAGCAGCAGTTGTGTTGCAAATTTATCTAGACCAAATAGATGGGCGTCAATTACCACTTTAAATCTACTTGTCTACTTTGAGACCAAATAAACTTAAACTGAAATTGATGCCCAATTGCATTAAAAGCACAATGACAATGATTTTACTAACTGCCTCTGCATCCCAGATTTTGAGCTAATCAACAGTAATAGAAATAAAGCATATTTATGATGTTCTTTGTGTGCTTTCACATTTATTGTACATGTAGTAGACCTAAGTTTTAGCTATACAGTCTCATTTAAATCTGACTTGGCAGTGCTTTGTTCTGTTAGTGTAGCTTAATTTCTTTTGGTTCCAGACACTATCTTCCTCACTTGCTTGACTATTTGCAGGTTGTATGTATGGTGGAATTTCAATTGGATCCAGGAGTTATGGAGTAGATTTGAATATTCCCGTAGGTAATATTGAATGATTTGTCAGTCAGAAAGTGAGGTGTTCTTGTCAGTTATCCCTTGCCATTGTCTTTGTGTTATAAGATGTTTAAACCCATAGAATTAAGAAACAAAGCATTCTATTCAGTGACAGAAATTACATATATCAGCTGGCTGGGAATAATTCTTTTTGAAGCAGGTGAATAATAAATAATAAACGCTTATCATGAATATAGCTCATCATTCAGCTTTTCTGTTTATGTTCTGTAGCTTGGGAACCATCCTTATTTGAAGCAATTTTGTCTATCAGATCACTGAAAAATTGTAGAAGGGGAATAAACACATAATTAATTACCTAATTATACATAGTAACACACTTAATCCTATAGAGATTGTTATGTTAAGAAGGTACAGCTAGTGAGTTTCACTATTGCAGCTAAAACTGGATCTAGTCTTTCCAGAATTTTCCTTCACCTTGCTGCTATTGCAAGGTTAATGGGAGAAAAGTATTTAAACTTTTCTCACAAATACCACATATACATTCCCGTGTTTTTGTTTCCCCCCAAAGGATGAAGAAGAAGAAATCAAATTGGAAATAAACATGTTGAAGAAATACTCCCATCATAGAAATATAGCAACTTACTATGGTGCTTTCATTAAGAAAAGTCCTCCAGGACATGATGACCAGCTGTGGGTAAGTACATCCATCCCAAGCATGCATACCACATCTCAAGTTTAATTTGCGGGTACCTAAATAAATAAACAAGATGTGGAAATGAATGTTTCTTCCTATTGTAAAACACAAAACAAAAATCAAATAAATTGCATTTTTACGTTACATAGTTTTCTCAAGAAAATTGAAATGCTTGAGGTTCAGCAAAATGTCCCATTAACCAGTAGACTAGGAAAACTCCTGGGAATAAAGCCAATTTACTTTATGTAAATATGAAAAACTTAACATATCTAAAGATGAATAGATTTGTCATCACTGTTGTATTTTCTAAGAGTAAACCAATTGTGTTACAAACCAATGTAATAATAATTATAATTCACTATTATAATTGTATATTTATATTACATGCAATATTACTAATAATATTGCGATATAGTTGTATAATATAATATATTGTATGTATATATACTTGTAAACCGCCCTGAGTCCCCTTCGGGGTGAGAAGGGCGGTATATAAATGTCGTCGCAAATAAATAAATAAATAAATAAACTTACTAATAAGTCCCATTCATTTCAAGTGTGGTTGCTCTTGCTAAGTCAATATAAGTTTGTTATTGATTTTTTTATTTTAAAAATATTGGCATCAGCCTAAGTTTTTGAACAATAGGATAGGATTATTTATTGTATGATCTTGTTTACTGGAAATTAATGAACTAATGTAGGATAAGACTTCATTGATATTAATGTTCAGATTATGATCTGTCTCAATTTGTCTGTCTCTTGTCTTTGTTTCTTCATAGTCCAGAAAGCCTTGATGCATTGCAATAAATTATATAATAATGATCTCATACGTAGAACATATGTTGAATGATTTTAAAAATGTTCAATGATTCCTTTTGCATCTTGTCTTTTTGCAGCTTGTTATGGAGTTCTGTGGTGCAGGTTCTATTACTGACCTGGTGAAGAATACTAAAGGAAATACTTTGAAGGAAGACTGGATAGCGTACATCTCTAGAGAAATTCTCAGGGTAAGGAAAACGAAAACACTCCAATATATTATTCTGTTTAAACTGATGTGATTTAAGTTCTGCATTAACTTTGTAGTAGGCCTTTGGCAATGAATAACTTTAACCTGACATGGGAAAGTAATGACCCTCAGTTCTTGAATATTAAATCATTTTAAAGCATAACATTAAATCAGCTGGTAGGTGCTCATTTCAGTACAGGTCATGTCCGTTAATAACTATAGTATTTGCTCTGAGTTTCATTTATTAAAAAATCTGTGGATGTCTAGTAGATACCACGTACCATTAGAATACAGAAAAATTTCCAAGGTTTACAGCCAAAACAGTGACAAAATGCATGGACAGATTTGTTCATTTCTTTAATGAATTGCAGTATTGTAGTGGAAAATAAAATGCAACATCTATGTTTTCTTTCTCCATTACATAGGATCTATATAAACACTAAATGCTGCTTTGAGATATTAAAATAATGTATGCTGATGTATCTTATTTAGTATGGTGCCAGTAATATTCTCTGTTTTGTATGTTGTCTGTTTCACAGATTCACATTTTAAGAAGGTGAAAATAATTGGTTTTAGAAAGTGACATTTTTGTTTTTTTAGTATCTGATTGAGTGATGAATCCAGTCATTTCCATTTTAATTTCTGAGATAATTTTTGGGATTGTGGTGGGAGATTATGTTAAATGTAAAGGTAAAATTTGTACCAAGAACAGAGAAATCATCATCACTTGGTCTGACCCAATGTCTTGAGCACAGAGTCGTGGCAAAGTGCTGCCTCATCACAATTTTCAGGATGTGAGGAAATCCCTAATTTATGCTTACAGCCTCACTGCCACATATGGTGGCTACTTGGAAATATTGCCTGAGTAACATTCAGCATTGCTTCTTCCAATGACATATTACTTTATGTAGAACTCACTTATTTGACACAAACCCCACATCAAGCAATGTATAACATAGGAAAAAATCGTGATCACCTTTACGTTAAATTAAAAATAACCATTAAAACTAATATTCTCCTGCACATTAAAGGGAATGTATCAGTTGCTTTGACATTTCTAGGAGAACACCATCTGCAAATAACAGACCATCTTGCTTCTAATGTTGTTGGCATGCAGAAGAGAGAAATGTACAGTATATACTGGTAGGGAGGAATGGTATTGGGCCAATGAGGGCTTTAAAGGGCAAAATTGGTGTCTTGACCCATGCCAGTACCCATACCAGACAAGAATACAATTAAATAAAAATGGCCAGTGCTTCTGCCCAACAGTTGTGCCATACCTGTGTACAGTTGTGCCATACCTGCAAAAAGTCTAGATGAGATCAGATTTGCCTTTGTATATATAAGCCTTTATATCCAAGACTACATGCACCTGCTGCTATACCAGTTTAGGCAATTAATTCTTTGGCAATGAACATCATTACATAGTCCTGTATTCTAAGACAGCAGTAGAGAACATGTGGCCCTCTAGATCTTGATAGATCTCATCCCTCATCATTGGCTATGCTGACTAGGACTGATTGGAATTTGCAGTCTGACAACATCTGGGAGGCAACATGTTCCTTCGCTCTGATCCTAGAGGTCAAGTTTCTCATTCTGAGAAATAGTATTTCCGTATTTCATTAACTGCAAGATCCTATCAATTGTAAGATGCACCCTAATTTTAGTACCACCACAACCAACAAAAATACATAAGATAATACCTGTGATTCTAAGACACACTCCATTTTTAGCCCAGAGATACTTCTACTTGTTTGCCACATTCAAAGGTTTCTGTAGTCATTGATATACCACAGGGGTCCCCAAACTAAGACCCGGGGGCCGGATGCGGCCCTCCAAGCTCATTTACCTGGCCCCCGCCCTCAGTTTTATAATATAATATTTTTATATCATTTTAAATAATATATTGTATATACATATAATATTGATAATAATATTATAATGTTATACAATATAATACTAATAATAATACCATATATGTCAAGGACAGAACGCCACAAGATCAAAGATAACAGAGTTTATTGGATTTACAGAACTCAAAATGCCCGTAAAAGACAAGGGCTAGGCAACATTAGCCTTAAAAAGCAAAAAGGGGCAAGAAAAACGTTCAAAAGATAAACCGGATTAAACCGGAGTTTAATCCGGGTAAAATCAAAACAGCTTGCTTCAGCCTGGGAATAAACAAAACAGAAGCTGGGGAACAAAGAGTTCAAAAGAATAACTAATTGGCAGCAGATGCCTCTCTGCTGCCAGCACTATGTTTTGAGTAACTTAGAAGTCACTCCTCCACACAGCAGGCAAATTCCCAATACAAACACAACAGCCGAGGATTGAAGCAGTAGCGTAGTCCCAGTTCTTTCCGAAGGTCGATAGGCAGAAGCAGACGTTTGTAGTTCACCAAGTCCAGGTAGGAGAATCCGAGCCCGTAGTCAGTTCAGTCCGTAAATCCAGAGTAGCAGATGGCGTCCGTCAAGAAGACGACGGAAGGTCAAAGCTATTGAGATTAAGCAGAGGTTGCACAAACAAAAGCCCACACAATTCCTCCCGCCGTCTGAACCCAAATTCCAAAACAACTTACGTAATCAGCACACGAAACACACCCGTCTTCAGGAAAACGTCCCACACAGATCCCAAGCGTTTGTCCAGATTACCTTGCCCAACGCAATTTGCTATTGCTCCCAAACCCCATTTTATGCCAGTTACAAGTCCTCATCACTATCAGCTGTTCTCCTTAACCCGGGCGTTTCCTCATCACTTTCCTCATCAGAACTGGAACACCTCTGACTACGCCCCACAGCATCCCCAGCTGTGGATCCCGTCCCATCCCTCCAGCTTGTCCATGGGTCTAGTCCTGAAGGTCCCCAATCATCTTCCATCCCATCATTGCCAGTGGCACCCAATTCCTCCCTTACCCGAGTCCAATCCATCTCATCCTCTTCCGAGCTAACCAGCTCTTCCTCCATTCTCTCCGTAAACCCCTCAAAAGACTCTTCGTCAGATGGTTCTGCAAAGATATCTCGCAGCCTCTTTCTTTCTCGCTCCTCGAGAGTATCTGACTCTCGAGGAGTCTTACGCCCACGTCTGCCAGTAGCAGAGCCATGAGGCTCAATCATAACAATATAATAATATTAATTATATGTTATATATTACATATAATATTACAGTATAGTGGTATAGTTCAATATAGTAATATATAATGCTAATATTGTGCTATGCTAATAATATATTGTATGTACATACAGCTTCTGAGTCCCCTTCGGGGTGAGAAGGGCGGGATATAAATGTAGTAAATAAATGTGGTAAATGAACAAATAAATAATTTTAGACTTAGGCTCAGTCAAAGTCTGACATGACTTGAAGGCACACAACAACAACAACAATCCTAATTAACCTGACTATCTCATTGGCCAGAAGCAGGCCCACACTTCCCATTGAAATCCTGATAGGTTTATGTTGGTTACAATTGTTTTAATTTTTTAAATATTGTATTGTTCTTTCATTGTTGTTGCTGTTTTGCACTACAAATAAGACATGTGCAGTGTGCATAGGAATTTGTTTGTATTTTTTCCCCAAATGATAATTCGGCCCCTCCGCAGTCTGAAGGATTGTGGACCGGCCCTCTGCTTTAAAAGTTTGAGGACCCCTGATATACCGTATATACTCAAGGATAAGACAACCCAAATATAAGCCGAGGCACCCAATTTTACCACCAAAAATTGGGAAAACTTACTGACTCTAGTATAAGACAAGAGTGGTAAATTTCAGAAATAAAAATAGATCCCAATAAAATTACATTAATTCAGGTATCAGTAGGTTAGATGTTTTTGAATATTTACATAAAACTAATTTAAGATAAGACTGTCCAACTCTGATTATTCTAACTGTCTTCAATGTAAATGTGCTTACATATCCTTCCAATAATAATAAATGGAATTAAATATTAAATGCAATAATAATAATAATAGAGTAAAATAATAAATGTAATAGCTACTATAATAATAGAGTAAAATAATAAATATAATAAAAATAGATTAAAACAATAAATGTAATAGTAACTAATTGTAGAGTAAAATAATACATGTAATAATTATACTAGAGTAAAATAATAAATGTAATAATAACAATAATAGGGAAAAATAATAAATGTACCGTATATACACGAGTATAAGCCGACCTAAATATAAGCCACCAGGACCCTCACTTGAGTATAAGCCGAGGGGGGGGCTTTTTCAGCCCTAAAGAAGGGCTGAAAAACTTGGCTTATACTTGAGTATATACGGTACCTGAAATGTAAAGAAAAATGAAACATGCTGAGCCTAAGCTTTTTTTGCCGTTTGCCTGGAGGCAGTGACATTTGTCACAGGAGACCAAGGAAATCACTCTTTTCAGGTCTGGATCATTTCTTTGTAGAGTTTCAAAGACATGACTTCATATGTCTTTATAATTTGTCAACATCAAAATGTATATGCTATTTAGTAGATGTCCCATTGGAACTTAACATTATCTCTTGGACTAGTTTTGCATGTTACTTAATGCTGGGGGAAAGGAAGTTTGCATGATTCATGCTTCCTGTTCGCTGTGCTCTTGAGAACTTACTGACCTCTTCTCCCACCCTTCCCACCCCATCCCCCAGTTCTACCTCTGACAAAGTAGGAAGCCAGTGTTGCCAATATGTATACTTCTGTAAGGCTAAACAATTGTGTAAAACCCTATAGATCATATAGAACTGCGTAGAACAGGAAGTATGAACCAGTTAGATTTCCTGTTCTCTTCCTCAAGCCTAAACATTTGGTAATATTTAGAGTCATTTTTTATTCATATGTATGATTATCTACAGAACTGTACAAGCCATAAGGAAGAAATTTACCAATGATTCAGGCAGATGATTCACTTTTACTGTTATTTAAGTTAGCATCCTCTTTCAAGTAACAACATGCTGTACCATATATTTTTTTAAAAATATAGTCCTCATTGGTCCTTATGGCATTTTCTTCCTAATAATTATCTTTTCTACATAAAGATTGCTTTGTATTTTAGCCTTTTTAATACAAGGGAGTATTGTGTATTGCTCCTAGTGAAAGGATACATCTTTGCTCCTTCTATCTTCAGTATTTAAGGGCACTTTATAGTATAACATTCTGTGGTTTAATTAGTTTTACTATGCTGTAATCCCTGCAAGTTTAGCTAAGATCTTATCTATTCTACAAATTCCATCAATATTGACACGGGCACGTGAAGTGCACCTGTTGTTTTTATCCAGTGTGGAATGCATGCAAAATTGCCAGAAATTTTACTTATGCTTTACTAACTGTGTGGGCAATGGTTTATTAACCATCTGAAGCTACCATGTTCAAGTACATTGAGCAAAAAAGACTGCCAAGGCCGATTGGAATACAATAGGGACTTGTAATGTAGTTGAACTGAATTGCAGTTGAGAGAGCAAAATCCTATATTACGTCTTTTTCTCATAAAAAAAATACAGGGATTGGCACATCTCCATGCCCATCATGTGATTCATCGAGATATCAAAGGACAGAATGTGTTGTTAACAGAAAACGCAGAGGTGAAACTTGGTAAGTTAGTTATCCTGTTTTTCCTTTCTTTTAACATGTTCCTTGATGCCCACTATTCTACCATATAATAGAAATTAATGTTACATCACAGCCTGGTTACAGAAGAGAGTATTAGCTGACTAATACACAGATGCCACTATGAACAGTGTACTTGCAGTCCTTACTTATTATGGGTGTTACATTTGAATGAAAACTGCATGCTTGAAAATGAGTAAGACGTATTGGAAAGCTCTAGACAATATTGTAATGATCAGCTGAGCACAACTTCAGTGGAGAGCAAAGGCTCCATCTGTTTTTCTTTGCATTTTAATTCATGACTTGCCTTGTATAAATTTACTTTTTTCTTCGTGTACTCTGTGAATGCACACTAATGGAGAAGCCTGCGCCTGCGCAGGCTCCAACGGATACTCTTCGAAGCTAAAATTTGAAATTTGGCGGTAACCCCGCCCCTCTCCCCAGAGGGTATAAAGGGCGCCCGCCGCGCACGTTCTCCGGTTCCTTTTTTTCCGCCGCAAAGCTCACTTCGGACTCTTCGTTCTTATGTCGACCACGCGTTTTAATCGGTGCACTCAGTGCGCCGCTAAGATTCCAGATTCCGACGGTCACGCTAAGTGCCTTTTCTGCCTCGGCGAAAGTCACGTCGTCGGTACCTGCCGCTTTTGCCTGGCCTTTACAGTTCAGGCCCGAAGAAATAGGGCTGCGAGACTCCGCGCAGCTCTCTACGAAAAAACTCTTGCTCCTGAGGCTTCTACTTCCACCTCGGCCTCGATGGCATCCAGGCCTGCTCCGTCGGTATCATCCAAAACCTCGAAAACTTCGAGACCAAAACCGGCCAAACCGCCCTGCACGGTGACTACCGCCACGGTTTCCACCCGGTCGGGCAAAATGGGCCCTTCATCGACTTCGAGTTCGGTGACTTCGGCCATTTCCACTCGATCCCGCCTGGCTTCGCCGCCATCTTCTTCCGCCATGAAGATTGCCTTTAAGGGGGCCCAGGAGGAATCCAGACGAGCCCAGTCTGACTCGGCAGCTGTGTGCCCGATCCCTCCGACACCGGGAAAATAGCTGAGGGTTGCGTCGAAGCAACCTCCGGCAAAGAAACGAATGATCCAGAGGTCGTCCTCCTCAGCTTCTTCGAAGAAGGACGTCCCCTCCTCTGTGGCCTCCTCCAGGAGATCCTCTCCTATCCAACCAGCACAACGCCTCTGCTCCTCTTCCTCTCCTCATGGTCAGTCCTCGGATGCGGACGCTCAAGCCTCTCCCGACCGGTCGGTCAGGACAGTTATTAAGGCTCCCCAGCCAGCGCCATCACGCCTTCCGGCTCGACAAGAGCTTTTTCTCAAACACCCGAGAGGGGTAGACAAATGACGCGCTTAGCCCGTGCCGCCCAGGCTTCCGCGTCCAAGGGCGTTCGTCCACAGCCGGCTCCCGCTGCTCTTGAGGTGATACCTCATCAGGACTCTGCGCTTGTTTCTCCTCCCCGGTCCCCTCAAGGGCCCGAGGAGGATGACCCCGATATCGAACACCCCGAGTCGATCCTCTCCGCCTCCGTTGTCTCTCTCGGTCTCGACCTCTCCCCGCCTCACGACGCCTACGAGGTCGACCCACCTTCCCCGACGGATAATATCCGGGCTTTCTCCGACCAGATGGTCAGAATGGCAGACGCTCTGGGGATGGAAATTAAGCAAACCTCAAAAGCTGTTACCGACCCCGTTTTCAAGAGGGTCCAAGCTCAAGCCCCGCCAGCCACCTTGCTGCCTTTTCTTCCATACCTCCTGGACGTAATCCAGGCATCTTGGAAGACTCCATCTTCGATACCTCCAACCTCTAAGAAAATAGAGGCCTGGTACCGAACCGATGATGAAGCCCTGGAATGGCTCAAGCATCACCCTGATCCAAACTCCATGGTGGTAAAGCCTCCCAATCGTCGGGTTGACAGTCCAACTCCCCTGGGAAGGTAAACGATTCGATGCGGTAGGCCGCAAGCTGTACTCTGGCGCTCTCCTCCTTTGCCGCATGGCGAACTACGGGGCCTGCATGGGCGCTTATCAACAGATCCTCTGGGAAAAAGTCCAACCTTTCTTCGCCAAACTTTCTGACGAAGACCGGTCAGTCCTTTCGACCCTCCAACAGGAGGCGGACTCCCTCGCACACCACCAAATTCAAATGGCTAAGCACACTGGCGATACCGCCGGAAAGATGATTGCCCACGCAGTTGCGATCAGACGGCATGCATGGCTGCGGTCCTCAGGACTCTCTTCTTCCTCTCGACAAGTGATCGAAGACCTTCCTTTCGACACTCAAGGCCTTTTCAACTCTGGTACTGATGACAAACTGAAGTCCAATCATGACTTCAAGATCTTCGCAACAAAGTGCGGGACCGATCAACCTCAGGCTCAGCGGACCCGATGGTTCCCGCAACGGTACCGTCGCTACCCTCAGCCTTTTCGTCACCAACCGTTTCGATGCTCGTCGAGCTCGAGTCACCACAGTCATCAGCAACAACCTCGCCGCCAGCACCAGGTCCCGAAAGGTCGAGGCAAAGGTGCCGCAGCTATGCCACAACCCCAACGACGGGCCTGACGCCCACTCTCTCGGGGACATTTCTACCTTCACTACTACTGCCACTGCCATGCCTTTCCTAGGCTCCGACCAGAACCTTCCTCTCTGCTCTTTCCTCGATCGCCTAGCTCCTTTCTACCGCGAATGGGAGTCTTATCACCTCAGATGCCTGGGTTCTTCGCATTGTCAGAGACGGCTATGCCTTGGAATTCGAAACTTTGCCCCCCACGGGTCACATCCTTCACACTGACCCTTCACCGGAAATATGCTCCGAGGTCGACTCCCTTCTGGCGAAGGGCGCAATCCAGCCTTCTCCTTCCGAGCAGGACACTCGAGGTTTCTTCTCGAGATACTTTATGGTTCCCAAAAGGGGCGGAGGTCTTCGGCCCATCCTCGACCTGCGGGCCTTAAACCTCTTCATTCTGCCTTCAAAATTTTGAATGGTCTCTGTGGCCTCCATTCTCCCGATGCTCCGACACGGAGACTGCTTTGCCTCTATAGACTTACGCGATGCGTATTTCCACGTCTCGGTACGTCAATCTCACAGGCGCTTCCTCTCCTTCAAGCTCCTGGGACAGTCTTACCAGTTCACAGTTCTCCCTTTCGGCCTCGTCACGGCCCCAAGGGTCTTTACGAAGGTGGTCGCCGTGGTGGCAGCACACCTAAGAAAACAGGGCATAATGGTCTTTCCTTATTTGGACGATTGGATGATTGTCGCGTCCGACCCCTCATCCTTTCAAAACCACGTCTCTCAAGCTCTTTCTCTTCTACAACGGCTGGGCCTTCAGTTGAATGTCGCAAAGTCCCAACTCCTCCCGGCCACAGAAATCCGCTTCATCGGAGCTCTCTTCAACTCCATCGCGGAAACCGCCTCCCTACCGAAGGACAGGTTCCTAGCCCTTCAACAACACCTTTCTCTCCTCCTCCGCAACCGCAGGATCCGAGCCCATTCTGTCCAGGTCCTTCTGGGTCACATGGCCTCCACGGTCATGGTTACTCCTTTCGCCAGACTACGTCTCAGACCTCTTCAAAGATGGTTTATAGACTCTTTCAAACCCCATCGGCATCCGAGCTCAATGTTTCTCACGGTACCGAACCAGGTTCGCCTCTCCCTTCGTTGGTGGCAGGACCCAGCGAACGTTTGTGTGGGACTTCCCTTCCATCCCTCCCTTCCATCAGTCACCATCACGACCGACGCCTCCAATTTTGCGTGGGGAGCCCACATGTCAAGCCTCACTGTCAGGGACCTTTGGTCCATCCAGGAGAAGTCTCACCACATAAACTTTCTAGAACTGTTATCAATCTTCAAAGCCCTCCGGGCGTTTGCTCACTTTCTTCCCCACAAGACTGTTCTGATCCAAACGGGCAATGCAGTAGCTATGTACTACATCAACAAACCAGGGGGTACGGGCTTGAGGAAACTGATGGCTCTCTCGATGGACATTTGGCTATGGTGCATAGCGAGACACATAACCCTGTCGGCGGTTCACCTTCCGGGGGCTCAAAACACGCTAGCAGACTCTCTAAGCAGAATAACGACCTCCCCCCACGAGTGGCGTCTCGATCCCGAAATCCTGAAATCCGTCTTCGACGATTGGGGCTGGCCAGCTCTGGACCTTTTTGCCTCCCCCTCGAACGCTCAACTTCCTCGCTTCGGAGCGAGACTACCTCCAAACTAGACTCCGGGCTGTCTCGGAGACGCGTTTCTCCTCGACTGGACTCTCGAGCCCGTCTATCTTTTTCCTCCCTTCCCTCTCATCTCGAGGGTAATAGAGAGACTCTATCTAACGCCGACATCGGCCATCCTGATCGCCCCTGCATGGCCACGCCAGCCGTGGTACCCAACTCTACTCCGGATGTGTGCGGTTCGTCCCCGCACTCTCCCAACTCTCCCTCATCTACTATCTTCACAGAGACGTCCCGTCCCTACACCTGACTGCCTGGAAGATACTTCCTTAAATTCTCTCCACCCAGACCTGCAGGCGATCCTTCGTGCCGCCCATAAGCCGGCCACGTCAAAGGCCTATGCTTACAAGCTTGCAAAATTCCAAACCTTCCTTCGGGACCGACGCGTCGATCCCTCCTCTGCTTCGATCCCGCTGGTCCTGGACTTCCTACTTTCTCTTGCGGATCGTCAACTCTCTCTGGCCTCGATAAAATCCTATCTCGCTGCTCTCTCCTGGCATTTCCAACGTCAGGGACAACCCTCTCTCTTTTCTAACAACCTCATTAAGACCTTTCTTCGAGGTTACAACAACCTGCACCCTCAAGTTCAACCTCCGACTCCCGGATGGAGCCTCGAACTCGTCCTTTCTCAACTAGCTTCAGCTCCCTTTGAACCTATGGCCTCCGCTGACCTTCACCTTCTCTCTTGGAAGACTGCCTTCCTAATCGCTATCACCTCTGCGCGCAGGCCTTCGGAACTGGCTGCTCTTCGGGTGGACGAACCCTACCTCCGTTTCCACCACGACAGGGCTGTTCTTCGCCCGGACATCACCTTCCTACCTAAGGTGGTCTCTGCTTTTCACCTTAACCAGAACATAATACTCCCTGCTTTCTTTCCTAATCCTTCTTCTTCTTTGGAGCGGAGACTTCATCTCCTGGATGTCAGGAGAGCCCTCCTTTTCTACAAGGACAGGACTAAGGACATACGTAAGTCACCTAGACTGTTTGTGGCTTATGCTACCCATAAGCTGGGTGAACCACTTTCTTCTCAAAGACTCTCACACTGGATTGCTCAGACTATCGAACTCGCTTACCAGCTGGCTAAACGCCAACCCCCCTCTTCGATCCGCCCTAGATCAACGAGGGGCCTTTCCACTTCTACTGCCTTCCTGAGGGGTGTCCCTCTCGACTCCATCTGTCGAGCAGCTATCTGGTCCACTCCATCCACCTTTGTTTCACACTACAGGATGGACTCAAAGAACCTCAGGGACTCGGCCTTTGCCAGGTCTATCCTTTCCTCCTGCCTTTCCTAACGTTACTTGCCTTACTCAAAACCAGTTTTTTTGCTGTCCTTTCTTACAAGTTCACCGCTGTCATTCAGCCTTTATTTACACGATATGTTCATGGGTTCATTAACGTAGTGCTTGTGTACTATACTTACCCACTGCACTGAAATGTATTTCATGAATACCTCTACCTCTGTTTCAAGGAATCAGTCTATACTTACCTCTGTAATTCTTACAGACTATCGCTCACATACAATGTTGTGATTGTGTTCTGGATCCTATTAACAAGGATCGGTTTTTTTGCACTATATGCTGTTGCACCGTTTTCTTTGACTATTGCACTTGTTTTGCACCTTGTGCTCAATAAATGTGTTGTTTGGACACTAAACTTGTTATCGGGTTTGCTATCCCACCTACCTACACCTCAGCTTGCTAGTCTCCATTAGTGTGCATTCACAGAGTACACGAAGAAAAAGGACAGGTTGCTTACCTGTAATCGTGTTTCTTCGAGTGTACTCTGTGAATTCACACAATCCCGCCCTTCCTTCCCCACATGCAAACCTCTCCCTTTCTCGCTGCCTTTGCGGCGTAGGAACTGGAGAGCGAGCGCGGAGGGCGCCCTTTATACCCTCTGGGGAGAGGGGCGGGGTTACCGCCAAATTTCAAACTTTAGCTTGGAAGAGTATCCGTTGGAGCCTGCGCAGGCTTCTCCATTAGTGTGAATTCACAGAGTACACTCGAAGAAACACAGTTACAGGTAAGCAACCTGTCCATATGTAGTCAGTAAACTTGTAGAACTGATTTCAGGATTTTTTTTTCTTTTTCCCTCTGTTCTTAATGAATGTAGTGGATTTTGGTGTTAGTGCTCAGCTGGACAGGACAGTTGGTAGAAGAAATACATTTATTGGAACGCCTTACTGGATGGCTCCAGAAGTTATTGCCTGTGATGAAAACCCAGACGCTACGTATGACTATAGGGTAAGAGAAGTTTTATCATACTAATCAAGATGTGTGATATTTCTCTAGTTCATGCATTAAATACATAAAATATTTATTTGTGCTCTGAAACGAAGGCATTGTTTTCTTTTCTTCATTCTTTCTAAGCAAATAGTCTCTTTCAGTTCACAAATGAAAGTGGCAAGAAGGTATAGTATAACATGAAACATTAGAGTGCATGTTATTAAACATGAGTGAGCTACTTATGGCTCCCCATATATTGCTGGACTGCAACTTCAATCCCTCACTATTAGTTGTACTGGCCTGCATTGATGAAAGTTGCAGTCCAACCATATCTGGACAACTACATGGTCTTGGTCTCTGATCTGTATACAACTTTCATACAATTCTTTCATGTCAGTAGAAGCTGAAAAATCTCTTTTTCCAGTCCAGGGATTAGCAGAATCCCTAGACTGGAAAACATAAACAATGTAGCTGTTGATGTTAGTGGTGGGAAGTGACCAGGAGGCCCCTCTAGCAGTTTCTTAGCAGTATCATGAGTATCCTTTTGTGGTGCCGTAGTGTTCAGAGCAATCCCTATTGGGAAACCCTGTTTTAGACAGATTGCTGCCTTTAGTTTATGGAAGACTCAGTTTCATTATTGGAATATGACTGCAGGATTTTTAAAATCCTGTTGCTCAATTGCAGTAGACAACTTTATGTGTACAGTAAAATGCCTATAGCCACAGTACCCTTACTCACAATTTCATTTACCCATGCTTGGTGAAAAATGTTATCTGTATAAATTTGCTGAGCTCCTCATGTGATTCTATGGTATGCTTCCCATGGAAGTTACCATAGAGTTGCTCTGGAAGACCCAGAGGAATTTCTGGATCTTCCAGGACAACTCTGTGGTATACTGGAACCAGAAGTCAATTTAATGTTGTTTGGTCATGTCTGCTGTTTCAGATAATCAGGTATCCACAGTTTGACCAGGAAAAGTAACCCCTGCAGATTTGGAGGTCTTACAGTATGCAGTTGTGGTAAAACTGCTGCACAGATGGCTATTTTGTATTTTTGGAGTGTCAATGCATTGTTATCAAATGCATCTTTTATGGTATCCACTAGAAATGGTCATGTCCTCTCTAACTCTGGCCAGAACTATTCATTGTTCCTCTTGGGAACAACAGGAGTACCGGATGATTCAAATCTGGTTAACATCCAAAAAATACCACTTCCTTTTATGGATCTCGTTATTCAGCAATGTTGTTGGAATTTGGGGAGGGCTGGAGTTTGGTACAACTGGACTAACAGTGAACAGCATTGACTCTATATCCTTATGTCCTATATTCCCAAATTTGCTCTTATGTGTACTTTGGAATATAACATTGCCAAGGGGTTATGATTCTTCAACCACTCCTCTTTCAAGTATCTATTTCAGTCTTACCCTCAAGTCATCTTTATTTGTCTCACTCCCATTATGTGTTGACATCAGAGCAATCCGTATTGATGTAGTGTAGAGCCAGTATAATGGTTTGATAATTAGATAAAGAGGCTAGAAAACTAGGGTTCAGATTCCCACTCAACTATAGAAATCCACTGGGTGATCTTCTGCAAGTCACATTCTCTCATCCTCAGAAGAAAGCAATGCCAGAAAAACACTGAATAAAACTTGCCAAGGAAACTCTGTTATAAGGATACGGAGATTGTACAATCTTAGAAGAAAGATTTTAAAAAAACTTTTTGGAAGTGTGAATTAAAATACATGAACACAGCAAGTTCTACAGAAATTAAGCCTTTTAAAAAGGCTAACTTTATCCAGTGTTTGCATTCCACATGTAGTACACCAACTAGTGTCATTAACTAAGAAGAAAAAAAATGGTTGATATGTTTGCTAACAAGTGTACTCTCTTTTTAGAGTGACCTTTGGTCGTGTGGCATTACAGCCATAGAGATGGCAGAAGGTGCTCCCCGTAAGTAATATCTCTTCATTTTCTATTGGTCTGATTTTGGTTTGAAAACTGTATTTTGGTTTAATCTATGTAAACTTACACTTGAGATTTTCAGGAGAAGGATGAATTTCTTTACTCTTACATTTCTACCTGTCTCTTAAAAAACCCCTATCCATTCTGGCAGCAGAAATAGGAAATTCTATCATAGTAGTACTTTTTATTAGATAACTGTGCCAAAGTAGTGTTGTGCTTGAGTAATAAAAAATAGAGTAATCTTATACTTCAGTGCTTTTGAAGCCATGTAAACTTTCTTACAAGGGGGGCATTTAATCTTGGAACTTAAAAGTGCTATAACCTTGTTAGTGCTTTTTGCATGTAAAATGTAAATTACCATCTGTAAGTGACAAACTCACTAAGAAAATGGGTCTTAATTTTGTTCCTTATTTCCATTTTCTATAAATTATGTAAAATGGCAACTTCCATTCTCGGGCTTGAAGTATTTTATGATAAAAATAGTAGCTCAAAGCTTAGTGTGTCTCTGTGCACACATTTATGTAAACATGGATTCAGTTCTCTCTAGGAATTCTAGTTGTATTGTTAAGTTCTTTGTAGTTTCTCCTACCTAAATCCAGTTGTGTACACTAACTAAAATAAGAGATAGAGTAAGTACAATTGATTGTTGAATGTTGAGTCAACAGTTACCATATTTCACCATGTCATAGTAGCTACTGCATAATAGTAGCCATTGACAGCCATTTGGAGTTGTATACTACTTGCAAGTATTTTCAAAAGAGATAAAACACAATATCAACTACATAATCCTTTCTTTTTGTTTTTAGCTCTCTGTGATATGCATCCAATGAGAGCCTTGTTTCTTATTCCCAGAAATCCACCTCCACGCCTAAAATCTAAGAAATGGTACGTGAGTGTTTCTAATTTTCCATCTAAATATGGAATATTTTTCTTGTAACATTGTCTCTTTTGTAGAACATTTCCACAGACCTGAAAAAATAAATTTCAGCTCGCTGAAACCAATTTTATGTATTTCTGAATCAATCAAAAAAGACATACATGTACATAATTTATTAATTATAGGTAAAACCTTGAACAAAAAAGCATTGTCTTTTGACACAACAGTCTTTTACTAAACTGAAAAATTGTTCTGCCACTGTCAATGAAAATGTCAGTTTGCTTCACATATAATTCTTAATTTTTAATATGAAATATAATGAGAAAATGCAGCAAGTGTCACTGGCTCCTCACTTTTAGGCAGAAGGTATTCCCAAAAATTCATGAAGCGCTCCACTGTAATAACTATAAATTGCCTTCTCATCAACTGAGAATGGGTTTTTTTAAAATCACAGTTGCTTTTATGCATAATTTTTACTGTACCGAGTTTAGAACAGAAACATAATACTTTGTGAAAAATTTCATTACTGAAACAAACAATAATTTGTTGATTCTAATTCTGCACATGTGAAATGAAACAACCAGGTCAGGTCTTGCATATGTAAAAAACAAACAAAAAACCCCACCTTTTCTGAACCTCTTTAGAGATTACTTGAAAGCTTCTTCCACAGTGCATCCAAGGATGACCTTTTTTCCCCTTGACCAGCCTGCAATTTTTATAAGATTTCTATTTTTATTTATAGATCTATGCTTTTTATCATGCTGAGTGGAGCCATTGAGGGAGACTAATCTGTTGTCGAAGGCTTTCATGGCCGGGATCACAGAGTTGTTGTATGTTTTCCGGGTTGTATGGCCATAATCTAGAAGTATTCTCTCCTGACGTTTTGCCCACATCTATGGCAGGCATCCTTAGAGATTGTGAGGTATGTAGAAACTAAGCAAGGAAGGTTTATATATATATCTGTGGAAAGTCCAGGGTGAGAGAAGAACTCTTTGTCAGTTGGAGGCCAGTGTGAATGTTGCAGTTAATCACTGTGATTAGCATTGAACAGCTTCATCTCCTGGCTTCTTCCTGCCTGGGGGCATCCTTTGTTTAGAGTCGTTAGCTGCCCCTGGTTCCCATGTCTGGAACTCCTCTGTTTTCAGAGTGTTGCTTCTTATTTACTGTTCTGATTTTTGAGTTTTTTAATATTGGTAGCCTGGCCTCCACACTGGCCTCCAACTGACAAAGAGTTCTTCTCTCACCCTGGACTTTCCACAGATATATATAAATCTTCCTTGCTTAGTTTCTCCATACCTCACAACCTCTGAGGATGCCTGCCATAGATGTGGGCGAAACGTCAGGAGAGAATACTTCTAGAACATGGCCATACAGCCTGGAAAACATACAACAACCCTGGAGACTAATCTGTTTCTGTCTTTTATCCCTATAAATAAAAATGTAATATTCTATAACTCATGCAGTAATGGCTGTTTCACAGAGTTTATACTTGCCAGCAAGCCATAAGAAATAGACTCTTACATTGCCAAATAACTGTAAATGTGTTCAATTTATTTTTTGCTTAGGTCAAAAAAGTTCTTTAGTTTTATAGAGGGCTGTTTAGTGAAGAACTATATGCAACGGCCTCCTACAGAGCAACTTTTAAAGCATCCGTTCATACGTGATCAGCCAAATGAAAGGCAAGTCCGGATCCAACTTAAAGATCATATAGACAGAACTAGGAAGAAGAGAGGAGAGAAGGGTATGTAATCATTTTGAAGCTACAACCAAATTTGTATGCCTGTAGTATGTTGTTTCTAGTGCACCTGCATTAAGAAAGGGGAAATATGTGTCTCCTAGGAGCATTTTCCTCGCTACCAATTCCCCTAGGGTCCAAAATGTTTTTAAAAATATTTGTGGCAAATTCCCCCAAGCATCTTTGAGGTCACTGTTTCTTAAGCCACGGGCCCCAACCTCAAATGTGGTCCCCTTCCCTCAGTATTGGGGCCACAAAAAATTGGCAATAGTAAAAGATTTCCTAATGCCTTCCATTGCATGAACATGTTGTACAGTGTTTACAGTGGACTCTGCAGAAAATGCTTCAGCTGTACTTCATAAAAAGGAAAATCAGCCTTCTTAGCAAGCCTTGCTAATATTGATTTATCATCAGTAAATATTTGAATTTCATACCTATTTTAAATAGATAAAGGTAAAGGTTTCCCCTTGACATTAAGTCTAGTTGAGTCCGACACGGGGGTGGTGGTGCTCATCTCCATTTCTAAGCCGAAGAGTCAGCATTGTCCATAGACACCTCCTAGGTCATGTGGCCAACATGACTGCATGGAGTGCCGTTATATTTTATAACCCTGGAGTCATATAAAAATTTCTTGGGCAGAAAGGCATCATGAGTTGAAAAGTTGAAAAGGTCCTCTTCTATGTAATGTGGGGGATAACTGTGATACATTTCCCAGGCCATGTTAGATGTAGGAGAACTCTTTTTCTAACCCAAATGTGGACCCAAAGTTGACTTTTGTGTCTTATTGGGGAAAAAGTCCTAAAATGGTTCAGAGAGAGCCAGAAATGTAACAAATACCCCTCCCCCAGATGTTTGTTGACAAACAGCCCACCTCAAAATATGTGTAGCCCTCTCAAGGCCCCCGGGGGGGGGGGGGGGGGAGTGTATCCATCTAATCTGCAGTGGTTTCCCACTTCTGATTTATGTACATGGGATTGTACATTAATTAATGTTAGAGAGAGCCTGGGATTTGTAATACAAGATGCATGTGAGTGGAGGATGGAGATTCAGTTTGATAGCATCAAATGTTTAGAGTTAACTGGCTTTGCATGTAATTACAGTTTAGTGATTTTATTGTGATGCAAATGATGCTGCAACTCAGTAAGCCTTGTCCTTTGTTTGAGGATAGTAATAGGAAGTAACCTTTCTGTTATCATTCGTTGTCTGGCAGACAAGCTTAGACCTCTCCTTTGGGTTGCAGATAATACTGAGGTCCTTGTATTCAGAAATCTCACTTGTATATGATTTTATTTTGTGCTATATCCTTTAAGGGAATTTTAATGTAATGGTCTCATGACACTCCTCCCCCCATTTATTTATTCCTCTAATTTAAAAGAGGAATTGTAACTTAGTAGTACTAATTTGTAAAATTTCAATAACTTAGAAGAATTTTGACCATGATTGAAAGAGTGCATGTCCCCAACAATCTCTGAGTGTTTTTCCATAGCAGCAGTGATGCCACCCTTCACTGTTCCTCATTCCTCATAGCAAACAACTCTTGAAATGAAGTGCACAGAAATATTTATGATATTGCAAGATAGCCTGTCAAAATTATGCTATGTACCTAAAGAAAATTTGGGATCTCTAATCTCTCCCAAACATTAATAAGCCATTTAGAGAGGAGTTTGGCAGAGCAAGATAATTATAGCGTTGTTCATGTACTTTTTAATTGGATTATGGTTATGATACATTTGTTTAGACCAAGTAGTATTGGATATTCTCTGCAACAATTATATTATTCTTTTAGGAAAAGAAAATCACAGTTAATGATGACTCTCTCAGTGTAACAGTTAGTGAGAGCTTCTAAATCTATTGAAACGAAAATTAATTGAGAAGAGTTTAAGTGACCTTTTGATAGCTTCTAAACCAGTGCTAATGAAATTAGGGCAGCCTATAAATAAAGTTATTATTATTGTTGTTATTACAGCTGAGGGAGACATAGTTTTAAAAGGGAATTTTCAGGGACGTTTCCAATAACTATAAGTCCCATATGTCCTGATTCACTACCATATGTCCAGATTTGCAAAGGCCTTTGTGAGGCCCATGTTTAAGAAAATGCTGACAGTTTGTGAAAATATTGTTACAGAGAGGAAGTTACTTTTCAAGGATAAAGGTACATCAGGACAGAACTGGTTAGCTAATACTCCCTAAGTTTCCCAGCCGTTTGGAGCAATGAGCTATGCTTGCAGCCGAAGTAGATAAGCCTGGCCAGTGGATACTATGCCCAGGGTCAGTGCCATTGATTAAGGTATCACATGCTGATTTTTGCCTATTAGAACATAAAAAGCCAATGGAAATACATATAAGTTAAGATGCTTGTGATGTAATCAATTCTAGACTAATGAGATAAATGATCTTTGTACACCAATGAGGACATGCTTGTAACTTTCTGTAACAGTGATAAAAAGCAAATAACTTTGGTGGCGGCAAAACCTTTTGATTGTATTGTATATGCATGTTTCTGTTTTGCTTTGGCCATGCAATAAACAGCTTTTTGTAGTTTGAAGATCCAACTTTCGTAGTGTCCTTCCTTGCCCTCTCCACTAGAAGGGGGCTCCTGCTTTTCGACTTTGGATTAAAGGAGTATCCTTGCCCCTTCACTGCAACAACAACAACAATAAAATAATAATAATATTACAAAATGATACGAAATCCAGCATATATATCCCATTTGCTGTGTCATACTCTGTTTTTGTGTCAATGATAATAATAATAATAATAATAATAATAATAATAATAATAATAATAATAATAAAAACTTTATTTGTATTCCGCCCTATCTCCTCAAGGGGACTCAGGGCGGATTCCAAAATACAACAGCAGACATTCAATGCCTCCATAAGACAAACAAATATTGACATAAAATCCCAGAGAAACCCTGCATATGAAAATAATATTAAAAACCTAACATCAAATATTAAAAACCTAACATCAGTAGATTAAATCTGACATCAATAAATTAAACTGGATGTAGTCAAACAAAATTATACATATAATAGCATGAAATCTAAGCGAACATCCACATTTATTTATAACAGCCAACTAGAGTTCGCAATGTAAAATGTTTCACATAGAATTCCTATGTTCTGTTGAAAAAATGTGGGTTTTTTTTAAAAGAGAGAGAATTTTGTCACAATTATTGTCCTCCATTCGCTTTCACCAGATGAAACAGAATATGAGTATAGTGGAAGTGAAGAGGAGGAGGAGGAAGTGCCTGAACAAGAAGGAGAGCCAAGGTATGGAAATCCTGGTGATACAGCAATATGAAATACAGACAAAGTTTAAAGTCTGCAGAAATCTAGATTGGATCCTTGCTCTTAAGGCATAGAATACTCTTCACACTGTTGGTTCATACATAGAAGTGAGAATGAGCATTTCTTAGACTTGCAGGATTTACTTTTTAATTTATCTGCCATCTTCCGCTTGGTGGAAAATTCCACATGCTTAAAAATTTTAAAAGTTCAAGATTTTTCTTTGAGCAGAGAACTTAATGGGGTTTCCACTCAAAACCTAGTTTTATTGACCCCCCTGTTGCTCCACTTGTTAAAAATTGGGAGCCAGAAGTCTATGCCACACCAAACTACGTTCTGCCCAACCCTGTATAAAATCAGAAGTCATGTTGTTATGATTTATCTCTTTATTTTCTTTTAGTTTCTGCAGATAGACAGGATATAGTGGGAAATGAGTTGTGATTACCTCTTTTTGATGGGGTGTGTGTGTGTGTGGGGGGGGGGGAGCTTCAGGGTATAGAAACTGGTGAGAGAAAGGGTAGATCACATCTTCTTGTGTGGTGTAACCAACACTTGCCCTCATGAATCTTGTACAAAATAAAACTTGAATGTCCATAGTACACAGTAATGCAACATTCAGCTTGGCTCAGACTGTGATCTGTGGCAGTTTGGGTACACAAAAACTCAGGTTCAAGTTCTAAACTTCTTATAAAGTTTGTTAGTTTTGTGCTGTCCTTATTCTTTCCACAAGAAAGGGAATAAAATGCATTTTAAGCTACTGTAATGTTCCCACATCACCTGACTAGAATAGTAACTTCATTTTCTATGTGAACCCCCCCCCCAAAAAAAAAAACAAAAAACAATCTACATCTTGAGAGAGCAAGCCTAGTGTACTGCAGCGTAAAGGAATGTTGTTTGTGTCCTGTTGTGAATTATGATAAGCACCTCAAAGCATCACTGTGTTTGAAACATTTATTTCCATCATTTCTATCCCGCCCTTCTCACCCGAAGGGACTCATTGAATACTAACTGTGTGTGTCTGCAATTTCTTTGCCGTAGGATTGCAAACAATTTTTGCTTCGGCACTAATAGTAAAAAAATGATTTAATACTTTTTTTGGTGGTTTGACATACCTCCATAATTATACATTGCTTTGGGAAACAAATATGCAAAAAGGAAATTTTCTTCAAATTGTATGTACCTACTTGATTTTGTTTGGGTTTTAATAATTCCCCACCCTCCTACTCTTTCACAGTTCTATTGTTAATGTGCCTGGAGAATCTACTCTCAGACGTGATTTCCTGAGATTACAGCAGGAAAACAAGGAACGTTCTGAGGCTCTTCGGAGACAACAGCTGCTACAGGAACAACAGCTACGAGAGCAAGAAGAGTACAAGCGGCAGCTGCTGGCGGAGAGACAAAAGCGCATTGAACAGCAGAAAGAGCAGAGGAGGAGACTAGAAGAGGTAGAAATGGGCCAAGATTGAAGTCTCTCTTGCGCTAGCACCTCTGTTTTAGTGCCTTTTTTCTAAAAAGCTACAAAATATAAATTCCTGCTTGAATTTAAACATCTTGAGCTTCTGAACATATAAGCTGTCTCTATAGAGACATGTTTCAAAATTGCATTATCTAATCCCAGATATCTTAAAATTGGAGCAATAAACTTCTTAGGGATAGCAAGTGGTGTTAGTTGCCGAAAATTAGTTGCTGAAAATTTCCTATTAGACTGAAGTGTTTCAGTTTGGCATTAACACTTTGTAGCTCTCAGGATAAGGTAACCTAATCTTTCCACCAATAGCACCATTATCAAGGCAACCAAGGTAGCACGTGCAAAGCCCATCAGGCATATAACAAAAAACAAAACAAAAAACAACCAATGTGGGTTCTTCATGTAATTTTCAAATAAATCTAGACTTGGAAAAACTAGTTAATCATTCATATTTCTGTTGTTCATACTGTCCCAGTTATTTCCTTAAAT
This sequence comes from Anolis carolinensis, assembly GCF_035594765.1. Lineage (NCBI taxonomy): Eukaryota > Metazoa > Chordata > Lepidosauria > Squamata > Anolidae > Anolis > Anolis carolinensis. The sequence goes on from NC_085843.1 coordinate 114,136,901, forward strand.
TGTTTGCATTTTCTTATTGTGAGATGCAGTGTTTTTCTATCAAACTAGTGCTTCTTGGGGTTGTGTGTTTTCCGAGCTATATAGCCATGTTCCAGAAGCATTCTCTCCTGACGTTTTGCCCACATCTATGGCAGGCATCCTCAGAGGTTGTGAGGTATATTGGAAAAAACTAAGCAAGGAAGTTTTATATACCTATGGAAGGCCCAGGGTGGAAGAAGGAACTCTTCTCTGTTGGAGGCCAGTGTGAATGTTTTAATCTGGCAAGGCCATTAATGCTAATCAAGGTGATTAATTAAAACTAACATTCTTACTGTAAAAATAATCTGGATAGGCCTACCAGCTGGAAATTAGTCTAAGCCTCTTAGTTAAGGATCAGACCAAAGGTTCACGTAGTCCAGTACACTGTCCACACATTGGATAATCATTTACCAGGGGATACTGGCTATAAAACAATAGTGCAACCGTGGGCCCTCTGTCTTGTGCTTTGACAGATGCACACAGCCATACTTCCTTTGATGCCATGGGTGACAAAAAGCTATCCTGACTAGTCCGCATAGATTCTCCCATCCTCCATGAATTTATCCATTGCAATTTTAAAACCATCCATGTTGGCAGTCATCATTACATCTTGTGATATATTCTCCAGCTTATGCAATATGTGAAGAAGTATTTCCTTTCATGTGTCCTGATTGTCCCACTATTCAGCTTCAGTGGATGGCATGGAATTTTACCACCATGAAAGAAAGGGAAAGGTTTTCCCTGCCAGCTTTCTCTGCACCAGGCATAATTTTATAATCCCTTATCCTGACTCACCTTGCTTGACTCTTTTCTAAATTACATGGCCTCAGATGATGTAACCTTTCTTCACAGGGGTGTTTCTCCTTAATCATGTTGGTCACCCCCTTTTCTATACCTTTTCCAACAATAAAATACCCTTTTGTGTGCAATAACCAGAACTGTGCACAGTCTTCCAGATGTGGTTATACTGTGGGTTTTTATAAAATCTGTATGATATTGCAATTCTCTTTAAGTCTGCTAGACTGTAGTAAACACCATTGCTCAGCTAGTAATGTCAACAGCGATGCAGCAATAGGCTGGTAGGATTTGTACTCAACATCTATCTATCTCTCTATCTATCTATCTATCTATCTATCTATCTATCTATCTATCTATCTATCTATCTATGAGGTATGAAACTAAATTGGGTGTGGGATTCTTACTTGCACTCCATGCACAAGATGGTTAAATTCTTTCCAGACATCACATTTTTTTTCTCCCATTCCTGAAATGTGGGATACTGGCATGGTAGTTACGGGTGGCAGAATGGCTGCCAATAGTATTAAAAGTGACATGTAGTTTGGTTGAAAGCTTGGGAGGATGATAATAATAATAATAATAATAATAATAATAATAATAATAATAATAATAATAACGACAACAACAACAACACTTTGTTTATAACCCTCCCTCTCTCCCTGAGGGGACTCAGGACGGTTTCCAGTGAGTAACAAAAATGGCAAACATGCAGTGCCTAAAACAGACAAACAACAGTCAAGTCATAAACAAGAAATAAAATTATTTCAACATAACTTATAAAACTAACCAAAAATTATCCGAGGATTAAACTGAATAAACATAATATAACACATGAAGTCAGCTGGTTGAGGTAGGTGTCCAATATCAAGGTTAGGATATATGTAAAGATATACTAATCCTCCTCTCCATAAGCTGAATTGCATAAATAGGTCTTTAAAATCTTTTTAAAGGAGAGGAGAGGGGGCCACTTTTAGTTCTTTAGAGAGGGAGTTCCATAGGCGGGGAGCAGCCACGGAGAAGGCCCCCTTCTCTTGTTCCCACCATCCACGCTTGTGATGGGTGGTGTCGAGAGCAGGGCCTCCTCCGCAGACTGCAGTGCTTGTGCTGGTTTGTACATGGAAACAAATCCAAAACTGGAAAGAAAAAAAAAATCAGGGCACTTGAGCACTGTGTCCTTATCTCACCTTACGTGTTGCAAAGACAGACATAAGAAAGCAAAGGAGACTTGACTGAGATGTTTCTCAGGGTTTGAAATCACTGACTTCTAATAGGTCCAGAGCTCAGGGTTGTCTATTTTGGTTAGTGGGTTTAAGAATGTATGTGCTATTTTCTGTTTGATGTTTTGCGACAGGAATTACAAGAGTGTTTTATTCATTAAGTAATTTCTGCGGATATAATGCAAGCACTTGAAGAACAATGGTTCCCCACCCACTTAAATGCTGGCAGACATCCTTAATGGCTTTATCAGAAATTGTGCAGATTTGTTTTCAGAATAAGGGCAGAAAATAGTAAGTCATCGCCAAAATAATTGCTGACTGGAAGGTGCTGCTTGTATAGGAAAACATTATTTTATTAAAGAAAGCAGAGTTCAGCAGTGCCTATAAACTCTTTGTAGTTAAGACATGTTAGAACTAGTTATGACAATGTAAATCTAACATTCCAGGCTTTGCAATATTTAGCATCTGATTCAGACCCTGTTTCAAAGTCTCAACAAATGAAAAGAAGCAGCCATTGAGTAACAATAATGCTTCATAAAAGCTGAAAAAATACGATTCTTAAGAATATAATAATTTATAAATACATTTGATGATTTAAGAAAGCCACATTATGAAAGGTTTCAAGGACACAGTAAAAGGATCAAACTACATCCATGGACCTTATCTCTGAATTCAGGATATCAATAGAAATAGGGTTTGGGATCAATTCCAATACAAGGATTCTTCACAAGCCATTTGGACAATCTATTTTTGTGAACATTTTGCCCACATTAATTGATGAGTTCTGTTTATGGGGAAACCTCTAGTGGCACCCTTGTATCCGTTAAAAATATTCCCATACATTAAAAACCATTTGAGATTGCCCTGGTGGTAGCCTCCTTATAAAATCCATTCATGTTGACATGTAGTTGAGCATTAATGACCCAGATACAAAGTGGTGGCATGAGTTATATTGCACTGCAACTCTCATTATCCCTTATCCTTAGCAATCTTGTCAGGGACCTCACTGAATTTGAGAATCAAACCTAATCTTTAAAGGATTGGTAAGAAAATGGATAAATATCCATGTTATTATTAATTTTTCAAACATAGCAACAAAGAAGAGAACGAGAAGCTCGGAGACAGCAAGAGCGTGAGCAAAGGAGGAGAGAACAGGAGGAGAAGAAGAGATTAGAGGAAATGGAGAAGAGGAGAAAGGAAGAAGAGGAGAGAAGGAGAGCAGAGGAAGAAAAAAGGAGAGTGGAGAGAGAACAGGTAAGTTCAAAACTGAACAAAGGGGGGGGGGTATTATTGTTATCCCTTCCTCTTATCCCTAACAGATCAAAACCTTGAATGATGTTGTTCCTGGCTCACTTGTTTAAAGATAAAATGTATGCCAGTGTTAGACATTTGTGTGACACTCAAAGAGCAGGCAAAATTGAATTTTTAAAAGTGTCACACAGAATGACTTTAAAAAATAAAGTGGACATAAACCCAAGGAAAGTTGGATAATTCCAGCAAAATAGTGACTGATGGCTGGTGTTCACTAACTGTGGCATTGCCTGTGGACCTCTTATATGAGGCCATAGTATTTAAATTATTTTGATATCAGATCAGGATGGGAATATAGATGCTGCTGGACTACACTTACCATCATCCCTTACTTTGGCTATGCTGGCTAGAGCCTATGGAAGGTGAAGTTCAACAATATCTGGAGATCCATACGTCTCTCTCCCTCGAGTAAATAAATATCCATTACTATAATTTTGCTAGTGCCAAAATATTAGGTTTTCAAATGGTTTTAAGACTATGTATGTTTTATAGCTATCCATTTTTAAAAATGCATTTTATAAGTATGCTTTAAATGTGGGCCCTTTTCAGAATGGTTGCAGTAGCCATCCACTTTATCCACAAACCTTATGTGTAATTGCATTTAATATAGAATATTTGTAGCTTTCAGTACTAGGAAAACAATAATGTAGTCTGAAACCTTTGATCTTTCGATCCAGAAGATATGACATTTTATATTGTGCATTATCAACTGCCCAGACTTATTTTAAGAAAGTTTTAGAGCACAAATAAAATCTGTAAAAGTAATAGTGGTAGTAATAGTAATTATATTGATGGCATGATATTACAATAACGATGGCATTGCATTTATCGTATAATAGGTTTTTTCTGCTGCAAAGTTAATTTTGAGATTTTTGAAGTCATGAGACTATGTATTATTAAATAACCAAACCCATCAAAGTACATAATGCAGAAACATTTTTAGTGGACTAGATACTGCATGTCAGATTGACCCTATGAAAATGTAGCTTTTATTGCTTTGATGCAATTGTCTTGCTGCAATTAACTGTATGCAGAAGAAGTTTCTTCTGCAGAGAAAAAAATCTGCAGAAGAAAGTTTCTCTGTGCCTCTAATCCAGTCATATATCCATGCTGCCATTCTCTTGTGAGCCTCACTGAAGAGGATATTGATGTGGATTGGTGATACACAAACCCACCTGATACTGCTTGCTGCAAGCAGCTTGAGCTGGATTGGAGCCACAAACCTCCCAAAATCATGTTATTAGCCGGGAGATGTTCTTCCAAGCTCTGCTATGGCTGGTTTAAGGAACTGTACATCCCTCTTCATGTCACCCTAAATGCTGGATTTGCAGGGGTACATATAACAAAGCTAGTATATACATCTCTTTTTTTTCTTCACAAGATTTTCAAACAGCTCCCATTTTGTCACTGCACTGAATCATTAATTCCTTTTGCATACACTGTCTCTCTCTCTCTCTCTTTCTCTCTCATGTTCGAGTGCATGTGTTTATATTACCTACACTTATTAATTTGCATGGTAGGATGTACTTTTAGCTTTGGATATGGTGCTGCCCATTGGCTTATTGGGTCAGTTGAAGCAGTGAGTAAATGTATTCATTTTGACTTCTGGAGCTTAGAATTTGTTTTTCCAGATGAAAATGCATTTGGTGTTCTATGTGTTCACTAGTGGATGTTTCTTTGTTTTGTGTTATTTGTCATAACCACCACATATTTCAGCAAGATTGGCATTGTCTGCTTTGATGATGGAAGTTAGACTAAAAGTTGAGTTTAGAGTTGTGTTTGGCAGAGAAATCTCTGGGAAGCTTATGAACGGGGATGCCTTAATGAAGCCTTGCTCTAGCTGTTGCTAACGGTTCATCACACAGTTCCTAAAACTAATTATTTTAATAAAAATTGCATGTGATTTTGTGTTGGCTGTGTGGATTAGACTTGCTGTGTTTTTAACTCTCAGTGTGTTTTAAAATTACATTCACTTATTCTTTTTAAAAAGAAACATTTTCAAAATTCATCAGACAAGCTGTGAACTTTTCCTCCCCTCTCACCCTCAAAATACCATTTTAGTCCACATTGGAAAGATTTTAAGCAACTACTTAGGTGATAGATTTTTTATTTTTTAAAAAAAAATTAAAACTTGTTCACTAGAGATTCACAAAGTCCATGAGTGAATTGTCGCCTTCAGGTGACTTGGGGTAGTTGGTTGATAATTTGGTGTTCTACTCAGGTGGTTTCGATGCATTCCTGTTGTGAACAATTTTATTGCTGGGTAATTTCTATGTGACAGGAGTATATCAGGCGACAGCTAGAAGAGGAGCAGCGGCACTTGGAAATCCTTCAGCAGCAACTGCTCCAGGAGCAGGCCATGTTACTGGTAACTCACTGTATCTGTTTTGTTCAGTAGCTATAGGATTCCTTTCTCTGGCTGGTGTCCCAGGCTTTCCTCAGTTGGACACAGCTGAATATTAAGTACAATAGAGCTTGGAAGAAAAGCTATTCATACTATCATGTCTTGGACTGGCAGGCACATGTGAAAAATACTGTATGGTGATCTCACAGTGCAATAAGAGTAGTTTTCTCTTGTTTTGTTTTGTTTTTTAAGTTGGAAAAGTTTGGGTTTGGTAGTCAAGTTTTGAAACAGCCCCTTTAGCCTTCTAAGAATAATAACAGTGTAGACAACAATGTATTTTGCTAAACACAGATAAAGGTCAGGTTGTTGCCTCCTCCCCCCCCCCCCCCACCTTGATCCTTGCTCACCCCCTCCCTCCTGGACAAAAGCACACTTTTTAAAACAGTTCACTGGACTACTTTTATTTGTTTTTAATTGTTAAATACCCCAGTAGGTCTCCAACCTTGCTAAGATTAGCATCAAACTTTTTACTAAGGTGTAAGGAAACCCTATGCACTTTTCAGTCCAATTTTAATCATTGGCACACTCACTTGCATTTTAAGTGTAAACACATAACTCACAAGGAGGGATGGGCAAGTGCCTTCAATGAGTCTGGAATATGAGTCTTGAATGTGGTCCTATTTTCTCAAAGGAATACAGATGGCGAGAGATGGAGGAACATCGGCAGGCAGAGAGACTCCAGCGACAGTTGCAACAGGAGCAGGCATATCTTTTGTCACTTCAGCATGACCACAGGCGGCACCAGCAGCATCAGCAGCAACAGCAGCAGCAGCAACAACAACAAGAAAGGAATAAACAAAGTTATCATACCCCGGAGCCTAAGCCCCTTTATGAACCTACCGAAAGGCCACGAGAGGTAATGTCTCTCTCAAGGCTTTTAAAATCGGGATTTTCTTCATGGTTGCCCATTACTGTGATACACAATGCTTCATGCTAAACAAACAGCAAGAGACAAAACACATTCAGAGGTATACTCATAGAAATGGGAGTGGACCCTTTTAACTCACACTGAGTTATTTTACTTACATGTTTATAAGCTCACCTACTGCTTGTAGGAACATATCAACTCCTTGTATAAATCACTCCTTACAGTGACAGGCTACCTTTCTGTCAAGGTATTCCCAGAAATTCACAATATTTTTCAAACTGGAAAAAGTTCAAAATTTAGTGAGTCCATGATCAGAACAGGATTTAAGCTGGCAGTCTCCCAGATCCAATTTCATTCTCTGATTTAGCTTAAGTGAATGATTACAGGTACTAATGTTATGAGTGAGAGAGATGTTCACATCATGAATAATTTTGTATACCTCTATCATGTCTCTTATTTGCCTCATTTCTAAGCTAAACAGCCCCATTGGTTTTCCCATAAACTAACATTTGGAAACTGCGCCTGCTTCCTTCATCATTTTGGTTTATTCTTTCCTTTTCCAGCTCTAGAATATCCTTTCAAAGGTGCAGGTAACCAGTTTTCCATGTGTGGCCACTGTGATTTTATATAAGGACAGTACTCTGTTAGCACTTTAATTTTTAATTCCCCTTTAATTCCTTTTCAAGTTAAGTTCAGAGAAATCTGTCTTTTTTAACAGTGACTGCATACAGAATCAGTACTTTCATTCAGCTATTTCATTCAGGGGATATGGAAAAGGCAGAACTTAATGCTTTCTTTGCCTCAGTCTTCTCACAAAAAGAAAGCCGTCCTCAACCTCAGCAACATGGAGTAGACAAAGGATTAGGGGAAATCCAACCCCAAATAGGGAAACAAGTCATTCAGCAATACCTGACCGCTCTAAATGAATTCAAGTCTACAGGGCCAGATCAACTACATCCAGGAGTATTGAAGGAACTAGCGAAAATTATTTCAGAACCACTAGCAATCATCTTTGAGAATTCTTGGAGAACGGGAGAAGTCCCAGCAGATTGGATAAGGGCAAATGTGGTCCCTATCTTCAAGAAGGGAAAAAAGGACAACTCAAACAATTACCGGTCCAGTCAGCCTCACATCAATACCAGGCAAGATTCTGGAAAAGATTATTAAGGAAGTGGTCTGCAAACACTTAGAAACAAATATGGTCATTGCTAAGTCAACACGGATTTATCAAAAACAAATCATGCCAGACTAATCTGATCTCTTTTTTCGATAGAGCTACAAGCTGAGTCGATACAGGGAATGCTGTGGATGTAGCATACCTGAATTTCAGTAGGGCCTTCGACAAAGTCCACCATGACCTTCTGGCAAACAAAGTAGTAAAATGTGGGCTAGACAAAACTACAGTTAGGTGGATCTGTAATTGGCTAAGTGAACAAACCCAAAGGGTGCTCACCAATGCGTCTTCTTCATCCTGGAAAGAAGTCACAAGTGGAGTGCCGCAGGGTTCTGTCCTGGGCCCGGTTCTGTTCAACATCTTTATTAATGACTTAGATGAAGGGTTAGAAGGCACGGATCATCAAGTTTGCAGACAACACCAAACTGGGAGGGATAGCTAATACTTCAGAAGACAGGAGCAGCATTCAAAATGATCTTAACAGACTAGAGAGATGGGCCGAAACTAACAAAATGAAGTTCAACAGGGACAAATGCAAGATACTCCACTTAGGCAGAAAAAATGGAATGCCAAGATACAGAATGGGGGACGCCTGGCTCAACAGCAGTACGTGTGAAAAAGACCTTGGAGTCCTTGTGGACAGGAAGGTGAACATGAGCGAACAATGTGATCAATAAGCTAAAAAAAGCCAATGGGATTTTGGCCTGTATCAATAGGAGTATAGTGTCTTGATCCAGGGAAGTCATGCTCCCGCTCTATTCTGCCTTGGTCAGACCACACCTGGAATACTGTGTCAAATTCTGGACACTGCAGTTGAAGGGAGATGTTGACAAGCTGGAATTTGTCCAGAGGATGGCGACTAATATGATCAAGGGTCTGGAGAACAAGTCATATGAGGAGTGGCAAAGAACTGGGCATGTTTAGCCTGCAGAAGAGAAGGCTGAGAGGAGACATGATAGCCATGTATAAATATGTGAGGGGAAGTCATAGGGAGGAGGGAGCAAGCTTGTTTTCTGCTGCCCTGGAGACTAGGACGCAGAACAATGGCGTCAAATTACAGGAAAGGAGATTCCACCTGAACATCAGGAAGAACTTCCTCACTATGAGAGCTGTTTGGCAGTGGAACTCTCTCCCCTGGCCTGTGGTGGAGGCTCCTTCTTTAGAGGCTTTTAAACAGAGGCTGGATGGCCATCTGTCAGGGGTGCTTTGAATGCAATCTCCTTCTTGGCAGGGGTTGGACTGGATGGCCCATGAGGTCTCTTCCTACTATTGTTCTATGATTCTATCTTCTAAGATCCTTTTGTTAATCAATTAGAGCATGCTCAGATCCCATCAGTGCCCATAGATAAAGTATTTTGAAGCACTATGCCTCAGTTTACATTTACTGACATTGATACCATTGCACTGCCCATGGGTGAACTCCTTTTTAGCTCTTCATAAACTGGCTTTGTTTAAATAATTTTGCATTACCAACAACCTTGTCTACTTCCTACCCACCTCCAAATCCACATCATTTATGAGAAATTAAAATTTCAACCAAGAGAATACTTGCATTTGTTTTCTTCATGTTATCCATGCTTCTCAGTAAGTATTTCACATGGACTACAAGGTGCAACTATGACCACGCTTTTCTGCATGTAGGAAGTGCCACATTTCCATAAATGACTTTGAAAATATATTTTGAGATCGAGTAAAGATCTCTTTATGGACACGTTCATATAATTGTTTTTTTGTTTTCTTTTATTGCAGAAATTCAGATAAGCCTTTAAAGGAAAAATATATTTGAAAAGGCTTCTGTCCTATCAATTTTGCTTATCAGTTTTCTTCAAGGAGAAAACACTTTACTAGTTAGTGGGAATTAGAAGTTACTATTGTTACTGTACTTTACTTACCTACCAATTATTTTGATAAATGATGCAGTCAGTTTGCATTACATGAGAAACCCTTTTTAAAAAAACATTCTTTTTAAAAAATTGTTCATTTCAATAAGGAGCTCAAGATGGCTAACCAAAAACATCACACAACACACACACACACACACACACCTTTATCTGTTTTCATTCCAATAAGAAGAATCATGTTAGAGAAGGAATAATTTCTAGAAAAAACTATTAAAACCAAGCAAGATTGCAAATAGCCAAGACAAATTTTCAGCCAAAGTGTTTAAATAACTATCACATCAAACAGTGTACCAGTAGATGACTGTTAGCATGATGGAACTTACATCCTCTTTCCTGCAATTCTACCCATCACCCCAAAACCTGCTTGGGAAAGTACTCTCATAAACATGATTTCATAAAATCATAGAGCTGAAAGAGGCTATATGGGCCACCCAGTCCAACCCCCTGCTATGCAGGAAAAGCGCAATCAAAGTAGCCCTGACAGATGGCCATCCAGCCTCTGTTTAAAAGCATCCAAAGACATAGCTTCCACCACACTCCAAGGCAGAGAGTTCCACTGTTGAACAGCTCATACAGTCAGGAAGTTCTTGTGAGTATACAGGGTGTGTTTCAAGGAAGAGAACGTTGCTTCTCTGTAATTAAGAAAGTTCATATCTACCAGTATATATCCAAATGCAAGCTTGTTAAGAACATTCAAGATTAATGCCAGCACCATGCATTGAGCCTGAAAAGAACAGACAAGTGCAGATGGGACAAATGTGATAGGATCAAGTTGCTTAATTCTAGTCATCTTTCTGTCTGCAGTATTTTTGCACTAACTGCAATTTGCAAACACTTTTCAAGGACAATGACAGATTGGACAGATTACAATTGTCTCATCTGGTGGTTAGATTAGGTCATAAATGGCAGTAGCAAAGTCCATCTTGTCCAGAAAAGGGGCATACTTGACAAATGAGATGAAACTAGAAAAGTGTGCCCTGTATACAATTCCATCTGCATCTAAGAGGATCATGGGATATTGGAGGAGTCCAACATATTTGTGACAGGCTGGTGTGGTGATTTTCCTAGTAACAGTACTAATAATACATTGGAGCCCCCAGATGGCGTAGTGGACTAAGTGACTTGAAGGTTGGGTTGCTGACCTGAAAGCTGCCAGGTTCGAATCCCACCCGGGGAGAGTGTGGATGAGCTCCCTCTATCAGCTCCAGCTCCATGCGGGGACATGAGAGAAGCCTCCCACAAGGATGGTAAAAACATCAAAACATCCGGGCGTCCCCTGGGCAACGTCCTTGCAGATGGCCAATTCTCTCACTCCAGAAGCGACTCAAGTTGCTCCTGACACGAAAAAAAAACAAAACATTAAATTTGACTGTAGAAGACCTTTCTGTCAAATGTAGCGGTGATTATGCGAGATCAGCTGACATACTTTAGGTTTTCTTTCAGGTTGATGATAGATATAGGAAGAATAATCAGGGGTCCCCTGAAGCGCAGTCTAAACAGACGGGCAAAGTGTTGGAGCCTCCAGTGCCTTCGAGATCAGAGTCCTTTTCAAATGGAAATTCCGAGCCTATTCAGCCTTCCCTGCAAAAGCCAATGGAACCACAGGTAAAAGCAGAAAAAAGATCCTTGTGAAAGGTATGTCTGTGGTGGGATTGGGTTATGACTGTGGAAGCCAACAGACAAAGCCAGATTGCCCAAAAATGTGATTTATATGATAGAAAACACAAATCAATTGTGTGAATAACTTGTTACTTCTTTGCTAAATGAAATTTGTTAACATTATTTACACATTCCTGTTTGTTTAACCCAAGTACACCTTAATGTGGTTCTTTAGTTTTGAAAATTTAAGAGACTTGAAGAAAAATACGGAGCGTTACATTTCTTTGCCAGTTTGTGAAGGAATGGCAAGACTTTTCTGGCATTTGAGAGGGATTATCTGTCTTGGGAAGGGGAATATGGCTTCCTCCAAGACATCAAGTAATATACCTACTTGTAAAGGATGATAGGAACTGCAGAACACTCCTCCATTTTTCATCACCTTTGACTTGTTGGTCTGTGATTTTTAAAAGTATGTTTTTTAAAATGGTGTTTCCTCTGAAATACTTAAAATGATAGAATTTCAATCTTTAGTGTGAAAAAATACAAAAAAATAGACTGCAAAAAGTATACAGATTCAAACAGAATATTAGCCCCGTTTAGGCATTTTAAATGTAGCAAAAATAAATTGCATGTGGCAGTTGTGAATCAGGGAGCAGCCCAGCCCTCCCTCCTTCCATCACCACACTCCTTATTTGATAAGCAATTTTTTGAAGCCAGAGGACGTTCATGTGATCTATAGGCTTGAAAAACCAGGGATCCAGATCTTGTGGAGAGCATATATGGATCCCATAGTGATTCACTATCCACTGGAGGACAGTGAACTAGTGTAGTCCCCTTTCATGCGTGTTTTGTTTGGTTACATTTAGAACATCTGAACAGAGGTCTGTTTCTCTAAATGCACAGCTTGTTTCCAAAAGGTACCAAATCCATCTGAACAAATTTTACAGAAATTGAAAGAAACGTGCTGACAATGCACATTTTCCCCTATAAAATACAATTTTCCAAGCCCTGTACCAGAGTGATCTGATACATTTTCATATTTTTGATCTGTAATATTCTACTAACCAGCAATGTGCTGACACCTATAACTCATTTTTCAGTGTTTCTGGATTTGGTACTTTTTGGAAACAAAGATCAGAAATAGTCTTAAATGGTTCTCACATCACCTACTCTCTTGTAATAGTTTCCATTCTAATGGTGACATTTGGATGATGAATCATCTGGGTTGCATCCATAAGTGACCTCTTTCTATTAACTTTCCAGCTATGATAGATCCACTAGGCCACTCCAATTTTTATAAGTGTTGATTAACTTATTTGCCACTGATTCAATTGGTCTGTTCAACTTGGACTTAATCATTGGATTTAAGTCATAATGACAAGGTTTCTGGATAGATTTCATTATCTGCATTCCTTTAACATTGCTATTTTGGCTCCATGTGCCACTAAAATCCATTATATGTAGGTATACATTTCTGTAAGTTTCATTCAAAAAAAGACACAACTGATCGTAATGGTTATAATTCATTTTCTGAATTAGCTATTTTTTCTGCACTAAGTTTTTAGGATGGTTTGTTCAATTTCAGTCTCTGCACTACTGCAGTTCACTTATGTAACTACAGGAATTCAGCACCCATTTTTTTTACAGTGGTTTGTAAAAATGAATCGGCCCTGTTAAGAAAATATAAACACTTCCTGTGAATCTATGACTATCTTTTTATGAGTTTTTCAAAAATTGTACAATAACATCAGTCATCAGCTGAGACTCATTAAAACATTTTTTTAGAATCTTCTAAAATTAAGTTTTAATGAAACACATTAAAGCCTGCAGCCCCAGAATTGGCTGTCATAAATGAATGCATTAAATAGAGTTCAGGGAATATATCATTCTGCTTTTTTGCTTTTTATGTTCCCCATAGGGATTGCTAGATCATAATACTTTAGTGATAAGGGAAGCATCAACTGGTAGAAACATCTGGCAGATTTGCAACAAATCTGTTTAGCCACCTTATCTCTTGATCCACCACTCTGTCAGCCATGTCTCCCTCCTTCTGTCTCCCTTTCATATAGCCATCCCTTACCTTCAATGTTATGGAGTTGGTTCAGAATACACTTTCAGGTTAGCCTGTTGTGTCCCACCTCACCCTCTCTTCTGCTACACTAGACTTTCCTGAGCGCTAGCTAAGTCATATTAATGAGCATTTCAATGCAGTATTATATAGTATACTTACAATGTGGTATGTGCATATGCACACATACACATTCATGTTTATACTTAATTGTTACAAATCCAGATAACTTGTCAGGGTGTATATTTACTGTATTTAGGGGTCTGTGATTATTTTTAGTGGATTACGTTTGAGCTCTGTGGTACTTCAGGGCTTAAAGAAGAGATGGAGTTGAAGGATGAAATGATCTGTGCAATTCCAAGAGGTTAAAGAAAATAATAACTTGTACGTGCATTTCTTTTTCTGAATTCTCTCTTCATTGAAATATTCAGGCTGGTATTTAAGAGTTAATGCCCCTTACCCCAAAAGCGATGGCAGTCATAACAGGATGGTGATTGTAAAGCTGACTTGGGGGAGTTAAATCTTAACTATATATATATTGCTCTGCTTCCATTTTGTACGTTGCTATGTTTGTACAGTGTCTAGACATTGCCTGTGCTATATACAATATCTATATATTGTATTTTATACAGTGTAGTGTGTTTTGTTGTATTTTCTTTCTCTTGCAGACACACACACACACACATATATATGCCAATGTGCACATATATAAATACATTGACTAAAGAAAAGTAAAGGATCTCTTTATTTTTCATTCCATGTAATTCTTTCATAATGCCTTAAAAGCAACTTACTGCATGATCTCAAGATGCTAGTAAATTGTTTTTGAAACTAATATATCTGCCAATATAATTCTGTGTTTTTTTTCCAATTTGATATTTTTTATTGAAACATCTCATCTGATGTGGGACCCATTTGGACTTGACAATATAATAAGTCCACAGGATGGGAGTTAGTTTCATTTCTTCCCATTTATTTGTGTGTCCAGAGTATGCCTCACAAAATGCCCATGTGCTGCATTCCTAGCTCTTTGTGTTCTCTGGGCAGCATCCTTAGGTTGAGCCCATTGACTGCACCACATGCTTGCCAGGCATCTTACCTAAGTTGTGCTTATTCTGCCACCCATACCCTCTTGCTTTGTATTCTGTGTTTTTAATTGGGAAAAAGCCAGTTGTACAGAACGCATTGAATGTTCTATGTTTTGTTTTTTCGTAAGGTACAGTGGTCCCATCTGGCATCTCTCAAGAACAATGTTTCCCCTGTCTCGCGGTCCCATTCCTTCAGTGACCCTTCTCCCAAATTTGCACATCACCACCTGCGCTCTCAGGACCCATATCCAGCTTCACGCAGTGAAGTGATAAGTCAGAGTTCTGACTCTAAGTCTGAGGTACCTGACCCCACCCAAAAGGCTTGGGCTAGATCAGACAGTGACGAGGTGCCTCCAAGGGTAAGAAGTAGAAAGACAGAAGTTTGATTTTTTAAAACAAAAGGCATGTGCTAGGTTTTGAACTAGTGAATGCACATCCATAGAATGACACCAGTACCCAAAACAGTATTTTAGACGAGGAATTTGACCCCTCTTCCAGTCTTTTGAAAACCAGCCTGTTACAGGAATTGTTTCCTGCATTTAAGATTAGAACAAAAATATTTATGAGTGGCTCTTTTATAGAAATTGAATGTTTGTTATGCAAAGTACTCAAGAAAGCTTTAACAAAAACTGATGACTCCAATTGGCAGATCAGTCCTTCAAATCAGTTATTCTAAGATATTATTGACCTCCAAATGTCCCTCCCCAAATGTATTTCATTGCTTTATTTACCTCTGTCAAATGTAACATGCTTTCCTCCAGTCTCTGCCTTCTACTGATCCATGACTAGGCATTTGCTGGCCTCTTAAAGCTTAATTTTCTAAATCCCCATGCTATGACAGCAAATTGCTTTGTGCATCCCTTGCTTCAAAGTTCTGTGTTCTAAACTATCACGGTAGTCTGTGAGTGGGCATATATGTGCTGATATGCTAGCTACCTACTAAACTTTTCAATCTTTTCAGCATCTTAGATGCAGTCCGACTGAGTCTAAAGACTATAGTTGGTGTCAGTAGAACTATTTTGGCTAAAAATTCCAATATTTTAGTAACCCCAATACATCAATATGGCAACAAAGCCGTGGGTGTTTCTTGTTATCTGAATTGTTTGCTTTTTCTGTGTAAGGTACCTGTGAGAACAACATCCAGATCACCTGTATTATCTCGTCGAGATTCTCCCCTACAGAGCACTGGGCAACAGAATAACCAAGCAGGGCAAAGAAACTCCACAAGGTTTGTGATGTTCATGTAATCATTTTTTTACTTCAGTTATTAGGAAAAGAAAATAGAATCTCTCATTCCTGAAGAACACAAGATTTCAAGTATACCTGTTTTAAACTAGTGTCTGCTTTATTCTGAGAGTGAGTTCATGCATGGTGAAATAGAAAATATTACTCTCCTGTGTCATTCATCGGTAGTGTAACTTCTTTTGGAAATGTAGCAATTTATAAAGCATTCTGAGTTTTAGCCTCTTGAGCAGGGATCCTCAAACTAAGGCCCGTGGATTGGATGTGGCCTTTCAAGGTCCTTTACCCCTGCCTCCCGTCCTAAACTTTAGATTTAGGATTGCCCTAATGCTGAAACACCTTAAAGGCACACAACAACAATTCTAGATAATTTGACTATTTTATCAGCCACAAGCAGGGCCACATTGAAATACTGGTAAGTTTTTGTTGCTTAAATTTTTTCTTCATTTTAAATACTGTGTTGTCCTTTCATGTTTTTTGCACTACAAATAAAATATGTGCAGTATGCATAGGAATTTGTTTTTTGTTTTGTTTTTTTCAAACGATAGCCCGACCTCCCAACAGTCTTAGGGAACAATCTGCTTTAAAAAATTGAGGATCCCTGCTCTAGAGAACTATAGCAACAATAGATCAGGGGTATCAAACTCATTTTAATCAAGGGCCACATTACCATTTATGATTGCCTTCAAAGGACTGTTGAATCAATGGACGGAGAATCTGTGGATACAGAGGGCCATATATATATATATATATATATATATATATATATATATATATATATATAAATGTTCTGACCATTTCTGCCTTAAAGTAAACAGCGAAACTAAACACCCAAAACCCACAAAACTTGGCCACAAAAGACATGGTCATCCCCGCTGTGTTTAGACATCAACACCAAAAAATAAAATAAAACTGGAAGTCACTCAAAAACCCCCAAAAACGAAAACTGCACTGTGCGCATGTGCGGAATAGCCCCCACCCTTGGAAGACATACGTGCATGAAAGGCAGCTGCGCACGAGCATCCCAACTGCCAGGGCCGGCAGATTGCATAATGCGAGGGAGGAGGACAATAGGCCTAAACAACCACATCCGGCAAGTGAACGAGGCAGAGGAAAAAAGGGTGAAGGAAAGCTTTCCCCTTTTCAAGCTTTTAAAAACTTATTTTCTTGGAATTCAGTCAGGGACTTTGCGAAAACGACAGCGCGAACGTAGGCGAGAGAAAGGAGGGAGAGCGAACAATTCCCACAATCCCTAACTGGCTATTTGGGACTATGGCAGTGGTAGTCCAAATGGGGGCCCATTTTGTCAGAAAACTGCTTGATTGTGCTTAAAGAAACGGCCTCACAGCCCTTCTGTGGGCGTCTGGTAAGTAAAAAGAGACGTTTATGAAGTAATGGTGGCATGGCTTTTCCCCAACCAGCTCTCCCGTCCTCCCTCCCTCCTCCCCCCAGTGTTCGAGCTAAGGCCTTTTTGCAAAGTCCCTGACTGCATTCTAAGAAAATAAGTTTTTAAAAGCTGGAAAAGGGGAAAGCAATGCAGGCAAGAGAAGGGACGGAGGGCGAAACAGCCGGGAGGGGAAAAACCACGCTGCCATTACTTCAGAAACGCCTCAGTTTGCTTACCAGACGCCAACAGAAGGCCTGAGAGGCCGTTTCTTTAAGCACAATCAAGCAGTTCTCTGACAAACTGGGCCCCCATTTGGACATCAACTCCCACAATCCCAAACCGGCTATTTGGGAATGTGGGAGTTGCAGTACCAAACACCAGTACAGTACAACAAGACTGCTCAAGCTCCTACCATCTTAAAAACAACAAGGACAATAAATACTAAACAGGCAAACTACTTCCAACATTCTTAAAAGAGGGAAATTCAAAACCAGGGACTCACAGGGCCAGCTAACACCTTCAAGCACAAAAAACACCCACCCAGGAACCAACCAGCCTATCACGCTAAAAACCCATTAAATAATAATCCAGGTGACACATCGCAGCATGCATGTCTGGTTCCTACCAAGGGAAATCCTATGAAAAACAACAACACCTCGGTGCAAATATTGCAACAATCTACAACCAGGACAGTGAAAACAAACCAACATTATGCACACAGGGAAAACAGGGCCAGCTAACACCATCCAACAAACGATGGCAAATGAAATAAAAAAGGACCCAGTATTAAAAAACCCCAAAAGACCCGGACATTAAATAAACAACAACACTTTGAACACAGGGAAATTCCACAGGGGAAACAATCAGGGAAAAAAAATAACAAAACAATAACATCCATACCATCAGGACAACAAATAAAAAGAGAATCATCTGAAAACAAGGGAATTCAAGAAAGGAAACAATCAGGGCCAGCTAACACCTCCAAAAAAAGGATTCCCCCAGGGAGGAAGCAGCCAGGCTGCAAGGCTGCAAGGCCATTACATGCTACTCAAGGAGACTAATAACAGCATGTATACCTGCCTCACCGAGACAATTCAGTGTATTCCAGCTCACCAAACTAGGATACCCTTACGAAGGAAACGGCCAGGCTTTGCGGCTGCAGGGCTATTCATAGCTATTTCACCTGGCGAACAAATGAATCCAAAATGCCACAGCAATGTGTGGCCGGGCACAACTAGTTATTTTACATAGTGGTTGGTGTTCTTTTTCCCAGTTTGGGTCCCAGATGTTATTGAACAACAGCTCCCATCATTTTTGGTTATTTGCCATGTGAACTGGGGATAATGGAAATTGCAACCCAACAACCCTTGTGACTCTGAGGTTGGGGAAAGGTTAGAGACAGATAGCATATCTACAAGCCTTGTACCACATCATCCATAAGCTTTAATTAAGATGTCTAATGATGAGGGATAAAGGAGTTGTAGTTCAGCATCTACAGGGCCATATAAAATGACACGGCAAGCTGAATTCAACCTGCGGGGCTTGAGTTTGACACATGTGACTTAGATAGTTCTTTGATTATAAGAAAGACAATGAAGGAAACTTGGGATGAGTTCAGCATTCATATAAATGCCATAGTGATGACAGATAAGAATTTTTACAATTATTGCTCTTTAGAAAATTATAGGTCAGCCAGCATGACTTTAGAAAGTTTATCATAGAGTCACACTAGGGGATCTAAAGATTCCTAAAGAGTTTAATACTAATACTGATATTGTTTCCTTATGCTTTTCTTGAATAAAATAAAGCATTAGTAAAATTATTTAAACATGTTGGTATAAAAAAACCTAATATTACTATTTGTAAGATTTGTCCAGTTGTATCTTCAATTAAAAATAGCCTAAATCCAGTTGTGAGTGAACTTTCAGTCTAAATCCAGTTGTGCGTGAATTTTCAAATTCTTCTTTCACCGTTCATGTGTTCAGTTTTATTGTTCTGTAGTTATGAATCACTAAAGCAGTGGTTCTCAACCTGGGTCCCCAGATATTTTTTGGCCTTCAACTCCCAGAAATCCGAACAGCTCGTAAGGTCAAAAACATCTGGAGACCCCAGATTGAGTACAACTGCACTAAAGGAATAGAGCTGTTGTGTAATTGTTGATAAAGTTAAGAGTGTCTGGCATTGAGGATGAAATGAATTTTTTTTTCCTTTTGGTAATTTCTCCTCAGCAATATAGAGCCTCGCCTGCTTTGGGAAAGAGTGGAAAAGCTGGTGCCCAGACCTGGAAGTGGAAGCTCCTCTGGATCCAGCAATTCTAGCTCACAGCCTGGATCTCACCCTGGATCCCAGAGTGGGTCTGGGGAGAGATTTCGAATGAGATGTAAGTGCCCAAAAAAGGGATCTCATTCATCATTAATTGAAAATAATCATGGGTCACTATATCAAGATAACAGGAAGAGAAGAGTGCATGTCAGTTGCAGGTCTAGCATTCCATATCTGGAATTCTGATATCCACAATTCTTCAAAATCCAAATTGTCCACACAGGTGGCTGAGATAGTGACAACATTGCTTTCTCATAGTTCAATTTGCAAAACTTTATTACATGCACAAAATTATTTAAAATATTATATAAAGTTATGTTCAGGCCACGAGCATATAAATAGGTATGTGTATGCAACAACGAGGTATTCCAATTTTTTTAAAAAAACATCTGAAATCCAAAACACTTCTGGTCATGAGTATATTTGATAAGGGATATTCAGCCTGTACATGCAAAAACTGTCAAAAAATCTGGGCAACTCTTATTTGAACATACTTGCCCTGTGCTGTAAAAGTGTGTGGTAACAAACTTTAAAATGCTATTGTCAGCTATTAAAGCTCAATTTGGCCCTCTCTCTGTTCTCTTTTCAGCGGCAGGCAAGCACCTTCCTTTATTTCAATGGTTCCCAACCTGTGGGTCCCCAGGTGTTTTGGCCTACAACTCCCAGGAATCCCAGTCAGTTTACCAGCTGTTAGGATTTCTGGGAATTGAAGACCAAAAGATCTGGGGACCCACAGGTTGAGAAACACTGCTTTATTTAAATACACTTTCAACTCTTAACTGATTAGGTGCAACAGGTTTGCTAGTACTTAATGTGTAGAGGTTTTAAGATATATTTTACTCTTTTAAATGGGCTGTATTTAATGTTTTTTTTTAAATGTATTTCAGATTGTTTTAGCATTATTGTTGCCACTTTGGGTCCCAAATGGGTTAAAATAAAATATAATGATACTTTTGAATCTCGTCTTGTAGGATAGAGGGAACAGCCTCCCAAAGACAGTTGAGTTGTAGTCATAAACCTATAGATGAAGAAAATGTAGTCAATGTCTTGTCGAAGGCTTTCATGGCCAGGATCACAGGGTTGTTGTGTGTTTTCCGGGCAGTATGGCCATGTTCCAGAAGTATTCTATCCTGATGTTTCGCCCTCTGAGGATGCCTGCCATAGATGTGGGCAAAACGTCAGGAGAGAATACTTCTGGAACATGGCCATACTGCCATGTTCCAGAAGTAATAACCAGAGCCAAGGAGGCTATATATATAAATCATGACTGGTGGGACTTTTGATTAATGGAATGTATTCTGCTGCAAACCAGATTTTATATTTTAAACTCTGAAAAGCAGTAGGTTTAGAAGAGAGACTTCTACTAATACAGTAGAGTCTCACTTATCCAACATAAACGGGCCAGCAGAATCATAGAATCATAGAATAGTAGAGTTGGAAGAGACCACATGGGCCATCCAGTCCAACCCCCTGCTAAGAAGCAGGAAATCGCATTCAAAGCACCCCCGACAGATGGCCATCCAGCCTCTGCTTAAAAGCCTCCAAAGAAGGAGCCTCCACCACGGCCCCGGGGAGAGAGTTCCACTGTCGAACAGCCCTCACAGTGAGGAAGTTCTTCCTGATGTTCAGGTGGAATCTCCTTTCCTGTAGTTTGAACCCATTGTTCTGTGTCCTAGTCTGCAGGGCAGCAGAAAACAATCTTGCTCCCTCCTCCCTATGACTTCCCCTCACGTATTTGTACATGGCTATCATGTCTCCTCTCAGCCTTCTCTTCTGCAGGCTAAACATGCCCAGCTCTTTAAGCCGCTCCTCATAGGGCTTGTTCTCCAGACCCTTAATCATTTTAGTCGCCCTCCTCTGGACGCTTTCCAGCTTGTCAACATCTCCCTTCAACTGTGGTGCCCAAAATTGGACACAGTATTCCAGGTGTGGTCTGACCAAGGCAGAATAGAGGGGGAGCATAACTTCCCTGGATCTAGACGCTATTCCCCTATTGATGCAGGCCAGAATCCCATTGGCTTTTTTAGCAGCCGCATCACATTGTTGGCTCATGTTTAACTTGTTGTCCACGAGGACTCCAAGGTCTTTTTCGCACACACTGCTGTCAAGCCAGGCGTCCCCCATTCTGTATCTTTGATTTCCATTTTTTCTGCCGAAGTGCATGTTGGATAAGCAAATATGTTGGATAATAAGGAGGGATTAAGGAAAAACCTACATCAAGTTAGATTATGATTTTACAAATGAAGCACCAATACATCATGTTAGACAACAAATTTGACAGAAAAAGTAGTTCAATACGCAGTAATGCTATGTAGTAATTACCGTATTTACTAATTTAGCACTAAAATATCAAGATGTATTGAAAACATTGACTACAAAAATGCATTGGATAATCCAGAATGTTGGATAAGTGAGACTCTACTGTATGTGTATGTACGTTTGAGTTTGTTCATGAGAGTTGAAGTGTACTGCCTGAAAATCTGAAAATACTAGAATTCCTGCTTCACCAAAAGTACTTAATTCCCTGGGTTTTGTTTTGTTTTTTGTTTTGCATTCGTGGCCCCAACCTGTGTAGCATCATCAAAATCTGAAGGTTCACCATCACAGCGTAATGAAAATACAACCAAAAAAACAGAAGACAAGAAAGAAGCCTTCAGACCCAGTAAACCTGTGGTGAGTCATGGATTATCATTGAATTTATGGCCAGAAACCATGTGTAAAAACATACACATTTTTCTAAATAATACAAGGCTTACCCTTTAAAAAGTTAAGAAACAGATTGGAGAACTTGAAAACAAAATGAAATTGTGAAAGGTGGTTTGCAAATAGTATGAATATCTTTTTTGTGTGGAAAAACTTAATTATGTTCCCATAATTTTGAATTACCATTCAAAAAAACAAAAACAAAATAAAACAAAACAAAAACATCTAAATAAGACAACTTTAACAGCATCAGAAATGTTGTCCACATGGAAGCTTTTTTTCATACATCACATTTATCTTGTGTTTACATCTTTTCTTGTAAGAAGCAACCAGTCATTTCTTCCTCATCATGCCTGGGAGTTTATAACGGCCATAACAATAACAATCCAATCATGTGCTATTTGTAGGTTTCCTGATTATGAGGACTTACCATATTTACTCGAATCTAGTGCACCATCAAATCTAATGCACACCTCAATTTTCAAGACCCTGAAACCAATAAAAGGATTTGTTGCCAAATGTAATACACAGCGGAAAGAGAATGGAAAGAAGGTACAAGAAGGAATGGGAGAGAAGAGCCTTGAAAGAAAGACAGAGAGAGGGAAAGGGAATAAAAAGAAGGTACAAGAAAGAAGGGGAGAAAGAATAATAGAGTCATAGAATCATAGAGTTGGAAGAGACCTCATGGGCCATCCAGTCTAACCCCCTGCCAAGAAGCAGGAAATCGCATTCAAAGCACCCCCGACAGATGGCCATCCAGCCTCTGCTTAAAAGCCTCCAAAGAAGGAGCCTCAACCACAGTCCAGGGCAGAGAGTTCCACTGCCAAACAGCTCTCACAGTTAGGAAGTTCTTCCTAATGTTCAGGTGGAATCTCCTTTCTTGTAGTTTAAAGCCATTGTTCCGCATCCTAGTCTCCAGGGCAGCAGAAAATAAGCTTGCTCCCTCCTCTCTATGACTTCCCCTCATATATTTATACATGGCTATCGGTCTCCTCTCAGCCTTCTCTTTTGCAGGCTAAACATGCCCAGCTCTTTAAGCTGCTCCTCATAGGGCTTGTTCTCCAGACCCTTGATCATTTTAATTGCCCTAAAATGATTTTAGTTGCCCTAAAATTCTTAAAAATGCAGAGATAGGGAAGGGAATAGAAAGAAAGTACAAGAAAGAAAGGGAGAAGGAAGTCTTGAAATTAAAGGCAGAGAGAAGGAAGTGTGGAAGGGAGAGAGAAAGAAGGAATGGAGCTATGCATCAGTGGAGCCAAGGCCAGCTCCGCTTAAAGGGAGGCTCTGGTGAGCCAGGGTGAAGGAAACTGACTCCTCCTTCTCCTCCTCCTCCACTTCAGGGCCAGTGGCTGGCAAGGCAGCGGCCCTGGCAAGTGAAGGAGGAAGATGTGAAAGTGACTGCAGTGCCTTCACCAGTCGTTCGCATTTTCCGTCTTGGCTCCTGACTCACCGCTTTGTTGGCTTGTTCACCCCATCGCTCACCAGCTCGACTCCAGTTTAGGCACAGTTCTAGTGCGCCATCTAATGTAATGTGCACTCTAATTTTGGCTAAGCAATTTAGCTAAAAAAAGGTGCATATTAGAATCACTTAAATACAGTATTTTCCACATATTAGAAGACATTGCTATTTTTATTCCTGGATAACGTGTCAAGTAAAGAATTCAATAGAAATATGGTAGCAAAGTATTCTAGTCCTCAATTGCAATTGGAGTAGCTAAACATAAGTATTTAAAAGCCTCTGTTTTGAATTTTATCTCTCTTTCAGTCAATAATGATTTCCTGTGTTAGTCTTCCATTGTCGTCATACTGACCTACCATATCAGATTCTGGTGAAGTTTGCTAAGATGAAGAGTTCAAGGCATTCAAAAATTCAAAAGTTCCAGGACCTCATTAAAAATGACATGGGAATCTACAAGTTACTACTTACCACTTGGAAATGTTTACATTTTTTGACTGGGATTCCATTGTATTTTTCTAGCCAACATGGTTGGACCTTTTGCAAGTGGACCTACAATTGTGCCTAAAGTTGTGCCTTTTACAAAGCAGTGCGTCTTCATGTTAAATGTGGATTAGTTACTCTTATTTCTGAAACAGGAGTACGAATCACTCCCGTAACTATAGTATGTAACCCCTTTCTTTCATGAGCTGCACCTTCATTCTTTAATGACAGTTATTAAACATTGTTTTTTTAAACATGATAGTGCTGTATTTTTAGTGTCTTGAAAACACAAAGGTAGCAGTACTGATATTCTTCCTGCACTAATTTTGTTTGTTAATTTTTGTTCTTTTCCCAACTATGTTTCACCCTTTTCTTGGACTGATGCTATTTTCCGGAACCTGTTTCATCTGACTGTTCTTCAGGGAGAGGTGGTAAGCAGCCAGTATTACGTTTTTGTGTAATAGGCTTGGATCCTAGGATACAGAAATTGCCCATCCCCTCTTCATTCCTGCAAATGCTTGTGATGAAAATAATATATGGAGAATAAGGGAGCTATTCTAAACAGTGCAGGAGCCACAGTGCACTGTTGGAACAAAGAGAAATCTTATAAAATCAAGTTCAGATAATAAGAAATTAAGGAAATTGATTTACGTTACTCTCCCAGGATGTCCCCACATGCTATGTTGTTCAGGAATTCCCCATAACTTTTAACGAGGGTTTTGAAAGGGGAAGCTTTCTTTTTTATAAGCTGTATTAGGTTAATCTATCCAGGATTTGGTAGTAACTAACTGTATTCTTGTTCAACGAGTATAGTATGATGTTTTTGTTGGAGCTGAATGGAAACTTTCAGATAGAATATGTTAACTTGTCAACTAACATTTTCCATATCTGTGAAAGCAAATACTCTTATTTTCTAAAATAAAAATATAGATCTTAAAGCAAAATTCTGCAGTGGTAGGAGCATGTTCTCTATCCAGTTAATGTTATGTATTTAGTAGTTGCAATTATATTCTTCAGTTGTTGTTACTTCGTTCTGATCTTCCCTATGTTCCTTTTAGGATTTAACTGCTTTGGCAAAGGAACTGAGGGCAGTAGAAGATGTGCGACCTCCCCATAAAGTGACAGATTACTCCTCTTCCAGTGAAGAATCAGGGACAACTGATGAAGATGATGATGACATAGAGCAAGAAGGAGTTGATGAATCTACTTCTGGCCCAGAAGATGCTAGAGCAGTGTTAGTTATTTTTATCCTCTGTTCCTAACATTATGTATTAGTTCACCTGACATAGTACCTTCCAGACCTGTTGGAGTTTAGGTCTCATCATTCCCAGACACCATGGCCAGCGGAAGGAACTTAGTTCCAACACATGTAAAGGGCACCCATTTGGAATATTCTTTTAAAAGAATCCCAAGTTGGTTTCATTTTCTAGCAAGACTTTCATTAGTGCTAAAGTTATAGAAACCACTATTTGTGAAAGATATTTAGGAAATTGGGAAAATTTCAGTGATAGGTATGAGGGTAATATCAAAGGGTCACAGAATAATTAACATGGCTATAGAAGACGTGGTGGGTATAATGCCTAATCAGTGAACCAAAAACTGACTTCTAGTTCACATTGTCTTGTTTAAAAAGTCTCTCCTGAGACTCAAGTGACCCCACAGGGTCACAAATGTGGAAATTCAGTGGTGGGTGCAACCCTTCAAGGTTTTCTTGGGAGACAGTGTGGTCTCCTAACTTCTGATAGTTGCTCACTCCTGGCACAGAGCAAACAATGGATTCAAACTACAAGAAAGTACAGTTGGCTCTTCATGTTTGTGGGATTAGAAGTGCAGGACCCCTGCAAATTTGTGAAAAGTGTGACTATATCTAGCCTCGCCACAACATAGTCAATACAGCATATTGAACACTGTCTCTGTTGCTGCCCTACGCTGTTTTTAATAGGAATTTACAAGCCTCACCTTGCAGACCAGCCTGCAGCACCACTGACTGTTGCTCAGTATGCAGATGTGCTTGAGGCACTAGTTGATATGTGTCTTCCTTGGCATGAAGACATGCTCAGCGCTACCCTGTTGATAATGTAGGCAAGCACATGGCACTGGCTCCACTTGGTCATGCTGTATGTACTGGGCACAAATGCTTAGGTTCTCTCCTGCCTGACTTTACTTCACCGGAAAGGGTTCGACTTGCAAACGACTTGCAAAAAGACTGGACATGGGACAAGGCTTATAAATTCCTATTAAAATGGCAAAGGGCAGCAGTAGAGGCAGTGGCAAATAATCTCCGAAATAATTAAATTCACAAAACTTTAAACCACAAATGTGGAATGTCAAATATAATGTAGATTAAATATGAATGGGCTACTAGTTCATGCCAGTAATTTTTTCTTCAGTAGATGGTGGAATATATACCATATTTCTTCAATTCTATGGCTATATATATATATATATATATATACACACACACACACACACACACATATACATACACACACACACACACATATATATATATATATATTTCCACTCGTGCACATGCACACACACACACATACATACAGGCAGTCCCCAAATTATGAACAAGATAGGTTCTGTAGGTTCTTAAGTTGAATTTGTTCATTAGTTGGAACAGGTACATTTAAAAGTGTACCTCCAGCCATATGCATGCGCAAACACACACACACAACCTTTGGGTAGCATAGGGTAGGGCTAATAATTCTGTGGTGTTTGTTTTGCTGTCTGCCCCTGTTCAGAAGATTTCAGCTCACTTTTTGTTCCTGTGATAATTGGATTTTGAAAAAATTGGCTTGTTGTGGAAACAAGGATTGGTGGGAAAGCTTCAGTGGAGACATCTTTTCTCCATGATAATTCTTCCAGGAGTGAATTTCCCTTCCTAGGGGTAGATTCTCTCACTTCCTGTTCTCTCACCACCATTCTTAACTGTAAGTCGTTTGTAAGTTGGATATTTGTAACTTGGGGACTGCCTATAGATAGGGAGAGGGGAGAAATAGAGAGAGAGGGAAATAGAGATAGGCACAGAGATGGATAGATACACATGGATCTGTGATTCTAAGAGATGTTTATATTGGGGGGAAAGTGCATCTTAAAATTGAAGAAATATAGTAACTTCTTTAAATTTCTGTAGTTACACACATGCATATGTGCCCATGCACATACAGTATACTTCTCTCCAGTAGAGAGAGGTAAATTATCATGTACTTGATAGGACTGGAAGATGTAAGAAGAGGTTCAGTAGCATATTGACTCTGTAGATCTTGCTGTAGGCCGCCTCCTATAAATCACCAGAAATGTGTTGCTATGGGGAAAGGGGAAGTGATGGAGAAAAACAAGATGCATGAGGCTGCAAAAACGGATTGGATGTGGAGCCTTTACAAATGGCCAAGGGAAGTGGGGGAGGAAATTGTTCCTCTTTGATGCAAAGTATGGTGAATACATGTTTGAAAAGTTCACACTCAAAAAAATTACTAGATTCTCATTAATTTCAGATAAGATTTATTGTTAAGAAAGTCTTCTGAGAAGCTATTGGTTACAAAAAGAAAAAATACTTCACAATAGGTGAAGGTGAATCCTGCTTTTCTACATCATCCAGGTTAATGTTTATTTGTTCTTTATAAATCAAGGAGCTAATGGGTTTGTGGTTTATTTTTGTTTGTGGTGATCTTATCCTAGTATTCTTCTAAATATTGCTTTGGTTAATGTAGAACAGTGGTTTCCAACCTGTAGTCCCCAAGAACTAAAATATGGTCCGGGGCCTCACCATTACTATACTGTTGCAACGAGAACAACTGGTTTTGCAAAACCCTTTTATAGTGCCGAAGCAATGGGGATATCGGGCAGGGAGAGGCTGACCACCTACGAAATGTGTGACAACAAACCTCCTGACTACTGTTTCTCCTCCTCCCTGCCCCTGAGCGAAGTCGTTCCTTGTGGCATCTGGAAGCGGCCGGGGTGCCTTGGTGTCTTCGTTTTTAGGCCTGGTCCTGGGGTTATTTGGGGTGCTGATTCAGAAAATTGCATTGGATAGATCACATCAGCTCTAGATGATTAAATATGGCTTTCTGTGGGTGAGCAGATGACGACTACTGGCAGGCATATCTTCTCCATCAGATACTAGAGCTGATGTGGTCTATCCAATGCAATTTTCTGAATCGACACCTCAAATAACCAAACTGAATCTAAGGTTGACCAAAACCCTTTTGGTACTAACTTTGGAGAGTGGTCCCTGGTCAAAGTGGTCCCTGATCAAGTGATCAAAAAAAGGTTGGGAGCTACTGATATAGAAACAAAATAAAAATAGAAATATCATATGATCAGATAAACAAAATGTCCTTTTCGCCAAACAGATCCACTCTAAACCTCAGCAATGGGGAAACAGAGTCTGTGAAAACCATGATTGTGCATGATGATGTGGAGAGTGAACCTGCCATGACTCCTTCCAAGGAGGGCACTTTAATAGTCCGACAGGTAATGCATTTTTTTTGGTGTGTGGTTTGCTTCCTAATTAACTCATTCTTTCGTGCAGTTTTGCTACATAATGTTAGTTGTAGGAGTTGCAGGCACATCGTTGCCTCCTGTGAATGAGCTTTGACATTTGGAGCTTGCAAAGGGAGCAGTAGTTTCCATGCGTCATTTTCTTTGTGTGTTGCATGCATAGAGTGACACTTTGCAACAACTTCAGAGTTAATTTTAGTTTGTATCCAAAGTGGAGGTTAAAAAGGTGTACTTTTTGCAGCAGGCACCGAGAATAAAATGTCTGCTATGATGACTTTAACTTTTAACTTGTCTGTTGGTATCTTATTTGTGGGATAGATTGAAACTGTGCAAAAAGGGAGCCGTGTAGTTTGTTTTAAACCTGATGCCATGTTAGGTCTTCTATCCAGGAAAGATTATGAGTAGAGGTGCAGTATTTCTGCTGTGAAATGTTATATGTAGAACTGGTGAGATTATGCTTCCCCTGTTGTGAATTTGCTAATTTCTTTAGTGTTGTGGCTCATCGAAGAAGGGACTTCACTAATTACAATTTCTTAATTTCGCAACAAAATATTAGTATCATCATTTAGCCCTGCAGGTTTAATTAAGACAGTATGTTTTTTGTTTAGATAGTTCAATTAGGACATTAAAAACATTCCAAGTGCTTTATCTGAATATTCTTAAAGCTAGAACTAAAAACAAACATGATATAATGAGGAACTCAAGGATTATGCTAGTCAAAACAGATTTGACCAATGAGAAATTAGTTTCACTGGTACTGATAGCTGGTCCTGTCAGAGAACTCCAATATTGCCAGTCCAACTCTTATCATGTATGGTACATTTCCTTTTCACCACTTCATATCTTTCTAACTCAGGCGTTGAGGCTTGGTTGATTCATTGGAACCTAAAAAATAGATCAGTTTGCTTAGGGACATAGACTTTTACGCAGCACTTGAGCAAGACAAGTGTGCCTGTTTTTTCTACAGAGTACAGTTGACACAAAGCGTGCCAGCCATCATGAGAGCAATGGCTTTGCCGGTCGCATTCACCTCTTGCCAGATCTCTTACAGCAAAGCCATTCCTCCTCCACTTCCTCCACCTCCTCCTCCCCATCCTCCAGCCAGCCGACACCCACCATGTCCCCACAGACACCCCAGGACAAGCTAACTACTAATGAGGTATGTCTTGCACCACAGCTGGCTGCTTTTATAGGGTTAGAGATGTATTGCCTAATAACTAGTTTGCAGAGGAGCTCCAGCCAGTGCCCCTTTGTGCTGCTTTGTGCTGCTGTCACTTACTCCTCACTCTCCCAGAATAACACATTTGAGCTCTTACAAACCAAACCCCTTAACTCTAGAGCAGTTTTATCCCTGAATATGCCAGTTTACTATTCTTGCTTCTTATAAGGAATTGTTAATTGCATGGCTTTTGCATAAGCTAAACTGTTTGCTTTTATTGGTATTTGTTGATATGCTGTTTTGGGGTGAAGGTGTACTTTGAAACTAGCCTAGAATCATCTGGCTTTTAAAAAAAAATGTAGTAGGGACACATAGTTCAGCGTAGTATAACTATGCATGTAGAGGGCCCTTGCTTGGGGAAATGGTGAACTGTATTAGAAAGGAAGCTTTCTCCAGCCTTACCACAAGAGGCTTGTTTTTAAAATTTCCTGATGGGTTAGCAATGGTTCTCAAACTGGAGTCCCCAAATGTTTTTAACATTCAGTTCCCAGAAATCCTAACAGCTGGTAAACTGGCTGAGATTTCAGGGAGTTGCGGGCCAAAAACATTTGGGGACCCCAGGCTGAGAACCGCTGAGTTAAGGGAGTAAGCAGTTTTTACAGCGAAACTCCCAACCTTGCTGTAATAATAACTGTGCTCCCTCCCCCTCCACCCCCCCCCCCCCCGAATTGGCAAAACCTTTGTACACCAATGGGGTTTTTTTTTTGGTATTTCAGTTCTTCTCTGAAAGCTTGGAAATGTATGGGATTGAAGTTCCCAGATAAGTCCAATAGGCATTAGCCATAAGCTGCAGGTTTCTTTGAGTTGTAATCAAAAGAGAAACTTTTCCAGATTCTGCGCCTTTTGCTATTTTTTCATTTTACAGACTGTTAAGATACTTAAAGTGACATCCAGTGGCAGGAAGTATTTATGCTGAGCTCCTCTGAACCTCTTATTAGTAAAAAAAAAAAAAAAAAGCTAGGAGAGGACAATGAAGAGGGAAGGCAAAGCATGTGTTCAAAATATTTTAGAGCTGGGAAAATGTTTTGGGAGTGATTCTGTTATATTCGGTTCAAAAGTACCTCTTACTTTCCAGTTTGAGCTGCAGCTTCATTTAGAAGCCAGCTATGTACAACACAGAATGACTAGTCTTTATGATGACCCGAAACTCACCCCAATACCTGGAATATTTCCTTAAAAGGGTGGGGTAGAATAGCCCACTTGAAGTAAACAAGACAGGCAGGAATAAAAGCTGAACATTTGTTCTGGTTATTCAGCATAGCAATCCTTCAGTTTTCAGGCTATACTCAGACATCAACTTTCAGCTTGAGGATTCAGTTTTAGCTAAATCATATGAATCTGCCTTTCTCAGCGGGTGAATGAAAAGCTATCCATGGATTGGTTAACTCCTGTTGCCACCCAGCCTAGGCTAGCAATCACATTATTTTAAAAGATCCTGTATTTATCCTCTTCTCCTGCTTCAGTTCTACTTGCCTCATGCAGGAAACTTACACCCATCACCTTTGCTTTCTCTGACCTAATTACTTCTCTTTCAGTCTCTTTTTTCATCTTTGTCCTTTCTCAGTACTGTACCATTAAAAACACACACACCTTACTATTTAATTTCCCACATTAGTTTTTCCCTGCTGCTAGTTTCACGGCCCTTTCTATCACTGTCTCTCTCCTCTTTGCACCTCTTTCCCAAATGCATCCTCAGGATAGTGAAAGTTAAATTCATGTCTACAAAACAGGTGCTGCTTCTTAGGGCTCTCTGTCCCCAAGGCATGTCCACTTAGTTTAGAACATACCTGTGCTCTTAACTACCTCTGCTGGGAGCCACAAAGACATGTACAAGAACATCCCATGGCAATGGCTGCTCCTCTGGCACTACCTATACTGACAAAGTATTTAAATCAGTCTGTATTAAAGTTGATCATTCCTGTACTTCTAGGCATATAATAGCCAAGGCACTGGAGTCTATATCTGATCAAGAACAATTAGAATGGAGGATTTAGCTTTTGAGGAGACAACTAATAATAAATATTCATAGGGTGCTATAGGATTGACTCATAGTTGGGCTACTTCCTCTCCAACTCCACCAATCCTTGCTACAGCACAATTTCCTTCCCAGTACCTCTCAAACCTGCACTGTCAGTACAGTTTTTGGTAGCTGAAAACTCATCTGATGAGGACTCGGCCTCTTTGCAGCTAGAATGTAACAGTTAGTAAGGACTCAGATATTACTTCTCTCAGGGGGCACACTGCCAGTGCCTTTAAGCCCAGTCTGTACAACAGAGCAATCCAAAGTGTCAGCTGACTGGAACATGTTAAACTAAAACTTGTTCTTAAAAATTCTCATATCCTAGTCCTCACAGATAGCAAAATAGGCAATTCTTACATCCTGGGGATTCCATGCATTCTCACTTCACGTGGAAGGTTTACCTTCTCTTGCTCATGTCAGAGAAAAACACTCTCTCTATCTCAGCCCAAAACATTCAGAAAACCTTGAATAGGGAGGCAGACTTCCTTAGCTGCTATACTCTGGATCCAGGGGAAAGGAGTCTGGACCTTCACATTTTCATCAATGATAGTACACATTAGCGACCTTCAGCATAACCTGTTTGCCTCAGACACAAATCACAGACTCAAGATTATTTTTTTCAAGACCTCTTTCTGATTGCAGTCATTTCAGCCAGAAAGGTTTCAGCACTCACTGCCCTATTCAGAAGTCTTCTTTGTATCCTTTCTTCCCACCTCCCTGGGAATGGAAGTATCTTTGGCCCTAATCATGTGAATCGCCTTTTTTGTCTACAATATCTCTGCCAGAGCCTCCTTTGATAGAAAGGTTATGCAACAAGAAGTACCATATTAGAACATATTCTTGCTACCTTCTATCCAAGCACACGTCTGCTTGGGTAAGTCCCATTCATGAATTACTCCTTCTCCACTGGCTAAGAATGATGCACTGGAGGCCTTTGAAACTGCATTATTACCAAGGAGAAGGAGCCATCTAGCCCCATTGTGGATGGCAAGAGCTAAAGTCTTAACTGGACATGGGGAGTTTTTTCTATTCTTTCCTGTGCCTTGGAACCTAAGCAGGAGAAGATGTGGATCAGTAGAGGCCCTTTTTCAACTAACGTGATATCCTTCCCAGCCTGGCTGTTGACAGGATTTAACCTATTCATGGATGGATCCTTCTCCTTGGCAATACTGGACCTTCATGATAAGTCCTCTAATGTGCCATTATCTTCATATTCCAGCAGTGGAAGGCAGGAACATTCTTAAAAACATTAGTTTGTCTATAGACATACCTTGAAGGAAAATTATAAAATAGTATTGTATCTAACATAATTTTGAGAAGAACTAAAGTTGCTTTTTGCATTGAAGTTTTAGGTCAAAGTTTACAAGTCTCATGTTAAAGCAGGAGATGTTATTTTACATTAAAAATCTGAGACTATGTTAAGTCTACTGAAAGAGATTTGGAATTATAGGCAGTGCAGTTCTCTAAAAACAGTAGCAAGTGCTTTTATGAGACAGTTTTACTGAAGTCTGAGGTGGGCAGCTTTGGAAACCCTGGTACACTGTTAAAAGTCCAACAGTAGAATGTAACTTCATTCTAAACAATTAAAGAAAATCCTATAGATGTTCATATTAAAGAAGTAGAACAGTAGAAATTCATGGAAGGAAAATCATTTGAAATACATAATTCTGTAATGATATACTTTCTGCTAAAGATTTCCCAGAAATAAAACGTTCACGAAGAAGCCATAAATGAAATAACACCATAGATGTATGACAAATATATACAATTCATCTCTTTTTTGTCTGTTGCAACTTTTCCTCATCCATATTAATTTTTAACCCATCACTCTGCTTTAATGTGAGTGTTATCCCCGTGACACATAATTTACATAGTCTGGCAAGATTTTTCCCCCAGCCATTCCAGTCCCATTTCATTTAACTTTTCTCCTTTTGTTTGTGTTTCTCATGTTTAGTGTTTTTAACTGCAAGGTACACTGGCTCCTTCATGTCATTATTTACATCTGCCCTATCCCTCCCCAGCCCAGTTGGCTTGTTTGATTCAGACTTAACTTTTTTTTATCCAGACTTAACTTTTTTTTCTATAAGAAATCATGGTGGATGTACCTGCTGCAGCTTTCTGGCAAGAGGCTCGGTTTTTAAATAATTAAGAAAAAAATGACAATTAATCCTAAAATTAACCAGTTGCTAAAATTTTCAGTGCTAAGTGCTTGATTCGTAGTTGTTCACTTTTTTGCACATTGAAATTTTATTGTCTTGGTGGTCACTGGCTCAGTGTAGAAGACCCATAACTGCAAAAAAGTAAGGAAGATGATAGTCAAAGTCTGAAAAATAAAATATGACAAGAATAGAACACATAGCATACATTTCAGGAAGAGGGAAGTCATGTTGTTTTGTACTAGTTTTAGTAACTATTTCATGAAAACATTTTATAAGAGAGCTAGATACTGGTTTCAGTTTCTCATATTAATTTGTAGAATATTTGCTTATTTCAAGATGTTGCTCCAGTTTCTCATATAGATATAGTTTATATAGGTAGCACTTGGGGAAGGGGGCCAAGAAGGCTTCTGTCCAGTAGCAGCTAGAACAATTTTTTAAAATCATACTTGTTTTTATATTGTGGTGATTAATAAATGTGAAATTTGCATTGCAGACTCAGTCCGCTAGTAACACACTGCAGAAACACAAATCTTCCTCCTCCTTTACGCCTTTTATAGACCCTAGATTACTACAAATATCTCCGTCTAGTGGAACAACTGTGACTTCTGTTGGTAAGTGAAAACAAAATATAATAATGAACTTTTTAAAATGCTCACTTGGTTTCATTTTACTTTTCAATTTCTATTTTATGTAAATGTGTAAATTAACAAAATGTACAAATTTTGATCTGATCTTTCTCTGTTGTGTGATTGTTGGTAATGTGCGTATCAAAAGAACACTGTTCTTACTGTTTTCTCACTATTTCTCTATCATTTCTTCCCCTGCAGTAGGATTCTCTAGTGAAGCAATGAGAGCAGAGGCCATCAGACAGGATCCAACCCGGAAAGGATCTGTCGTTAATGTGAACCCTACAAATACAAGACCACAAAGTGACACTCCAGAGATCCGCAAATACAAGAAGAGATTCAATTCTGAAATCCTATGTGCTGCCTTATGGGGTATAGGAGCTATTTAATGATTGCTAGTTTATTTCCTAAATTAATCAAACAAAAAAAGGTTGAAGTTAAACTTAATCAGGATAAGGGAATTGTTGTTCCTTAAAGTGGCTTGCATATTGCTACAGTGGCTATATACTATTTTCACCAGACTAAGGGTTTAATGATTATTATAAGTATTATTGCAATTCTAAGATTACCTTCTCATGATGTTTCCCTGACAAGATTTCTTCAGAAGGGATACATCATTATCTTCATCTGAGGCTGAGAGAGCATGATTTACCCAGTGGCTTCCTTTGAATGAATGGGATTTGGACCATGATCTCTCAGAGCGGTTCTACAAAGCCATTTAAGGCAGTGTAAGGGTTGCATCAGCCTGCAGGCTGATGTGAGTTAACCCACTGTAAACTGCTTAATGTGGCTGTACCCCAGATTTAAAGCACAGGGAAAGTCTGAATCCTGCAGCAGGATTGGGACTTTTCCCTATGTTGGGGCGGTGCAGACATCCATTTGTTTTGATTTGATTTGATTTGATTTCAGATTTTTAAAAAAAATTACTTTCTTTTGTGTGGAGACTTCTTTTTCTTTTCTTGCTGGCTCATGTTTATCACTGATGACTGAGCTTAATTTATTTAGTTTATTTAGGTTATATTATGTTTATTTAAGTTCAATTATGTATTTTTTTATTTAGTTTTGTAAGTTTATGTTGAGATTGTTTTATCCACTGTTTCAATTTGATTTATCAATGTCTATTTTCAGTATTGAATGTTTGCCATTTTGTTACTTTTGTTGGAAACCGTCGATTCCCTTTGGGGAGATAGGGTGGGGTACAAATAAAGTATGATTATTATTATCCATCCCAGATTCTTATGTGGAGTCTGCTCTCTGTGTCCTCACAGCCAACATGTGTTCCCCAGGCACTGGCAGCCTGGGGAGGCAAGGTAGCTAGCTGTCTTTCCTGCCATCCGCAACCCCCCCCCCCCCCCCATACACACAGACAAACAAACTCAGAAAAAGTCACTTGCCTCATTCACTGCATGTTTACTCCCTATCTTGTGACTGAGCAAGACAGCTTGGGAGTTATTTGGGGGGGGGGGGGGCAATTATCTCAAAGCTGTCCTTGCTTAGTCACATGGTAGGGGCCAGGACGTAAACATGCAGTAAATGAGGGAAGTATCATTTTTCTATGTTATTGGAGAAAAATGGGGGGGGGGGGGTCAAAATTGGCTTTATTCCCAGCTGTGTTGAATTAGATTTGGCACAGTTGGGCTGTGGGGCTAGTGTACTGCCACGGAGACGGTTGACAATGTCCCTGACTGTCCATAATGTGTCCCCAAACCAGCACATTTCACTCAAGGCTATTTTTTATGCATGTGTAGAACTGCCCTTAGAGTTGTAGTCTAGCATGTAGACCGCTACACCACACTTGCTCTCCTGATTTATTCTTATTTGAATGGGTCTGATTTAAGTCCTACTTGAAATCATTGTGTTTATTCTGTCTTGATCCAACATAGAAGTTTATTGAAGATAATTTAATAATATATAATAAATGTTTCTTAGTAACGATTTCTGTGAAAGTTTGTAGAAGGAGATTCCCAAGTAATAGACATAAAAACAATTATCAAGAAAGTATACATTCTGCTTCAAAAGCACAACTGAATTCTTAATGCATAGGTCTTGTGCAGTATTCTATTTACATGTCACATACTACTAATTTCCCATTGTGCTTGAAGACTTTGTCTGGAGGCGTGAAAACATAATTGTCAAATTAGGAACTCTTTCATTACCAAGGAAAGCATATGCTGAATTTGTTTTATTTATTCTAGGTGTTAACTTGTTAGTGGGGACTGAGAGTGGCCTGATGCTGCTGGACAGGAGTGGCCAAGGGAAGGTATATCCATTAATAAACAGAAGAAGGTTTCAGCAAATGGATGTACTTGAAGGTCTGAATGTCTTGGTGACAATATCGGGTAAATAATGTTTTTTTTCTCTCTAAAAATCATTATATTTATAGGTACAATCCTACTTATATTTACTCGAGTCTAATGTGCCATCAAATGCAATGCACACCTCAATTTTCAAAACCCTGAAACTAAAAAAAGTATTTGCTGCCAAATGTAATGTGCAGTGGCAAAACAATACTCCTATGTAATTTGGCCAACAAAGGTGCCCATTACAGTGGCTGCTTGCTTATAATTCTTTCTTTAAAAATAAAAGTGTTAGAACACCAAAGCTTTCAGCAACGGAAAAGAAAACTTTGAGATGCATCTATGCTGTACAGTGAATCCACTGGCTCAATGCTATGGTTTGGGATCATGGGGGCTGCCAAAGAATACTGATGCCTCACCAAACTATTACTGTTATTATATTTATTTATATCCTGCTTTTTCTCTCCATACGTACACTCAAAGCGGCTCACAACTAAAAGTATTTCAGTATAATCTAAAATATACAAATATAAACAAATATTAAAACAGTATTAAACAACATTAATATTAAAACAATCCAGGTTAAAACCATGAAAGCATATATAATCACATCACAAAAGCACAGCAGCCCCTGATGGTCTCAAACACTTTAATCTTTAAAAGCCTGCCTGAAAAGAAAGGTTTTAGTCTGCCTCCAGAAGGACAGCCATTCTGGCTTCCCTGGGTAGGAAGTTCCAGAGTCAAAAGGCAGCCACCAAGGCCTACTCTCTTATTCACAATTCAACGTGCTGGCTTTAGCCTATAAAGCCTTAAATGGCTCTGGTCCAACTTACCTGTCTGAACGTATCTCCCTCTATGAATCAGTTCATAGATTAAGATCTTCTGGGGAGATCCTGCTCTCAGCCCCACTGGCCTCACAGGTTTGGCTGGTGGGGACGAGGAACAGAGCCTTCTCGGTGGTGTCCCCACGGCTGTGGAACTCCCTCCCGAGTGAGATCAGGTTGGCCCCCTCCTGCCTGACTTTTAGGAAACAGCTAAAGACCTGGTTGTGGAACCAGGCATTCGGCCCATCGTAGGAATATTTAAAGTGAAAGTTGAAAGTGCAGTGACCCAGGACTGTTTACAGACAACAACTATGTATTTGTGTGATATATGATGTTATTTTATGTGATGTGATTAATAATGTTTAATGTTTTATTAGGGGAGGGTCAACTTTGATGTTTTATACTGTTTTTTTTATCGAGGGTATTGAATTGTTGCCAACACTATGAACCGCCCTGAGTTCCCTCTGGGGTTGAGAAGGGCAGTATATAAATACCACAAACAAATAAATAATAAATAATAATCCCCACCAACCAAACTACAAATCATAGCATTGAACCATGGCCATTAAATTAGAGATGACATCTCTCAAGTAGGAGCTCCAGGTGCTCCTGAAGTAGCTTCCCCTTTTACTTTGGCCCAGCACCATATTACGCATATCTAATGTGCACCCTAATTTTTGGAAGGCAATTTAGCCAAAAGAGGTGAGCACTAGATTAGAGTAAATGCTTTTTTTATACTTACCTCCTTTTCACTGGCTCTTTACGTTCTCTCTTCATTAAAAACAAATTAATTTGATAAATAATTGAGTCTGTGACATATTATGTATGGATCTTACTTCTCTTGTATTGTTACACCAAGGTTTATCTGATAAAATACTCAAGATACGTAGCATTGAAATACTCCCCTTTTTATGGGACAGCGCATGGCCCAGTTCATTACTGGATTACATCGGAATCATGAACATCTTTGAAACCTGTGATTTCGGAAAAGTACATCCAGTTAATATTCTCTAGATATTTAATACATTAGTGCATTGCTTATGTGCATTAAATCAGATTAATGGGTGGTGTAAAGGTAAAGGTTTTCCCCTGATGTAAAGTCTAGTGCAGGGGTCCCCAAACTTTTGAAGCAGAGGGCCGGTACACAATCCTTCAGACTGTTGAGGGGCCGAATTATCATTTGAAAAAAAAATACAAACAAATTCCTATGCATACTGCACATGTCTTATTTGTAGTGCAACAACAACAACGAAAGAACAATACAATATTTTAAAATGAAAACAATTTTAACCAACATAAACCTATTAGGATTTCAATGGAAAGTGTGGGCCTGCTGCTGGCCAATGAGATAGTCAAGTTAATTAGGATTGTTGTTGTTGTTGTTGTTGTGTGCCTTCAAGTCATGTCAGACTTTGCCAGCCTAAGTCTAAAATTAATTATTTATTTACTACATTTATTTACTATATTTATATCCTACCCTTCTCACCCCGAAGGGGACTCAGAGCAGCTGTATGTACATACAATATATTATATTATTAACATAGCACAATATTAGCATTATATATTACTATATTGAACTATACCACTATATTATTATATAATATGTAATATATAACATATAATTAATATTATTATATGGTACTACTATTAGTATTATATTGTATAACAAGATTATTATCAATATTATATG
Source organism: Anolis carolinensis (assembly GCF_035594765.1). NCBI lineage: Eukaryota > Metazoa > Chordata > Lepidosauria > Squamata > Anolidae > Anolis > Anolis carolinensis. The sequence continues at coordinate 114,176,284 of NC_085843.1, forward strand.
TATATACAATATATTATATTATTAAAACTGATATAAAAATATTATATTATAAAACTGAGGACGGGGGCCAGGTAAATGACCTTGGAGGGCCGCATCCGGCCCCCGGGCCTTAGTTTGGGGAACCCTGGTCTAGTGTGTCCGACTGGGGATTGGTGCTCATCTCCATTTCTAAGCCGAAGAGCCGGCATTGTGCATAGACACCTCCAAGGTCATGTGGCTGGCATGTCTGCATGGAGCACCGTTACCTTCCTGCCGTAGTGGTGATGTATGATGAGTTAAAAATCAAAACTATAGTATGAGCATTTGGTTTCAAATATGAGTTAGTCCTAGTTAAGACATAAGTGGAGCACTTTTCAACTGAGCTTTTAGAAGCTAATGTGCTTCTCACCCTCACTAATACACTTTCCCGGATGCCAGAAAGAGTGATTTTAGAACAACTGACCATCAGCTACCCTCACAGTTATCTTATCCCTTATATCCCAGATGTTGTTAAGTTCTGGAGGGGTTAGTGAAATGTCTCTTGTACAGGCTAGAGCCTGTTTTCTGTAATCACCCATTGATCCAACAAGCCCCAGACCACCTGCTTGCCTAATCTAGCATTTATTTGAAAATGCATGCATAAACTGGAATTTGGCAGGTGCTTTGGCTGAAGGTAATGTGAACATTTTTAGATCTCAAGTACATTTAATGTATAGCTTATACAAAATGATAAAATCATGACTTTTAAAAATAAAAGTATATTTGAAGGTGAAAACACCCACTAATACGTGCTCATCCTTATAAAAGTCATCATGATTTTTGCTGTTATTAGCTGGGTGGAGGGAAGGAGTGGGTGGAAGACATTTCTTTCCACTTAAAACAAATATATGTAATTTGTGGCTGCTAGAAAATTTCCCTTGAATATTTTCATGGTAGAGGATCATATGCTTGGAAACTGACTTTTTAGTTGTTGCTTTTAAAAATATGTAGTATTGCATAAGTGCCGATATATATGTACATTTTTACAAGAAACACATCATTGGATAGAGCTACAGTAATAAAGTAAGACTTGTTTTTATTGGTGCTTTTGTGTTGTGAATGTGAATATTGATTCAGTTCACATGTGTCTATAGAAATCAAAGTGTGGTTTAATGGATTAAGACCATGGCTTTTTGCTCACGTGCTCCACATTCCCTGTACCTTTGAAAGTAATTAAATATCTCTTATTTCAGGCAACAATTCTCATTACATAGAAATCAGAAAACTAAGATTTCAGTTTGTATTCAGTATTATTCTTTAAAAGTCTTTAAAAAGCTTGGATGAGGAAGTAATTAATTTACCCTTGAGATTTGGTTTTGAAGATCCTAGTTTAATAAAATATGATTTATTAAACCAGGTATAGATATCAGGACTACATGATTTACTAAACCAGGAATAAATATCAGGACTACATGCTGTGTCTCTTAACTAAGTTTCAGTAGTTTGATCATGATTTATTTAAATCACAGTTCTTCCTTGCATTGAGAATTGACTGTAGTTTAATATCAACTTACTATATAGGACATGAAACTGATTAAATGCTGAAATGTTGGCATGAATGGAAGAGCAAGGGGAGATTGTGGTCTCAGGGTGGTTGTCCAAATTATTTAATTATGGTTTATTAAAGACAGCATTATGGCATTGAAACCAGCCCTGAGTGAATGTAGGACGAAGGAAGATATGAACACAATGGTCATTACGAATTCTTCAAACCATGTTTTGGAGGAATTAAAATATTGGATGTGTATTATCCAAACATGATACATATTTCATTCTACATATTCTTTTCGTACAGTGTAGCTTAAATTGATTAGGTTGCCGTAAATATTAGAAGGGAAGTTTGCTTTTGTAGAAATCTTGAATCAATGTATTGTCAGTTTTTGTGAAGTTGGTATCCCAGTTGTAGTTTCCCCCCAGTTTGCCCTTTTCGCCTATTCTTAACAAGCCTTTAAATGTTTGTAGGTAAGAAGAATAAATTGAGAGTTTATTACCTATCATGGTTAAGAAACAAAATCCTTCACAATGACCCTGAGGTAGAAAAGAAGCAAGGCTGGACAACTGTGGGTGACTTGGAAGGCTGTGTGCACTATAAAGTTGGTACGTATCTCATTGTGCTTGTTCTAAAAGTCCAACAAGAGGGAAACATATAATTTAAAAGTTTAGTTAAAGTAGAAGCTGCTTATTGATGAATCCTGCTTAGCTTTTACACCTCCCATATGAAGCGATGTTATGGCATTTATTCCAGGACATTGACTGTTGGAATAAAGTTCTTGTGTTTCTTTTATCTATATTGTAACATGCTGTCAGGAACGTGTCAGCTGAGGGCAATGTGCCAATTTTCCACTGTCTCGCTGTCATATGTCCTACCGTGCTCTTAGATCTGCTTCCAAGTATAATGAGGAGCACGTCTCTCTTCCTTAGATTGTTTTTAGCACTTTTGAACATGGCAGGGAATAACTAAGTCAGTGGAACCATTTAAAGCAGATATGATATGGATCTTCTCTTTTTTTTAAAAAAAAAATGACCTGAGCTTCTTTTCCAGTAAAGGGGAGTGGACAGCTATGGCAGACTGGGAACATTTGTTTGTTATTCTCTTTGATCTCCATTGGGCTATATGAATGGCTTTCACAAATGAGGAGGCATACAGCCAGGAGTGATTGGTAGTCCACCTTGAGTTTTTAAAAAAAGGATATTGTGTTAAATGAGGTATAGGGGGCTAGACAGAGTCCTACCATCACTTAAATAGGTGATTTCCTTCACCTGGGATCTTCAAGGAGAGGCAGTTTAACCTTATTGTCATGTATGTGTCTGCAAAATATACAAACAAAACATGAAATTATTTCTGCTGCTGGCTCCCTATCAAACAGGAAAGTTGTAGATAAGAAAGCCATTTGGTGCCTGCTAATAGTTGGAACATAAAATCATTGTTTTGGCTTGAGTCTGTTATAGACCAGCTCCTCCCTATATATTTCCCCCCCTCTTCTATGAACATTTATAATCATTTCCAGTAACTGAACCAGCTTTCCACCACTCAAGTATGAGTGTTATTTAAGCATTGTCCTGCTAGAAATGTCACCTACGAAAACCTTCTTGGAAGTACCCCTTTAAAAAATTTTAATACGTAGACGCTGCCTTACATTTCTGTCCTAGATAGTACTTTTTGAAAAGTAATCCTTCAAATTAACAGATTCTTCTAATAGTTACAGCTCTTTCCATTCAATAGGTGGTGGTCTTAATCCATATGGATATAAGAAATGTAAATGTTATTTACACTTTGTTGACTAAATTAGGAATTTTATGTGACAGAAAGCAGACCTAACTTTTCTGAGGGATGGCAGTTAATAGCTGTAATAGCTGATTTAATTGTCAAATCTTGTGCATGTTGTCTCATCCTTGTCTAACACAAATAGCCCACTTATATATAAAAATTGAAAATAAATAAGTTAAATAATTTGACTGTTAAATTTATTATACTGTTAAAATTCACAGTAATCACAAACAATATTGTATGAGTTTTGTACAATCTGAAATAATATCGACGCCGTGTGTTCTTATGCCGACTTGAATATGAATCAGCCGACCACGAAACAATTTCGGCCTTACTCCAGGCCTTCTTCTGGTGGTAATACAGTAGAGTCTCACTTATCCAACATAAATGGGCCAACAGAACGTTGGATAAGCGAATATGTTGAATAATAAGGAGGGATTAAGGAAAAGCCTATTAAACATCAAATTAGGTTATGATTTTACAAATTAAGCACCAAAACATCATGTTATACAACAAATTTGATAGAAAAAGTAGTTCAATGCACAGTAATGCTATGTAGTAATTACTGTATTTACAAATATTGAAAACATTGACTACTAAAAGGCAGACTGCGTTGGATAATCCAGAACGTTGGATAAGCGAATGTTGGATAAGTGAGACTACCGTAGTTATAAACTTGACACTTATTCTCATTAGAGATACAGGTTTTTATACATAGTGGAATGGGATACTCTGCTGTGTGTTTGGTTCTAATTGTGAGTATCCTTGCCTGTCACTTATTAAAATTTGTATTATTGTTCAGTGTAAGCAGTTTCTCCAACACTGTAAGAATCATTGTATTTTTCTTCTTACTTATTTTGTGACATATAATTAATGTTCACTTTTTAAATTTCAGTAAAATATGAAAGAATCAAATTCTTAGTAATTGCTTTGAAGTGTTCTGTGGAAGTCTACGCATGGGCACCAAAACCATACCATAAATTCATGGCATTTAAGGTAAGGGTGCACACCTACAAGATGGGACTACATGGGAGGAGCACATGGAAACAAAGTGTTTATATGTTGCCTGTGTTCTGGTTTCAGTACATTTTTGAGAATTTGTATAGTATTCTGCTGGAGGCAGTAAAAAAGTCCAAATCCAGCATAGCGCCACAAGTGTTCCTTAAATTCTGGAATAGTGAGTTTATGGTTGTTTATGCAAGTGAAAGAGCAGTGTTGTGGCTTGAGTGATGGTCTAAGACTTGGAGAGGGTTGAATCCATGTTCAGCCATGGAAACCCACTTGGTGGTCTATGGCAACTCACACTCCCTCAGCCTCAGTGGAAGGCAAGGGCAAACTTCCTCTGATCAAATTGTGCCAAGAAATTTCTATGATAAGTTCGCCTTGGGTTTGCCATAATTCAGAAATGAGTTGAAGGCACATGACAAATTGTCAAACTGGGAGAGATCTGAGTCCTTGTCTACTGAGTCATGCAATGTACTGAGTAATCTTGGTACTCTCTCTCTCACTCTCTCTCTGTCTCTCTCCTGAGGAAAAACTGGGAAGGAGGACTACTAGGGACACATCCTCAAGCTAAATATGCCTTCATTTCTAATGACACCCTAATTGATGCAATTAACTACACTTTTGTTTTCTTTACTCTTTTTTAGTCATTTGGAGACTTGGTACATAAACCATTATTAGTGGATCTTACCGTAGAAGAAGGTCAGAGACTGAAGGTGATCTATGGCTCCTGTGCTGGATTTCATGCAGTTGATGTGGATTCAGGATCAGTGTATGATATTTACCTCCCAACACATGTAAGAATCTAGCTTTTTGAAATTAATATTTTATTTTCTTTCATTCATTCATTCATGATATTTTGTTAAGAAAAGATATACTATCTAGAAATCATAGTACTGTAAGACCTCTGTATCCATGGGAGATAACTGAAACTATGGATCACTAAAACCACACTAACACACATAAGTATGGGCCAGTTGTTGCAATACTGATGTCATTCAGAGTCCAGTAAAAAACATGACTGTTCTGGGGTAAATTGATTTCCTCTAGATTTGTTCATGTAGTTGTTTTAATTGTTTTAACTGCATTTGAACTGCAGTCCTATTTTAAGTATTAAGTGTTTTAATATGCTTCCAGTCTTTAAATTATCCCTATTCCTTTAAATAGTTTTTAACTGTTCAAATCTTTTTTATGCTGTCCTGATAATTAGGTAGAATATAAATATTTTCATAAATAAACTTAATTAAAATAAATAAAGCATGTTGAGCTCTTACTTATATCTTATAATATTTCCATTATGTTTGTCTGCAGATCCAGAGTAGTATCCAGCCCCATGCAATCATCATTCTACCAAACACTGATGGGATGGAGTTACTTGTTTGCTATGAGGATGAAGGAGTATATGTTAATACATATGGAAGGATAACAAAAGATGTGGTTCTACAGTGGGGAGAAATGCCTACATCAGTGGGTATGTATACTCAGATTTCCAAATTACGTATACTGTTAGGAAAGTGTATCAGCCAAGTAAGTGGGCCTTTAAAATTTTTGTTTAAGATTGAATTCAGTTACTTAGTTGTTCAAACAGATCTGCTGTGATATGTATTGTGAGGGGTCTGCTGCGTATATTCAAGCAAGATAAAGGCAATTATCTTTATTGCATTCTAAAATCATTGTGAAATTATTATTCTTTTTTTAAATCACCATAATTCTGTTTGTACAGCCCACAGATTCTGCATCTATGGAGTCAACCATCCATGGATAGAACATATTCTTCCATGCAATTCTGTATCCAACTTCTGTCAGAAGTTGACTCATGCTAGAGAATGTAGAACTTTCTAGAAAGCTATTACATCAGATAAAAAGTAGATTTTAATGTGCATTTTCCCTCATTTTTGTAAGGGATCTATGCTCCTAAAATTAGCAAACATGGAGAACTCACTGTATATTGTTATTATTAAAGAGGCTATTGTCTTAAGACTGGGCAAGGTAGAATTCACTTTATGTTGCTATGTATTGTGATCACAATTAATGCTCGCTGTCTCTTTTTTTGCTGTATAGCATATATTAGATCCAATCAAATTATGGGCTGGGGAGAAAAGGCTATTGAGATACGATCAGTGGAAACAGGACACTTGGATGGTGTATTCATGCACAAAAGGGCACAAAGACTCAAGTTTCTATGTGAACGTAATGACAAGGTACAGTATATTTTTTCAAATTGTAACGTTCCGTTTTGTGATTTCAATGTCATTTTAAAAAAGGGGTACAGGCTGTTCTTTGGATAATCCACCCCTTTCTGATGATTTCGACATAACTAGCACTTTTGGCCCAGGTTTTTCCAGATTTTATCCAAGATTTTATCTTTTGTCCTTGTATGTGATTTTTATGACTCGTTTTTATTGTTGTTTTGATCTGTTTTATTGCTTTGCTTTTATTGTTGTTGACTGGGCTTGGCCCCATGTAAGCCGCCCTGAGTCCTTTTGGGGAGATGGGGCGGGGTATAAAAATAAAATTATTATTATTATTATTATTATTATTATTATTATTATTATTATTATTATTATTAACAATTCAAATTTTTCTAAATTGTATAGCTTATGTACATGTGACCATCAAAGGGTATGTTACTTGGAAAATGGTACATGTTCAAAAATTAGGCAAGCTTTTACCGCCTTTGTCTTTAAACTATTCCTACAGATGTAATAGATGGCAGATATACTCATACCCCTCTGCCCCCCCCCCCTTTGCATATTTGTGGGGCCCCAGAAAAATCTCACATGACAATTTGCCAACTTATTTCCTCATCTGCATATTATATACAGAACCAAGATCCAAATTCTTGGGATCTATTCTGTGTAATCTATATCACAATACTGTGTCAGAAAAAAATTCTGTCTCCTATGCGATTCCAATTCTATGGTAACTCACAAGGTTTCTCTTTTTAGCTTGACAGCAATTTGAGCTAAACATATTGCCAACATCGCAGTTGACTGTTAAAAGGATGCTCTTAGCTGAAGAATTGTATCTTTGATGTTATATTATATCACTAGCTGTGCCCGGCCACGCGTTGCTGTGGCGAAGTATGGTGGTATGGGAAATAAAGTCTTGAGGAATTGGTGGTAGTTAAGGTCAAGGGTAAAGGTTTTCCCCAGACATTAAGTCCAGTCGTGTCTTACTCTGGAGGTTGGTGCTCATCTCCATTTCTAAGCCGAAGAGCCGGCGTTGTCCGTAGACTCCTCCAAGGTCATGTGGGATGACTACATGGAGCGGTGTTACCTTCCCGCCGGAGCAGTACCTATTGATGCACTCACATTTGCATGTTTTCGAACTTCTGGGTTGGCAGAAGCTGGGGCTAACAGTGGGGGCTCTCTCCGCTCCCCCAATTCAAACCTGTGGCCTTTCGGTCCAGAAGTTTAGCAGCTCAGCGCTTTAACACGCTGTGCCATCAGGGGATATTATTTCCTAAAGGTTGTGAATATACAATATTTCTGATTGGTTTTTTTGTTTGTTTGTTGGAGGCAAGTATGAATGCTGCAATTAGGAAAAATGATTAGGATGTAATGGCCTTGCAGCTTTAATGCCTGGCTGTTTCCTCCCTGAGTGAATTTTTTGTTGGGAGGTGTTAGCTGACCCAGATTGTTTCCTGTCTGGAATTCCCTTGTTTTCAGAGTGGTGTTTGCGATATTTTATGTGCTTCTACTGTCTGTGGCCCTGAGAAAACAGAGGATTTTCCAGACTTTGATGATGGGAATACTTTGTTGGGAGGTGTTAGCTGGCCCTGATTGTTTCCTGTGTGGAATTCCCCTGTTTATTTACTGTCCTGGTTTTAGAGATTATATTGTTCTGCATTATTCTATCCCAGTAATTATTTCATATTAAAGAAGAATCTCACTTATCCAACATTCGCTTATACAATGTTCTGGATTATCCAACGCAGTCTGCCTTTTCATAATCAATGTTTTTGTAGTCAGTGTTTTAAATTCATTGTGATATTTTAGTGGTAAATTTGTAAATACAGTACAGTAGAGTCTCACTTATCCAACATAAACGGGCCGGCAGAACGTTGGATAAGCGAATATGTTGGATAATGAGGAATTAAGGATAACCCTATTAAACATCAAATTAAGTTATGATTTTACAAATTAAGCACCAAAACATCATGTTAGACAACAAATTTGTCAGAAAAAGTAGTTCAGTACACAGTAATGCTATATAGTAATTACTGTATTTATGAATTTAGCACCAAAATATCACGATATATTGAAAGCATTGACTACAAAAATGCATTGGATAATCCAGAACGTTGGATAAGCGAGTGTTGGATAAGTGAGACTCTACTGTAAATACTACATAGCATTACTGCGCATGGAACTACTTTTTCTGTCAAATTTGTTGTATAATATGATGTTTTGGTGCTTAATTTGTATAACGATTACCTAATTTGATGTTTAATTGGCTTTTCCTGAATCCCTTCTTATTATCCAACATATTCACTTATCCTGCCGGCCTGTTTACGTTGGATAAGTGAGACTCTACTGTATATTTCTAATCTTATATTATCTGCTCAGAACTGGATTATATGAGGCTCCTTCTTCACAGCTGTATAAAATGCACACTGAAGTGGATTATATGGTAGTGTGGAGTCAAGATAATCCAGTGCAAAGCAGATAATATAAGATTATAAATGGGTTATATAGCTGTGTTGAAGGGCCTTGAGTCTACACTGCCATATAATCCAGTGCAAATTAGATAATCTGTGGAAGTCGTCTAAGTGAGGCCTAAATCTGCCTGTCCCCTAACTGAAACCTGGCAGTCCCTTGGTTGCTAGGCAACCAAGTGGGCAGAGATTAGCCCTCTAAACTAGCAGCAATTGGATAAAAAAAAATTATTGCTCTCCCTCTAATTAGGACTTTATTTTTCTTTTCTTTTTGTTGTATCAACCTTGAGGCGTGGATGATGGGTTGTGTTGTCAAATTTTGAGGTTGGGGGGCCTGTACTTTTGTTGTTTTGTGAATCGCCGTGATGCCATCACTCTTTTATATATATAGATAACAATATTAGATTTTAATAGGCAAGACCTGTATGCCAGTATGTAGTACTTTTATGTTTTGTATTGCTGTCCTTTCATACTGTTTTATGTTGTTGCTCTTTTCTATCATTGCCTTTTTATATATTGTATTTATTTATGAGAATGTGAATGAGCTATGGTCTCAGCATTGATCATAACTGGCATTAATAATTGTAGAAAAGGGTGGGAACATGGAAGCTATCTTGTGTCCACAGATTGCCATCTGCTCTTCTTCAGAAGGGAAGCAGAAAAGTTTTGCATATAGCACAGGGATAGGGAATGTGTGGGTGTCCTGATGTTTTTAGGCTGGCTGCTGGCTAAGGTGAATAGGAATTGCAGTGTGTCAACTGCATGTCTTCCCCACTTTGATAATCAAAAGGAGAGTCCTTTTTACATGGCTTTCCCTCCTTCCACACATTGCAGTAAACACCTCTTTCATGACGAGCAAACAACTTCCAACTGGCTGAAGTGGATGTCGATTATACATCTATTGTTTTGTTTATCTCTGATTTCCATTGATAAGAGATCTTTTTCTCTTTGTCCTTCCTTTTCAGGTTTTCTTTGCCTCTGTACGGTCTGGAGGAAGCAGTCAGGTTTATTTCATGACCTTAGGCCGGACTTCTCTTCTGAGTTGGTAGAAACAAAAGAAAATTTGGCGCAGGATTGCTGTGATCTGGAGTCTTCATAACTTGGAATCATTTGCAACTGGAGTTCAGACCGGCCGTGATGCAGTGCCCTATGCCGTGGCGTGTGCAAGCATCACTGGTGTTGGGTTCTTTTTCTTTTTAAACTGAGGCTGCAGTGTGCAGCTGGTGCTGTGCAGATATTGCCATCAGGTGCTATCTGGTTTGGGATCCCACTAGAGAAAGAATCAGGTCTCTTTCCTTTTCCTCCTCCTCCTCCTCCTTTCCTAACTCCAGATTTCCAAGTGAAAAAATAAATAAAAGGACGAGGCTGATCAGAAACGTGTAAGGCATAAGAAGGTGGCAGGAGGTTGACGTAGGCGGAGCCAGTGTTGCTGAAGCAGAGGGCAGATCTAATATAGTAATATTAACAATGTATTTAATTGACATTTCTTTTGCTTTGTATTTTTTTCTTTTATAATGTGACAATATGTGAGCAGAGAGGAAGACACAGGTTTTAAATTTTAATATTTATAAAATGTGAAAGGCACAGTGGTTTGGGGGAGGTGGGGTGAATTCTGTTTGAAGTTTTGGCTTGGCCAAGAGTTTAGTCTGTTGTTTTTTTGTTTTGTTTTTCCTATGTACCAAGTTTTGCCTGAAAACCACACATCGATGGTTTTTTAAAAAATAAAATGAATGAATGAATAAATAATAGAATTGTTCGTTTTTCTATGATGACTTGTCATTAGGCCAATACTTGGTAATGTCAGTGTTAGCACTGCCTAAGTTAAAGGTTTAATTTTTGTTTAAACCTAAAATGTGCAACAACTTTTACTACCAGTCTGCACATGTAGCCTTTGGGGAGAGAAAATTCCAAACATGTTTATTTTTGTGCCTACCTCATTATTTCTAATACATACAATAAAAGAGGTGGTTAGGTCTATACCCTTTTTTTAAGTGAGCGAATAATAATGTCCAATTAATCATAATACCAAAACTTAGCAGGTTAAAGGTGTGACTGTTAATTTTGTACCAGGTTTCATCAGGAGAGACCAGCAGTCGTTTGAGATGGTTGAATTAGACTTGTGGCAGTGACACAGTGATGTTTGAGTAGTCGATTTTTAAAAAATTTTGAAAGCAAACTTTTCACTTTATTTTTTACCAATTTCATCATGAATGGAAATAAAAAGGAATTTTAGCCTAAAATCTGGAAAGTTTTACTCTTAACATGTGGAGCCTAGTAACAGGCAAGTAAAAAACTAGGCTAGTTCTATAACTTGTTAAATGTTGTAGGAAACTTTGGGGAAGCGATATTTTCCTTTTCTAATAATGCAATGCACTAAAACTATTTTAAGAATGTAGTTAATACTGCTTATTCGTTTTTTCAAAAAGAAAGCAGCATATACTTATGTTAAAGTGTAAAATTCAGACTCTTGGCTCTCTTTTTCTTTTCCCTGCCCCACCTTTTTAAAGAAAGAAACAAACCAACAACCTCTGTTTTGTTTTATCAGTAAGTTTCTGGCCTTTGTAATAAGTGTCTCAAAACTAATACTTTGTTTAAAGACTACATGTGTTTATTACTTGAGAAAACTTGAGTGTTTAATTATCTGTTGGTGATGTGATAATGCACAGTGTCATGATTCAATCATTATGGTTTTTTTTTTTTAAAAACTTTTTTTTTACTCGGTTTGGAGTACTTTTGTTGACGGCTGCCTTAAGCTCACTGTTCAGTAAGTGAATTGGATTCCAGTGTTTCATGAGGCTATATCTTTTGTTGTGGTAGTAGGACAGGTAGGAACTCAGATGTGTTTCTTCAATCAAAATGCTTTGATAGGGGAGAGGAGATTGGTCATATGGCTTGGCTTTTCATTGAATAGCACCCACTGAGCCTGCTGCTCAGTAAGTCATTCCTTTGACAACAAACCACTGTTCTTTTCTGGCCCGTTACTAAACTCTTCGCTTCGAAGAGCAGGAGGATTCCCCCATTCCCTCCCCAGAAACAGGCTTATGTGTATAAAAACAAATAAGAGCGCCTTATACTTGCTGGCAGAGAAACCTCTTGAAGTCTCTCTCTTGATCTCTTTTTTTAAAAAAATAAGCTTGATTCTTGGGTAGCATTCAGTATCAGGGCTAAGGCTGCAGTTACATTTCCTTCTCTTTGTTCCTGTTTAGCAAACAGCCAAACAGCAACTCTGCTTTGTCTCACAGAAAATCAGTGGGACCCCAAAGACCAATGCCAACATGGACAATAGGAATCCTCTTGCATTGGGGATTGCAGCATAGCTGACTGATTGGCTGGATGCCCTGAGGGCAAAGATGATAACGGCACAAAAGTGATTTAATTATTACTGTCTCCTCTCATGCCACCTTGATAGATTGATACATGTATATCAATACTACTGTTCATAAAATGTAGGAGTGTTGTAATAAGGAGGACTGCTTCTGGGTCAGTATCCTCCCTGGTGAAGTTGTGCACCACAAAGCAAGGGGGATGACTTTGCTCTGGGGGACTGCTGTTTTGCTGCCCCAAACCCCACACAAGTGCCAAGGCGGCTGACTGCAAGTTGAATCAGTGTTATGAAACCACTACAAATAAAATGTTGAAATCCATTTTCAAAGCAGTGCTGTTGGTAAGCACAAAGAAATACTCCTAGTTTAGTTTTAAGCTTTAAGTAATAATTTTCTGTATCTTACGTCAAAGTAACTAACTGTATGACTGCAGTGACTTTATTTTTTATCGTATGCACCTGTTATGTTGGAGAAAATGTTTACAAAAATGGTTTTGTTACACTAATGTGCATCACATATTTATGGTTTATTTCAAAGTGATTTTGTGGGGTTTAGGTTTTCATAGTAGTAGTAGTACACCTTTTTTGTGATATTTTTTAAAAAATAACCCCAAATTCTGCCAACTATAAAGATGCTTAAACAATAATACAAATGACAAAATTACAGTAAAAGTACTAATTGTAGAGCTGCAAAGCAGACTGGCAATGAAACACTCAGCCATTTTGCAGTGCTGTCTAATTTGTCTTTTGTGTATTATAAAATTACTGTTTCCCTTTCCTTAAATAAAGTGAAAATGACACCTATGTGTCTGTGAAAACTATTTTGGGTACTTTTTTCTTTGGAGGAATCAGGTATATGCTCTTCAAAATGATAATGAAAACACAGCACTGACTTCACACCTATGACTGAAGTTACACATATGGTAATCTTGGTAATACATGTGACATACAGTTTGATTCAGACACAAGAAAGGCAACTTCTGATTTTTGTGAAATCATGTAAAAAGACCTGCCTTGCAATGCATAGACACTTTGGATGATCTAACAACACCCAGCCCTAAAGAGATGAATAGAATCAGTATGGTAGTACAGGCAGTCCTTGAGTGCAAACATCTGACTTAACAAAGTACTAATAGTTAAGAATGGGGATGAAACAACAGGAAGTGGGAGAAATCTACCCCTTGGAATGGAAATTCGCTCCTGGAAGAGGATTATGGGGAAAGGGGGTCTCCACTGAATCTTTATCACTAATTCATGTTTCCATAATGACCTAAATTTTTCAAAATCCCATTATCACAGGGATAGAAAGTGAGGCAAAATCTTCTGAACAGAGACACAGACAGGAAACAAGCGCCACACGACATAACTTGTTCTTAACTTGGCAACTGTTTGTACTGGATTCGCACGGACTATTCAACTTGTCCATCAATCTTCATTAACTAGGTCGTTCTGAATGTATATGTACCGTAATTGAAATTCTAAAGATAATTTTCAGATACTTTGTATTTTATTATTATACTATTTTATATTATTTAATTTGTAAAATCCATATTGTGGTGTAAAAGTTTTGAGTTGGGTTTGGCTCCAGGACACCAGGACTGTTAGAACTGATATTTCTAGACCAAAGGTAGACTCATGAATTACGCACTGCAATCATCCAAACGAGGTGCTACAAAAACATAAGCGTAACATTATCTTTGTTCAAGTAGTGTTGAAGAGGGTATATGAACTTCAATCAGCAAAAATTGTTTTGTGACTATATAAAGCTCATTTTAAGTTGGCTAGTCATCCTATGAGAAGCCAGTGTGATGTGTTTTTGAGTGTTGGACTCGGGCTTCAGGATCGCAGGGTACAAATCTTCTCTTGACTGCAGAAAGCTACAGGATTTATTTTATTTATCGTGTCAGAAGCAAATTGAGGATACAGTTATAATGTATTTAAAAACACAAAGTTAAAACCTTGGCATTATACTCAATTTCCTTTGACCAGAAAGAAGATGGCCACTGGAAGTGCCTCTGGTGTCACTGTGAGAAGATCCTCCATTGTGCATGTGGCAGGGCTCAAATTGCATTGTAGTAAGTGTGGTTTGTGGTTTGCTCTTCTCCATACACACATGTTGTGAACTCCACTTTGTAGCCCCATTTCCTAAGTTTGGCTCTGCATTTCGGGGTGCCAGAGCGCAGTCTGTTCAATACCTTCTAAGTCGCCCAGTCGTCTGTGTGTCCAGGAGGGGGTTTCTCATCCAGGATCAGCCATGTATTGAGGTTATGGGTTTTAGCTTCCCACTTTGGGACTCTAGTTTGCTAAGGTGTTCCTGCGAGTATCTCTATGGATCTTAGGAAGCTGTTTCTTGATTGAAAGCAGTGGTTCTCAAACCTGTGGGTCCCCAGAGGTTTTTGGCCTACAACTCCCAGAAATCCCAGCCAGTTTACCAGCTGTTAGGATTTATGGGAGTTGAAGGCCAAAAACATCTGGGGACCCCAGGTTGAGAACCACTGATTGGCAGCGTTGGCATGCTGGCTGATATCCAAACAGAGAATGGGCCAGAGATATCAATGCCACAGGATGATCATTGCCAAAGCAAACTCCCTCTACATCAGTATCTCCCCTTTATTTTCCATTTACAGAGATGTTTTGTAAGTAAAGGTACTTAAATTGAAAAAGGCTTTCAATTTTTATTAGAAATTAGAACTAGAAATAAAAGATGCCATTGGGAAAATAAACCTAAAATCTGTTTAACACTTATGTAGTCTCATGCAGCATGATTATACACTGAACTTTCTCTTAAAATACCTCTGTCAAGAGACCAAGAAAGGCAATCAGAGTCTTTCAGGATAGCAAAAGTGCTCCAGGTAACTTACAAAAATAGAATTTATTTACACTTGCTAGGTAAGGCACTGCAAACTATATGCATGACTCTTTAAACCTGCTACATGTGTTAACTTTGCACATTCTCTTCTACATAATTCTGGAGTTCAAATTCAAAAGGCCACAGAAAACCTGTCTCATTTGTGGAAGCTCTTTGGTTCATTAGATTTCAGCAGATGTTGGTCACTCCTTTAAAATAATTTCTAATTTTTTATAAACATTTTATTTGTAAACAGTGTTTATTTTATAAACATTAACAATATTGAAACAATATTATGATACCAAAATGGTGTACAAATAGACTGAGATAATAAAACAATTAAAATAACAAGTACAGTAAAGTCTCACTTATCCAACATAAACAGGCCGGCAGAACGTTGGATAAGCGAATATGTTGGATAATAAGGAGAGATTAAGGAGAAGCCTATTAAACACCAATTAGGTTATGATTTTACAAATTAAGCACCAAAACATCAGGTTATACAACAAATTTGACAGAAAAAGTAGTTCAGTATGCAGTAATGCTACATAGTAATTACTGTATTTACGAATTTAGCACCAAAATATCACGATGTATTGAAAACATTGACTACAAAAATGTGTTGGATAATCCAGAACGTTGGATAAGCGAAGGTTGGATAAGTGAGACTCTACTGTACTTCAAAACATGGCCATTGAAATAAAGAAAAGTGGCACATGTGAGATTCCCTTTTTTCACCACCAAGTGAAGGTTAAACTTATGGCCATAATCATTTGAGCCTGGAGAGTTAAGATGATTTGGGGATCTCAATGATCTGGCCCCAGAAAAATGATACTGGGATCTCCTCTATAAGGACAGAAAAAGAAATCTGCCCCATCAGGAAATACAACATCGGAAATCTTCACAATTTTGCAGAAAGTCCTGGAGTTAGTGATGATTAGGCATCCAGAACTCTCATGTGAGAGAATACATACATTTCCATTGGATTTTCTATAAAATAACATAGATGTTCAGGACAACATGGATGTTCAACACACCTGCTCAGAACAGGGGAACGACCACTTCACTATGAATATGGATTAATCATAGAATCATAGAGTTGGAAGAGACCTCATGGGCCATCCAGTCCAACCCCCTGCCAAGAAGCAGGAAATGGCATTCAAAGCACCCCCGACAGATGGCCATCTAGCCTCTGTTTAAAAGCCTCCAAAGAAGGAGCCCCCACCACACTCTGGGGCAGAGAGTTCCACTGCTGAACAGCCCTCACAATTGATTTCTCTCTCATTTGAACTAAAATAAAGTCATGAGCCAAATAAAATATAAAGGTTCTGCATACCCATGTGCAGGTGAACAGTGCATTGGAAAGGGTGGCTAGCTACCACAGTTCTTCCTCACAGAAAAATTGAGGGGCCTATGGTTCTCCAGATGTTGGACTCCTGTTCCTATCATCCCCAACCAGAAAGAAAGTAGGGAACGATGAGAGGAGAAAAAGGAGAGGTTCATATTTGGAGGATCAGATTCCTTGCTTTTAACATCTGAGATATTTTTACTTCTACACTTAGGTATTTTTTTCTGTGATAAGTTGGGGTTCTAATGCTAACGTAACTTTACCCTTGACTCCATGACTATTTATGGTTCAATATATCTGTTTCTTGGCAATTCTACCCATTTAAATGTATTTTAGAAAGAAAATTTAAAATCGGATCTTTATTCGTTTTTTTGGTGTTTCTAATCTCCTCACACCTCCTAAGTTACCTTTCATTCACTGAAAATGGTATTTTTTGTGGTAGGGAACTGATTGTAAGATTGTGTAAAAAGTTGTTTCTTAACTGTCTGAGTAACAGTACACAACATAGACATGTTGTTCCATTACAACATTTCAGGGTTTTGAAACTCCTTTGTTTGGAGTTTGGTCTGCATGGAAAGAAATGAACATTTTGCTTCATCTACTGCTTTCAGAAGTCAAAGCCAGTCTTCCTTTTTTAAAAAAAAAATCTGATTAAATGGGGCCAGTGAAAGCTTAGAAACTATGTGATGATAACTGATTAGTACAATAAAAATGATAGAAAGGAAGTACTAATACTACAACCAACAATATTGCAATTGTAGAATCATTTGGAGTTTTTACTCCTTGCAAGCTTTTTTTTTTTTTAACAGACAGTTGCATTGAGAAAATCATATTGAATTCTATAGGATCTCAGCAAACAATGTAATGTTTGGATTGCAGAAGTGGATTCTATGAATAAGAAATGCAACAAATGCTACATCTATGATGCCCTTAGAGCTGTGGAAAAAAGCATCAGCCTTGCATTCAACTATTTAGATTTACTTGTGTGTGTTCAACAGATTTTGGAATAGGACTACAGATTTTTTTAAAGCATGAAAAATAAATACAGTAGAGTCTCACTTATCCAACACTCACCCAACGTTCTGGATTATCTAACGCATTTTTGTAGTCAATGTTTTCAATATATCGTGATATTTTGGTACTAAATTCACAAATACAGTAATTACTACATAGCATTATTGTGTATTGAACTACTTTTTCTGTAAAATTTGTTGTATAACATGATGTTTTGGTGCTTCATTTGTAAAATAATAACCTAATTTGATGTTTAATAGGCTTTTCCTTAATCCTTATTATCCAACATATTAGCTTATCCAACGTTCTGCCAACCCGTTTATGTTGGATAAGCGAGACTCTACTGAATAGCCATACTTCTGAGGCTGCATTTGTTGTAGGCTGACTCTACACTTCGGAATTAATGCAGTTTGTCACGACTTTTAACTGTAATGCCTCAATGCAACAGAATGTGGGATTTTGTAGTTTGGTGAATGAAGCACTCTGGCAGAGAAGGCTAAACCACAGATCCCATGAATCCATAGCATTGAGCCATGGCAATTAAAGTGATGCCAAATTTCATTCTATAATGTGTAGATGCATCTCACACTCAGGGAACAAAAAACAATGAAGAGCTGGCTTCCACTTCTGAAGACAGGAAGTTAGCTTGAGCATACTCTTATCTAGCCTGCTTCTCTGCTAGACAGAAAAAGTAAGGAGAAGCACAACATTCATGTATTAGCTAAGCTAAAAATTTCAGCTGTGTTCCAGATAGGAACATCAGAAGCCAAATGGGGTGCAGTTATCTAGCATCTGGAGGAAACAGTCCTTCCAGTCCTTCAGGTGATAAAAAATAAAATTAACTGAACAGTAGATTCTGCCCTGAACTAAATAATTTCCCAAGACACCTAGGCCCATCTAGACTGCCGTATAATGCATTTCAATGCAGTTAAACTGCATTGTGAAATTGCATTATATGGCAGTTCAGATGGGGCCTTACATGCAAAAATAACCAAATACTGGTCTGCAAGGAATTAACCACTGAACAATTTGTTTCCAATTTTTTTTTTTTTTTGGCATGTGTGTGTGTGTGGGGGGGGGGGGGGTCATATCACATGCGACTTGCAAAATTGCAAGTAGCTTCTGGTGTGAGAGAAATGGCTGTCTGCAAGGACGTTACCCAGGGGGGTGCCCGGATGTATGATGTTTTTACCATCCTTTTGGGCGGCTTCTCTCATGTCCCTGCATGGGGAGCTGGAGCTGACAGAGGGAGCTCACCCACTCCCTGGATTCAAACTGCCAACCTGTCGGTCAGCAGTCCTGCCGGCACAAGGATTTAACCCATTATGCCACCAGGGGCTCTGGGGGGAGGGGAGTAGGAAAGGTAGAAAAACACCACAAATTAATCTCCATCTTTACCAGTAAGATACTCCTTTAGGAAGCCAAGACCCAACTACTGGAGGATTCTAAGCTGAAGGTAATGCCGATCTCTTAGGACTTCATCCCATGCAATTAAATAAGTGTTTCTACACACTTCAAAAAACTGCCACCAATGATGCCATTTACGTGACGCAAGCTTCAAAAGGCTAGCAGAGAGAGTCAAATAAGAGAAATAATAATAATAATAATAATAATAATAATAATAATAATAATAATATAATTTTACCCCTCCTGTTTTGAATTCTTCAATGTAAGAATAACCACTTGTGAGTTTTTTGGGTTGCAAGTTGGACTCCCAAGATTAGAGAGAAGACTTTTTTAAAAAAATGGGGGAGGGACAGTGGGGGAAACAAAGTCTTTACTGTGTGATGGCAAATCAAACAGATAAATCTTAAAGCAGAGAGAAGGATTAGTATGATGGGGGTAGGAAACTCTCCCATTTAATTTTTAAACGACGTGGCGAAGCTTAAGGGAAAACCAACTCTCTGAGATGCTTAATGTATACTGTGGGATGAAGTCTTTAGATCAGCATTTCTCAACCTGTGTGTCGGGGCCCCTAAGGGGGCTGCGAGGGGGTGTCAGCGGGGTCGCCAAAGACCATCGGAAAACATATTCACATTTGGACATATTGAGTATTCGTGCCAAGTTTGATCCAGTTCCATCACTGTTTGAACTCTGGATGTAGGTGAACTACAACTCCCAAACTCAAGGTCAATGCCCACCAAACTGTTCCAGTATTTTCTGTTGGTCATGGGAATTTTGTGTGCCAAGTTTGGTTCTATTCCATCATTGGTGGAGTTCAGATTGCTCTTCGATTGTAAGTGAACTATAAATAAATCCCACCAACTACAACTCCCAAATGACAAAATCAATCCCCCTCAACCCCACCAGTATTCAAATTTGGATGTATTGGGTATTTGTTCCAAATTTAGTCCAGTGAATGAAAATATATCTTGCATATCAGATATTTACATTACGATTCATAACAGTAGCAAAATGACAGTTATGAAGTAGCAACAAAAATAATTTTATGGTTGGGGTCATCACAACATGAGGAACTATATCAAGGGGTCATGGCATTAGGAAGGGCGAGAACCACTGCTTTAGACAATTCTAGTTACATTCTCTTTAACTGGAATTTTTGGTTTTTCACATAAAGCACATTATATTAATCAGGACCAGATGTTCCCTTCCTCTTCCTCATATTTATATCCCACTTTCCCCCAAAATTGGAACTCAAAGCAGGTCACAATTTAAAAGAACATAATTAAAACATATAAATAGTAAACATTAAAATATAATTAAACTAATTACAATACTGAAACGATTCAGATCTGAATAAAAGAATGTCATGTAATTTTGAAAAAATAAACAGCTATTTAAAACAGCTCAGTTAAAACATTACAGCCCACTGTTACACAGATCTACTGTTACACAGAATAAGAGAATTCTCTCAGGCGGCAGGTGCTGAATGATGGTGTTAGGACAGCCAATGACACCAACAGGAGAAATGTCATTGGCTGTTTCTCCTTATTGGTAAAACAGACTGTATATGTCCCAGACCATCAGATTTGCAAGCCCTAAACTAGTGCCCTTTCACACCACATTATTACAGCACCATAGTTTCAATTGAACTGTCAGGAGGACTGCATCTTATGGAATCCAGAGATCTCTGGAAAACTTCAAATCCTAGGATTCAATACAACGTTGCCATGACACTTAAAGTGAAATCAGAGTTCTATAATCTGTAGTGTGAACGCCTGTAGGCTGCTTCCCGCAAGTGAAATGTAGGAATCTATCCAATTACCAAATGTTGGAGTCATCAATTACTAATCTGGCCAGCTTCTGGATTCTTTTTATTTCTGACAGCAAAATATCTTGGCCTGATCATGATGGCAATCCAATGAGAGATTACCAAAACGTCAGTGATGGGGTTGTTTGTAAGAGAGGAAATACAAAGCCAGCAAACAGCTCCATGCTAGGAACCTTCTCTTTAAGACCAAATTAGTTCAGCCAACATAGCCAATAATTCTCAATTTGTTGACATTGTCTGACTTTATGTTGTTTCCAGCTTATAATAACACTAAGGTAACCTATCATGAGAACTTCTGGGGCTGGGAATATGTGAGTCACCCAGAGTATACCGGTGGTTTCAAGAGCCTGTTGGGGCCTTCCTCAGTTGCTTTATGTGGGGGAACAAAAAGGCAAC
This sequence comes from Anolis carolinensis, assembly GCF_035594765.1. Lineage (NCBI taxonomy): Eukaryota > Metazoa > Chordata > Lepidosauria > Squamata > Anolidae > Anolis > Anolis carolinensis. Next base: position 114,197,392 of record NC_085843.1, read on the forward strand.
CTTGCAACATCTCAGGTGGAGCAACAATCCCTCATGTTCACCTTCTGGGAATTTACTTGAAAGGTGCAGCAATGATGCCAGATTTGAAATAGGTCTTCAGACAGTCCTGGAACCTTTAACTTAAATGATGGTATCTGAAACCACAAGAATCAACTGCTAAGTTGATGGAAAGTAATAGAATCATGGACCTTCTGTAAATCTTCCAGTGAAGGTCACTCTAGTTTAACAAGGGCAGATTTTCTGCCTCAGACACTGAAACATGATACCCTATCTGGTTTATCTGCATGGACAGAAAGAATAAAGTGGAGTCTGCAAATGCCTGAGAAAATCATTAAGAGATTTTCAGGACTGCTGGTTTTATCACTATGCTTCTTGTTTCCCCCCCCCCCCCCCCCTTGGGAAAAAATATGCTGTTCCAGCATTGTGAGCAAAATGTCTTAGGCCAACGCTGGGTATTAGATAATGCAAAAGAAAATGGTGGTTGATCCTATGGGACAGCTTCTGAGACGTTGCCTTTCAAATAGTCCAGATGCTGTTATTTGTGTTAATCCACTGTAATCTTTGAAAAGATTGACCAAGTCCACTCTTAATTATTTTTGTGATTCTGTCAAGGTTTCCATCCTCTAGGTCAAAAGAGGTTATCAGACTACATAGCTTTAAAGCCCAGTGTTCTCCAGTAAATCCAGCTGCACGAAAGTCTCACCAAAGAAAAGAAACAGCAAGAGACTGTAGGAAACCTAATTTTTGACCACTCTGGCAGAGCTGTCCATTTTTTCTTCCTCATTCAGTCTAAAAATATCACACAGTAGAACTTGTTTATGTATGAAGGAAAATATCAAGGGATTTCTTAAAGGTCATGAGGACATTCTGCTTCTGGTATCCTTATGGTTAAGACTGGTTTAGATAGGTAACATATTTAAAAGTTTCCAAAAAATTCCCATGACAGCATCTACATATACAAGGAGAGAAGGGAGATGAAACAAACCGCACAGAAAATGGGCTGGTTATATAAATGTATCAGACACTGTCAAATAAAAAAACAAACCAACAGCAGATTGGAGGCAACAGCTTTTTATTATTATATCTGTCTACCAATCATCTATCTGAGTATTTATATTTTCTACTTTAGTCAATAGAGTATCAAACCAGCTCACAAATTGTTAAATTGACAATTCTTTGCCCTCAGATTTACGATTAGATTCTTCCTTGTGGTCTCTGTGAATGCACACATGTGGAGTTTACTGTGCCTGCGCATGCTGTGTTCTTTCAAATTTTAGTGGTAACCCTGCCCACTCCTCCCCAGGGCATAAAATGCATCCTGGCTCTGTATGACCCAGTTCCTTTCTTCCGCCGCTGTCACAGCTCTCTCGGAACTTTGTCAGACTGTCGACAACTCACTTCAAGCACTGTATCCAGTGTGCACTGAAGATACCAGACTGATATCCATGTCAAGTGCCTCTGCCTGGGACAAAGCCATGTGATTTGCTCGTGTGGCCATTGCCAGGCCTTCACGGCCCAGGCAAGACAAAATAGAGCTCCTAGGCTGAAAGCCTTGCTCTATCAGCATCCTAGTGACACCAGCCTGACCAAAGCCAGGCTGGTACCCAACCCTTCTCAGCATCTCCAGTTCCTGCCCCTCCCACATCTCCTCTTGATGGAAGAAGGGGGGACTCTGCACCTAGACATGTCCTCCGTACACCTGTTGGCCCAGAAAATATGCCTGTAAGCCAGCTATCACCAGGCAGTGCACAAACCCTCGACAGCGAAGGCCTACACCTACAAGATTTCCCAGTTCCAAGCATTCCTTTGAACCCAAGAAGTCCCATCGAATGTCCTCGACTTCTTACTCACCTTGTCCAAAGGCCTTGTGCTCTCGTCCATCAAGGCCTACTTAGCTGCCATCTCATGCTCCTTACAGAAACAGGGACACCCGTTCCTCTTTATCGACTACCTGGTCAAGACCTTCTTAAAGGGGTACAACAATCTCCACCCTCCAGACTGACCCACACGTCAGGCTGGAGTCTCGAATTTATACTCTCCCAGCTCTCTAGGGTCCCATTTGAGTCCCTGGCCATGATTGACCTCCGGCTCCTTGGTGGCCATTACTTCAGCTCACCACCCCTCCGAATTGGTAGCGCTAAGGGTCGATGAGCCCTACCTCATCTCAATGGCTTTTTTAGTGGAATTCCACTGGACTCCATTTGCAAGGCAGCTATCTGGGCCAATCCTCTGACATTTGTCTATAGGCTGGACTCCAGGTCCCACTCAAATACTGCCTTCGGCAGGTCCATTCTGGCCTCCATATCTTGACTGAGATTCTGTTCAGACTCACAAACATATGTGTGTGTGTGTGTTTCCCCCCCGTATAAACAGACACAAAAGATAATATACACTGTTTATGTCAATTTCAAGCTCTTTATTGTTGGAAAGACAGAATGAGTCAGTAACCTGTATTATCACTATGCTTAAACAATTCTGGTCATGGTAGTCCCAAGGTGATGTTTCTTCTCAAAAGGTCCTCTTAAGGTTATGGCTCTGCCTACTAGGTCTAGCTGGACAATGTTGATTTTCTCTGTCCTCTTAGGTAAACAATTGGCTCATAAGCCCAATGCTAATGTACCTTTCTGTTCTATCAGAATAAGTTTGCTATGTGTTTATTTGCACTTCCATGCCCTTGCCTTGTCCAAGCAATATGCCTAATGTAATTTGTTGTCCCATGTAAAGGATCGTTACCTTGACGCGATGCTGGGGCTTGCATGCCTTGATGATGCCATGAGCTATATCGTGCAGGGCCACCCAAGATGGGAAAGTCATGGAAGAGAGGTCAGACTAAATACAATCCCTGGAGAAAGTAATGGCAACCCACCCCAGTATTCTTGTCATGAAAACTAAATGGATCAGTACAATCAGAGAAATGTCGGTATACCATCGGAAGATAGGACTCCTAGGTCAGAAGATGGTCAAAATGCTACTGGGGAGGAACAGAGGACTAGTCCAACTAGCCCCAGAGGTGATGACGCAGTTAGCTCAAAGCTTGAGGTGAACGACAAATCCGAAGTTCTAAAGATCAACAACACAATTTGTTGCACCTTGAACTTTCTTGCACTATAGGTACTGATATGTGCAATAAATGCTTCTTGATTTACTTAACTGGTGTCAGTTTGAAATGTCGGTTACCACCAAAATTTGAAAGAACACAGCTTGGGAAGTTTCCCTTAGAGCCCGTGCAGGTGCAGTAAACTTCATATGTGTGAATTCACAGAAGACCATTCAAAGAAACATGGTTACAGGTAAGCAACCTGTCCTCAAGACACATAAGAAAAATGTAATGTCAGTGTGGGAGGAGATTAATTCCAGCAGACACTGCCTCATCTCTCCCTCCAAGGGCAGGACAGTGAAAGTTGGGATGGAGGGACAGCCTTTTCTCTGCTTCTGGGTCTGCACTATGGAGTTGTGTCTGCGTCTTCTTCAGTTCCTCAAAGGTCAAGGCAGTGGCAGTTAGGAGCATGAAACTTTTTTTCATCTGTTCCTGGGCCTAATGGAAAATACCCATACAGTATAATTATTATCCAGATCGAAATAGGTTAACATGAAAGGGAAGAATATACTACAGGAAGTATTAATTCAGTTTCTGTACATGTGGAGGTCAAAGCTCCCCACCTGCAAAACTTATGACTTGCATGTGGGAGTTCTGCAAAAATCTGGAATATACTCCTGTAATGAAACCTACCTTCAGCTAATACTAATGATCTGTCCTAGTGATTCACAACTTTTGAGGTTCTTTGATAGTTTCAGAATAGAATTCTTTCTATTGTTCATGCTGGAAGAAGTGTAAAAATAACTGGAGAGCCAAGGTTGGGAGCTACTGATCAGCTTCAGATTTTAAAACCAAGAAAAAAGTGAAAAGCTATTGCTTAAAAAGAAGGCGGTACTTCAGATAAGGAGAACCAGCATGGTGTAGTGGTTTGCATGTTGTACATATACAACCTTGTCACACGGCTGCCAGTGTCGCTCCACTTCATTGGGGATGTGGGAAATCCAGCGCCTAACACCCTGCATCACCCAGCTTCCGCTGAGGGCAATCACATGGGGGGAAGCGTGGCAACATGTGGTGGCTGCATGTGCCGACTCTGCCCTCCCCACGAAGCTGTGCCAGTTTTGTCCGATGGGAGCTGGCCAGCTCGATGGGTGACCTGGGCTAAATTGGTACATGCTGCCGAATTTAGCCCTATGTGAAGAGGTCATAGGACCCTGTTCCTCCATAGATGCCCTCTGGGTGTCCTTCAGCAAGTGTCATCCTCATAGTCTTAGAAAGAGACAGTGGCAAACCTCTAAATAATTCTTGCCAAGATAATCACTATCTGTCAGAACTGATTTGTTGTTATGTGCCAACAATTTTACGTAATGTGAACTGAGTAGGGATCATGTGATTCTCCAGTTAACAGTAGATTACAACTCCCATCTGCCATATCCAGCATAGCCAATGAAGAAAATGCTGGAGCTGCATTGCACAACATCTGGAGGGACATATAATTTCCACCCTCAAAGCAATTAATGTAAAGAGTTTTTCTATTAAAAAGCAATGAAGAGAAATCATGTTTGACATTCTTAAAAAATGAAGGAGGGCAAAGCTGTCTTTGTGTTTTATCAGTCACCTTCTAGTAGATGAGCACCGTGCTGCCTGGCCATGAACATGAAATACTCCACACCGAGTAATCAACACATCACATATTTCACTTTTAATTCTTTTCTCATACGTTTAAGCAATATCCCTGCATCCTGTCTTTCTAGTGTAGTAACTCTGAACTGAATAATGTAAGAAACTTTCTGGATCAGATCTCAGAAGAATGGCATGAACTCAATAACCCTCTTCTGAGGCTGTTCCCCAGCAGCTGGTGTTCAGGGACATGTTGCATCTGAGTATGCTAGTAGGATAAATTGGAAATGAGACAGTATTACTCAACTCAACTTGATGCATGGGGACAAGAGGGAGAAGACCTACCGACCTTAGATTTCCTAGATTAGCCTTTACCTGGCCTACTATGACCACCTTTCCAATTCTAGACCGATACTTCTAACATTGCTGAGAACACTTCCTCCCTGTCCATTACTCCAGCTTCCTCATATATAGAGACATGTCTTTCATTTCCTCCTGAGAGGCTGGAGACAACTATGACACCCTTAGATAGCTAGAACTAGGATAGCTATCTTCTTTCTCATTTATTTATATTTACTACAATACATACTTGTCTTTTCTTTTTACAATACATAACTGATGTATCATATTTCACTTACCAACCACTGTACACACCCATACTTTGCTGCAACAGACTATATAGCTACCAGACGTTAATAACTATATATTAATTCTGAAGTTGTATCTTGCTAATAATACAAAACTATCTCAAATGACAGAAGACCATAACTGTAGTTCTACACTATATAAAGATAGATACCCAACATGTGTCTTGACAGCCTCAATCAAAGGGTAATATTGCTTTCAAAATGCATGTGAAAGTTGGTGAAGAGCAGTGACTTGTTCAAATTCTTCCTTGGCCATGTACTCCTGGGATGCCATAAAGGTAAATCATTATTCTTTAGTACGCCATGGGCAATACTGTCTGATATACTTACAAGTGCCTCTAAGAACAGCTGAGTTAAATTTTATTATTTATTTGTTTATTTAAGATTTATCTATCTAACTGGATGTTAAAGACAAAATAATGGGTACATGTTTTCCATAGAACTATTCCAAATCTTTAATGTCTTCTGCTAAGTATGATGTCATGATGTTAAATTGTTGATTTTCCTTCCTCCAGTTTTCATGCCTCCTTCCTTGGAGTATAATCCTGATTTATGGATGATACATTCAATGTAACTATTAAACAGGATGGAAAAATTCAGCCTTGCCTGACCCTTTTGTCCCCCTGCATACCATTGGAGTTACTGGAGCTACTGCTATCTCTGGTGTCCCTTTCTTGGAGACTGGAATATATACTGAGTGTTTCCAGTCTGCGGGCCAGTATTTTGTTTTCCATATTTATTGATGGATTTTACCAGTAGTTTGAACTAGAGTGGATTCTTCTGTGTAGCTTGAAGCAGCTCCAGCGGTATGTGAGAGAACAAGGGACCCCATCTGTTTCTCCTAATTCTGTCCTAATGTGTCAGGGATTCCTCTTCTTCAGAAGAGGAAGGGGAGCAGGTTCTTGAATCTGAGGGTGAGTTGGAGTCTGAGGAGGAGACTTTGCTAGTACCCTTATTCCAGGAGAGGCGAAAGGAAACAGAGCAGAGACATTGTTCAGCTAGATTAGCTGCCAGAAATGCAACTGAGTAATTAGGAACTGCCCTAGCAGCTGTGTGGGGACCCAGGGCTATAAAAGCCGAAGCTGGTGCAGCCAGCTCTTGCTGGTAACCAACTGACTCTAATGCCTCCACTCTCTGTGTGCCTGTTCCAAGTCTGCATCTGGATTTATGCCTGTTTCTTTGTCTGAAGTAAGACTTCCAGGCTTTCTTTTGCATTATCTCACTGAGTGTACTGTACTTTACATTTTGCTGAAGTAAAGCAGTTTTCATTTACTTACCACAGTGTTTTAAGGCTTTTCTTGAAAGATAAAACAGGACATAATGATAGCCTCTTGTCCTCACTACTGGTTATGCATAATAATAATAAAATGTGATGGCGCAGTAATTTCTTTGCATCATCTACAAAATATGCCTATCTTTTAAGGCAGGGTTGGTGAGGAGAACTGTGGCAGGGAGGAATCCCTTTTGATCCCACCGCTGCCACCAATTGAAGAGAGCCCAATTTGTGGTACTCAACTCAGGCAGGGGAAATCCTTTTTCTAAATCCCACTGCTGCCTCCAATTGAGGAGATGTGCGCGCGTGTGAGAGGGAGGGATGGAGGATGTGTGAATGTATGACAGGGATGATTTAGTGGATAAGGAAGGATAACGGAACTGATTGGGTTTAAATGAGTAAAGATGGTAACTTATATAGAAAAGTACGGTAACTGCCACCAACGTGAGGTAACAGGCTTACAGAGAGGCAAGGAGACTTATCTTTATGAACAATAACAAAATGCAAGTTTATTTTGGTACATAAGCATGTGTGGTTTCAATCAGTAAACGTTCCGGATCTTAAGTTACAATGCCGTCTTGTTTGAATGGATATTTCTTAAATAACTTCTCTTAAAACAGTATACTAAACTCCCGGTCAACTTGTATTCCCAGCCTTTCCCCTGAGTGACCATAAGCTGCCGTCCTTAGCCAGAGCCGGCCCTAGGTATTTTTCAAGTGTAGGCGAACAGAATTTTGGTGCCCCCCCCCCCAAACCAATCACTGAAAAATAAAAGCGTTGGATAAGCGAAAATGTTTGATAATAAGGAGGGATTAAGGAAAAGCCTATTAAACATCAAATTACATTAAGATTTTACAAATTAAGCACTAAAACATCATGTTTTACAACAAATCAACAGAAAAAGCAGTTCAATACCTTGCGGAGGCAGGCCGCAGGAGACAGGAGTTGCCTCGATGGCGCCCCCAACAAGATGGCGCCACAGGCAACTGCCTAGTTGGCCTGGTGGTTGAACCGCCTCTGTCCTTAGCTGATTTCCCCAGCTCCTTATCTTTCCAAAACCTAACCGCAACACTTCTTCTCAAACCCCTAACAGCCACTCCTTTTTAAACCCTCACAGCAACTGAACTTTTATAAAGGAATATGCTCCAACTGTCATCTTAGCCACGCCCCTTTTCTCCCAAGGGAAGCTGTGTTACCATGGCAACCTACCAAATGCTGCTTCCAGCTAGTTTCCATGTTAGGCTTTTCCTTGCTAATATATAACTCTTTTTTTCCCTTAACAAACAAATAAATAAAATCATATCAATAATCTCTGTTTAACACATAACATCCTTACAGTTGGGAATTCTGAAATTCTCTGGTGCACTTCATTTTTCAATATATGTTTGTAATATGATCCCTAGTGGCTCTTGCTTTCCTGAATCCTGCTTGGACATCTGGCAGTTAAAGTATATAATCACAATAAAATACATTCAATAAAAACCATATTAAAACACATTTCTATCAAATACATTAAAATACATGGGATAAACATAAAAATATAATGGACATAGAATGTGAATTTAAAATTAATAATTAAGAACAAACTGGATAAAGGGTATTCATTGTTTCTTAAATTCTGACAGCTGGTTTAGTTGTTGAAGCTCTTCTGACAGATCATTCCACAGTTGTGGGCAGCCAATGAAAAGGTCCTCTGAGTGATGGTTGCCAGTCAGATTCTGGCTGGATGAAGTAGCCTCCCTCCTCTCAGAGGACCTCAGTGTCCAGGGCTGATTATACAGGAGAAGGCGATCCTGTAGGTAACCTAGACCCAAAACAGTAGAGCTTTGAATGTCAAAAACCACACTTTGTACTAATTGGAAACCAGTGGAGTGATTGTTTACTCCTAGATCTTCCCGTAATTAATATTTAGACATCTAATGCTCCGCGTTTCATCATTTCTGTTTCTATGTTTGTGTGGAACAACCTTCTTGATATTTGTATTTGCCACACATCCTGGCATTTCCCTTTTTGCTTGGTTGTACCTTCATGCTTGCTGCCAGCAGTCGCGTGAGAAAGCAACCACAGGTCTCCATTACTACTGGTAAATAAATGCCTGTGGTAGTGACAGTCCATGACAAAGCAAACTAGAGGTTTAATCAGTCAAAAGATTCCCACAGTGTGCAGAAACAGATGTGGCAAGAAACATTTTATCAGATTTCTGAGTCATTTGGGGGCAATGGTGGAGTTCAATGACATTTTGATTTCCTGAAACCCCTTCTTCCAAAATTCTAGCTCAACAATTTATCCTCTTTAAGAATATAGTCAAAATTTCAGTGAAATTATATTTAAAATGTTATTCTGTTCTATGGATCATAATTTAATTATTCCTATGAAATTATGAATGGCCACACTTTGAAATGACAGGCATAGAATTCACTGTTACTTCTTTTCTAGAATGTCAAATATGCCTATCTTTTAAGGCAGGGTTGGGAATTATGTGATCCTTCAGATGTTGTAACACTCCAACCTCCAGCATTTCTCAGGCTATGCTGGCTAGTACTCCTGGGACTTTCAATCCAGTCTGTGATATTTTTATATAGCAAGGAGTATTTAAATGTTGGGTTTTGAAACAAATATTTGACAGATAATGAATCCCACTAGGTCAATATTACATAAGTTTCATTAAATCAACAGGTTGGGATAACCAATTAGATCTAGGCAATTACCTGTACATTTCCAAGTATTTATTTACAATTAAAGAAACTGGACAGCTTTGATCCATTGCTTTACGAAGTGGTAAAATCTTCAAATGATAAGAACATAAGTGCAAAGGGCCATGTTGGAGGAACCAAAGTCTGCCAAATCTATCATTTTGTTCATATAGTTGCTGGCCAGCCAGTGATCTAAGTACCTTTCTCTGGTACTGGGCAGGGTATGTATATCTATTGTGTAACTACTCCAAAATGACAGCCTGATTGCCCATGATTTTACTCATTTTTCTTCTAAAGGTTAACATCCATACATCTAGTCTCAGTGAATTTCAGTTTATGCATTGTGTGAAGGAGCACTTCCTCTTCTCCTTTTCTCCCACCATTCAGCTTCTTAACTCTAGAATGAATACACTGTAAAAATAATGCTGCTTAAAACTATTTTAATTGCCATTTTACAAGGAGCACATATACAATGATTCCTTTGGTCAGTTTGGAACTGGTTTGGCCAAAACTTGTTTTGCTGTGTGGATAATTAGTTTGCCATTTCTGGAACAGGTTCAAGGCCAGGAAGGCAATGTTGGAATGTGGTCTTAAACCAGTTCCAGAATCTACAGTGTCTGTAGCTTGATAGTCACCAGAGCTGGTGTTTTTTTTTTTTTTAACCAATTTCTGGGCAAGATGCACACCAGCACTCTAGAGGCATAGGAGGAAAGAAGGAAAAGTGATATTAGTAGTGGAGGTAATCAATTACTTGTTCCAGGAGGGAGGGTCAATTAGGCCCCTGCTGCCCAGCCATGCCTCAGGGTGTGTTTTTTTTGGCATCTTTTAACTCCATGTTCTGAATTTTACAGTGTGGACAGGTGTCTACAATTAGCTTTGCATTCTGCAGAGCTGATTTTGCTACATAATGTGGTTTACATTTAGGGATCACTGATGGACAGTCAGGGGCTTATCTTGGACTTTCTCCCAATTTTGTGTGATGTGCTTTCAAGGCTTTAACCCATGCTGCAGTGCACTTTGGCATCATGCATTTTTTAGCCACTGCAGATTGAAGCTAGCTTCAAAATTGTATTATATGGTCAGCGTAGCTAAGCCCCAAGTTAAGCAGCTCCTAAGCTTTGCTTTTATTCATACTTCTTAGTCATTTTGGTTCTTTATTTCTAGATCTGGATATCCTTCTTTTCAGTATGGTTGCATCATAGATTTCTCTAAAGCAGTGGTTCCCAACCCATGGGCCGTAAGAATGAAAATCTAGTCCACAGACCTCCTTCCACTTTATTTTATTTTATTTCCACTCCTTTCTGCAGAGCTGACCATTGGGCAGACAGCATCAGCTCTAGATGATTAAATATAGTTTTCTGTGGGCGAGCAGATGGCGATTACTGGGCGGCATATGTTCTGTATCAGAAACTAGAGCTGATGTGATCTATTTAATGCAAATTTCTGAATCAGCACCCCAAATAACAAAACCGAATCTAAAGTTGACTAAAAACTGATCCCTTATCAAAGTTGGCCCTGGTAAAAAAAACCCACTGCTCTAAAGACAATATGATATTAGCAATTTTATTTTCATCTGCATTTTTTATCATAAATTTTATTGCAATACTGGTTAGTAATAGCAAAGACAATTGGCCTGAGATTAATTGCAACTTTGTTCCCTTTTTGGAAACAAGCAGAATCACAAAAAGGGAACTATGTTTGTGTATATATTTAGCAGCAATTTCCCCTTATTTTGAGCAATACGCTCGCACAGCGTCAATGTTATATTTTTTCCCCCATAGCTACAGCTCACAGCAAAGGTGTTCTTCAAATTTCCTTTGTTCTCACAAATCTTGATTGGGCAAACTGGGAAAATTCCCCTTGTGTTTTAGAGTTGCATATAAAACCATTTACTGGGACCCTTCCATTCAAAGATTATGTACTTTACAGCTCTTCAATAAATTCCTAGACAAAAGAATGAGGAGAGACAGGTATGTGGGAATGGGGAAATGTTCTTTTGGGAGGAGAAAAACAGCGGAATGCACCTTTGTGGAGACAACCTGGGTAACAAAGGATGGGGAGTTTATTTGTTCAAAGATTTAACAGTCATGTCAATTATATGTAGCAAGCAAGGCACAAAAAAGCATGGGCTGATGGATTCTTTTACTTATTTAAAAATTATAATAATAACTATGTTGAAACCTTCATAGCACCTTATTTATATAATATTAATGTTTATAATATGAAACATTATATGACTATAAATTCTGACATAAGATAAAGGTTGGTTTTGTTTTCATCAGATCAAATATTATGAACATTAAGTGATGTGTGAAATTATTTGTTTTTGTTAAGAGGTCAAAATAATTGGAAATTGTGTACTCTTGGTAACGGTCATTTTGGATTATTTAATGGATTGTTGGGATGATAGTACATGGGGAAGAGAAAAGAGTACTTTTGAAATTAAAAGGAGAGACACAGACTTTTAGTTTCATGTCTGCTGTCTCATTGACATAAAAGTTGTCTCTGAAATGAAGAGACTTTGCAGATGTAGATTAAAAGTATATAATGAAAGTAATGCTGTCGGTGTAGATTAGAAGTATATATGTAATGAGAGTAATGCTGAGTTCATTTGAGAGGAAAAAAGTGTAATTCCAGAAGTACAGCTGCCTAATAACATTGTCTCAACAAGATTTTAGCCTAGGTTTTGATAAATAAATTACCCGTTATCATTTTGACTGATGACATGCGCAAATTAATTTCATATCTGGAAATCCAAATGGAAGATTTCTGTGTTTTTCCTCTCATCTGACCATTTGTTGGAACATGTTTATAAACATGTAGATCTGACCTTTCTGTGAATTCTTCCTAATATTGCTTGCAGATGCTCAGTGGCTATTCCATTTTTATCCTATTGAAACTGAACAAGTGGCTGGTTAATTATGCCACAGTTCAACTTTTCTTTGTTTGTGTGCTGTTGATTTGTTTCCTTTCTTTTTTCCTTTCTTCCTCTTCCTCCTCATTTTGTGAGTTAGTGCAGTTGACAAGCTAAGGACCTCATGACATTGAGGTCTGAATCCGTGGGGCAGTGGGTGGGTGGGGGGAGAGGGATTCACCACACAGCGTGACAAATCCATGGGGCAGCAGAGGGAAACTTGCCCCAGACCCTGCATTGTCTGCTGTATCCCATGCTTCATCCGATCGGGGGGGGGGGGGGGGGGAGCTTCGCAGCTCAGCTTCCCCCCCTTCTTCTCTATGGAACATAGGAAGCCTCCCGTGTTCCCAGGGAAATGCCCTAGCATGCTACCAGGACGCTTCCTCTATGGAGCCCCACTGGAAGTTGCCTTAAGTTGTCTGATGGCGTCCGGTGGGCTCCATAGAGAAAGTGTCCTGGCAGCGTGTTAGACGCTTCAATCTATTGATGAGGGTGTAAGAGTGCAACTTTACAATAGAATGAATGCAGCATGACACCATTTTAACTGCTGTGGTTTAATGCTCTGGAATCATGGAAGTTGTAGATTTCCAAGGTCCTTAGCCTTATCTGCCAAAGAGTGCTAATGCCTCACCAGATTTTAGATCTCGGGATTCAATAACATTGAGCCATGGGAATTATAGCGGTGCCAAACTGCATTGATTCTACAGTGGAGATGCTCTCTGAGCTGCAAAGTTAGAGACAAAAAAGCCCCATGGACTTTTGGCAGAAGATGCAATCAGTTGTCAGTTCCACTAGCATCTCCTGAGGGTATTGGTGCTGAGGTTCCCATACAAGGGCTTTGGATAAAAAGATGTTCCCTTTGTGAAGCAAAAGCAAACATTGCATAAGCAGGAGGCCAAGTGAATGTCACCTGGAATACAGGGATCTATCGTGAATTCAAAGAACTGAACAGGAATTGGAATTGCCAGATACTGGGAAGATAAAGTGGGGAAGAGGATAAATGCATGCCACACAAACTGTCTTGAGTTCCTTAGAGAAAAGATTGTCTATAAATACCCGGTTGAGTATCTCTTATCCAATGCAATGCATCCTGAGCCCTGCCACATGAACAATGAAGGACCTTCTTACAGCGACACCAGATGCATTCCGAGTGGTCAGCTTCTGGTCAAAGGACATTTAGAATAATGCCAAGTTTTTAACTTTGTGGTTTTAAATACATTATAACTGTACTCTCAATTTGCTTCTGACATGCTAAATACATAAATCTCTTATCCAAAATGCTTGGTATTTCAGATCCCCCTCCAAGATTTTGGAATAGCTGTATTTGCATATATGAACATAATCAGATATCTTGGGCATGGGATCCATGTTTAAACACAAAATACATGCATGTTTCATATACACCTTAAAAATAGCCTGAAAATAATCTTATACAATATATTCAATAATTTTGTGATGAAACAAAGTTTGTGCACACTGAATATAAATATCAAATGTGTTACTATGTTAGCCATGTGGGCGGTTTTGGATTTTGGAGGAATTTGGAGTTTTGAATTCCAAAAAGGGAATTATCAACCCATATAACAAACCAAAGATGATGGTGGTGAAATACATTTAGGGGCCACACTGTGATAATGCTGAAAGGCATTTGAGACTGATGCCTATGCAGTCAAACAGTTTTATTTGCCATCTGACCTGTTGACCTATTCTACCCGCCTTTCTTGTAATTTTATGTACACTTATTGTTTTCATTAGATTTATAAATCACACAAACCTAAAATTCCAGGGCTATGAAATGAGTTTAAAATACATATATAAAAGCATACAGATTGGATGTTTGCCTTTCCTTCTGCCAAGACTTCACAAAATCACTGGAAACAAATTGATTTGGATTATTTCATCTAATCATCTTAATGCCAGGAAAACATTTTTCATAAACTAGGGGATAAAAATGGTACAGTTCATGGTACAAAATCCCTTCCTTGTGAACAGTAAACTTTTAAACATGCAAATGAAGAGATATCATGTGATATCTTTATCAGCTTAATTCAGAGAATGACACTGAACTGTACTTCCATGTTTTTGGGTCTGATTTATATCATGGTTTGAATAACATGAGTCAAGTATCGTGTTGCAAATTCAAATCACAAACTTTAATGTACAAGAAACAAATTATTACAAGTAACTAAAATGTAGAATTGTGAATTATCAAATCCCTAAAGATTGGGGGAGGGGGGATTTAGTTATTATTTATTTAATTCAATTCATACCCTGCCTTTGTCCCAACATGGGATCCATGAAAGCTTACAAAAATAATATGAAATTAGGTAAAATACATATTATACAAATTAAAAAATTACATAATATTATTAAAAACAGTTAAAACATTTAAAAACGGAGGTTTTTAGACTTCTCTGATGTCAGTCACAGCACCCAAGAGCAAAATCGGTGGTGTGTTGTAGCTGGTAACCTAGTGAATGTGAAGACAGATGTGTAGTTCCTGACCAGAACCAGACACAAAATATGGCAGTCCCCTGTAATCTACAAGGGGGATGACAAGGGACTGCCATCTTTTCCTGAGCCTGGTGAATATGGGCTGGCAGTGAAGACAGCTTTGTCTGGTTCTGGTCAGGAACTACACACCTGTCTTCACATTCAGTATGTTGCATTTCAACTACGGTCAGGATCTCTCCTCCAACTTAGGTTAACACAAGCAAAGGTTGTGCTAAAGTAGACTGGCTCCAGATTAAATCAGATCAACCTAAGTGATCAGGGTAGATGCACCCTAAGGCACATTCAGATGTCAAAAAAGAGAGAGATTTCACCTAAACATTAGACAGAACTTTCTTGTGGTGAAAATGGAAAATCTTACCTTGGAGTGCGATGGAGGTTTTTAAACAGAGGCTGGATGGCCATTTGTCAGGAGTGCTTTGACTGTGTGTTCCTGCATGACAGATGGCCTTTACTGTCTCTTCCAACTGTTTGATTCTCTGATTCTATGAAAACATGAGGAGAAAGCTAGTTCACAAGCAATAAGAGTAGAGCCTCAAAAACCAGCTGTGTCATAGGCCGTTCTCCATATTTATCTTTCACTCCAGGTTTGTACCCATCACCTCTGTAGACTAGAGGCAAAGCAACTGCAAGGTAGGGCTGACAGTGATACTCCACCATATGTCACTGCTCACCAGACAGTCATTGCCACGTACTTTGCATTTCAATTGTGATAGCACATTTTTACTATTTGTTTAAAACATATCAATTGTATCCAATGATCCTGTTCTTTTTATCTGCAGGTTTCAATGGCTCATCCCCCATTGTTATCTTTCCTGTTTTCTATGGAACATGGTGGCCAGGCTCCTATATATTTTCAGTGCTAATACACTGGATACGTCTGCCTTTCGAATCCAGCCTGTGAAAAATTCAGGTGAAAACGATCATCATCATGATCAAATCTCGGTTGAGAATGTTCCAATGTTGCTGTTTCTTCTACTCCCCTTTCCTCTCTTTCATACAAAGTAATTTTGTTTTTATATAGATAACTGTCAAGATCACACCATACATTTCATACAGACTTTTGCACTGATAGGAGAACCCGTGGTCCTGAATTGTCCTCCTTTCAGATATAAAAGCATGGATGCTTCTGGTCTGCTCTTTAACCTCAGCTGGTACAAAAATGGTTCAACAGAAATGATTTCTTCAGAAAGCACAGGAAACAGAATATGGTCAAATAAAGATGCTCTTTGGTTTTTACCAGCATCTCTGGAAGACTCTGGGGAATACATCTGCATGCGAAGGTAGGCATCCAAGGCATGAGAATATCAAGCTAAGTCACACATTAACTATCAATTGTGTTACTGATTGTCTGCAAGAGTTACTGAGGACTTACTAGTGATGAATTTTTATAGCTGTTCTGTCATACTGTATTATGTGTTGTTTCCCCCCCTGTGGAATAGCTTGAAGAAGCATGATTCCTTCAGTACAGATCGTTCTTCTACAGATACAGATCATGGGTGTTACATTTTCATAATATGTTCTTAGTTGCTGTGGCCAGTTCATCACCTTCTAGCCCACCTCTGTTGATGTGCTTGAGTTGAGTGTTTATAAATTTAGTTACCCAAAGAAAAGAGTTAGGCAAAGTTACTAAGGAAATTAACTATTTAACAGCAAATATAAGCATTTCAAACATAATTTTCAATGACTCACTCTCTGCATTACAAATCCCAGGATTCCATTGGATAGTTAATGTGCCGTCGCGCCTGGGGCTGTACTCTTAGTGAAAGAGGCATGGACGTGACATCTTTCCCCAGGGGATTGCTTCTTGCCCTCCTTTAGGGAAACTGGAACTCCCAAGGACCAAAACACTGTAGTTAACTCAAAAACTGGGTTTATTCTTCACAAAGGGGGTAAAAGAAAATATACATTACAGTCTTTGGTTGTTTAAGTCCATGAAGCTTGTCCAGATCCCTCTTTCTCTGGCTGTGACTGCCGGAGCAAACTCAGCCTCAATCCAATGACCTATATCTGAAGACAAGAGTCTTCCTCTGTTGCCAAAGGACTGATGTGAAGGCGCTTGAGACTCCTCAACGTTGTTCAGGTTGGCCCTGAACATGAAGTGTGAGTCCCAAGGGTAAGAACCTCAGAATTGGTGCTGAGAGGTAACTTTTGAAGGGCTTTCAGAGCCAAGCCTCTCTTTCACGTCCATCCGATAGAGTGGAATGAAAAGGAGGAAACACAGTCCTACTCCAGGAAGAGGTGGAGCCAAACAGTTTTGCTGAGTGAGCAATGTAACAGGTACAAACAACATTGATTGACAGATATAAATAACCAATCCAACTACATTTACAGGGTAAGGGCAAAATCAGGCATGATACAGCAATTCAAATCTTGAAACTTATAGTTTGACATATAAATGGCGCCACTCGCGCCGTCACACTCCCGGCCTAGATTTCCGGACTTTCGGAAATCTAAACAAAATGGAGTTAAATACCTTTAACTCTAATAACTTTAAGACTGTATGTCTTCTGAAAATAACACAACCATGTCGCTGATAGGCCTGTCAAACAAAAAAAACCTTTTCGTTAGAGATGACCTTAACCTGGGCCTTGCGCACTCTATTGTCAGAGCTAGGATATAATTTTGACACAATACCCTTAGCCCATTGGTTTCTAGGAGCATCCTTTGTTTAAGTAACACCAAATCCCCAACCTTTAAGTTGGCACTTAACAATCCAAAACCCATAGTTTTTTAGGGCAGACTCAGTAATTGACCTTCCTTGGTGTTTAACCTTTGCGTGGAAATGCTGTGTCAACAGCAGAGCTATGTGGCTATGGTGTGGCAAAATAACAGGATTTTTAACACAGGATCTAATCTTTGCTCTCTTTAGTCTACCTCCAACCCTAAAGAGACCCTCATTGTCCAGGAAGGGGTTCAAGTCTTTTAAACAACTATTTTTGGGCAAGGATGCTTTTCTTTCTAGACAAGCTATTTCTTCTGAAAAACACGGTCTTTGAGTGGATCTCAGGATGACTGTTGAGGCTTTTGAAAGATCTTGGGGCTGAATTGCACCACTGTTTTTTGTAGTGATGTAATGTATGAGCCTGGCAATGGCTGCCTGAAGTCTAGTCCGTTTTGAAAGTCTTTCAAACTTGGCTGGATTTAAACCTTGCCTTGATAAGTCTTGGCCATCGATGGTAGATTTGCAGGACTGAATTTCTGGCAACTCAGTGTCTTTGAGCACGGAAATGCTTTCTGGAAAGGAAGGATTTTGAAGACATTTGGGTCCAGTGATCCAGGATGACTTGGACAACTTTGCGGCTGATGTTCCTCGGGATGTCACATCTGCCGGATTTTCTGAAGTGGATATGTAATGCCACTGCTCTTCTCCCTCTGCACACACGCTGGCTGGTTCAGCGTAGTTGCTTCTGAAGAGGTCTTCCACAAACTGGGTGATCTGGGTCTTTACCTTCGGATCCTTTAGCATCCTTCTTCTTAAGGACAGGAGACGATGAAGGGCAACATCTCTGTTGTTGGGTAGAGATGGTCTTTCCGGCTTGAAAGGTAAAGGTGCTATCCAATTACCTTCAGAGACTTGAGTGACTTGGCTGTTCATCATCTCAAGGAACTTCTGTTCATTTTTAGAGAAGGCTGTTTGCTCATCTCTCTCTGTGACTTCGATGATGGAAGAGTAATTGGGCAATACTCCCTGGCAGCAAACTGAGATGTGGCTGGCACATCCTTGCATTAGTGAAGGCCTTTTAGTGACAGGCTGGAACATCTTGTTCAGGCAGACTGGGCCTAACACCGTCCATCCTAAAGGCAACTGCTGGGCTATGGGTGATCCCTTAGGACCTTCAATCTGGTTGCTAACACGGAACAGTGTGGGACAATTTGCACCGATAAGCATTACGATGTCTGTTTCTAAGTCCAAAGCTGGAATTAGATCTTGAATACCTTTGAGATGAGCATGGGCTTGTACCACCTCCTTCGTGGCTATCTGTTCTTTGTTCCTGGGAATCAGGCTGCATTCTATAAGGTCAGGAAGATCGTACCTGGCCTTTTGTCCGACAGGTGAGATTTTGAACTTTGTTGCAACTCTGCCATTCATCTTATTCTTTCCAGAACAAGTGGATATGGTGTAATCTATTGTCTCGGTATGAAGGTTGAACATGTTGAAGAACTCTGGGGTTGCAAGAGATGCGTCACTTTGGGCATCCAAGGCGACGTAGACCCTTTTCTTATTCCACGGCTGCTTGTCTGGATACACCTCTGCCAGGCAGATTGGGTGGCAAATCCTGGGCTTGTGGCTATTTTGACAAAGCTTGGTGCAGGCAACCGCAGGAGCCTTGAGGGCTACCTGAGGTTCTGTAGGCTTTTGGTCTTCTTTGGTTTCTTCTTTGGTAGGAGAATTTGACTTTGCTTTGAATTGAGGGGAATCGAAGTTGTGCATTGCAGAGCAATGCTTGATGCTGTTGCAGTGTTGGCATTTAACCTTTTCTTTGCAGTCTTTGGAGAAGTGAATAGTGGCGCCGCAGCATCTAAAGCACACCTTGGCCTTTTGAACTATTTGGAGTCGTTCTTTGTAAGGCTTCTTTGCGAACTGTCTGCATTCAGCTAGGCTGTGTGGCCTTTGATGAATGGGACAGAATATGGTGTTGTTGCTGACTGGTTGAGAAGAAGCTGCAGGAGTTGCGTCTGTCATCTTGACACTCAGGTTCCTTCTAAGATCTTTGCCCTGGGCTTTGTCTTCTTTGGAGGTCTTTTCAGGCTTTAGGTCTTGGTACAAAGCGAGAAGACCTGTTTGAGGGTCATTCCTCTCACGGGCTGCTCTTGTGACGAAATCCACCAAAAAGGTGAAGGGCGGGTATACATTTGCATTCTCCTCTTTGTATTTGAACACCTGTTTCCCCCAAGCTTCTCGAAGAGGAAAAGGAAGTTTGCAGAGAATGGCACTCTGTGACGTGTGCTGGTCCAGACATGCTAAACCTGGCAGCTCTGGATTTCCTTTGGCTGAAGCTAGCTCTAGTAAAAGATCACTAAAGTCCCAAAGCTGTTTGCAATCTTTCATCTTCAGTGATGGGAACCTGTTGAGTCGATCCATGAGGGACGCTTCTATGTCAGTGCTCGCACCGAAGCGCTGGTCCAAGCGAGACCACGCTGTGGACAAAGCTCTTTGGGGGTCTGCTACATGAGCAGCATAAAGTCTTTTTACTTGCTCGGCTGAGCTGGGTCCAAGCCACGCCATAAGAAGGGACAGTTCTTCATCCGCTTCTAGCTTGAAATCTCGAATGGCCCTCATGAAGGTGATTTTCCACAGAAGGTAGTCATCCGGTCGGTCAGTGAATTTCTGGACGCCTTTGTCTCTGATGTCTCTTCTTGGATTTCGCAAGAGGGAACCCAATTGAGACTCCAGTGTGTAAGGATACATCTGAGTAGTGTGATGTGGCGTGACAAACTCAATGTTCTTCGGTTGAACACATCTTGTCGCGATGGTAGGCGATGCTGGGTTCAGCAGATTGCTGGCAGGCAGCACCTCTGAAGCTTTTATCTTCAGCGATGGGAGAATTGACTTGGTATGCAGGGATGAATGTGGTGGTTCACTCCCGGCCATGCCTTGCCAATGTGAATGGACATCTGGATGTTGTTGAAAGACGTCATCCTTTCGTTCCCAAGTAGACAGGTGGTATCTCTGAGGCCTAAGTAGAGGAATGGACTCTGACAGAGATGGCACTCTCCCGGCCGTGCTTTGCTGTACTTCTGAGGAATGGGCTGGCCTTGAAGTCGCGAACACTGGAACAGATGAGCGATCTTCAAGGTGGCAAAAGGAGATATGACTCTGCACTACAGGTGGTGCCAGTTGCAGGTGTGCTGAAACCTTTGCTGTAGGCTCTTGTGTTGGCAGGAAACTAAGGTTTTCTTGGGTTAGTTCCTGTGATAGGGCTTTGGCTAGAACGTTAGCTCTGACTATCTTTTGTGCTGTGTCTCTTTTTACTTGAAGCAGATCTAGATCCCGTTGCAGTTCATCTTGCTTGGCTTCAGCCATTGCAAGCTCTATTTCTCTCTGGGCTCTGGCCTGTGCTAGGAGCAGTTTCTGCTTGGCTTTAGCCTGTTGAAGGAGGAGTTCCTCTTCATTGAAGGCAAAGTCTTGCCTAGCCATTTCTGCAGACGCCTCTGCTTCTAAAACCTCTTTTCTAATTTTCAAACGGACAGCCTCTCTGTTGTAGTGGGCTGCTTTGGAAGAAGTACTGATGAATGAGTGTGTGGATTGGGAGGAACTGCTATGCCTAGATGAATGCTTGGATTTAAGGCTAGCATTAGATGGAATCTTGAGCAGACTGGATCTAAGGCTTACACATGGGGAGCCTTGAACCCTTTCTTCTGCACCTTCTACAAGGGGGGATTTGACCCTTGTCTGCAAAATCTCATTGCTATGACTTGACATTCTGTGAAATTCAAAAGGAAACTTATCCCAAGTTTCAAACAGTACAAAATGCAATACTATATAACTATACAATTAAAGGCACACAAAAGGGCAATGCAATACTTTAAACAAGACAATTAAAACAGCTGCTTAACTGGAAAGTTAAGCCTGGGCTTTCATAAACTTGCAGCAGGCTTTGAAGAAAATGGCAGGAACTGCAGAAGGTTGGAATTTATTGCTTTGCAAACTGGTTTCTGGAAGAGGCTTGGTTGCTGTAAAGGCTGGCTTCTGGAGAAATGTATCTACTTTGCAGAAACCTGGATTTTGCTGCAGTTGAAGAGCTGAATGTAGCAATTAGCTGGCTAGCTTGGGAAACAGAAAAGGCGGGAAACCTAGCCAATGTTTCAATTTTGCAAAGGCTTGGCTTCTAGCAAAATGTATCCACTTTGCAGAAAGCTTGATCTTGCTGCAAATGTCTCAATTTGCAAATGCTTGCTTCAGATGCAAAAAGGGCGGGAAAACTAGCAAAATGTATCAACTTTGCAGAAGGCTTGAACTTGCTGCAGCTGCAAGAGCTGAATGTAGCAATTTGCTGGTGGCTTGAGATGCAAAAAGAGCGGGAAAGCTTGCAAATGTCTCAATTTTGTGAAGGCTGAGCTTCCCTCTGAAGGCAAAGGCAGGCTTCTTTTGACTTCTTTATCTTTAGGAGACTATGGGCTTGGCAAATTCAAGGCCCTTCCACTCCTTCTTTCCCCTTCTTAGCACTTCTGGAAGGCTTCTTTCAGCACTGCTGGAAAAGAAGGGTCCTCTCAGCACTGCTGGAAAAGAAGGGTCCTCTCAGCACTGTGCCGTCGCGCCTGGGGCTGTACTCTTAGTGAAAGAGGCATGGACGTGACATCTTTCCCCAGGGGATTGCTTCTTGCCCTCCTTTAGGGAAACTGGAACTCCCAAGGACCAAAACACTGTAGTTAACTCAAAAACTGGGTTTATTCTTCACAAAGGGGGTAAAAGAAAATATACATTACAGTCTTTGGTTGTTTAAGTCCATGAAGCTTGTCCAGATCCCTCTTTCTCTGGCTGTGACTGCCGGAGCAAACTCAGCCTCAATCCAATGACCTATATCTGAAGACAAGAGTCTTCCTCTGTTGCCAAAGGACTGATGTGAAGGCGCTTGAGACTCCTCAACGTTGTTCAGGTTGGCCCTGAACATGAAGTGTGAGTCCCAAGGGTAAGAACCTCAGAATTGGTGCTGAGAGGTAACTTTTGAAGGGCTTTCAGAGCCAAGCCTCTCTTTCACGTCCATCCGATAGAGTGGAATGAAAAGGAGGAAACACAGTCCTACTCCAGGAAGAGGTGGAGCCAAACAGTTTTGCTGAGTGAGCAATGTAACAGGTACAAACAACATTGATTGACAGATATAAATAACCAATCCAACTACATTTACAGGGTAAGGGCAAAATCAGGCATGATACAGCAATTCAAATCTTGAAACTTATAGTTTGACATATAAATGGCGCCACTCGCGCCGTCACAGTTAAAGTGGTGTCAAAATGCTATAATTCTGCAGCATGGATGATAGTTGTCCCACTGAGTTAAAAATGACTTGGGGATTGGGGATGTGAGTTTTTTAAAAGTAGAAAACTGATAAAGTAACAGACTTCTTCTCTGTCCCACATCAATCTCCTTTTTCAATCAACCCCCTTTTCAAATGGCAGCCTCTGTGTGTCCACTGAAAAGGCTCATACAAATCATGGATAATGGACAGCAAAAGCTTTTTTCATGAGTATTCACTCACACATTTATCGATCATTCATCTATCTATCTATCTATCTATCTATCTATCTATCTTGTCAGAAGTGAACTGAGGGTACAGTTGTAATGTGCATGTTCCAGAGCTCAGACAGCATCGTAATAGGCGGTCTGTGGTTTGCTCTTCTCCACACTCACATGTTGTGGACTCCACTTTGTGGCCCCATTTCTTAAGGTTGGCTCTGCATCTTGTGATGCCAGAGTGCGGTCTGTTCAGCGTCTTCCAAGTTGCCCAGTCTTCTGCGTGCCCAGGGGGGAATCTCTCACTCGGTATCAGCCATGGCGTGAGGTTCTGGATTTTAGTCTGCCACTTTTGTAGTAACTTGCAACACTCATAAATAAAGTTTGGAGAAAGCTGCTTTTTAAAGACTACAAGTTCTTGAATCCTCTTGCCGACCTTGTTACTGGCCTTGTTGGCTGGGAGAGTCTGAATTTTTTTTTTTTTAACTATAAGTAAGCTTTTTCAACTTCCGGCCACAAACAGTGAAAACTGAGGATTTCATTGCAGATGGATAGAATCAGTCAAGAAAGCCATGCCTCTAAGTCTGCAGATCTGAGCAAGGCTGTTGATGATAAGGTGACTTGGAGGTCTCTCATTCATCATAAGTTGTGCTTGACATGACGATAGTTAAAAACAACAAACCTTTATTCTGTCCATGTTTTCTGTTCAGGATGTCTGTCTAGGGAGGCTACCTGAAGCTTAGAAATGGATGTTAGACTGCTAGTCCATTACTGCCATATGTTTGAACATCTTGAAGTGTACAGCACTCGCAGGTTAAATGTCATTTCCACAAGGAATTCCCACGACATTTACCCTTCTGACTGGAAAGAAGCTGAATGTGAAATGTTTATTACAGGGAATAGAGGTACACCATCAACTAATTTTAAAGGGATAATTGTAAATAGCAAATGGAAAACACAGTACCCCACACATTATCTTTGGTGAATACCGATAGTGATGAAACATTTAAGCCAGTAACCTCTCAGCTATGTTCTAGGAGGGCTACAAGGTCAAAAAATGGTTACAGGAATGGATATTGCAAACGCTGTGGCACAGACAAATAAGGATTTGCTCAGCCTCTTGTGGGGCTATAAAGTATGCAATGTAAAGGAAAGATTACCTCACTAACCTCAACAGAACATGTGTAAAGGAACGTACACAAGACTTCCGTTTAAATCTTGGGGGAAGGATATGTGTTGGAAGGATTTACTGAGAAGTTCCACTACTAAGACCAATTCTGAACAAACATTACTTCCATTCAGTACTTTCCAGGGACGTTGTTTCCTAATGAAAAGTTCAAGTTGAGTCTATGCCAGTAATTTCATAGTTGCAATGAACAGGGGGGGGGGGGGGGGGGGGGGATACTTCCTTGGACCTAGTCATCAGTACCCAGAAAACAATATACTGTAGATACCACAGACTTAAGCTGGAATTATATTGATTGCCTTTTCTCCAAGGATCTCTGGGAACCATAATTTTACCAGAGTGTCTGAGATTTAAAAATCTCAACACATTTATCAGAACTCAGCTCCTAGAATTTTGGGGAGAAGAAATGATAGTTAAACTGGTATAGAAACCAATCTAAACACGCCCTGATAGACATAGGTATGTATATCTGCACTGCACATTAATGGAGGCATTTTAGTTTGTAATAAAATGCTGGTTGGATTGCAGTTCCACACATAGAATTATCTACCTAGAAGTATCTCCAACTGAATTTAGTTCAGATTGTTTCTGAACAGTGTTGTAGTGGTACATCTTGGAGAGTTCATCTCTCTTTCTCCAGAAAGGGTGCATGTGCAAAGAGCAGGAGTGCATAGAACAGAATAGTTGCCCATTTATCAGTGTCAGTTGAGAATCATGAATTGGCAAAGGACCATGACATAGCCAGCATGTTGGATTTAGGCTGGAGAGTCTCTGCTTCGACAAACCTCTGATCCACTGTGAAGTAAAATGGGTGATGTCTGAGGCAGCTCACCTCATAGGCTTTTTTAAATGAAGTTAAGTAGTTGTGTGCCATCTTGTCTTGAATGGAAGGAAGGCAGGACACAAATGTAAAGAGGAACCGAAAGCAATGAACCTTAGTGCATAGACTACAATTGCTTATGGCTGGTGAAGTTGATTTTGAATATGTAAGGTCACAGTACAATTTTGCAAATTTGTAAGATATTTTTAAAGTAAACGACAACGCCCTTTACTTAAAAGACATGGGTAGTACAGAAAAGAATCTTCCCAGGTAACTGTAAGCATACAGCATTGAGTAAAGCTCAGAGCAGAGAACCCTAAACCCATGAGAGATTCCTTTTTGTCATTTTCTCTTCAACAACAGACAGCATGATGACACAGAAAATATTCAAATGCCCACTAGATTCGCAAAATTGTGTAACTGATGGCCTTGATTTATTGTCCCAGATAAATATTTTAAATGGCTGGATTTCCTAAATTGAAAACAAATGGTTTCAGATTTCCTGGGATTTTCTGGGATGGACAGCTAGAGACAGGAGGTGGCCCCTTTTCTTAAGGTCAGTTCTGCATCTTGTGGTGCCAAAGCTCAGTCTGTTCAGCACCTTCCAAGTCACCCAATTTTTTGTGTGCCTGGGGCAAGTCGCTCATTCGGTATTAGCCATGGCTTGTGGTTCTGGGTTTTAGCCTGCCACTTTCGGACTCTCGCTTGCTGAGGTGTTCCTGCAAGTATCTCTGTAGATCTTAGAAAACTATTTCTTGATTTAAGGCATTGGTGTATGGGCTGATATCCAAACAGGGGATGGGCCAGAGATGTCAATGCCTTGGTTCTTTCATTATTGGCTGCTACTTCCTGACAGATGTCAAGTGGTGCAATACCGGCTAAACAGTATAATTTCTCCAGTGGTGTGGGGTGTAGACATCCTGTGATAATGTGGCATGTCTTATTAAGAGCCACATCCACTGTTTGTATTCCACACTGGGCATGCATATTCAGCAGCAGAGTAGCAAAGTGCAAGGGCAGATGTCTTCACTGTGTCTGGTTGTGATCCCCAGGTTGTGCCAGTCAGCTTTCGTATATTATTTCTAGTGCCCACTTTTTGCTTGATAGTCAGGCAGTGCTTCTTGTAAATCAGAGCACAGTCCAGGGTAACTCCCAAGTATTTTGGTGTGCTGCAATTCAGCAGCAAAGTAGCAAAGTGCAAGGGCAGATATCTTCACTGTGTCTTTGGGCAAGTCATATACTCTCAGCCATGAAAATCCTGTTATAGGGTTATAGGGTTGCCATGAGTCAGAAATGACTTAAACACACACAACAAAAACACCCATTTGACATGCCTGTTCTTTATTCTAAATTTCACTAAATGTGAAATATGGTCTCTCCAGTTATTTTAGGCTCAGGAGAGATATTTACTTTAATTAGGAAGTAAATTGGAAAGAGACTACCAAATTTTACCTAATTAAAAAAGAACACTTCTGAATTTAAAACACCTGGAAAGATGTGGTGGAAATTCTCCCAGTGTCAACTAATATTTTTTTTAAAATAAACCTTCATCTCTGTTTTAGGGCAGGTGGTGGTGCTGGTGGTGGGAGGTGTGTGCACTTCGACAACCTGGTCTCATGTCTAGCATTCATTTTAATTAATTTTAAAATGTTAAATGTTAATAGAAAGGAACGATTAACGCTGAAATGTTCTATTTTGTTGTTTGCTGTAAGGCTCTCCTCTTCACCTTTTCCCCCTGCTTCCTGCAGGAATTCAACATATTGTTCTGATGTGTCACTTCATCTAACCATTGTTGAAAAAAGTGCTGTACAAGCTATTTCCTACCCTCAGAAGGCCACTTTATTGAGTTCTGGACATCTTGTTTGCCCTCTCCTGGAAGATTTTATACAGAATAATACAGAGTATGAACTGAAATGGTACAAGGTACGACTGTGACTAATTTATTTGAGGTTGTGAGAAACATGTCATGTGAAGAAACGCTCACAGATATAAAAATGCTTTCTGCTTGTGTGTTTAAGGCAACAAAGCACAGCCATCCCACTCAAGACTTAGCCATGTATGTGTTTATTTCTGAGACTGGCAATGGCTCCCACATCCACCCATTTCCTATGTATAAGCATCCACGTGATGCACGCTCCAACTTTAGATCTGCAGACTAAAGAATAATGTTTTAGTTTGAGATTTTATGTCTCAAAGTAGGCCTGTACCCTGACTTTGTTTCAGTGTCAAGTAAAACCATGGTTTTTTATGAAGTCTTCGGAGTTTAATAATTTCTTTCCTAGTTTACACATGTGCTCATTATTGTTTTAAATTGTTAATGTTTTTAGATTAACATTTTTTCTACTATTTCACATTTTAAACTGTGATCTGTGGCTAGGAGGTGGCATTTAACATTTAAACATACAAATGTCTGAAGAGGCAAACCAATGACCATCGATCAGAGCTTGCCCACAAATTAGCTAGAGAGAAATGGCCACTGAGGCAGCAAATGACATATGACAGCAACCCTATTTCCCTTCTGTTCCTTAGCTTTCCTGTGTGTTTTCCTTAGTTGGAAGATAGAACTGCTGCTTGCCACATAGTCTATGTACCTGCCCTGAAGTGGAAGACATATTAAAGGATGATAGCCCAATATATGTATGTGCGTCTCTTGACATATGGATTTCAGAGTGTTCTTAGGCAAGAAATAGCGTCTAGATCAAGGGAAGTCATGCTCCCCCTCTATTCTGCCTTGGTCAGACCACACCTGGAATACTGTGTCCAATTTTGGGCACCACAGTTGAAGGGAGATGTTGACAAGCTGGAAAGCGTCAAGAGGAGGGCAACTAAAATGATTAAGGGTCTGGAGAACAAGCCCTATGAGGAGCGGCTTAAAGAGCTTGGCATGTTTAGCCTGTAAAAGAGAAGGCTGAGAGGAGACATGATAGCCATGTACAAATACATGAAGGGAAGTCATAGGGAGGAGGGAGCAAGCTTGTTTTCTGCTGCCCTGCAGACTAGGACACGGAACAATGGCTTCAAACTACAGGAAAGGAGATTCCACCTGAACATCAGGAAGAACTTCCTCACTGTGAGAGCTCTTCGGCAGTGGAACTCTCTTCCCCGGGCTGTGGTGGAGGCTCCTTCTTTGGAGGCTTTTAAGCAGAGGCTGGATGGCCATCTGTCGGGGGTGCTTTGAATGCGATTTCCTGCTTCTTGGCAGGGGGTTGGACTGGATGGCCCATGAGGTCTCTTCCAACTCTACTATTCTATGATTCTATGATTCTATGAAATACTCAGAGATGGTTTTTTCTATTTTCTTCTTCTGAAATATAGACTGTTATTCATTGTCAGTCTCCCATCCAGATACTAACCAGGGCTGACATTGCTTAGTTTTCCAGTACTGAAATAAGATTGGGCTGACAGTTCAGACAGCTTCTGGACATGGATTGCGGATGAGTTGCCTAAGGGAACGAAATAGAATGAGCTGTTTCTGGGTATCAAGGAAAAGTTCTCCAGAAGAGAAACACATTTGGGGTGTTATTTTAAAAATGAGATCATCATTAAATTTGTGTTATCCTTTTCATTGTTATTTTAGGATTCTATACTTCTGAAAATAGACAACAAGAAGTTTAAAATGAGAAGGGGCACAAATTATCTCACGATTCCTTCAGTGTCAATGGATGATTCAGGCTTCTATACTTGTCAAATGACCTTTAAGTATGAAACAATGAAATACAACATCACCAGGACCATTCAGCTACAGATACTTGGTAATGAATTACTACTACTTGTGCTGTTGGCGTGTGCTGTGTACCCTCTATTATTTTTTTTTTCAAAAATAAATCCAAATTTTATCTATAGACAATTTGTGCTTTCCACCAAGACAAAATTTCATTTCCCAGGATTCATATGAGGGGCAGTTGTTCATTGACAGTGTATGGGCTTTCAAAGCAAGAAGCCCTAGGTTCAAATCCTTGCTATTGCTGTCTGGGTATTTATATGTGATATACATGCTAGAAAATGAAAAAAGAGATTGCAAAAATAACTATGATACATGAACAGAACAGCATTGCTCTTTTTACAAAAATGATGAAAAGATAAATGGTAATGGCATAAGAATATATATACAGGCAGTCCCCAAATTACAAACAGCTGACTTACAAACAACTCCTAGTTAAGAATGGGGTGAGACAACAGGAAGTGGGAGAAATCTACCCCTTGGAAGGGAAATTCACTCCTGAAAGAGTTATCATGAGGGAAAGGTGTCTCCACTGAAGTTTTATCACCAATCCTTGTTTCCACAACATGCTAAATTTTTCAAAATCCAATCAGTACAGGGAGAGAAAGTGAGGTAAAATCTTCTGAACAGAGGTATAGACAGCAAAGTAAACACCACAGGAGTGTTAATTCTTCCCTGTGGCTGGGGTTACACTTAAAAATGTACCTGTTCCAACTTACAAACAAATTCAACTTAAGAACAAACCCACAGAACCTATCTTGTTTGTAACTTGGGGACTGCCTGTATTTGAAACCTTAGACAGTGGCTACTAGTCAGCACACACTAAAGATTGAGAACATGTGGCCACCCAGAGATTGATGTCTGTAGTTCCCATTATATTTCCCCAGTTGGTTGTGCTGCCTAAGACTAATGGCAGCAATTGGCCAACCACATATGGAGGGAAACATATTCTTCACTTCTAGTGTAGGTAAGCAGTGAATTGCAGGGATACAGCTTTGTTAAAGGGCAACTGCCAAAATACAGGGTGCACCTACAGTGCAGAATCAATGCACTGCTTTAATTGGCGTGGTTCAATGCCATGGAATTATGGGATGTGTAGCTTTTATAGAACTTTAGCCTTTTCTGTCAAGGAATGCTAGTGCCACATCAAACTGCAAATCCCAGAATTTCCATAGCATTGAGCATGGCAGTTAAAGTTGTGTCAAACTGCACGCATTCTACAGTGTAGCTGCACCCACAATCTCTTTCCAGGGAGGGGTGTGCAGGACTGGATCTACGATCCCAATAAGTTCCCTGCTGGTGGGCATGTGAACATTCCAAAAATAGCACGGTCTCTATACAAAAAACACATATTGGATTTTGAGATTTCACTGGCCAGCGATATCACAATTCTATAGCCATATGTAAACTTTGACATTTTAAAACACAGCCCTGAGATTTATAGTTTGCAGAATGTGTGACCCCTGTAAAACCCTGTACTTTCACAGAGAAATTACAAACACGTGGGATATACACATCCAAGACTATTAATACGGTTCTCTCTGTCATTGAAATATGCACAAAAGAAAAAAAGAAATCTCCAACTCTTTCTCAGTATTACAGCTGTCAATGTTGAGTGCTAAGCACTTATCCAGAACAACATTCTAGTTCTGTCCTTCCAATAAAATGCATTTTGAAATTGTACTATGGAAGACAAGAACTATTTGCTAACAGGTCAAGGGCACTGTTGGGAACCCTCTGCCCTTTCGAGAAGGAATTGAGGTTGTTCTGCATTAAAAAGATGTGTCTGATTACAAAAGCAAAGAATTTATTTCACAAGAGACTCCTTCAATGAAAACATTACTTTTCCTCTTCTAAGACTTTTGAGTTCTTTTGATTTTCTTGTCAGCTCATGTGCTGGCCAGTAGATGGCATTGGCGTATTGGCTTTAGTGATTAAACAGCATATTTTTATTTCCCTTTCAAACAAGTTGAGAACTGAGGATAAACTAAAACTGACTAGATGATCCCACATATACAGTATAGGGTGTATGCTTAGCAGAGTTTGGAAAAGTTAGACTTGCTGAAGTCATCAAAATGTGCAAAATTTGACAAGATCCTCCTCTTGTATATTTGAATTTGTATCAAGATGATGATTTTGCTTTGAAAATAATTGATTTGATAGTTATCATATGCTTTAGGTCTCTGTTACCAAAGGTACTAAACCATGATACAGAAATTCAACACCAAAGCAATTCTTCCTGTTCCATGGGCACATACATTGGCTACATGTATATTTCCCCTTTCCGTGAATAAGGTCATACAGTACCTTATACACTACACAACTTCCTCTCCACATGATTCTTACAACCCTGAGAAGTAGATCAAACAGAGAGAGAATATCTGTCCCAAAATTATTAATGAACTGGGTTCAGTGGGGAATTCAACCTTGATATCTGAAGTACCAGTCTAGTGTTCTAACAATACTACACTGGTAATATGTATTCAACCCTAATCCTAACCCTAACCCCAACCCAGAGTAGCACAGTCTGTTCTGAATTTCTAATTCAGAACAATCACCTCTCCCCTCCACACACAGACAACATGACAAGCCAGGGACCCCACTTCAATACAAATGATCAGAGTGTGTTTTAATTGTTGTATTTTGCTCTTTTATTGAGCTGTATGTCCTCCCTGATTTGTTCCACACCCCAACAAAACAAAAGAAGCCAAAAACAAACCCTGTATTCTTTCCCTAGAAAAAGAAAACCTAAAGTTGTATGCTTCACTTCAGTGAACCAACCCTGGAATGAAGTTTCATGTTTTGTTTTGCTGTTCCTATTGAAATTAGGAGTGACTGGTACATTTTACCACGTTCCTTGCTCATGACATGTCAGCTTTTCTTGTCATGTCATGTGAATAAATCACTATGTTTACTTAGTAGACTGACAGATCGATACTCAAAAGGAATTATTGGACGTAGCCTTACAATGCAACCAGATTTTTGATCACGTTGTATCTTCGTGTAGTGAACAGTGGAGGTAGTGTGTATATTATGCTGAGTTGATAATATATTGACAGATCTAATGAACAACTTTTACACTATGAATTCTCACTAGGTCAGAAGAAAAAAAGCAGACCTGTGATTGTCTATCCAAATCAAAACATTACTTTGGCAGTTCTCGGTAAGACCACATCCAATAGATTTTTAAATGCCAAGTGGTGTTAATGTTTAATTACTTAATATAATGTCATTCTTTTTAATGGGAGCATACCATTAGAATTATAATGGGCCACACTGTCCATTTAAACAGTTAAGTTGTTGAACTATCACTCTTATCCTGGTTATGAGTCATGTTGAAAAAATGCCCTTAAATTGCACATCATCTGTTGTGATGGTTGCCATCCTCTCCTTTGATGAACCAGCCTGGACACAGAATACTATTTGAGAACACAAAAATGCTGGACCATTCTAACAACTATAATGTCAGACTACACAGAGAAGCCATTGAAATCCACAAGCATGTGGACAACTTCAACAGAAAGGAAGAAACCATGAAAATGAACAAAATCTGGCTACCAGTATTAAAAAACTCAAAAATCAGAACAGTAAATAAAAAGCAATACTCTGAAAACAGAGGATTTCCAGACATGAATCAACCAAGGGCAGTTAACGACTCTAAACAAAGGATGCCCCAGAGGCAGGAAGAAGACAGCAGATAAGCTTTTCAATGCTAATTAAAGTGATTAACTACACAACATTCACACTGACCTCTCTCACCCTAGACTTTCCACAGATATATATTAACCTCTTTGCTTAGTTTTCTCCATACCTCACAACCTCTGAGGATGCCTGCCATAGATGTGGGCGAAACGTCAGGAGAGAATGCTTCTGGAACATGGCCACACAGCCCGAAAGACATACAACAATCCTCTCCTTTCTTGCAAATAGCAAGATAAGCAAGACTATATAAAGTTCACCTCAAGTCTTAAGAGAGCTGCCATGAGAGTCCTCCAAGCTCCCATGAGTTTCTGATTCTGTAAGAGCCTGGGATTCTTGTGAGTGACCCTCTACTCCTGAGATTGGAGCAAGCTTTATATAGACCTCCCTCATGTGTAGTGGTTGGTTGTGAGCTGGCTTGGCAAATGAGAGGGTCATTTTGAATTATTTGTAGAACCCGGTATAACCTACGGCCCTTATGTATACTATCAACTATTCCTTTTACTTCATTTCTTGGTCTAGATCTGTATCCTCTTCCTTTCCTCAGAAACAGATATGGCATGTAGCAAAGGATAAGCACCATGCTAAACTAATCTCTACTATAGATTTTCTTAACTGGAATTTTTTAAAAAGGTTTTGAGGAAGTAAGATTGCTGAATGTTTTGCATTAGAATCAGGTGACGTGAGACAATTGTATGAAGGTTACTGAGGTTTTATTTTTCATACCTAAGCCAATTTTTCTTGTCTTTGCCTCTTTGGGCATAAGAACGAGAGTGCCTGATGTTTTTTTCTGAGAGCCATCTCTAATGATAGCTGTAATTGTAGAGGGCTGATTACATAAGAGTCTGTGCTGATGTCACAGAAAGTTCTTATGCAGCAATGAAATATTCCCGGACACAAACAGTTGCACTGACTCACGCCAATCTGGATTATTGGAATGCAGTCCTGACTCAAGAAGGATGTGGTTAAACCCATAGTTGCTAGCCAAGATAAACAGAGCAGGAGGTCAAAGCAACTATCTTGATATGTCTGCCATAATGCAATGCAGAATGTATAATTGTTACAGACCTAAACAACCAAAGTTTTATTGCACCTTTAAAAGTAACTGATTTTTGTTTCGCATATGCTATTGTGGACTGTAGTTTATTTCATTATGCATATGTTCAAACAGATTTTAGCACACCGAAAGCTTACAGAAACATTTTGGTTGCAAAGCTGTCCCCAAACCTTGCCACCTGCTAGCATAGTTCCCCTTTCCCTATCTCACAAAATTACGGCTAAGGGCCCATCCAGACAGACTCTCACACTTTTACTGGAGGTGTCCAAACGACGCCTCCGATAAAAGACCAATTACTTAGATACTCCATTAGACCTGGACCTTCCTGAAAGGCCCGGGTCTAATGGAATATGGGCACTGTGGGGACAGATTACTGGGTAGTCTCAGCACAATTCACTTCTTTGGGCCTCTTGGGCCAGACGAAGCAAAGAGGGAACCCACTCCTCCCCAAATCACCCCTAAAAGCTTTAGAATAAAATAAAAATTTACCAGGCCACCATTAGGCTTCCTGGCATGTAACAATATTGCACTAGGAGGTGTGTGTGTGTGGGGGGGGGGGGGGGGGGAATCGCTCCCTCCCGCTTTCTGGCACAACATTGGTACATGGCAGGGAGCCTCTAGAGAGGCCTAATGGTGGCCTGGTATGTTTTTTTAAATTTTATTTTAAAGCTTTTGGGGGGATTCGGGTTATCCCCATTCCACCGCAGTACTTTACCATGCTGCGATGGGGACAACCCATGGGAAAACCCATTTGTTTTCCCGGGGTGTGGGGACGTAAACCCGGCACAAAGTGCATTTAATATATGTCTGGAAGCGCACTAAAGCAGCTTTCCAAGTCCAAATGCTGATTTTTCCAGCCACTTACCATCATTTTTTCATATTCCTCTTATTGGAAAAGGTTGACTGGACAAGTGTTGATCCACATAATAGATTTATCTGAAAGAAATCTGTGTGAGCATCCTGTGCTCTGTATTTGAAAGCAATGAAACTGAAAGCAATTAAACTGATGGCTCATGATCCTTCTGGGCTGAAATAACTGTGTGTCCCCTTGATTTTCAGATCTATCCTTCTCATTTCCTTTCTAACCATTAAAAACATAAGCACATGCAATTAAAAAACCCAATGTTGCCTACCTTTACTTAGTCTTGCTTTTGGAATTTCAGGTCAAAGAATAACATAGGACATTGTGTTCATATTACTTCTGGATATTTCTTAATGAAGTGTGAAAAATGAATGAGATATGATATTTGTTACTGTGTAACATATTGCTCTGTTGTTTTTAACCTTTGCATTTATTTTTAAAATAGATTCTCGACTGACCATCCCATGTAAAGTGTTTGTTGGAGCAAATAGTCATACTTTCACTGATGTCTGGTGGCTAGCCAACAAAAGTTATATTGATGTAGTATATAAAAACAAACGTGTTACAGAAGGAAAACCTCAGTAAGTAGAGCTAAAAGCTCATGCTATGTTTTCCTTCCCAGTTGGTAATTTTATAAAGGACCTACAAGTAATCAGTTTCAATAATGTAGGTACAGCGTTTACTTCAGTGAAATATGGAATAAATCCCATTTCAAAAGAATGGGGAGAAAATGGTACTTGTGACATCACAAAATAACATTTGTGATTTCTTTAAAGAAATATTCAGATTAGAATATGATTCAATTAGAATATAATAGCCAATGTTACTCCATTATGTACAGTGGTTTTGGTGTTGGACAAGGTTTTTCAAGATTAGGCTTTGGAGACCACACTTGGTCACGGAAACCTTGGCAAGTCACACTTTTTCAACCTGCATGGAAGGCAAGGAAAAATCTCTGAATAAATCTTGCCAATAAAATACTGTGAGAGTCTTGACTTAGGGTTGCCATGAGTTGTAAATGACCTGAAAGTACACAACAACAGCAAGAACAACATAGAATACAATACGATACTTACTTACTTACTTACTTGATGATGGCCCTCCAAGTGTACTGTCTTGGTTGTGGATGCGTAGGTGAGTATAGAGCCCTATTCTTAACCTGCATGTTCTTCCACAATGAGGGCATCTTTTTCCAAGTGGAAGGCGGTCCCGGACAGGGTTGGCTTGATGCAGCTTCTTCTTGGCACGTTTCTTTCTTAAACCCTCCATTCATGCCTCTTCGAATTCTGCAGCAGTACTGGTCACAGCTGACCTCCAGTTAGAGCGCTCAAGGGCCAGGGCTTCCCAGTTCTTGGTGTCTATATGCAGTGAGGGAGGGATTGTAGCTGAAAGACAGAGTTCCTTCTTTCCATTCAGAATTGTGCAGGTTTGATTTCTGATATCCCCAGATGTTACTGGAAAAACTCTGTCTTAAATCACAGATGCTCTTGAAACTTGCAAAGCTCCCAGACCCCACTTCCCAATTCGCCCAAACAGCTAATGTCCATCACAACATGTCATTTCCAACACAAAATATATCAGTTTCCCCTCTCAAGCCTCCCACATTCCCAGTGCTGACCTGTCTGCAACCCTGCAATATAGCTCCAAAAGAGTGATAGTAAGTATATCCAAGGCTACCCCTTTGGACTTCATCCTTGCATGGGATTTTGAACCTTTTTTTCCTGGCTGGGGATTATGGGAGTTGTAATCCAATATATGTGGGGGAGTTCTGATTGGGAAAGGTTGTTCTAAGCATTCCATTACATTGTGGGTGCACTTACATTGTACAGTTAGTGCAACTTGACACCACCTTAACTGCCATGAGTCAATGATATGGGAATTCTAATTTTACAAGGTCGGTAACCTTCTCTGCCAAAGAGTGCTGGTGCCTTACTGAACTACATTTCCTATGATTCCATAGTACTGAGACATAGCAAAGTGGTGTCAAACTGCATGTATCCTGACTCACTACTGAAAGTGTGTCAAGTCAATTTTTCTCACTGTTTTGAGATATGTTTAGAAGTGAAATAAGTTTACTGCCCTCTCATGCAGTGTAAAAGCACTGGAGCTATAGATGTTGTCATCATTAAAATAATCCTGTAAATTGCACTTTTTCATTTTAGGAAATTTGTAGAAAATGGTGACAGTTACATTGAGGTGCCACTGATTTTTGATCCTGTCAAGAAAGTGGATTTCAATACAGATTTCACATGCGTTGCTCAGAATAGGATTGGGCATCAAGTGCAAGCAACACATGTCAAACAAGAAGGTAACTGTCTTTGCAGAAATACAATTGTTGCCACAGCCAGTTTATTAATGAATATTCCAAGGGGCTTTTTTACACGTAACAGATAACTTGGAAGGATTCATGAGAGAAGAATTTGAGAATATATCACTGGATTTTCAAAGTATAATAATCCCACTAAATATTGCATAATTACAATTTCTATTTATTTATTTATTTATATTTAATTTCTCAAGTGGAAAGATGTAATGAAAAAGTTTCTCAGGCAAAAAGAATTGTGAATTGGGGGGAGGGGGGAGTGAGCAGGGGAGCAGTAAGAAGCCCTGCTGTAGAAGACTACTTTTGCTCTGATCTAGCTGGATTGCTCTGGTTTCATATTCTTTTACATATTAACTAAACATCTTTATGCAAGGAACTTCCTGCTTTTTGTTTATTTTTCATGTAACTGTCACTTCTGGGAAGATTTGAGGGAGTGCAGGAGATTAGACAAATACTACTCTTGCACTCTGTTAGGTGGAGCAATGTTCATGTCCTAATTTATAATTCATTTTTTCTTGTATTTTTTTCACAGAACATTCTTTCTCTTGGTACATGGCAGTCATTCCTGCGGCTTTAGCTACTGTGATCATGGGAGGAGTCTGTGCCTTTACATGCTGGAGGAAAAGATCTTTCCGAGGATATGTTCCAGCACCAGTTCAGTCATAAAGAAAATATTTTCGCTTCAAAAAAACATATCAAGATACTAGAAATCCTGAAAAAATGGGTAATAGCTCTGTCAGAACATCCAAACACTATTTATTCCCACGATAACAATGTAATAAACTTTCAATAAATGGCATAACCTGCTCGCATTTTAGTATCTCCAAATGTGGATCATCTTTATGTCCACCAAGATGCCAACTTCCTTTAAATAGGTGGATTTGGTTATTTTAGGATAAATGCACTACTACCTATTATTAGGATTTCGGGTAGAAACCATCTATTCATGCAGTCCCCAAGTTACAAACATCTGACTTACAAATGACTCCTTGTTAAGAATAGGGGTAGAACAACAGGAAGTGAGAGAAATCCTACCCCTCAGAAGGAAAATTCACTACTGAAACAGTTATCACGGGGGAAAGGTGTCTCAACTGAAGCTGTATCACCAATCCTTGTTTCCACAACATGCCAAATTTTTCAAAATTTAATTATCACAGGGAGAGAAACTGAGGTGAAATCTTCTGAACATGAGCACAGACAGCAAAACAAACACCACAAGTCTGTGTGTGTGCGTGTGTGTACGTGTGTGCGGCTGGAGTTACACTTTAAAAATGCTCCTGTTCCAACTTACATGCAAATTGAACTTAAGAACAAACCTACAGAAGCTATCTTGTTCGCAACTTGCAGACCCTCTGTACTACCTCCTTCTCGATCATTCTCTTTCCTTTCCTATGCGAAGAACATTAACAAAAGAGTTTGAAGCTTACATTTCTTCTAAAAGCCTTTTATATTCAAAATGTTACACCATTCATAAAATTATTGTAAATAAAAAGGATTAATTGCTCTTCTTGGAAGTCTAAAGGAGTGGTGGTAGACTGTTACAATGTCACAGGTAATCCCTGTCCTATAAACATTTTAAAATATCCAGCAGAATTCTGTATGACCCATTACTTTTGATATATCTATTTATGATGGGAACCTTCCTTTTTTGCCTTCTGAGATCGATGGATTACCAGAGGTGGGAGAATTAAACACGATTAATTGTCCTAGAAGCCAGAGAGGGAAGTGGCTGATGACAAATGCTTGGCTGTGCACATTTGATAGATCGCAATGTCCCAAATCCCTGAATGACATTCATTCTGAAAATCATAACAACCTCTCCATGGAGGTCCCATAAGTCAGAATTGGTCTGTACTGTAAATGTCTCAAACTGTGTTGCAATCCCTGCAACAACAAAAAAAAGTGCTTCAATAATCAGGCTCACAGATTTAAAAATAATGTTTGCCTTCTAACCAGCCATCACAAAGCAAAGTATGCTAAACTTAAGACATGCAGTAGAAGATAATCCTGTACTTTGACCAACAAGTGTTTTTTAGTTTATTTGGGGAAGTACTTCCAAAAAAAGTACTAAATATATTGTCTCATTTGATCCATAGCCTGCTGCCTCACATGCAGTGGAGTATCCTATCTTCAGTGTTGAAGGTAACGTTCAGCTGCCAGCCCAAATGCCTATGAAACAGGAGGTTTCATTTGCATCTTGCCTCAGGCAGCAAAATGTTCAGAAAGTGATGTGTCAAGCTAGAGTCACCTTTATTTTTTAATTAATTTATTTATTTATCGTGTCAAAAGTGAACTGAGGGTACATGTTTTAATGTATTTGAGAGGTCATCCGGGGTTTTGGAGTTCGGTGCCATCTCTACGCAGATGACACTCAACTCCACTACTCCTTTCCACCTACTTCCAAGGAAGCCCCTCGGATCCTAGACCAGTGCCTGGCCGCTGTGATGGGCTGGATGAGGGCCAACAAGCTGAAGCTTAATCCTGATAAGACAGAGGTCCTCCAGGTCAGCCGTTCAACCGATCCGGGCATAGGGTGGCTACCTGTGCTTGACGGGGTCGCACTCCCCCTGAAGGCGCAGGTCCGCAGTTTGGGGGTCCTCCTGGATTCATCGCTGTCACTTGATGCCCAGGTGTCGGCGGTGGCCGGGAGGGCCTTTGCACAATTAAAACTTGTGCACCAACTGCGACCGTACCTCGAGAAGTCTGGCTTGACCACGGTGGTCCACGCTCTAGTTACCTCAAGGATGGATTACTGTAACGCACTCTACGTAGGGCTGCCCTTGAAGACGGTCCGGAAATTACAGTTGGTACAACGGTCAGCAGCCAGGTTACTAACTGGAGCTGCTTATAAGGAGCGGTCAACCCCCTGTTCAAGCAGCTCCACTGGCTGCCGATAATATTCCGGGCCCAATTCAAGGTGCAGGTTATTACCTATAAAGCTCTAAACGGTTCAGGACCTGCCTATCTTCGTGACCGCATCGTCCCCTATGAACCTACGCGCTCTCTGAGATCTTCCGGAGAGGCCCTCCTCTCACTTCCGCCTTCCTCACAGATACGTCTGGTGGGGACGAGAGAGAGGGCCTTCTCGGCTGTGGCCCCTAGGCTCTGGAACTCCCTCCCCAGGGAGATTAGGTTGGCACCCTCCCTACCATCCTTTAAGAAACAATTGAAAACCTGGATGTTCGGGCTGGCCTTTGGAGAGACAGCCATTGGATGACCAGCCTCATTATAATTCTATCCTGAATGTTATTAGGCTCCTTTCATCGGGGTATTTTAATCTAATGATTTTATCTTATATTGCTGCTATAGCCCCCCCCCCCCCCCCACCTTTGAAGTTGACGGATTTGCATTGGTGGTTGTTTGACATTATTACTATTATATAAACCTTTGTTTTAACTTCTGTTTTTATCATCTTCTTGTGTTTTAAACTGTGTATATTGTTTAATGTATTTGTGTTTTAAACTGTATATTGTTTAATGCTGTTACTTTTGTAACATTGTGAGCCGCCCCGAGTCCCCACGGGGAGATGGTGGCGGGGTATAAATAAAGTATTATTATTATTATTATTATTATTATTATTATTATTATTATTATTAGACAAAGTTTGTTTTTTTAAAAAAAAATCTTGGCATTATACTAAATGTCTTTTTACCAGTAGCTGGCCACTTTGAGTGCCTCTGGTGTTGCTATAAGAAGGTCCCCCATTGCGCACGTGGCAGGGCTCAGACTGCATTGTAGTAGGTAGTTAGTGGTTTGCTCTTCTCCACACTCACATGTGGTGGACTCCACTTTGTAGCCACATTTCTTAAGGTTGGCTCTGCATTTCATGGTACCAGAGGGCAGTCTGTTCAGCACCTTCCAAGTCATCCAGTCTTCTGTGTGCCCAGGAAGGAACCTCTCATCCGGCGTCAGCCACTGATTGAGGTTCCAGGTTTTAGCCTGCCACTTTTGGACTCTTGCTTGTTGAGGTGTTCCTGCAAGTATCTCTGTAGATCTTAGAAAACTATTTCTTGACTTAAGGTGTTGGTGTGCTGGCTGATATCTGAAAAGGGGATAGGCCGGAGATGTCAATGCTTTGGTCCTTTCATTGCTAGCTGCTACTTCCCAGCAGATATCAGGTACAATTCTGGCTAAACAGTATAATTTCTCCAGTGGTGTGGGGCGTTGACATCCTGTGATAATGCGGCATGTCCCATTAAGAGCCACATCCACTGTTTCAACGTGGTGAGGTGTATCCACACTGGCATGCATATTCAGCAGCAGAGTAGCAAAGCGCAAGGACAGATGTCTTCACTGTGTCTGGTTGTGATCCCCAAGTTGTGAAAGTCAGCTTTCATACAATGTTATTTCTATTGCCTACTTTTGCTTGATAGTCAGGCAGTGCTTTTTGTAAGTCAGAGCATGGTCCAGCGTAACTCCCAAGTATTTTGGTGTGCCACAATGCTGCAGTGGGATTCCTTCCCAGGTAATTCTCAGAGCTAGAGATGCTTGTCTGTTCTTTAGGTGAAAAGCACACGTCTGTGTTTTAGATGGATTAGAGATCAGCTAGTTTTCCTTGTAATAGGCAGCAAGAGCACCTAAAGCTTTGGAGAGCTTCTGTTCAACCATTTCAAAGCTCCCTGCTTAGGCAGTGATG
Source organism: Anolis carolinensis (assembly GCF_035594765.1). NCBI lineage: Eukaryota > Metazoa > Chordata > Lepidosauria > Squamata > Anolidae > Anolis > Anolis carolinensis. The sequence goes on from NC_085843.1 coordinate 114,238,567, forward strand.
GCACTATCATCAGCATAGATGAAACTCTCTATCCCTTCTGGCAATAGCTGGTCATTTATGTAAATGTTATACATTGATGGAGCAAGCATGCTCCCCTGAGGCAGACCATTCTTCTGTTTTTGCCATCTGCTTCTCTGGCCCTGGAATTCAACAATCTGTTCTGTAGCAGATTTCCTATGAAGCAGGTGAAGTGCTAGTCATTTGTGATATTATATTTTTTTTACTCAGGAGAAGGTGATGATTTACAGTGTCATAAGCTGCTGACAGGTCTATGAAGACAGCTCTTGTAATCTGCTGTCTTTCAAACCCATCTTCTATGTGCTGAGTCAGGTTCAACTCTTGTGATGTGCAGCCTTTGCCTTTCCTGAAGCCAGCTTGCTCCGGAATCAAACATGGGTGTATGTTTTTCCATACTTCTACGCAAAATCAGTCTCTCCAGAACTGTGTAAAAATGGCACAACAAGGAGATTGGTCTATAGCTTTTTGCGTCATTACGGTCTTTGCCTGGTTTCAAGATGGCTATGATTCTTGCTTTCCTCCAGTTTTTGGGAATCTGACAGGATGGAATGCAGTTGTTCATCAGCCAGCACCTTGATTTTGGGGCAAAGTTCTTAATTTGTTCCATCCGTAGATTCTCCAGGCCAGCTGCTTTGCCATTTTTACATTTATTGAGGGTCATGTCCAATTCAGCAGATGTGAAAGGTTCATGAAGGTTGTTGTTCTCATTATCTGGTTGTCTGACTATTGGTTTCCTTCCTAATTTGGTGGAAAGGTTGGGTTTCCCATTCATCAGAAGTTGATATGCTATCTGATTTGCCTTTATGTTGGCATCGGTATTCGTTTGTGAGGGATCATTGCTCAACCATCTTAACAGCCTCCATGCATTCTGACTGCTCCTATGGTATGTTCTAAATACTCAATGAATTTTTTTCAAAATTGCTAGTTCAAAGTTTTCCCTCAACCAAAGGTCTCTCTCCCATGTGTAGATTGCACCTCAAAAGTATGGAATTTAGTGAGTGGGTACAATGTGTGAACTTTATCTCTTCCTCATGTAGATACATGCACTGGCTACAAATTTTAAAAATATGTTGACTGGCATTCTGCTAGTGTTTGACACACCTTTAAGTTCTCCTACTAATGCGGTTGTACTTATTTACTTATAGCATAACATCTGCATTCAGTTTCCAAATGTATAAGGAGAGTTCTGCAAATGTAACCATTGTATATGCAGTTGTACATTTTGGGATGTCGCATAATTACTCATAGGTGCCTGCAAAACCTTCATTCACTGGAATTGTGGATACAGTAGCTAGTTGTACAATGTTGGTATTCAGAGGAATATAACCATGACTAAATTGTATGACTAAAAAACAACCATGACTAAAATACATACATAAACATGTTGTAGGATCTCCGCTAAAATTTTCACTGAGTGTACAAATAAAATATTTGTTTTCTAAAATAATAGAATGATGTTGGCCTTCTAACAAGGGTGATCTAGTTATTATGATTCCCTTTAACTGAATGAGATTCAAGATCCAGATTTTGAATAGCAGGACTCATTCTATATAATCTGTTCAGTTATATGCTTTTACTTAGCAGTCCTTGTCCCCTTTTTTCTTTCCTCCATTCATTTTGAGTTCTATAGCAATCAAAGTTATAAATAGAGATAGTGTAATGTACTAGTTTGAATGATGGACTAGGGACCTCATCACTTGGAGGTCCTTGATGCAGGGGACAGCGGGGTGAATCTGTCGCCCAGTGCCCTGCATTACCCGTTTTTCCATAGCACGCCGGAAAGCGTTACTTTCCAGTGTGCTCCTGCACTGTCCCCATGATTTCTAGTCTGAACACAGGTAGTCTCCTCTGTTCAGAAGTCCCCTCCGTAGAACACTTTACTGATGCAGTTATCATGGAGCCCTGCCGGGAGTAGCTGTACATCATGTAATGGGATATGGCGGCATCCATGCTGGCTGAGTTGGCAAAGTATTCTAGGATGAGTAATTTTACAGATGTGTGAGAGCAGGGTTTAAATAACCGTACAGCCATGGAAATTCACAGAATGTTTAGCCATGGAAACCCACATCATTAGGACTGCACCAGGTGACACCATCAGAAGACATAATAACAAAATGATTGTCTCACCGGGAGAGCGGGGGACACCTTCCATGGCCTTCAACCTGCTCCAAGAGTCAGTGGTGATGGTGAGGGTCTCCCCTGCTCTCATCTCCTATTCCTCCCCTCTCCCCAGCAGGCCTGCTGTCCCTCTGACATGATGTCTTTTCCTCCTGCAGCTCCTGGGTCCAAACTAGGCACTGGCCCAACACTGCATCATTATTTAAAGTATTACTGCTGCCAGTGAAAGGGGGACACTTCTTGTTCATAGGAAGGGAAGAAGACCTCTGTATGGGACCTTTCCTTCTGCTCGGACTGCCTTTCTGACTAGTGCTGGGACTACTTTGTGGAAAAAGAAGCAGCAGATTGCTGGGTGGCCTCCCCCAGCTGGTGAAGGAGGCTGATACCATGGAACCCAGGGCTGTGTTTGCTATTGGCTTCCCCATATTGGGTGATCCAAACCCTACTGAGGCCATTGCCCATTAGCTGACCTTCGGCAAGTCACAGTCTCTTAACCTCAAAGGAAGGAATAGGTAAACCCCTTTGAACAATTTTTGCCAAGAAACTCTTGTGATACATTTCCCTTAGGGTTGCCATAAATTGGAGGTGATGCGAAGGCACACAACAACAACGAAGTCATGACTATCACATGTTCATCATCATATTTGTAGCTCACTTTCCTGAAATTGGTACTCTAAGTAGCTCATAATTTGAAAAAAATAAAGCAAGTTAAAAAAAATAAAAAGTTAAAATTGAAATAGAATTAGACATATCTAAGTATTAAAATATGTCACATCCCAAGTTAAAAGAATAAGATACAATTAAAACCAATTCAGCTAAAAACATCCCCTAGTCTGTTCTTGAAAACCCTTTGATTTTTAAAGTCTGTGATTTTAATCTGCAAATGGAATGACAAGAAAGAGGCCACCCTGGAAAGGAAGTTTCAGAGTTTAGGGACAGCACCTGGGAAAGTCCTAGTAGTAGACAGAAAGATAAACCCAGGGTTAAATCTATAGAGCTCAGAGTCACAATGAGCAACACTGATGAGGCTGGGATCAGATTTTTGGTTTCTAAAATTTGGTGGCTACCACTTAGACTACCAAACATATAAAAATATAAAAATGGAAACAGAAATGTCTGGAATTTTTTTAATGATATTTTTTGGGTATTAAATGGTGGTAGGGGAGCCTGTAACCCGATCCTCAGGATTTCCAGGAGCAGCCGTTCTCATTGTTTTCCTAAAAGAAACATTGATGGAGTGTCCGAGGACTCAAGAGCTTCAGAAAGGACCTGGAAGGGATTTGATGCCTCTTATCAGGCTGTATTTTACCAGTATAGAGTTATGAATGTTATTTTTTTTTAAAAGAAATGGCACAAGGAGGATGTGGTCAGAGCACTTTTTATGATCTGGAGGAGAAAACAGTAACCACAAACTCATAGAGATTATGTTCTCACACAGTATTTGCATATTTTCTTTATAACTTCAACCAAGAAAAAAATGCAATGATTCAGAGGTCATCTGCCAATGATTGTTTGCATGTGTTACTTAAACAGATTTTCTTCTGGCTACAATAACATGAATCTTGTTCTAAACTTTCTCTTCAAATCACCTCATTCTGTTTTTTAAAGATTGCAGCCCCTTTGAAGCCTGGGTAAAGATATTGCTTTCTTTCGTCTAATAATATTGGATGTCTTCAATGTGTGTATATATGCATTGTTCGTATTTTGGATGTCATAGCAAATCACGGCTCCTTATGACATCAGTGCACACATATTCTCATTAGGAGAGTGAGGGATGTGGATCACAGCAGATGACACTCTCAGAAATGAAGAGCCTCCAACCCCAAAATCAAGACCTGGTTAAGAAGTGAGGACATACTGGCTGCTTATTATCCTAATGCTGTTGCTCCTGCTTCGCTCCACCACATTTGTACAGCAGATATTGAGAGACATCAGCCCCAAATGATCTGGACTGGAAAGAACTGGAGATGCAGTGGACAGGGTTCTATCTCTCTCAAAATCTCTTTCTTCCAGGAGGATGGAAGGAAGCTCCACCCCAAAAGTTAGGGTGGCTGTTAATGGGTGGAATATCATGAAGAAAACTCACGATAAGTTCATCTTAGGGTCACTATGGGTCAGAAATGACTTGACGGCGCATAACAACAAATGTTCCAGGATTGATGGAGGCTTTAGCACATTCTTTCTGGGATGTGAATCCCATTTATGCCAGTTTAGTAGTAGATTCACAATGTCTTCATTGTTAGAAACAACAACAACAACAACAACAACAACACATAGCAGTAAAACAAATGAAACATCTTAAAGCAATAAAATTATTTCAATAAGCTAAACTATATTTTGCACCATAATAAATTTTAAAAGATTTTAAAATGTTTTGAAACTAATTACAAGTATTTTGGAGAAATCAAGACATAAATCCTTTACAATCATAGTATAGAGTTGAAAGAGATCGCATGGACCATCCAATCCAACCCCCTGCCATGCAGGAAAAGCACAATCAAAGTACCCCTGACAAATGGCCATCCAACCTCTGCTTAAAAACCACCAAGTAAGGAGCTCCCATCACACTCTGAAGCAGAGAGTTCCATTGTTGAACAGCTCTTACAGCCAAAATGTTCAGGTGGAATCTCCTTTCTTGTAATTTTAACCCATTGCTCCGAGTCCTAGGACCTCTTCACACAAGCCCGTAGTGGTGGAGGACGGGCCTTTCAGTACCTTCATCCCTTCATCCTTTCAGTACCTTTGGGAGGAATGTGGGTGGGGCTGCCGTGCATCGTGTGATGGCACACGGCGGACTCTATCCTTGCATGCAACAAAGCAGCAAAATGGGGCAAAAGTGCCCCATGTTAAGAGATGGTTAGTCTCCAGGGCAGTAGAAAACAAGCCTGCTCCCTCTTCCTTGTGACATCTTTTCACATATTTATACATGATTATCATATCTACTCTCAACCTTCTCTTCTGCAAGTTAAATATACTCAGTTCTTTAAGCCACTCCTCATAGGGCACGGTCTCCAGACTTTTGATCATTTTAGTTACCCTCCTTTGGGCAAGTTCCAGCTTGTCAATATCTTTCTTGAATTGTGGTGCCCATAACCAGACCCTGATGAACAGTTGTAATCTGCTTTTCTCTCCTCACGGTGAGAGGCTATTAAATCTAAATGAGATTAATGTTGGTGCCAAACAGGGGCCAATTCAAAAGGGTGGACCGGCCACAGTTGGGGTGCCATGGCTGAGAAAACCCTCTCCCATATTTCAAAACAATGTATTAATCTCATACTTTGAAACTGTACTTGAGAAGGTAAAAAAATGAGCAAGTGCCATTCAAGAGTTTGTCTAAGTGCACATGCTAAGTTGTGCAACTTTCTTGTTTTATGATGACAGCTTCTAGCAATGCGACCAGCCAAAGTTTCTGACTCAATTCCGAATGCTATATGCTCAATTCTGGAGCATATAAATACATTGTGAGTGAAGCAAACTGCTAATGCCAAATTTTCTTTATTATCAGTGTTGTTTTCAAATGCAGAGTTCTTAAGAATAACGGGAATGTCACTAGACAGATTCCAGACACTAAATAAGAGAGTCAACTGTTCACTGCTGTTGATGGGAAGTTATTTTTTAATTACTCTCCCTGATGGCTTCCAAAATAAAGTGAAATAAACAGACAGAGCATGTTCTCTTGGCCAAAGAATGTTCCAGTTCTGTGCCAGAAAACTGCTGGTTCTTCAAATTTTAAAAATACATATTTTTTCTTCCTTATTAAAAAGATGGTCTTTTCATAGCACAGAAATAGTCCACCTTGCATAAATGAACTGGAGGCTTTAATGTTTTTGGCTCATTGATCAAACCCCTTGTGTTGCTGATTCTTAGACTGAATGAATTTGTTAAGCCTGGGCTAGTGGTATCATGTCATCCTGGCAAAGCATTCAGTTCACATTGCAAAATGAATCACAACTTGCAAAGCTTTCAAGGGGTTTTTAGGAGGGACTGGGAGTTTTAGGACTAATAACCAATGGCACTAATAATATGATTGGCATAAGTGCTATTATTTTAATGTGGAATTCACATGCAGGCATGTTTGAGGCTAATATTAATCAACACTGGAGGGGGAAAAACATGCACTGGAATAAATGAGGCCTCTCCCCCCCCCCCCCCCCCGCTTTGAAACTAATTGCCATATGAGGCACATCTTATTGGACTGTCAATTTTTTGTCTGATGGCCTTCTGGTCTAGGTTAATGTTTTCAAGAGCCTGCTATGCTATCACTTTGAATTACTGAGGACTACTAATTTGGGAATGGGTGGACATATCTTTTTTTATCATCTCCCAGCCAGCATTTCAGGACATGGACTTAAAATGCACACCTAAACAAAGAACTTCGAAAATATGCAAATGTCAGTAGATCAATAGGTACCGCTTCAGTGGGAAGGTGACAGCGCTCCATGCAGACATGCCGACCACATGACCTTGAAGGCATCTATGGACACCCTCGGCACTTTAGATTAGAAATAGAGATGAGCACCAACCTCTAGAGTCAGACACACCTAGACTTAATGTCAAAGGAAAACCTTTTCCTTTACCTATAAGGATTTTGTCATTTGGAATCCAAGAATAAATTCAGATTGGCTCTATCATGTACATTTTTGTGTTTACTTTTGCCTTGACACTTTTAATATGTAATGTTAGGCTGGGTTAGATTTCTTTAAACATAAATAATAATGAGCTAGAAAGGGCTTAAAGTCTTCTAATAGACTTTCAAAGGCTTTAATTTGCTGATATATAACAAAAATTAATTTAAAAGCACAAAGGAACCTAGCGCCCACTATAGTAAAAAACTGAATAACAATTGTATTGATTAAAATACTGAAATTGTGAAAAAAATTGTGTGTGGTGCAACATTTTTATTATATTTTGCAAACCCAGCAACCAGAAATATATTAAAAACAGCTTCAATTTTGAAAAATGTTTTTAATCACATGCCTCTATTATCTGTCATCTCAATTAGTATAAATTACAATAAATTTGTTTCTAGTATTGCAGGTTTTTTACCTGAAATGTAATGCATTTGCTGACATACATTTAAAGAGATGAAAGGCGGACACAAGTCTGTGCTGCATGAGGCAAGTTTAGAAAACACAATAAGCCTGTGTTTTTTTAGTTAAGAGCAGTGTGCCCGTTTATGCCTGTTTTCAGTGGTTGAATGGCAGTTCCCAAAATGCCTCACCAATTCCCATATTAGTTAATACTGCTGGCAGTTTCAATCGAACATTTGGAGAGCCACACAATTAGATTGTATATCTCAGGGCACATCCACACAGCACCTAAAACATGCTTTTACCTTTTTACTTTTAAACTCGGGTCAAAAAGGACTTTCCCCCTGTGTGGAATCACCTCAATGTCAATGTACCAGGGCACTAAGACCTTCAGTGAAAGGCTTTCTGTCATGGTGGATCTACACTGACCCTATAGATAAAAGAGACACACTATCTAAAATACTTTTTTCATTGGTCTGATCACTGTTTTTAACAACCCCTATCTTTGAAAGGTCCATCTCTTGGCACGGTCAATAGTCTTTTATTTTAAGGAAACTATGGTTAGCCACGTAAGGACAAAAATGTGACTAACTTCACTAGTATTTTGATCCTATGCCATAGCTAATTTTAGCTGGATTAAAACCTGTGCCTGAATTAACAATCCTCCAGACAAGACACAGGCAGCCCCTGAGTTACATACATCTGATTTACAAATGACTCAGAGTTAAGACAACAGGAAGTGAGCTAAATCTACCCTGAAGAAGAGAAATTCACTCCTGAAAGAGTTTTGACAAAAACGTTTGTTTTTTTGAAGCCACAGCCGCTATCTCATTGAATGTCTCTCATATTATCCAATACAACTTTAATTTAGGGATTTCTTTCCAGCCCAGCACTGATTTACTTACTTGTATTGAAGTATCAGTCAGTCCTCCTCTTTGCAGATTCAAAAATGTATTGGAACTCTGGCTGCTGCTAAGAGGGAAAAATACCTCCCCTATCCTAATTGGAGTTTTCTGATGCTGAACAAAATTCTGGGAAATATAATTTAGGGCAGAACCTTTTGAATTCTCTGCTATAGGGCTCCTTGCCTTCCCAACCTACATTTCCCATAATTCTGTGCTTTTTCGGTCTCTTTCACTCAGCTCGCTCCGCCCTGCTGCTTTCCTCTCCTCATGGCGAGAGGCCATTAATATAAAGAGTGAAGCCTTTTTGGCTTCACATTGCTTGCACTGAAAATGAAATTAACTTTGATAGGCTTCCGAGCATTACAGAATTCAAACAAAAAAGGAGTTTTGATTTTTAAGTTTTTGTGTGGGTGCCCCCCCCAGTTTTTTATATCTGTTCATATATGAAAAACTTACAAATTAAATACAACTTACTAATTAAAACGAAGGTTTGCACACCCCTAATACCTGTACATCTCCTGATCCAGGATCCTAGACATTATCATCAAAATAAACTTATAACAGTATATGATATTTCAGCTGTACAAATTCTGTCTACCCTAGCCAGTATAGTCAATAGTAAAGGATGATGACAATTGCAGTCCAACAACTTTGGGAAAGTGACACGTTCCTAAATCCAGCTTGATGAGTCTCACTTATCTATCACACTAGACATTTGGAACTTCTGAGCCTATTTATTACATGTATATCCTAATTTTGCATGAAGTTTCCAATGACCTCTCAGTCAACATATCAGTAACCTTTTCTTTCATGACGGAGCATTTTATTTTTCCTATCTGCTGGGTTTGCCCACTTGAACTATCCTTCATCAGCCTGCAAAAATATTTGAAGTATCCCATGCTTTCATTCTTTGTAGAAGTGAAGCCAATATTCACAAATGACCTTTTAGGTATCATGGAAACCCGGTAAAGAAGCAAAAACCAATATCTGAAAACTCATATGATGATATGTCTAAAAGGAAATGCCAGAACCAGGAGGCAATCTTCCTTTCTCCTTGTTAGCAGGATATGCATGAAGACAGATACACTGCAATAACAATGGCTTAAAACCACACAATCCAAGATGGACTCTGGCTGCAATCATGAGGATCATCCACGGAAAAACGGAAACTGTGTTCACAAGATAAACACTTCAAAGCTCTGGTTTTTCAACAGTGTGCCTTTTGAGCAATTCATTTTTAAAAGTGTATTGTTGTCTGCAAGCTTTATCACTCCAAAATGTCTTACATGTCTCATATGTTTGCAAATGTCTAGGGCAAGCCCTATTTCCTATCAGGAAATGCAAAACAGCAACAATCTATCTCTATTCTTATGTAGAAACATTACTGGACCTCAACTATATTTACATAATATGCTAGCTGTGCCCGGCCACGCGTTGCTGTGGCTTTTTGGATTTGTTTGTTGGCCAGTGGAATAGCAGCGAATAGCCTTGCAGCCGTGAAGTTTGGCCGTTTTCTTCCTAAGGGAATCCTAGTTTGGTGAGCTGGAATACACTGAATAGTCTCAGTGCGGCAGGTATGCATGCTGTTATTAGTCACTTTAAATTAGCATGTAATGGCCCTGCAGCTTCCAAGCCTGCCTGCTTCCTCTCTGGGGGAATCCTTTGTTTGGCTGTGTTAGCTGGCCCTGAATGTTTTCTTTCTTGAATGCTCTAGTTTTTATTTATTTATTTATTTATTTACATCACTTTTACCCCGCCTTTCTCTCCGAGGAGACTCAAAGTGGCTTACAGTAAATGGCAAAAATTCAATGCCTAAAAACAATGTAAAAAGAACAATTCATATAAAACAATCTACAAAACAGTTCATATAAAACAGATTTATAGTTTTCTGATGGTTCCCCTTTTATTTGTTCTCCTGATTGTATACATTATATTGTTTTGTATTATTTTTCCTGATTGTTTCCTGTGTGGAATTTCCCTGTGTTCATAGTGTTGTTGTTTATTTAATGTCCTGGATTTATTGGTTTTTAATCCTGGGACCTTGGTTTTGTTCATTTGCCATCATTTGTTGGATGGTGTTACTTGGCCCTGTTTTCCATGTGTTCATAGTGTTAGTGTGTTTTCACTTTCTTGGTTGTAGATTATTGCAATATTTGGAGTGTGTTGTTGTTGTTTTTGATTGGATTTCCCTTGCTAGGAACCAGACATGCATGCTGCAATGTGTCACCTTGATTATTATTTAATTGGTTTTTAGCGTGATAGGCAGGCCGCTTCCTGGGTGGTGGATGGAAGTTGTTAGCTGGCCCTGTGTGTTTCTTGTTTGAAATTTCCCAGTTTTTTGAATGTTGGTAGTAGTTTGCCTGTTTAGTATGTATTGTCTTGCACAATCTTTTTGTACTGTCCTGGTGTTTTGTACTTCAATGCCCATAATCCCAAATAGCCAGTTTAGGATTGTGGGAGTTGTATGGGTTCCCATTTTGTCAGAGAAGTGCTTGATTGTGCTTATAGAAACGGTCTTGCAGCCCTTCAAAGGGCATCTAGTAAACAAACTGAGGTGTTTCTGAAGTAATGGCGGCGTTGGTTTTTCCCTCCCGGCTTTTTCGCCCTCCCTCCCTCCTCCTGCCAGCGTTGCTTTCCCCTTTTCCAGTTTTTAAAAACGTATTTTCTTTGAATTTAGTCAGAGACTTTGTGAAAAGGACAGCGCGAATGCCAACGGCATCTGGTAAGCAAACTGAGGCATTTCTGAAGTAGTTGTGGCGTGGGTTTTCCCCTCCCAGCTTTCACCCTCCCTCCCTCCTCCCGCCAGCATTCACGCTATGTCCTTTTCACAAAGTCCCTGACTGAATTGCATCAGTTCAGTCTGTCTTGAGTTCGAGTCAAGTTTGAGATCTGTTGGAGAACAGATCAGTCCTGTGTTTGTTTGTCGTCTGCAAGAGTCTGTTTGTGCTGTTTACTGCTTCATTCAGTAAAGCTTTGTATATTGCTTTTACTGATGTTTCGAAATGTCGCTTCATTCTGCGCTCAATTGCTTTTCATACTACTACTGCTGCGCTACAATACTCTAACATCCTTCACCCTTTTCCCCTCCACCTCGTTCACCTGCACACTTTGGAGGACTTGCCGGATGTGGCTGTGTAGGCCTAATGTCCTCCTCCTTCACGTCATGCAATCTGCCAGCCCCAACCAGTGCAGTAACGGTTTTCTATGTTCGGTTGGGATGCTCGTGCGCTGCTGCCTCTCATTGATGTTGGTTTTCCAAGGGTGGGGGCTCCTCCGCGCATGCGCATAGTGCAGTATTCGGTTTTTTGAGGTTTTGAGTGACTTCCAATTTGAATGGTTTTTTATTTTTTGATGTCTAAACACAGCCGGGATGACCATGTCTTTTGTGGCCAAGTTTCGTGGGTTTGGGGTGTTTAGTTTTGCTGTTTACCTTAAAGCAGAAACGGTCAGAACATTTATATATATATAATATATAATATATATACTATAAGAAATATATTATTATTATTATTAATAAATATAATTTATTGTTTTTGCTGTATCATCTGCTTATGGTTATATGACATCAGATTGACTTTGACTTACATCAACCCATTTCTTGGAAAAATATAACCAGAGAAGGCTTGTCACTGCCTTCCTCTGAGGCTGAAAGAGTGTGGCTTGTCCTAATCCACCCAGTGTTTTTTTATGGCCATATAGGAATTCAAACTCTGGTATCCCTAAATCCTTGTCCAGCACCGAAATCAGTGCATTGGCTCATATATAGATTATTATAGGTTATTATAACACACTGTGGTGGCACAGTGTGTTAAAGCGCTGAGCTGCTGAACTTGTGGACCGAAAGGTCCCAGGTTCAAATCCCAGGAGCAGAGTGAGCGCCCGCTGTTAGCCCCAGCTCCTGCCAACCTAGCAGTTCGAAAACATGCAAATGTGAGTAGATCAATAGGCACCACTCCGGCAGGAAGGTAACGGCGCTCCATGCAGTCATGCCGGCCACATGACCTGGAGATATCTATGGACAACGCCGGCTCTTCGGTTTAGAAATGGAGATGGGAACCAACCCCCCAGAGTCAGACACGACTGGACTTAATGTCAGAGGAAATCTTTACCTTTACCTATTATATTTTCGCATGTGTTGAATAAATCTGTTCATGGTGTTTTTAACCTGTCTCTGGCTTTTTTGTCCTGAGATGATGATTCATCCCAGGAACTTCACACCAACGATGATTCACTTTTTGGAAAGTCGTGGCTTAATGAAGAGTATATTCATAATCAATGTAACATGTTTGTTTAGGATTAATGGAGGAAAAATACTTTGTCCCCAAAAAACTAACTGAAATAGACATATCTTCAATTGTGCTGAAATATATGTATGTATGTATGTTTGTATGTATGTAGTAGTAGGTAAAGGTTTCCCCCTGACATTAAGTCTAGTAGTGTCCGACTCTGGGGGTTGGTGCTCATCTCCATTTCTAAGTTGAACAACAGGCGTTGTCTGTAGATGCCTCCAAGTTCATGTGACCGGCATGACCGGTGGAGCGGCACCTATTGATCTACTCATATTTGCATGTTTTTGAACTGCTAAATTGGCAAAAGCTGGGGCTAACAGTGGGAGCTCACCCCACTCCCTGGATTCAAACCGACCTTTCGGTCAGCAAGTTCAGCATCTCAGCAGTTTAACCTGCTGCGCCACTGGACCCTCCTATGTGTGTATGTATAAAAGAACCTAAATGACTATACCCAGGTACTTGCATGTATGCAGTTTAGCTGAAAGAAATAATTCATTCAAGAAAAAACTGATTTACTGCTGTACTTCTTCTGCCTTCTGCTCTATAAGAGGTTAAAACCACGGAGCTCTCCAAATGTTCTAACGTCCTATCACCAGCACAGCTAATGGAAAGGGCTGGGAGTTCAACTTATGACAGCATCCTAAGGGCCACATGATGTCCACTGCTCTACTAAAAGTTCTCACACTCAAGATAAAAACCCATAAAACAGTTCAATGAATTCTGTAATATTAACATGGATACATTTTGGTCTCATCTTGCAGCTGAAAACCACTGAACTTTTTTTTAAAAAAATTAGGACTCATGATGGCTCACTCATGAATAACTAAAAGGGTGCAAGCAAAACCCGAAAGTTATAATATTAAAACACAATGTAATGAATGATACCAGTAAAACACAACTAAGCAAAGCCACTTAAAACACATCAAGCAAAAAAGGATAGCAATAAGAAAATACAGTGTTCATTCCTAATGAGCACCTTTTCCAGTAACTAGTCAAATGTCAAAAGGAAGAGTCACAATAATGAGTAGTACCCAGCAATTCTATAACAGTGATAGCCTAGTTATCACGGACAAGATTAAATAATGCTCGAAATGTCAAGCTATCTTTACACTGGTGATCACATCATTTACTGAAAGTAAAACAGTAACTAGCCAAGCATTTTCTGGAAACAAAGTTGGGTCTATAATAACATATTTGACTTCCAATCTTTCTTGATAGGGAAAATAAACAAACCCCTAAGTGTAACAATTTATGGCAATTGTTTATGCCTTCACTTTTATTAATGCAAAACCATTTAATGAACACTTGAAAAAAATGAAGTCATTGCAACATAGAGGTCACTGAGCAAATGTGGAGAGGCCTATGGAAAATACAAAGTTAATAAGGGGATATTATGACACAATATTTGGCATGATAAGAAAACCCTGCTTCTTCCTTTCGCAAAAACAAGTGTTGCAAAACAGGTCACTCTCCTTGGAACTGGTTTAAAAAACTTTGAATTCTGTAACCTTTTCAAATGTTAGAGTATAACCACTGGAGAACCTTTATGGCCTGAATTACTGAATATATACGTAGTTAAGACATATTATACACTTTCATTTTTCAACACTCTACAAGACCACACCATGCACATTTGCCAGGCCCCAGTTATCTGACCACTATCCAGAGGTGGTCCAACCATAAGGCAAAATAGGCATTTGCCTGTGGCGCCATCGTCCCGGGGGCACCATCGTCCTGGGAGGAGGGCACCACTCTCCACCTCCTTCTTTTTCGGGCCTTCCAGCGGCCGCGCTGGGCCTTCCGGCCAGCGCAGACCCACTTTCGCACCACGCAAGCCCACCTTTGGGGCCTTCAGAGATTGTGAGGTCTGTAGGAACTTGGAAGCTAGGTATGTAGGGTTTATATATCTGTAGAAGGTCCAGGGTGGGAGAAAGAACTTTTCTTTGAAGCAGGTGTGAATGTTGTAATTAATCACCTTGATTAGCATTTAATGGCCCTGTGGCTTCAAGGCCTGGCTTCTTCTTGCCTGGGAGAATCTTTTTTGGTAGGAGTTAGCTGTCCCTGATTGTTTACTGTCTGGATTTCTTCTGTTTTCAGAGTGTTGTTCTTTATTTATTGTCCTGATTTTAGAGGGTTTTTTTTAATACTGAGGGCTATCTGGGTTATCTAAGTCCACACTGCCCTATATCCCTGTTCAATGTTTAGTGCTAAATTTGCAAATATAGTAATTCCTACATAACATTATCATGTATTGAACTGCTTTTTCTATTGATTTGTTGTAAAACATGATGTTTTGGTGCTTAATTTTTAAAATCATAATGTAATTTGATGTTTTATAGGCTTTTCCTTTATACTTCCTTATTATCCAACATTTTCGCTTATCCAACGCTTTTATTTTTCAGTGATTGGTTTGGGGGGGGGCGCCAAAATTCTGTTCGCCTACACTTGAAAAATACCTAGGGCCGGCTCTGCCACTATCCCTAGGAAGAACCCGCATCTCTGTAAAATAGTATCTCTGGGACCCATCTCAACAAAGTGGCCCAGAATGGCATTATGATCAATTGTACCGAAAGTCAAAGAGAAATAAATGGGACACTTTCCAGTAGAGATAAGTCACTAAGGTATCTAAGACCATTTCTGTCACATATCTAGGCCTGAAACCAGAATGAAAGTGATCTCTCTTTAATAAATTATAATTTATTGTAATAAATAAAATGCATAACTATTTATGAAGATGATAATAGGAATGATAGGTTTCAGTACGTTTGCTACTATTTGTAAGAGCAAGTATTTATGGCATAAAGTTGATTAAAACAAGCAAACAAAAGAGATTCCAGGAAGGACTGCCATGGACTGAACACTTGCCCGATAAATATTAGGTATTTAGGAAGGTAACGTCGGTGCTCCATGTGGTCATGCCAGCTACATGATCCTGGAAGTGTCTACGGACAATGCCAGCTCTTCGGCCTGTTATCCCTGTTGTCTCTAGACAACCTCTTTCAGATACAATGGTGAATGCAAAGACAAAGGGGTGGCAGAGGCCTGTGCGACACAATGAGGGGACAAGTGTGCTTCCTTTCAGCCAAGTGTAGATGTATGGCTTTCCTTAAACATAACTGGAGTGTAAACATATGCCTTTTTGGTATGTAGAGTAGTATTATTGCTTTACTTGGAACAGAAAAGCGGTCAACATCATTATTAGGGTTGGTATCTTCAACCATCTTTCTGCACTTTCCATTTTGGGGCTGTTATATCTGTCTGATGTTTATAAAATTAATATTTGTATTTCTACAGATATTAGTTCTACAAATATTAGAACCAAGTAATCTGTCACGACCCAGGCTGCAGAGCACCAATAACCATACACAGAGGCCAGAATCTATCTAATATCTTTATTGTAGGAATATATAAAGTTAATAAAAACAAGTGTAGAAAATAGTCCAGAATTAGACCTTTCAGGAAAGGTCAGAATTAGTCCAAAAAAGCAATGTCCAATAAGAAATATTAAGGTCCAAAGTTGTAATCCAATAACCGAAACACTCACTTTGCCAAGCAAAGTGAGGGGAGATGACAAGGTCCTTTAGTCCATGAAACTTGAGCGAGGCTAGGAAATAACTTGATACTTGAAACAAGGCTTGAACGTGGAACAAGGTAACTAAGAACAAGAACAAGGTCCGTGGAATAACTTGATAAATCCGTGGAACAAGGCAAGGATTGATCCTGGGAAACAAGGCAAAGTCCGTAGATAAACAAAGGCTGGGAAGCAAGGCGAAGGCTGGATAGCAAGGCAAGGCTTGAGCAGGAGCGAGACTTGAACCGGAGCGCGCTGTCCAGACACAACTCGCTCCGTAGGCTGACGAATTGACTCCGCGAAGTTACTACGCGGGTAAAACACCTAAATAGAGTCTAGCTTCCCGCCGAAGCAGTTCTCTGGGAATCAGAACCGAAAGCTAACTCTGAGACCAGATGTGAGACTCCCCAAAGATTCTCACGAGAAGCAGTCTTAATTGGCCACATTCTTAGCTGCAATCCTCGCACTCCTGCGCGAAGCTGAATCCAAACTTCTCTGTTGTTTACAAAACTCCCGGCGCAAGAATACGGGAGAAGTAGGCTCTGGGCTTGTTTGACATACTTCTGGGAGACAACTTTCTTGCAGGTGCAAGGTTCCCAGATCTGCCTGGGAAAGATCTGGCTGAGAGGAATCCAGTTCAGACTGGGAAGGTAAAAAACCCAAGTTTTCATCTTCATCAGGAATTACAATGTCCTGAGCAGGACTACAAGGCCCATGGGTCATCACACTATCCCCCTCCTCAAGGCCCCTCCCAAACTGGGGCCCTCTCCCCGAGGCGCGAGGTCGCGGTTTGGTGGGATAGGTCTGATGAAAGCGACGGGTTAGATCAGGGGCATGGACTGTGGAGGCGTCTTCCCAAGAGCGTTCCTCAGGGCCAAAACCCACCCAGTCAATGAGATATTGTAGGCGGCGGCGGTGAAAGCGAGAATCCAAAATGTCCTCAACCTCGAACTCCTCCTCCCCATTCATCAAAACAGGAGGGGGGGCCGGTTGGTCTGTATCAGGTCGCACACCATCCGCCGGAAGGAGCAGGGAACGGTGAAACACTGGGTGAATGCGCATTGAACGCGGAAGTTGGAGTTTGAAAGTCACGGGGTTTAATTGCGCCACCACTGGATAGGGACCAATGAAACGGGCATCTAACTTCCGGCAAGGGCGGTGGGAGGGCAGAAAGCGAGTGGACAGGAAAACTCGATCTCCTACCTTGATTTCAGGGCCCGGCTGGCGATGTTTGTCAGCGTGGCGTTTATAGTCCTCCTTGGCTTGGTCCAGTTGCTGGAGCAAAAGTTGTTGCACCGCTGTGAGTTCCTGCAGCCAATCCTCTGCTGCGGGAACCTCTGAAGTTTCAATGACAGGGGGAAAGAAACGTGGATGGAAGCCGTAGTTTGCAAAGAACGGCGTTTCTTTTGTAGAAGCTTGAACTCCATTGTTGTAGGCAAACTCAGACAGTGGTAACAGAGAAGCCCAATTGTCCTGTTGATAGTTTACATAACAGCGAAGATACTGCTCCAAAGTGGCATTGGTGCGCTCCGTTTGCCCATCTGTTTGGGGATGATGAGCTGAAGATAAGCGAGAGTCTATGCCCAATAGTTTTTGTAGTGCCTTCCAAAAACGAGAGGTGAATTGAGATCCACGGTCTGTGACTAAACTCTTGGGCAATCCATGTAGTCTGAAGACATGTTGAAGAAATAGATCCGCAGTTTCCTTGGCCGTGGGGAGGCCTTCGCAGGGAATGAAATGGGCTAACTTGGTGAATAGGTCCACCACCACTAAGATCGTGGTGAATCCACAGGAAGGTGGTAGGTCAGTGATGAAATCCGCGGAAATTATTTCCCATGGGCGAGATGGGGTAGGAAGGGGGTGTAAAAGCCCTGAGGGCTTCTCCCTTCGTATCTTGGAGCGCTGGCATACTGGGCAGGTGTTGACATATTTTTCCACATCCTTGCGGATCTTGGGCCACCAAAAATCCCTTAGGATCAAATGCATAGTTTTAAATAGTCCGAAGTGTCCTGCTGGTTTGCAGTCATGACACAGACGAAGCGCTTTTTCCCTGCCCGGTCCGGGTGGGATATAGACATGATTTCTATAGCAGAGCAGCCCATCTTTAAGCGAAAAGGGGAAATGCAGACCTTGGCGAAGTTGGTCCTGCGCCCAGGCATCTGCTTGCTGACTAGCCCTGATTTCTTGAGCACAGATGGGTCCTGGAGTAGGGGAAGTTGAACCAATGGGAATGGATTTGGTGTTCCCCACCGTGAGCGTGGCAAAGTTCTCAGGTTGTAGCAGTTGGGATTCAAAGGTCTCCTTGCGTCCTGCAGCGTATTCCGGTTTACGTGACAGGGCGTCTGCTTGCTTGGTTTGGGCTGGGGTCACATAATGGATCTGGAAGTTGAAACGTTCAAAGAATAAAGCCCAACGTTGCTGCCTCTGATTTAGTTTGCGGGCAGTTCTTAGATGTTCTAGATTACGATGATCAGTGTGGACTTCAATGGGAAATTTGGCCCCTTCTAGCCAATGTCTCCAAGTT
The DNA here is from genome assembly GCF_035594765.1 of Anolis carolinensis. Lineage (NCBI taxonomy): Eukaryota > Metazoa > Chordata > Lepidosauria > Squamata > Anolidae > Anolis > Anolis carolinensis. The sequence goes on from NC_085843.1 coordinate 114,257,022, forward strand.
TCAAAGGCTGCCTTTATGGCCAGTAGTTCTTTTTCCCAAATGGTGTAATTCCTCTCTGGTGTGGTTAGTTGACGAGAATAAAAGGCACAGGGGTGGAGGTGATCTCCCACCGGTTGTAAGAGTACAGCCCCAATTGCCACATCAGAGGCGTCCGCTTGCACCACAAAAGGGGTTCCAGGATTTGGGTGCTGTAGAATTGGCTGGGAGGTGAATAGTTTCTTTAGTTGCTGGAACCCTTTCTCTGCTTGATCAGTCCAGCGGAAAGGCTGCTTTCCACGGATGCAGCTAGTGATGGGGTCGGACCAGCGGGCAAAATCTGGAATGAACTTGCGGTAGTAGTTCGCGAACCCCAAGAAACGCTGCACCTCTTTCTTGTTAGTTGGCGCCCGCCATTCCAATACTGCTGAAACTTTGGCTGGATCCATGGAAAGCCCTAGAGGCGAGATGCGGTAACCAAGGAAATCTACCTCTTGTAGATCAAAAGCGCATTTTTCCAGCTTGGCATAAAGTCCATGATCCCGCAATCGTTGTAACACCATTTTGACGTGGTTCTCATGTTCTGATTGTGATCTGGAAAACACCAAAAAATCGTCCAGGTAGATTATCAAGAACCTGTCTAGATAGTCCTGAAAAATGTCATTGACAAAATGCTGGAACGTTGCGGGGGCTCCGCATAAACCGAAATTCATAACTCGGGACTCAAATAATCCGAATTTGGTCTGGAAGGCGGTCTTCCACTCGTCCCCTTCCCTGATGCGAACTAAGTTGTAAGCCCCCCGAAGATCCAGCTTGGTGTAAACCTTGGCTCCTCGAAGCCGATCCAGTAGATCCGAGATTAAAGGCAGGGGATAGCTGTTCCGCTTGGTGATATTGTTCAATGCTCTGTAGTCCACCACCAAGCGTAGTTCCCCTGACTTCTTCTTCACAAACATCACTGGGGAGGCGGCTGGGGATTGAGAGGGTCTGATGAACCCCTTGCGAAGGTTTGTCTCTAGGAATTCCCTGAGAGCTTCTTGCTCTGGCTCAGTCAGGGAGTAGAGATGCCCTCGCGGGATCGGGGCCCCCTCCACCAAGTCAATGGCACAGTCATAAGGTCTATGTGGGGGTAATTTTTCGGCTTCTTTCTCATTGAATACATCCCAATACTCGGAGTACTTCTTTGGCAAGGTGATGATGGGCTCGGTGTCTGTGGCATGGCATACCTTGGCTACGAGGCAATGGTTTTGGCAGTACGGTGAAGCAAACTGCAGTTCTCTGTTGGACCAGGAGATGTTAGGGTCGTGGAGAGTCAGCCATGGAATTCCCAAAATCACAGGGAAATGGGGGACCTCGGTAACAAAGAAGGAAATCTCTTCCATATGTTCCCTTATCCACATCCTGGTGGGTTCCGACCACTGACTTACGGGGCCCGTCTTGAGGGGACGGCCGTCTATGGCTTGCACCACACGGGCATTCTTGAAATCATGATATTGTAATCCCAGAGAGTCGGCATACTCTCTATCGATGAAATTGTTGGTAGCTCCAGAGTCTATCATGGCGTGGATCATGACGGGTCCCCTTTTTGCTGACCATAATGTGACCACGAGAAGGAACAGGACCCCGGTTGGCGGCTCTTGGATGGATTTTTTGACCGGGTTGGCGAGCCCCTCTACACCCGGTCGTTGGCTTCCCCCGCCGGCTGTGTGCCAGTCGGCTCAGACGCCTTCGTCTCCGTGGAGGACGCCGCCGCAAGACGGGCGGCAGGCTTCCCTTTGGCTGGGCACTCTCTGGCGAAGTGGCCCCCGTTCCCGCAGTACCAGCAGAGGTTTAAGCGTTGACGACGGGCCTTCTCGGCGGCATCTAGTCTGGGACGCACATTGCCCAACTGCATCGGCACCTCCTCGCCTCCTCTGGGGTATGGGGTTGGCGGTGGGGGTCTCCACACCGGACGTGGCTGAACGCTGGCGGGAGCGGGGGGTTTTGCCCCGGCTCTACTGCCCTGGCCTCGAACCCACTGTTTCCTGTTGGCAATCATGACTTCAGCCCGTAAACATTGATCAATGAGTGCCTCGAGGGTCTGGGGAGGATCCACCTTGGAGATTTCTTCCAGCATTTCAATGTTGAGACCCTCCCGGAATTGTCCCCTGAGGGCTACATCGTTCCAGCCGGTGTTGTGGGCCAGCACTCGGAACTCGGCTATATACTGAGACATAGGTCTGTCTCCTTGGAAAAGGCGACGGAGTTTGTGACCGGCTGCCTCCAAATTGTCCTCGATTCCCCAAGTCTCCTTGAGGTGGTCCAAGAAGTGTTGCGCTGATCTTAGGTGTGGAGAGGCTTGGTCGAACAGTGCCGTCGCCCAGCTGGCCGCTGGCCCGTCTAGAAGACTGTAAACCCATGCCACTTTGATGTCTTCTTGGGGAAACTCGGCAGCACGGGCCTCCAGATAAGCTTGACATTGGCGACGGAAGACATGAACCTTAGAAGCTTCTCCAGTAAACTTGGTTGGCAACGCCATGGCCGGAAGACGAACTCCGCGTTCCTTCAAACCCCTTATTTCTCCATCCTGTGCATTGAGCTTATCACGGATTCGGTCCACCTCTTCCTTGTCGATGGTGTAGGTAATCGGCTGGCCGCTCGGCCCAGGTACGACTCCGGTAGACATTCTGGCCGAGGTTAATTGGTGCTTAGGGTGGCGGAGTCAAACTGTCACGACCCAGGCTGCAGAGCACCAATAACCATACACAGAGGCCAGTGTCAGCTCACCACAGCCGCTCCTGAATGAACACACGAGACTCTCTGTGGTATCACCAGGAACTTTTACTGTAGGAAACATGAACATCAGAAAAGCCAAGAATGGGAGGCTCCGGCCAACCCTCCTTTATATACCCTCCCCCTCATTTGAACAGTCTCTTCCCGCTCAGTAAAACCCCGCGCAAATTCCCCGCCAAGTCCATCAGCCGTTTCTCCTCCGAGTCCTGGGACGCAGGTGTCTTATCAATGTCAGTGACCCTGAAACTCAGAGCCACATCCAGGCTCTAGTAGCAGGGTTCTGACATGGCGTCCTCCTCCCCTTCGTCCTGGAAGGAAAAGATTAAACACAACTATTGTTCTCCGCTGTCCAGAGTTCCTTTATACTTTTTTAACAGGCTGCAATGGAATACCGGGTGTACCTTTCCTAGGTCCTTTGGTAGCCTCAGCTCATAGGTCACTTCGTTTATTCTTTTTGCTACCCTGAATGGCCCTATATAGCGTGGAGCCAATTTCTTGGATGGGAACCCCAATTTCAGGTTTTTTGTGCTCAGCCAAACCAGATCTCCTTCGCCCAATTTGTCCCCCTCTCGGCGCCTACGATCCGCAAAGAGCTTGTACTTCTTTTGTGTTTCCCGCAATGCCTCTACCACGGTTTGCCACCCTTGCTTGATTTTGGCCGGCCATTCCTCGTCGGTCTGGCCCTCCCCTTCCTTCCACTCGGGTAGCCTGGGGAAAGGTGCCACCTCCTGTCCGTATACTATTTCGAATGGGGCACGACCTGTGGCCGAATGTACGGCCCCGTTAAAAGCCATCTCAGCAAACGGAAGAAGGTCCGCCCAATCATCCTGTCTATAATTGGTGTACATCCTTAAGAATTGGCACAGTGTCTGTTGGGTACGTTCGACCCCCCCGTTGGTCGCGGGATGAAAGGCCGAGCTCAGGTTCCTTTCTGCTCCTAACAGCTGTAAGAATTTTCCCCAAAATTTTGCAGTAAATTGGACTCCCCGGTCACTAATTATCTTGTCGGGACACCCATGTAGGCGATATACATGCTTCACATACAAATCAGCAAGTTTTTCAGCTGAAGGAAGTTTTGGCAGAGCCACAAAGTGTGCCTGTTTTGAGAATAGGTCCAATATTGTCCAAATGTATCTGTGGCCTCTGCTGGGGGGTAGTTCGCCTACAAAATCCATGGCTACGCATTCCCATGGCCTCATGGGCTCCACCACCTTCTGCAATAGCCCCTGGGGCTTCCCCGGTGGTGTTTTTCCCTCTGCACATAATTCACACTGCGTGACGTATCCCCTGGCGTCTTTCCTCATTCCGGGCCACCAGCATTGTTTGGCCAACAGTTTAATAGTCCTGGTGGGGCCTAGATGACCCGCACCCTTGTTATCATGGTACTTCCTTAACATTTCTCGTCTTAAACATTCAGGAATATACAATTTCTTATTTACAAACACCAAATCCCCACACAATTCTCCCTTTTCTTTGTTTGTTTGTAACCATTTGTCCATTCCATACGCTCGCTTCAACTCTTCCTCCCATATTTCTCCTCCCCCCGTGGAAATGGCAGTACGTTTGTTTTCTTTGGCCGCTTGTGCTCGAGTTAGTACTGCCAGGCCCCATTGCTTATCAAGAAAAATACTCCCTTCAGATTCCTGAATTCCTCCCCCGTGCTGAGGCATCCGAGAGAGAGCGTCAGCGAGTATATTATGTTTCCCCTGGAAGAATCTGAGTCTGAAATCAAAACGGCTGAAATATTGGGCCCATCTAATTTGCTTCGCTGATAGTTTACGAGGGGATCTTAGATACTGTAAATTTCTATGGTCAGTCCACACCTCAAACGGTGTTCCACTTCCTTCCAGGAAGTGTCTCCAGCACTCTAGTGCTTTTAGAATCGCTAAGGCTTCTCTCTCCCAAATCGGCCAGTTTTTTTCTGTATCGCTAAACTTTTTTGACAGATAGCCACATGGCTTCAGGTTCCCCCCCTCGTCTTTCTGTAGCAGAACTGCCCCATATGCCCGGTCTGACGCATCGCAATGTAATACAAAGGCTTTAGACATATCAGGGTGCTGTAGGACAGGCTCCTCAGTAAAACGCTTTTTAAGGGCTTCGAAAGCTTCCTGGCATTCTATTGTCCAGGTCAGTTTGGCCCCTGGGGCCTTCACTTTGGCTGTTTCTCCCCTACCTTTAGTCTTTAACAAATCCGTTAATGGCAAAGTGAGGCGCGCAAAGTCCTTGATAAATGTTCTATAGAAGTTTGCGAACCCTAGGAAGGATTGCAGCTGCTTCCGTGTTTTGGGGGCTTCCCACCCCCTCACGTCTTCTACCTTCGCAGGGTCCATCGCCACTCCCTGGGAGGAAATCCTATACCCCAGAAAGTCTATCTGGTCTTTATTGAACTCGCACTTGGCAAGCTTCGCATACAGTTTTGCTTCTCTCAACTTTTGCAGGACTTCCCTGACTAGTTCTATGTGTTGCTCCTTAGTCCGAGATACTAACAATATGTCATCTAAAAAAACAAAGACTCCCTTGTACAACAATGGATGCAACACTTCGTTGATTAATTGCATGAACGCGGCGCCTCCGCCGCACAAACCGAAAGGGAGCACACGATAATTGAATAATCCGAATGCACAGGAGAAGGCCGTCTTCCACCTGTCCTCTGGTTTAATCTGCAATTTATGGTACGCTTCAATTAAGTCCAATTTAGTGAATATCTGTCCCTCCGATAACTGGGCGATCAAGTCCTTCACTAAAGGTAGGGGGTATTTATTTCCAGAACTGATTGCATTCAGGCCCCTGTAGTCAATGCAGAGCCTCAGCGTTTGGTCCTTTTTGCGCCTGAACAACACAGGCGCCCCTAGAGGGGAATTTGAAGGCTCTATGAAACCCCTCGCTAGGTTTTTATCAATGTATTTTCTCAGTTCCTCCTTTTCCCTAGCCGACATTGGGTATATTTTTGCCTTAGGAAGCTCTGCTCCTGGGACTAGCTCTATCTTCACTTCAACTCTCCGCTTCGGTGGGAAACTGTCTGCTTCCTTCTCATCAAATACGTCCACAAAATCCCGATACTCTGGGGGTAATTTATCTGCCAGTTCTGCTATCCTGATAGAGTCTTCCTCCCCCCTTTTCCCCGGCTCCCTTTCCACTTCCTGGCTCCCTCCTTCCAACTTCATCCTGAAGATCATGCTCTTATCCTCCCAGTTGATTTGCGGGTTGGCCTGCCCCAGCCATGGCATGCCTAGTATAACATTATAGCTGGCTATTTGTGATATCACAAATGACACCTTTCCTTCCCAACTCCCTATCTTACACTTTACATCTTCGGCACTGTACTTAGCTAATGATCCCGATGCTGTGGATCCGTCCAACTGCGAAAAAGCTATTGGGGATTCTAGGTTCGTTCTTTCGCATCCCAATCCCTCGGCTAATTCAGGGGAGATGATGTTCCTGGAACATCCACAATCCACAAATGCTTTGCAGGTTGCTTGTTTGCTGCCACTTTCAAGCTGAATGGGGACCACTATCATGGCTTTGTCCTGACTTACCAACCCCCCCGAGTGGTGCCTCATCGGTGGTTCTTCCTCGGCGCGTTTCCCTGCCACGGCTCTTGGTTTGGGCGGGCCTCCGCCTTCCCCTTTTCTCTGCCAGCACTCGGCAGCCCTGTGGCCCAAACGGCCGCACACGAAGCAGCCCCTCCTGCTGGTGCTCACGTTCCCTGTCGGCTCCGTTCTCCTCCCGGCTGGGGTTGATCCCTCCTTCCGGCTCCCCTCTTTCATCTGCGGCCGCTGCTGTAGCCCTCCTCGGTGCCTCCTCGCCTGGGCCAGCGATGTCTCGATGCGCCCCGCCAGCTGAATCCATCCGCGCAGTGTGTCAGGCTCATCACGATGCACCGCCCAGGAGAGGATCTCCCGCCTGAGCCCCTCTTTGAAGAGTTCCATCTTTGTCACTGCAGACCATTCCGGCACCTTTTCAGCGAGGCATTGGAACTCCTCCGCATACTCAGATACCGACCTCTGCCCCTGGGAGACGGTCTTCAACTCCTCCCTCGCCCGGATCTGCTCCAGTGGATCTCGGAAACGGGTCTCCAGGGCCCCCATAAAGCGTCGGAGTGACCCCAGACATGGGTCGCGCCGCGCGTGTAGTTGAACGTACCAGCTGGCCGCTCCCCTCTTCAACACTGCACCAATGGCCCGTACCCGGCTGGATTCCGTTCTAAAAGTGTGGGCATTGTCCTCCATATAGCCCCTCACCGTGGTCAGGAAAAAATCCAGTTCAGAGGACTCTCCCCCAAACTCGATCCTTAGTTCCTCTCGTCTCGGTAGGGGTCCCTGTGGTGGCAATCCCCAATCCTCCGCCCGTCGCAAGCCCCCTTGCGGGCCAGTGGGCCCCGCTGCTGCTTCCCTTTGTCCTGTGCCACGCCCGGCATTCGCCAGGGGCACCAGGGTCTCAGTTGGGAGCGTAGCCGGGATTCTCGGAGGCTTTTCCCCTTCGTCGTCACTCTCCTCCACCCGCGTCAGGCTCGTTTGGATCTTGGGCCGGGCACCGGGCTCCTTTCGCATTTCCCTTCCCTTCGGTGCTGGGAGGTCTGCAAAGCCCTGGCTGCTTCCCATGCTCACGTCCCACATTGAGCTAGCCCGGAGTTCCCTTCCTCGCTCCGGCTCCGCCAAACCCGCCAGGCGCTCCATCGCCCTCGACATCACTGCCAGGGTGGTCTCCATCGCCGACATCCTCTCCTCCAGAAACACCATCTTTTGCGGGCCTGGGGAAGGTGAACCTTCCTCTCCTCCGGTGCTATCTCCCCGCACCACTCCGCGCCTCTGGGTTACCCCATTTGGCTGGGCATAAGCGGTGGATGACGCCAGGGCCGCCAGCTGGTGGAACTCAGCGTCCGTCTCGGGAGTGGCCCTTTCCGACCTTCCTCCTCCGGCGCCCAAGAGCTCTTCATCCTCCACTTGCATGTTACACCTCACCGCTACAGCGGGATGGTGTCCGTATTCTTGGCTTAGTGTCAGCTCACCACAGCCGCTCCTGAATGAACACACGAGACTCTCTGTGGTATCACCAGGAACTTTTACTGTAGGAAACATGAACATCAGAAAAGCCAAGAATGGGAGGCTCCGGCCAACCCTCCTTTATATACCCTCCCCCTCATTTGAACAGTCTCTTCCCGCTCAGTAAAACCCCGCGCAAATTCCCCGCCAAGTCCATCAGCCGTTTCTCCTCCGAGTCCTGGGACGCAGGTGTCTTATCAATGTCAGTGACCCTGAAACTCAGAGCCACATCCAGGCTCTAGTAGCAGGGTTCTGACAGGCCAGAATCTATCTAATATCTTTATTGTAGGAATATATAAAGTTAATAAAAACAAGTGTAGAAAATAGTCCAGAATTAGACCTTTCAGGAAAGGTCAGAATTAGTCCAAAAAAGCAATGTCCAATAAGAAATATTAAGGTCCAAAGTTGTAATCCAATAACCGAAACACTCACTTTGCCAAGCAAAGTGAGGGGAGATGACAAGGTCCTTTAGTCCATGAAACTTGAGCGAGGCTAGGAAATAACTTGATACTTGAAACAAGGCTTGAACGTGGAACAAGGTAACTAAGAACAAGAACAAGGTCCGTGGAATAACTTGATAAATCCGTGGAACAAGGCAAGGATTGATCCTGGGAAACAAGGCAAAGTCCGTAGATAAACAAAGGCTGGGAAGCAAGGCGAAGGCTGGATAGCAAGGCAAGGCTTGAGCAGGAGCGAGACTTGAACCGGAGCGCGCTGTCCAGACACAACTCGCTCCGTAGGCTGACGAATTGACTCCGCGAAGTTACTACGCGGGTAAAACACCTAAATAGAGTCTAGCTTCCCGCCGAAGCAGTTCTCTGGGAATCAGAACCGAAAGCTAACTCTGAGACCAGATGTGAGACTCCCCAAAGATTCTCACGAGAAGCAGTCTTAATTGGCCACATTCTTAGCTGCAATCCTCGCACTCCTGCGCGAAGCTGAATCCAAACTTCTCTGTTGTTTACAAAACTCCCGGCGCAAGAATACGGGAGAAGTAGGCTCTGGGCTTGTTTGACATACTTCTGGGAGACAACTTTCTTGCAGGTGCAAGGTTCCCAGATCTGCCTGGGAAAGATCTGGCTGAGAGGAATCCAGTTCAGACTGGGAAGGTAAAAAACCCAAGTTTTCATCTTCATCAGGAATTACAATGTCCTGAGCAGGACTACAAGGCCCATGGGTCATCACATAATCCATTGTGATTCAGTGGTTTTTATATAATTCCTTCATAGTGAGGTCCCCATGGAGGTGTGTCATGAAAAAAAAGATATTTTCATATACAAACACTACCTGTATTGTAGTCACAAATATGCAGCTGTTTAAACTTGTATTTAACTTGAATTACAAGACTATTAACCACATATGATGGCTGAAGAGCATGAAACACTTGTAAAGTCAATTTCAACATATTTCCAAAACTTATGTAAAAGTATATTACAATTTTACAGGAGAGGAGGGGAATCTTATCTAATTCCAATTTGAGCTGCTGATGAGCACAAGTCTTCCCATGACATCTTTAGCAAATTCACCCTTTCTGGATATATTCCAAATTATACACAATGTAACAGACATGAAAGGAATAAAGTCAAATGTCACTTATTACACAGCTATCAGCTGTGCTTGTATAAAGTAAAACAATCTGAAACTTTGACTTAATATTAAAAGCTCCCAAAAGAAGAACATGTGAAGTGACTCCCATATATGGAAAGTCCTTGAGTTATAAACATCCAACTTACAAATGACTCACAGTTAAGAACAAGGGCGAGACAACAGAAAGTGAGAGAAATCTCCCCCTAGGAAGGGAAATTTACTCCTGGAAGACTTATCAGAGGGAAAAGGGGTCAACCAGGGCCCCTCCGGAGAAGGCCCAAAATGCAGGTCCTGACGGACTTTTACCTGAGGCGTCCAAACGATGGCTTGGGTAAAGGTGAATTAATTCAGGACAAAGCAGGAAAACCCTGCTATATCCTGAATTAATTAGATACCTCATTAGATCTGGGCCTTCCTGAAAGACCCGGTTCTAATAGGATTTAGGCCCTGTGGGGACAGACTCCTGGGACTACTTTTGCAGTCCCAGGAGTCTGTCCTCACAGCCCAATTTGCTTCTTTGGGTTCTATGAGCCAGGAGAAGTGAAGTTCCCTTCCCAACAGAGCCGGCCCTAGATATTTTTCAAGTGTAGGCAAACAGAATTTTGGCGCCCTCCCCCCAAACCAATCACTGAAAAATAAAAAAGCTGGATAAGTGAAAATGTTGGATAATAAGGAGGGATTAAGAAAAAGCCTATTAAACATCAAATTACATTAAGATTTTACAAATTAAGCACCCAAAAGTCATGTTTTACAACAAATCAACAGAAAAAGCAGTCTCGACTGCGCCCCCGTATGTTTTGCGCCCCAAGCGATCGCTTAATTCGCCTCATTGTTGGACTGGCTCTGCTTCCCAACCACCCCCAAAGTCTAAAAATTTAAAAATTCATTACTGGGTCACCATGAGGCTGCTTTGGCAACCCTCCTGGTGTGTCATTTTTATGTGCAAGGTGTCTTTTTTAAAACAGTAAAGCAAATCAACTTTTAAAAGTATAATAGGCAAGCTTGCAAACAAAATTCTTAATCAAGCAGCAGACAAAGGTCAATCCTCTGAACATTCAGGCAGTTTGAAAAAAAAGAAAAACAATTATCTTCTTTTTAGGTATAAGACATAAAAAAGCAACATGAGAAAAAGAGATGATGTGGTTAAGTGACCTGATTTTTGGCAAGTGCCAGGAAACAATCTGTTTTTCTTTTTTGCTCTCCCCCTCAACTTTTTTCTTTTCTTTCTTTGTTCTATACCAGTATTCACAATGCAGCAGCTAAAATGCTGAGCCTCCTATCTACTCAGAGATAAGACCCCCTGAGTTCAGTGAACGTACAGTGTTGGTGCAGGAATTCAGGATCTCTGTAATAAAAACAGTTACACAGCCCAACAATATTTTTCCCTGCTGTCTTGTTTTTTTGGCCTGTTGTTGGGAGTATTTGAGGTGCTGATTTGGAAAATTGCATTGGATAGGCCGCATCAGCTCTAGTTTCTATGGGTGACCAGATGAAGATTTGTATACGGCATATTTCAAAAACTAGAGTTTCTAGGGGACAATTGGTGCCATTTTTGAATCATCAGGCCAAATATACCCAGAAACAGGTCTAACATTTGAGGCACCAAAATATGCGTTGTTCAGTGTTGTCAAAAACAAAGGTGTAATGGGAGTTTTTTATATGGTTTATGCTGAAATAGACTAATGTCTCTTTTCAACTTCATCAAGATGGCGAAAAAATGTTTCAGGTGATTTCTGGGGGGATTTTCTGACCCTATGGGAATTCAACTGTATTTGAGAGCATAAAAATGCCCACTCCCATAGAAATGTTTGTGGGTATAAAATTCTTCTTCCCCACTTTCTTTCACTATTCATGAGGTAGTAATTCTGCCATTTGAAGGTTTTTTTTAAAAAAAATTGCAAAATTGCTTTAAAAACTATTACTTTTTTTTTTTGGAACAGCAGTCATGCGAGAGAGCAGCATTACATAGCTAACAGAAAGTATATCTGTAGGACCACAAATGGTACAGTTGCACAAATGCTCCTGTCAAGGAATGTGACTACATTGTTATAATTATTAAGCTGCTGAAAGGGACTTTCCACTTTTGGAGTCAGTTCCAAATATTAATATGTATTTCATCTCTGAAGTGAAAATAATGGCGTAAGTTGAATTGTTTGTTTTAGCTACAGTAGGTCTGTCGACTCAACTGAACATACGGCACCATTGATTCACCACCATTCAGTAATAAATTCCATGATTCTACTCTATTTTGGGACTAGAAATTGGATTTAGGCCAATGTCTTACAGGTTCTGTTTTCTGCCCTCTTTCAATTTAGCACATAAATCACTGAGCTTTACGAGAAATTAACTGTCATTTACTCTTACTAAAATAACAGAGTCATGCTTAGCAATTGCTTGTTCTCTGTACAAGATGTTCTTCAGAGTCCCACAGCATTCCATTCTTGGCTCAAAATGTGCATGATTCAGTCTTTGAACTGAGATATATTATTACCATCAATATGACAGTCAGCCATTTTCTATGTCACCTGGACTCTGGGATTGTGTGTTAATCAGGGACAGGGGTTGTGTGACTCGCCAGATCTTAGATTGCAGCTGGCATAATCATCACTATTGCAGTTGGAGGGCCACCTGTTCCTCAGCTGTAGTCTCAATATAGCCATGGGTTCCTGATAAAGCAGATCATGAGGCTCTCATTGAAACTTACTGGCCCTTTGATCATACAATAAAAATAAACTTGGCAATATCTAAGTGAAAACCCAATATAACATGGTAAAACCTGAAAGTGGACAGGTGTGCAAAGTGAGCCAAGTGTGTGTTTGGGGGGGGGGGGAGTGATAAGATTTTACATACATGGTTGTGTTTAATAAAATATATTAAATTCTTTAAAATGTTTTATACTGTTAAGAAAACATCAACATCAATACAAACCTTGCATACTCCTGGAGGCATCTGGATGTTTACCAGCCAGCCATGGCAGTTTCCGGGAATAATTTGCATCGCTGAGTGATGAACAACCAATTTAGCTTTCCAACCGTATTTCATGCTTTCAGAGCCCTAAGGTGTGACTCTTGACATCTCTCCAGATTGAAAGCCTTTCAGAGTTTCTTTTCATACAGAATATCATGACTCCGTTCATAATGTAGGGTTGAGTGGCTTGCCAGAAGCCTGTCAGGCCTGAGACTCTGTTTTAGTGGAAACAGTTGGCTCAAGAAAACAAGAAGAGGAGAGAGGAGAGGAGAGCTTCAAGTCTCATTTGAGGCCCCTTCCAAGCATAAAATGAATAAAATCCCATATATATATATATA